>NC_142355.1:15461827-16125994 GCF_059441175.1 Urocampus carinirostris
CACCTGTTTACTTGTACTGAGTATGAGTGGCTGCTGGGACGTGGAGCAGAATGCTACCAGCAGGGAGAGACCAATCAGCAAACTGAGAAGGTGAACACCCATCAGGACAATGATCTGCGTACAGGGAAACTCTCATAGTCACAAACAAAAATCAACAAAAAACTGAAACCAAAATTTCAAAGTAGCTTTAATGGAAATTGCCTTGACTTTATTGGCCTTCCTCTGGACTTCTATAGCCAGACACCCAGCAGCCATAAACTGTAACCACAGCAAGAAAATATGTTTTTCCACTTGTAGCACCGAGTGTGCATGAGGCAGACTCACGAGGACGCTAGACCACACAGGCGTCATCACGGCGACGGAGCAGTTGTAGCTCACGCATGAGTGGCACAAAGTGGTCAGCATGCAGACTGCACCACTCAAGAATTCCACCACCTGAACACAAAAACACTTCATCTTGTTCAATCACATCGAGGGTTGGGTAGGGTTACTTTAACTGGATTACTTTCAATTACTTTTGGATTACTCCAGTACCAAATATGCTAATAAAAGACAAAAGAAACTAAATATGAATAAAATGATGACTCACAACACATGGTAAGCTTTCTCTCCTGACTTTGATCTCTTTGATCTTCGGCAAAACTAACATAAAATGTGACAGAAACGAAATGAAAATAAATCCAAACAGCATGCCAACATCATTTTTGCCGTTCCATGTATTCCGTTACTCCCCGAGCCTGCACAAAATTTAGTAATTTTATTCATATTTAGTTTATTTTGTCTTTTATTAGCATATTTGGTATTGGAGTAATCCAAAAGTAATTGAAAGTAATCAAGTTAAAGTAACCCTACCCAACCCTGACCACAACGCTCTATTCCGTAAATTCATCAGCGACTCACGCCGCTCAGGAGCAGCCGAGTGTTGACCACCGAAGAGAACCAGGTACGAATCCGAGCTTGATGAAAGTCCCCCTGCTGGTCGGACCTCGTCTGTGGTCGCTCTTTGAAGTACACATGGTAAAGACCCTCCTGGAACATGTTCTCACCCATCTGTTACGCACATCAGAAATCAAGTTCCAGGCCTCTCAAGCTTTTCGACATTGCTTCAAACGTTTCAGTCAGTTTTCACTTTTGCCATAGTCGCTTGGATTTGCGTAAGTTCCCCATTTTCATACCTTCCAAAGTCCCTGGGTTTTTCTGTCCTCGCAAGAAAGTCGTCAAAACTTAAGAATTTAAGTTCAAAGTTCACTTTTCAGAGTTGATACGTAGGAAGGTAAAAGTCCACCTAAGAAATCATGCCACCAATGTTTACTTTCACTCTGTCTTCAATTTTTTTTAAACAGCAAAACTTCACTGAACTGGGGGAATAGGATTCAAGAGGTTTAGTCTTTTTATCATAATGTTACTTTAGTGAAAACAGATTTTTCTTGTGTGACAGAAATTAAGCCTCACATGATTTAAATATTTAATAGTTTGCCTTCAGGTGGTATCATTGTCATTCTTCAAACACAACTTGATTCTAGTTTCGGCACTGAAAAAGGGAACATTCAAGTTTTTTGTTTTTATAGTGTAATGTCTTGAGGAGGGGGCGGCACAGCAGCTGGGTGGTTAGCGCGCAACCTCACGGTGCAGAAGTCCAGGGTTCAATTCCAGGTGTTGCAGCCACCGCGTGTGGAGTTTGCATGTTCTTCTCATGCCTGTGTGAGTTTCCTCCGGGCACTCCAATTTTCTCCCACATTACAAAAACATGCATTTCAGGTTAATTGGCTGTTCGAATTGTCTCGAGGTGTAAATGAGCGCTCTGTTTGCCCTGTGACTGGCTGGCAACCAGTTCAGGGTGTCTCCTGCCCACTACTCAAAGATTCCTGGGATGGGCGCCAGCACCCCTGCTGTCATGGTTGCCATGGCGCCCAATTGGGCCTGCCCGTGTGGCGCCAACTGCAGCTCATTGACAGATTGGCTGTCTGTCTATTTACGCTCTGTGCTCTCATTCTTCCTTGTCAGTCCGTCAACGAACCTCTGCCCCGCAAGACGTGGGTTTTGACTCGGTCCTGTTCCCTGTTGGTATTGTTCCCGTTTATTTTTGTCCTGTTTATTATCGGTTTCCAGTTTGGTTCCCGTCTACATTTGTCCTGTTTAATTTCAATATCCTGTTTCATTATCAATCCTGTCTGTCCCGCCCTGTCCGGTATCGACCCCATCTGTCCGATATCTACTCGGGCAATTGGTATCGATCTCGTCGGCCACTAGCTTCCTGTCACTCCACGCCAGACTGCTGCCTAACGTGCATGACTCACCATTTCCCGGGAAACAAATGACTTGTGTGAGAAACATCACGTGTTTGGGTCCTGATCCTGTTCCAGTTTATGACACATGCGACCTTACTGAGGATAAGCGGTGCAGATAATGAATGTATGTAGGACCCTAAAAATGTAACCAACCAGTTGTCGGTTGGTTAGTCGATTTACCTTGAACATGGTAAACCAGCTCTGAAAAACACGATCTTCAAATAAGGAAGCCTCAAATACCTTCTGACATAAAGTTATCCCGATTCAAATGAATTAAATAAGCCAAATTTTGTAGACAAACCTTTATGCTTGAGTTGTGTTGTATTGAAATTGTGCTTTTGACATACATGAAGATTGGTCAAACCCATGACATGTTCTCTTTTTCAAATCATTTCCACAGTGAGCAGGATGTTCACTATTCTTGAAGTGATGATTATTTTGTGTATAGGAGTGTTTTGTTTTTTTCTTCTGAAACCAGGCCTTGAGTTCATTAGGTGCCTCTCTGCTTGGAGGTTGATCTTCGCTGTGATGTCAACAAAAACTGTGCTTTTCAATAAAATTCTACATGTTTTGTATGTCATCACTGTATTAATAGCTAAAGGAACCTTATAGAATCATCAGGACTGTAAATTGTGTATATTATTTCAGTAGCATGCAAAAGTTCCAAAAACCGTGATAAGAATCAATAATGTCCATGGGCCAATTTGATTTGAGACAAAAACAACCATCCATCCATTATCCGCACCGCTTATCCTCAGTAGGGTCGCAATCTTTTGGAACAAGGTATAAATGCAAATGTGAAAACCCAGTAACATGATTTTCAACATTAAAAAGCAAAAGTAACCATTATCACCTTGCGCACGAACTAACTCACTCTTCCTTCTTTGAGAACTTTGCGTTGAAATGCAAAAAAGTGAGCATGTCTGTGAGGATCTCAGTGATGACAGCTGCTTGTTGTGGCCTGCATTATCTCTTTTTCATCATGAAGCTTGTCATCGTTTGTTTTTTTCTGATGAGATAAGAACGTATAGTATGAAAACGATTATGCCACAATTTATAAAGACACGGGCAGCACAGCGGCGCAGTGGTTAGCGCTTGTGCGGCACAGTTCATGTCATGGGAACCTGTCGTGGGTTCAAATCCAGCTCCAGACTTTCTGTGCGGAGTTTGTATGTTCTCCCCGTGCTTGCGTGGGTTTCCTCCGGGCACTCCGGTTTCCTCCCACATTCCAAAAACATGCATTTCAGGTGAATTGGCCGGTCCAAATTGTCCCTAGGTGTGAATGAGCGAATGAGTTGTCTGTCCCTGTGTGCCCTGCGATTGGCTGGCAACCAGTTCAGGGTGTCCCCTGCCCACTGCCCGAAGATGGCTGGGATGGGCTCCAGCCCCCCCGCGACCCTAATGAGGATAAGCGGTACGGCTAATGAGATGAGATGAGATGAGATAAAGACACAATAATCACTCGGACTTTGCCAGAAAAATAAAACTTGTGCTCAATCTTAAACACTAGTTAAGCCTACTCCCTTTGGACACATGTTCATAACATCGTTTTATTCAGCTGATTTATTTCCGTGTTTGGTGCAAATTATTTGTTGTTCCTTTTGTTAATTAGTAATTGGAACTCTTTTTTTTTTTAATCCTGTGCCCCAAAAAAACTTCATTCTTTCATTTAACTCAAGTCATCAGTAAGCTAACAAGCAAACACTAGCACATCAAGCGAGCAACCAGAGACGTTTCCTCACTTAATCACTCAGACTTTGCCAAAAAATTAAAACTGGATGCTCAATCTTACCTGTATTGTATTAAAGTGGAGGTTATTTTGATGAAGCACAATTAAACACTACATCAGATAATTAAATTCAAATAAAAAGTATCTCACACACACGCGCACAGTCATTAATCAGCTAAAAAGCAAGCGCTAACATCAGTTAGATAGAAGAAATTAAGGTTTCATTTCTACACTTAAAAATACAAACCAAAACAAATAAAAACATCAAATGTAGTGGCTTACCCTGTTACTGAGCTCTCTTCATCCTCGTCGGTGACTCCATGTTTTGATTGCTTCCTCACCATCATGATGCTCCCATGCCATATCACTTTTGCAAAGCTTGCAAGTGACACACTTTTTTGTTTTGTGAAGTGTGGTGTGTTCCCACATTTTTGCAGACGTCAGCTGAACAGTTTTCACCGTGTCTGTCATGCTCCATGAGTTGAATTTACTGTAGCCTTTGAAAAAAGACGCCTTAGTTCGCACCCCACCTCGTTCTGTTATGCTCGCAGTCTCGCGCTGAGACGTGCTAAGTGGCGCATAAACGAATCGATGAACTATTTCATTGCCAACGCTTTTGATCATCGATTTTAATCTGCTGTATCATTTCGTTGTTGTAGCTCTACATCAAAGTACAAAAAACAACAACTTTAGACAGTCAGATCTAGTCCACTTGGTGAATTAACAACACTGAGATGATAACTGAAGCCCATACTCTTAAATGTATCCTTCACTAGGGCACAGTGACACCCATCTCATCTCATCTCATCTCATCAGCTACACCGCTTATCCTCAGTAGGGTCACGGGGGTGCTGGAGCCCATCCCAGCAATCATCGGGCAGTGGGCAGGGGACACCCTGAACTGGTTGCCAGCCAATTGCAGGGCACACGGGGACAGACAACTCACTTGCTCATTCACACCTAGGGACAATTTGGACCGGCCAATCCACCTGAAATGCATGTTTTTGGAATGTGGGAGGAAACCGGAGTGCCGGGAGGAAACCCACGCAAGCACGGGGAGAACATGCAAACTCCGCACAGGAAGTCTGGAGCTGGATTTGAACCCACGCAGGAGGTTCCCAAGACATGAACTGTGCCGCACATGCGCTAACCACTGCGCCGCCGTGCTCAGTGACACCCAGTCAGACCCTAAACCCTAATACACGGGTTTCAAAATCACATCCTGAAGGACCGGCTCATGATCACCTAATATGTAGTTTAATGACTAATTAATGCTGTGATTGGCGCTCTTTCCTCCCATCATAGATAGAGATAGATAGATAGATAGATAGATAGATAGATAGATAGATAGATAGATAGATAGATAGATAGATAGATAGATAGATAGATAGATAGATAGATAGATAGATAGATAGATAGATAGATAGATAGATAGATAGATAGATAGATAGATAGATAGATAGATACTTTATTCATCCCCGTAGGGAAATTCACACTTCCAGCAGTCTACCCTGTTGTTTATTAACAGATTAACATGATGCCCTAGGGGTGCTTGTAGCGGAGTGGATGACGTCACACGCTAGTCCAAAGGTTCGACATCCCTGCGGCAGATAGAATCTTTGTGCCCAAGGATACACCACCTCGTGTTAGCGAGTCCACCTCCTCTCCGATTCCCGCAGGCTTTCGTGTCTCTGTATAGCGGCGCTGAAGCCGGATAGCTCCGGATAGCTCCAGTCCGGGTTGCTCCGGATGGCTACACGTTAGCGTCCGGGATGCTAAATGTGTGCCACGTTTCCGCAAAAACAAAGCAACTGCACTCCCTGTGCGCTTTGATGTTTTTCGCCAGCACAGCAAGTTGGTCTTATTTGGTAGTGATGTCACATTTACCATGATTACGGACGTTACCGAAGACTTATAACGCCGCTAGCCGCCTAGCTAGCTCCGGCTCTTCTTCCAACGATAGGCCCCCTCATCACGCCGGCACGAGAATTCGTCAGGGCAAGGAGTTGATTCCTCGGATAAACGCACTTTTGAGCGCTAAAACCCATGTCCATAGGATAGAAGGTAATCCGAAATGTAGTTGTCAAATGGGAAGAAAAACACAGAAGATAGTAGCAGACAATAACACAATAAATCACAAAAAGTGCAAGATAACAGGGGAGCTGCTGGAAAAGGCAGCCGGTCGGTGGCGGCGCCGCTTTGATCATAAGACGTTTGGTCGGCCTTGTATTTCATTAACGCGCTCCCTGGGGTAGCTTTCCACAAAATAAGCAACCATTTCTTAAAATGGGGTAAGAATTTATTGTTTTTTCATCATTTAACAAAATTAAAACACTCTGCACCTGTCAGACCCACTCCGTTTTCCCTGGCAAAGTTTGCAAATCATCATCTCTGCTTGCATACATGTCAGCCAGATTGCGGAACTGTGGACCCCATAGATCCACCTCCTCAAAGCCCCATTCTATGTCCGAGTCATTCGAATTGATAGAGCTGAGTGAAGTCGCCTTCGAGCCGAGCCCTTCATAGTTGAACACTAGAAGTGAGTCATAAGGGGGGGCTGCTGGATCTGTATCTGCAACCGTTAAGTTCTGTAGACAGGAATTCATGTTATTTTGCACGAACAACATCATGGGCTACAAATGCCTATTTTTAGCAGAATGGGTTTTTGAAGTTTCAAAAAGAAAGCTCAACTCAAACAGAAGGTTGTGCTTTGCGCTACAAATGAAAATAGAGCCATACGCTTATATCGATTTCACTCACTTCTTCAATGAATTTCTCGACTCCTTCAGTAGTTTGTTGGTTCGGGTAGTAACTGAAGAGACCGTGGACACCTAGAACCACGTTTTTGGAGAAGACCTCAGGAGAGTGGTCCAGTCCTCTGTGCAGTTGGCTCAAGTCGTACTCCTGCAAAAACAGTTTAAACATTTTGTTTTAATAAATGAGAGAACTTCAAGGTAGTATGTGTCCTTCATTTATAACCGTTTCCATTATTGCAGTCATTTATAACTCCTTTCCTTATTTAGGCATCATTTATGCACTTCAGGACTATTAAAGAATTTGAGTAATAATTTTTGTTGCTGATAGGAATGAGTAGAGAGGTGTTGTAAAAGGATAGTGGGATGCTTAGACGTGTTCTAAGGGATGGGCAGGGCACTTGTATGATGCGGCAGGGGTAAACCAGTGAAAGCTGTCGGCCCCTGCTGTTGAAGAGAAGAGTGTGTTGTGTCACCCTGACCCGAGTGACATGGCCACTTTCTTGTGTCTCTTTTCATCTGGAGGCACGAAACATGACCAACTTGGGTGCCGAGGTGCTTAACTTGTTTGGGCGCTTGGGCATTTGGGTTGGCCATATTAATACTATTATTGTTGTTTTACTGACAAGAAAAAAAAAACAGTTGAGAAAATTAAGCAAAATGAAAACAAATCGTAAACGTGTTTTTTTTATATGTCAAATAGAATCTTGTGAACAAATATTGAAAAGGGATGTAAATCAATACTAGAAAAGTAAAAAAAAAGAAAAGTAATAATAAGAATGATGTGCCAACTGGACCAAGTTGTTTTCACTGCACTTTTATCAAAGATTGCCGGTAAAGCACAGGTTAGAGAGGTTCTTGGCTGAAAGAAATCTTGATTTAAAAAGGTAGACAAAAACCTTTTTTAAAGAGTAATGGCATCAAAAAAAATATTGTTTTAAAGAATAGGCAAAAATACATGAACTGTCATGTAAACGTCCTTTATATTAAGTACTCGTAGATTCCTAAATTCCTATTCAACCTACAAAACATGGGCCTCAACTACAAGGAGCTGACGTAATTGTCGGCAATATTTCTGCTACGGGTCCCCCCACAAACCAAAAACCCTGTGAAAGTCCGGGCCAAAAAATAAGAAGAAAAGTCATTCTGTTTGGTCACTTTTAAGTGATCATAGTTTTTATTCCTCCCTGTGCTTTTTATAACTCGTTTCCAGATGCATATACAACACAGGGACATCTAGTGGTAAAATATTAGACAAACTCGCTTTAGAATGGTTAGACTGTGAACTTTGTCATTAAATCCACCCACAGTGATTTGAATCGATACTCAACTATGTGTTCGTTTGATGGCATGACTCTTTGACAACTTCTAGTTCATCAATACATGATGTACAGGTCAGGGAATTTACTACATATTTTTTCAACAAATGATTCAACATCGATCTCAAAAAGCTTGAGACGACAAAAAACAAAACCTTTACATTTGAAAATGTCATGATTGCCATCACCTGTGCCTGCTTGTTTGGCGCCAGCTGCTGCTTGTTGCCTGATTGAGTCCCTCCTGTTTAAACTCAGTACCCCGTTGACCCCTTGTCAGTCCATCAGCGAACCTCCGCATATGCAAGGCAAGCACTTTGACTCTGGCTCCCGACTGTCTTGTCTTCTTTCCTATCCTGCTCGTCTGTACCTGATTCCCCGATTGTCTCCGGCTCCCTGACTTTGCCCTTCCTTTGACAACGCACCGATCTCCCACGCCGGCTTCTTGACCCGTTTAGGCACACCGACCATGCTCCGATCTCCCGCTCCGGCTACTTGACCCGTTCAGGCACACCGACCACGCTCCGATCTCCCGCTGCGGCTACTTGACCGGTTTTGGCACACCAACCACGCTCCTATCGCCCAACACGGCAACTCCACTCCCTTTCACATTCCGATCACACTCCGATCCCGTGAGCTGCTTGCTCCTCCTGCCCAGCGAGCACCGGATCGCTGGCGTTTGTTTACCCGCACCTGACTTCCTCGATATCCCAATAAACTTTTGTGTGAAATGTTACGCGTTTGGGTCTCCCATCTGTTCTGGTCCTGACAGAAAAGACCCAACCCATTGTATTGATTGATATATCTGCATTGTCTTTGAAACCACTTGAGGCACCTCCAGACGACTTTATGTACATTTTCAGTGAAATATGTCCTAGACTTTTTTGTGCGCCCTCCCATATAGTAATATGACCACTTACTTAACTGTGTATCGATTATATTATTGTTTCAACATTATCAGGTGAGAATGCGACATATGTGTTGATTCTTGAGAGTTGAATATGTTTAGTTTAGAAGGTAACAGATTACAAAAGCACGTCAAATTTCTTTCCATGGAAGCTGAAGCCCCAAACAAGTAAGTATTTAGTTGCCTCTTGTGTAATAATAATCATGTGTCTTTACCTGGTCATCTTCTCCCCCTCCTTCGTCGTTATAGTAGAAAATGTTATCTCTTGGCAGGTCTTCAAGCAGAGAAATATGAGTACGGCTTCCGCGCCTCATATTTAAGAAAAGGACCAGGAACAGCAGAAGAACTGTGAACAATGATAAAAACTGATTTAACAATGCATTGTTGCATTTTAAATCTAAAGTATGTATTTGAAAACATTTGAAACATACAATAAATGATAAAATTACAAAAACTCCCGGAAACTGGAACGGGCCCAAACAATTTTGAAAAGACACATGGTGTCTGTTTCAGTATATCAATTGTAGTATTAGTGATTCATTTTGTTAAATAAAATGATTCAAAACGAAAAATGGATTTTTACATACTCAAAAAGCCAAAGAGTGTTGCCAGAGTAGATGCCACCAGGGAGGGGACTCGATGTCCTTGAGGTCCTTCTTGTGATACAAAGCAGCTGATGATGTCTCCTGTGCATGGACAAAGCTCCACGTGGATAGAACTGTCCTGGTAGAGCATGTCCACATCATAGATACTCATCACCACATGGTAGTCTCCAGGAGACATCACCTGTCTCGGAGAGAGCATGGCCACATTACCTGGGAGAGCAAAATCATAAATTGTCCCATGATTACTGTTCAAGGCCATAATATATACTGAAATGTGTTACTTGAGGAGTTGATGCTAACTGTCCAGTGTATGTTGTGCTCCCCATGGAGCTCAACAGTAAAGGGACCAGCATGCCCCGGTCCATCTTGGTCCACAAGGTCCAGCTGGATGGGCGAGGGCTCCCTATTACAAATCTTGACATTTCTCTGTTTGATCACTGGATGGTTGTCATTCACATCTAGCAAGCTCACAACTAGAGTGCCTGTTCCAGTTGCCGGGATGGTGTCTGTAGACAAGGATACTAGAATTAATTCAAAATAAATTTTCTGACTTCAACTCTTTATGTTAGAGAAAAGAAGAAAACAACCTCCCATTATGCCCCCCACGCCCCCTCACACACACACACACACACCCGCACACCCACATAAAATGCGTAATGGTCGTGGGGCTCATATTTCATTGAAATTCACACAAATGTTATAAAAATACTGGTAAGACGATTACCATTGTCATGCGCCAAAACCAGCACTGTGTACTTATTATGTTTGACATATGGAGACTCTCTGTCCATTTTGCCTTTCACTGTGATGGATCCCTTTTCCTTATCAATGGCTAGCCAACTGGCCGGGTCACTGTGTAGTGCGTATCTAAAGGTAAAGTCATTAAAGTGTTGATTAGCATACATATTAGCCATGGATGTACATATGGACATTAATATTAAATAGCAATATCGTAAGGGTTAGTTTTTAGCTGGGAATTTTTGTAGTTGTAGTTTTGTAGAATATATTTGGGTGCAAGATGTTTGGTAGGTGGGTTTGTGTACTCTCCATTTGGGTAGGAAAGACTAAATTGCTTTGACTGATTGGATTGCAGAGGTACTTGGGTATTGTCGCTTATGACGGTAACTATATAAGTTGGGACTTGGTATGGTCTGTTTTAGTAGGTTTAGAAGGTAGGTTGGAAAGTAGAATTGGTTTTGAAGATGGGAACAGGTGCTTTGGTAGGTACAGTAGTTAGGTCAAGATGCTTATCGGGTCAGTTTTAGAAGATACTTTTGTTTGTTGGTTGTAAAGTAGGTGAATAGGGTGAATGATTGGTTTTAGAAATTGGTAAAAAGGTCACTTAATAGGTAAGCATGGATTTATTTGTATTTTAGGTCAATAAGATATGATTGGTAGGTAGGTAGGTAGGTAGGTAGGTAGGTAGGTAGGTAGGTAGGTAGGTAGGTAGGTAGGTAGGTAGGTAGGTAGGTACAATTGTTGAGTATGGGTCACGTTTGATATGATGGTTAATTAGGTTGGTTGTTTGTTTGGTAGACTTTGTTTTAGTTGAAAGATATTACAGTAAATATCTTTGGCCTCATAGTTTGACATCCCCTTAGGGAATGTTAGTTTATGAAAGAAACTTAAGCCTGGTTGGTAGTATCAGTTTCAGTCGATTGATAATAAGTATTGCAGGTTGGCATCACCTGACATGTTGGTGCCTTGATGTGTCTGGATCCTTGGCTTGGAGGTCTACTAATTGACTCCCGAAAGGTGGCTCCTCTAATATGATCCAGTGGGTGACCGGTGGTATGAAGATTGGCGGTTCGTTCCTGTCTAAGACCGTTATTGTGACTGTGCAAGTGGAAGTGGACACAGGCACACTAAAGGGAGCTTCATTTGTCGCCACCAGCAAAAGAATAAACGCAGAGTCACGCTCAAAGTCCACAGCCTTGAACAAGGAGGAAAAAATAATAACAATGAGAATAAAGAGTAGGGACAGAGGCTAGGGAAGTTTAACAAAAACAGCCACAAGCCTTTTGCTCTATAGAATAGGAAAGCAATACTTAACTTAAATTTTATAATTGCAAAAGTGCTGAAGAGTTTAGAAAAAAAGATACCTCCACTACATTGAAAAAAATACACATGAATAATTATGTAAACTGGCCCTGGATGAAAACAAAATAAGTAAATGTGGCCACTATCCTCAAAATCCAGCCCCATTTTATCATCACCTGAACAATTGTGAGTATTCCTTCCATTTTTCTGGGTCCAGTTTCAATGTGGAAGTGATTTCCTTGGTTGCCACTAATAATAGTGTACCTGGCATTGCTGTTGGGTGATCCCAATTCGTCTTTGTCAGTCACCATTAATCTTAACACTTCCAAGCCAACCTCATTTTCAGCAATAGAGGCAGACATCTTGCATGGATGTATACAATTAAAACACACAGTTACCACCGGTAGTGATAGAAGAAGAACAGAGTGGATAATATTGGACTCACTGATGTGAAAGTGAAACGCGGAGCATGATCATTGCTGTCGGTGATCGTGATGATGGCTGAACAGGTGGTGCGAAGACCCTCTCCAGCCATGTCTGCAGCCTCTATGATTAGCTCGTACTTTGGCTGGGTCTATGATAGAATATAATTACTGCATACATGTACTTAGAATGAAATCTTAAATCATTTCCACATGACATATACAAGAGCTCTGAAGAACAAGTATTTTCAAACAATTGAAACCGACCACTAACTGGTTCAAATTTTCTTTACCAATTTGCAATACCTTACTCGCCAACCAATCGTCTAATAACCAACCAACCCTACGTACTGTACCAACAGGAATTAAACTAGAAAAAAAACGAACAATATATCAGTTTATCAAATCTGTCAACATACAAACCTAAACAAAACTAAAAAAAATGCCTTTATTGACCCTACACACTACATTTACAAAAGGTCCCACATCAGGACTCAATCATCAACCTACAAACGTTTATGCCTAGCAGATCAATCATGAACTACCTGAGTACAGGAACCCTGAGTTTTCTGATATAATCATTGGAATATATTACCAAATTACACTATAATCTGTCACGATTACCCATTGCCCTCACCTGTGCCCGCTCGTTTGGCGCCAGCTGTTGCTCGTTGCCTGATTGGTTTCCCTCTTATTTAAACTCAGTACTCCATTCACTCCTTCTCAGTCTGTCAGCGAACCTCTGCATGTGCAAGGCAAGCACTATTTGACCCTGACTCCCGTCTGTCCTGTCCTCACCTGTATCCTGCTCGTCTGTCCCTGACTTCCCGATCGTCTCCGACTACTTGACCTGTTCAGTCCATCGACCATGCTTCGATCTCCCGCTCCGGCTACTTGCCCCATTTTTTCCCATCGACCAGGCTCCGATCTCCCGCTCCGGCTGCTCGACCCGTTTTGCCCATTGACCCGTTTTCACGTCGACCATGCTCCAATCTCCTGCCCCGGCTAATCCACTCGTTTCCGCATTCTGACCATGCTCCGATCCAGTGAGCTCCTTGCTCCTCCTGCCCAGCGAGCACCGGATCGCTTCCTCGATTCTCCAATAAAGCTTTGTTTGAAACGTTGCGTGTTTGGGTCTACTATCTGTTCTGGTTCTGACAATAATCATTGAGTACCAGTTAATTTTGTTATGACTCTCATGATAAGGCTTTTGTAAAGAATGCTACAAGGATACCTGTAAAGTTAGTATTTTGAGGAAAATAACAGGGTAATTATTTGATTTACCTCTCGGTCAAGTTTCTTTGCCATTAAGCTGATCAATCCGCTGACTGAGTCAATGGTAAACATTTGATCAGTGGTCCTTTGATTCATCGTGGTTGTAAATCGATAACGAATGTCTGTATTGCTTGTATATGGAGCATCGTTGTCCACTGCTACAATCCCCATAAAGGAATAACCTGCGGAAATGCATGGATAAACTTCCTTGTATTTTGTATGATCAGGATTTTTTCTTACCAACTTGTGCGCTTTCACTGACATTTCCATAAAAAGGAGAATAAGTGCATTCCGGGACATTGTCGTTTTGATCCAAGACATTAATGACCAACTCCAGCGGCTTTTCCGCCTTGGAGCCCTCAATTGAAGCGTGAGCCAGTAGCTGAAATAAACGTCACATAAAAAGGCATCATTTGTTGATGATTCTCAGTAGTGGATGAACTGGAAAATATCCCAGCTGATGTTTTGGCAAGAGACAAGAAGGATCCTAAACTGCTCACTGCTAATTATTGACAGGCAGTCGGTAAGTCGGTCAGTCAATACCTGGTGATATTACATTTAAATAGAAAGGTAGGGTAATAGGATCCATGTTTGCAGGTAGGTAACAAGGTGTGAGTTAGATATTGACAAAAATGTCTCTAAATATATTCCCACTTACAACATATCTGCTTATTTTCTCTCTGTCCAGTGGCTGGGTGACATACAGTGCACCGGAGCGTTGGTCCATGGTAAAGACGCCCTCGGGGGCCTGGTTGGCCCCAGGTCCTACCAGCTGGTAGGTAATGGCTACCTTTTCCTCGCTGCTTGATTTAATCTAGAAGAGATATTTTGTTACAGTTCCAAACTCAATTTTCACAAAACACCTATATACATCTACCTTAGTTATGAACTTGGGGAATGGACCTCTGTCATTTTCCGGTACATTAACGTCAGGAATGACCCAGTCTCGTTTCATGCGTTTAAATCCTTGCCAGACCTGGAGTATTTAATAAATAAATCATAACAATATAAAATGATTTTAAAGCTGGTCTTTTTGTTGTTAAACCTGAAAACCATCAAAGAAACCATTACTTCCGAGTTTACCTGTACACTTTTAACCCCAGTTTGAGTCATGCTGGGGAACATGGGCATGTGCCCGGAGAAAGGATGTATAAGACCAGCTGACAATAAAATCTGTAAATAATCAACAAACAGTTCTTTCATTCAATCATTTTGTCTGTGTTATACTTTACTCCACAGACACGAATGCTATCAATGCCCGACTCAACGTAAGCTCTATACAGAATATAAAAGAAAACTAACCTGGCAAATGAAGAGCAGCATCTCCATTTTGCCCTCTTGATGGTTTCATCAATAATACATTTGTTTTTTCTGGTTCCAGACTTCTGTTGGGAAAGCACGGCCGTAGTCCTAGTTGTTGTGAAGGTTGTGTCTACTGGAGACAAAGCTACTGGTACTTGATTGTAATCAGCTATCGTTTGGGGCAAAACAAAGACGTTAAACTGGAGGTGACCTCAGGCACCTGAACATGCAGGTGAGGATTTTATCTGATATAATAAAGGCCTGTTAGAAGGATCAACTTTTTTGATGGTGTGTGGAGAAAGAATATATGTGTAAGGCTTGCCCACTGATCAAGTATGATGAGGACTCGGGTCACCGATATTTTCAATCATCCAAGGAATCAAGGAATTTTCCCGGGAGCGGACTTCAAGAACATACAAAGTAATTCACGTAGCCCAGAAGATTATTGGCTGCTCCCTACCCAGCCTGGAGTACATTGCGAGCTTGTGATATCGCGGTAGAAAAATATACATTATTAGAGACTTTTTTAACCCTGGCCACCATCCCTTTGATTTGTTGCCTTCCAGTAGGTGCTATATGTTCCTCAAAACAAAGACTTACAGGCTCAGACCGTTTCTTTCCTTCACCATTTTAAACAAGTCCAACTAACTGTAAATATGTATCTTGCGACCTATGAGATTTTTATTTTTTTTTTGCTGAATGTTATTGCATTACTTTTCATTGCACTACTGTTTTGATGCACTATTCTTTCATTACACTATTATGACTTCGGTTAGTTTCTAATCATCTCATCCCATCAGCTGCACCGTTTATCCTCAGTAGGGTCGCATAGGGTGCTGGAGCCCATCCCAGCAATCATCGGGCAGCGGACACCCTGAACTGGTTGCCAGCCAATCGCAGGGTACATGGGGACAGACAACTCACTCGCTCAGTCACACCTAGGGACAATTTGGACCGGCCAATTCACCTGAAATGCATGTCTTTGGAATGTGGGAGGAAACCGGTGTGCCGGAGTGCCCGGAGGAAACCCACGCAAGCATGGGGAGAACATACAAACTCCGCACAGTAAGGCCGGGAGCTGGATTTGAACCCACGCAGGAGGTTCCCACGACCTCAGAACTGTGCCGCACACGCGCTAACCACTGCGCCGCCGTGCTGCCCGTGTTTCTAATCACTAGTTTGTAAATATTTTTGCCTATGAGTTTATTTCATTGTATTTTTCTCTTCAAAGTCTTCATTACACCCTGGAGTTCAATGTCTTATCTTGTTACATACAATGTTTAACAGCATTGATATATCAATGACAATATAGACAATTCTATTCTAAAATTGTCGATCACGTAGTTTTGATGGTGTATATTTCTCTTTTGGGCATTTTCCTTTAAATCAATGAACACTTTTCTTCTTCACAGCTGAAAGTAGTTGTATTTTGTACTCACTATATCAGGTACATAGGTCCATTTTATTTATCTCATTTTACAAAAAAATCCTGTTTAACTGGGAGATCATATTGGGTTTGTGCATGTGCACATGTATGTACCGTATATGAATTATATATATTAGATATGTGCCAATGAAAGAGGTCACTACTTTGAATTCAAAATGGCAACTTGAACTTGTAAGAATAATTACAGTAGCACACTTGGCAACATCGAGTTGGCTTGATACACTACATTTTTCACTCTACTTTCATGCAGCATGGTTACCAAAACCACGCTATAAATTTTCCCGGGAAAGTACCATTTCTCCCTTAAAAATGTGGTTTGAAGAGAAGTCTAAATTCCCTCTGAACAAATTTAAATGAGCATGGTGTCGCAAAGAAATTCAACGTGTTGTCAAAACACAAAATGAGCAAATTGAGTCAGCAACATTCTTTTCTTTTGCAGACTTTTGTACTTTTACACTCCAGGCAAAGACAAAAACAGAGCAATGCATCACTATATATTTTTTATTCTCTTTATTCATCGGAATGTTAGAGCAGCTTGCATTTACATTCAGTTCAACATTCAGTGCTGAGTTGCCAAAGTTTTCTTCAAAAGAGGTAAACTGGAATAAAATGTATAATGAAAAAAACCTAATAATCCCGTAGTGTAATATGAATATCTTCCTGATTCACATTTGGACAAAGTCAATACGAAATATAGGACAGGAATTTGACTGCAAAACATCGGCTCTGTAAAAAAACACTGTGCAGCTAAGCTTGTTTCTTTCGGTCATTATACAACCCCCAGTCATGCCTCAACCTCTTCAAATGGAGTAATGGTCATATGAAATCCCTTTAACATCGTGTTATCGTTGCAAGTGCAACTGTTTGTGCACCATTCATATTTTCTGAAAATGCATACCTCGTGTCAAATATCATTTAATCTGTTCAAATTTACACAAAACATAAGCATTTTATTTTGCCCTTTTTCCCTCACAGAGATCCAATAATGGAAAGGATTACAAGAAATGGCAATACAAACGAAATGTGCGAGTTCCTCTCAATAGGTGAGAATTGAGGTAAATATGCTGTAAAGTGTTCAATGCGCATCTCTGAAATAAATCCAACCACTTCTTCACAATATCTCGGCTTCTGTACAATTACAAATCAGACTTTGCAAATTTACAAATGCCTGTGAAATATTGATACCAGGGGCAGTATATTGTGCATGATGTACCTGGAACTACATTAGACGCTTAAATCACCATTAAAGACAGTTATGATTAAAAGAAGAAAACACAACAGCACACAAAACGTATGCACCTTAATAATGTGCCAAAGGTGAACAAAAAAATCTATGCTTATTATCATACCAGTGTGCTATGACGCTAAAGCATGTTTAGCAAGTTCAACTTTACTGCCTGCAACAAGTTATTGCTCTGACCAAATTATAAATGACCATCTTAACTAAGAGTTATAACAATACAAATCGTTTTTCATGATTTTGTTGATGTGAAATGTTAGTTGTACCAATTTTTGTTTATATTAAGCTCTGAAATATGCTTAGATTTTCAGGCAACTAGTTCCTAGGACCTTTAGAAAACAATTCTGACTTAGCAAACATGACTCCCTAATGATACACAGGCAGATTGGATTTTTCTTTGAGTACTGTCAGCAATCAAGGAGTGTCAACTAAAACAACCAATGCATTATATTTAACTGGCAAATTCGCATCTTAGCTAGCTTTTAGTATTTAGCAATACCGCTATTAAAACTGGATTTGTAGCAAAAGAGAAAAAGAAGTATGTATTCTGGGTACTGTACTGTAGTGTATTGTTGATGCGTTTGCCTATTTTGTATTTATCCAGTAGCTGAAATCTGATGGGACAAAAGTTTGCAACAAGAAATGAAAAGCAATAAAGTGAAAATATTGGACTTTTAGAAATAAATTAAGATCATCGAGCAAGTGTGCTTCTGTGTTGAAAACATTAACTTGCAGTCGGTCAGTCACTTTCCTGAGAGTTCAGATAGATCACCACGGCAGTGATGTCGTCACGGTACATGCGGGTAAGGTCTTGTGGTAGCGCCAGCATAGATGCCAACCTCTCATGGCACAGCTCGCCGTACTCGCCGGTGCCAAGCGCGTGCCGGATGAGGTGCGTGGCGCTGTTGGCGTCTGCTGCGGGTAAGGCATGGGCTTGCCGCTTGAGCAAGAGCTGGTGCAGCTGGCCCAGCTTTAACTGACGTTCCCTCTGAGAGACAGGAGACTAGTGGAGGAAACAAGGGGTGCTTTCAGCGGAGTTTTGTGTTGTAAATACTTATCACAATTGAGAAAAGGGAGTAGAAATCACACACCGTAAATTCCAGACTACAATTCGCTACTTCTTTATACATTTTAACACTGCGATTTACAATACGATGCAGCTTATTTTTCACAAGCGTGTCAGCAGTGACTTCGGACCCGCGCCGGGCCCTTCCCGCAGCTGCGGTGCCCCATGTCAAAACTCACTATACTCTATTGACCAAAATTCAGAAGACAATCACAATAGCCTGTACACTTGCTGTGCCATGTAACTGATCTTAAACTCCCTTAGCTCCCTTGCACACATGACAAAGTGATAGAGAGGAGAACAAGTACTGTATTGCTACTACAATATAAAACATATGTACAAATGTTATAAATGCCGACACAAGTTACAAACTGAGGACGGGTACACAATAGCTATTGGGTTGACAGTTATTGAACTGATCACAGCCTTATATGATGTGCAGTTTTCAGCCCGATAGGAAAAAATATACCTAATAATTAGCTGCTGCCACTCTAAAACAATTCAATCTGGCAACACTACTTGTTAGAAAGATTCCAAGCATTTATGTATAATGATTTTTTTCATAATACTGCGTATATGTTAATGCAAATGTAATTGATATTGACTGCTGTGCTAGTGTTACAGGGTTCTTACAGCTTAAGGCAAGTTCAACTCAAGACTAAATATTTTTTTTTAATGCCTTTTAAATCAAGTTTAAGATAAAGTCGACAAAAAAAACACATACATCGTGCCTTGTACATACACATCATCTGACACAGCTTATAGCTATGGCGAACAACGTTTATTGGACCGCCATTTCTCATTGAATTTACACTTTCACAAGGTCCAAAGTAAACAAAGTTGATATGTGTATTGTGAGTAGACAAAAGACATGCGTCTACTCTGAAAGGCCTGACTGAAGCCACCTTAATGTTTTGATAGTTCTATTACTCTGGTCACACGATGTTGCCACAAAAGTAAATCGGTGAATTATTAAATTATTGATAAATTTTACTAAATCATTTTATTTAAACAATTTTGAATCTCCTTATGTTTTCACATTTTTAAGACATTAAATACAGTTGCTACCCTACTTACGACCAGTCGATTTACGAAAAAGGGTAAATACGAACATTTCTTTCGGGATGTCGAAAAATATCCGGACATTGCTGTAAGTTAGGTTTTGTATTGTGTGCACATTTTTCCGAGTACAGGACATTACTGTAGTGCTTCTCTCTGCCGCTACCTGCGTGTGGCACTGTAAGAGGTCACCCAGCATCCACCCTGAAAAAGAAATCCGCTTTCTATTCTTATTTTGTGTGTAAAAATTCTATACTGTATTTCCAGAGGGCTAAGAACTTTGACATTTTTATCATGAATCCATTCAATAAGGTTGGTGTAAAGTGTAAAGAAAATGTGCGCTGTTTCTTTTGAAACGAAAGTGGAATAAGAAAGCTTGATGCGGTTGAGAAAATGGTTGTATCATTTTTTCTGGCCACACGCCCCCACGGAAAAGGACCTCTTAAGGCGCATGTTCCAAAAGTAAGTTAATCTCAAATTTACATATCTTTATAGAGCATATTATTTTATGAAACGTTTATATTTCCGTTTCAAAACAATACAGGTTACTTATACAAGCCTTAAACATACTTATATAAACCTTAAACATACAAAATATAGCACTTAAGCAACTTTGGAACAAATTTAACTTGCACACGATCTTGTTCGGAAGTAGGGCAGCTTCTGTAATTAAATTCAAGACATTTTAATGTCAATTAAGACATTTTTAGAATAATCAATAAAATGCCTTTAAGAATTTTTAAAGATCCACGGGAACCCTTTGTTACTTTTCTGTACTAGACATTACCCAGTTGTTTCTTTTTTTTTTTAATGGATGTGAATTAGTTCATATTTATGGCTGTTTAAGTCTGCGGTACAAAAACAGAGTTGAGTCTCTTCCTTAAATTAGCCCATGTGGCATTTAATCAGGTGCACTTTGTATTCCGAAATTTACGGTAGTTTGTTGTCATGCTTCCATAAGGAAAAAGAAAAAAAGTTTGGTGAAGCCGCTTCATGTCACATGTAAAGATCAGAGCACACATACCTGCAGGTAAATACCACTCAAGTGTTCGCCGACCAGTCGCACGGCCTCCTGGCTCCTCAACTCGTCCCACAGGCCGTCCGTTGCCAGGATAAGGAAACGGTCCTGCGGCCTCACTCTGTGGTACATCACCTCAGGAACTGCGTCCAGGTAAGGGGGTGTCAGATAGTTGGGCAAGGAGTAGTGGTAAAGGTTGAGCGAGTCTGGATCCATTTCGGACTCAAGACGATCCAGGATGCCGCGTTGCAATTCATTGCTCCATTTGAACCTCACGTCGCCAAACGCTCGCGAAGGCATTAAAACCTGGCGATCCAAATGGAATGATTGAAAACACAATGTCACATTTAAACAGGGCACAAACACCTTGAGCTGATTTGATTCATAAAGTTGGATTATTTAAAAACATATTCAAAGTACATTAATCTAGAATAGTATGAATACCAGATTTTCAGGATAATGTGCAACCAAAAACCCCAAATTTGCCAGAAATTCAAAATCTCCACTTTGAAAGTGCAAGGTTTTATTTTAACTGGATACTAACACCTTGAAATTTGTTTTGGTTCACAAAGTTTGATTCCTTTAAATCCAATATTCACTGTAAATGTATCTAGAATAGTATGAATACCATACTCTCCGTACTATAAGGCGCACCTAAAAACCCCAAATTTGCCGAAATTTGAAAGTGCACCAAATAATCTGGTGCGCTTTATAGAGACAGATATACAGTAAATTAAAACAGGAAAACATGAATGCAACTAAATGCTTCGACTTGCAATTACCTTTAACAAATTAGCAATTAATTTGAGTTGTGAAACCACATTTCTTGAAATGCATGTTCTTTAAAAAATATTTTGTACATTTTCTGATGGATTTTTTTTCTTTTGACACACCTCGCTCATACTGTAGTTTTAATTTCATGCGTCTTTATACTGTTGCGCACTATACATAAAAAAATCTTTCAGAAAGGGATATTTTGGAAAGTGCGCCTCATAGGTCAGCAAAAACAGTATATTTATGATGATGAACTGTAAAAATAAAGTGAGAAAGGCTATACGCTCTTTAAAATAATGCAGGGAAATCGCATCGAATATGTTTTTATTTCCATGTAGTGACTGCACTGGATTGTTCTAACTCAGAGGTTTTAGTGCAGCTAGTCTTGTCCCCAGTGTACTTGTGCTTTTTTATTGTGTAATTGTTTTGGTAAGATGTTTATCAAAAGTCATGCAAAACAAAGCCTTTCCTTTTTAGTATTACTTCTTTTTCATCCTGAGTGTTTCAAAACCATATGAAATGAAACTTAAGATATACATATGGATGTCTGCATGAATATATATTCATGTGATTGTTTATGAGAAGAATCGGATATGCCTTAATGATATTTTTTCTTCCTGTAACATCATGCTATATGATTTGAGACTGTTTTTCAATCAATCATTTTTATCTTCTACCAAATTTCAGACCAAGTGAAACCACGCCTCAAAGTTTTCCCACCCCTGCTCTAACTGCAATCGGCGAACTCTGAGGATTCCTCACCCCTAAAAGTCTGTCGTCTACGACGACAGTCCGCCTTTCTGAGGGCGGATGTTGGGCCCTGATGCGTTGACGCTCAGCCTTGTTCCGACAATTGTGGTCCTGAGAAAGGGGCAAAGCGCTCCACGAGCCGTCCGCCTCCTGAACGCCCAGGACGGCTCGGCAGTCGCCGGCGTTCGCCACGTGGATGCCTTCCGGCCCGACATGAACCACGCAGGCTGTCGATCCGGCGAAGGCAACCTGGTGACCGAAAATCATGTTAAGCATGTGCCAATCATTAGCCCAAAGCGTATAACCAACTAAAGGAACCTGTCATGTTGGGCCAACGTGGCGGGTGTTGGGTGGGGGCAATTGCAAATATACCTGGATCGCTGTACTTTTCATTAAGTCATTGGAGAGAGGAACTTGAGCCTCTAAGGAGATGTCAGCATCCAGACGCTTAAAGGCGTAAAGCATGGCATCAGAAGGGCTAAGAGAAAATATCAGATTAATCCTTATAATAGAGTATTGTAAATTCCAGAACACCTGATTACGAGCCGGAATGGATTTAAAGCCGCAGGCTTAAACAGCTATTAAATATACTAATTCACGCGAATAGAATAGTGCCAGATTATAACATAGACATAACATTTCTTTTTGTTAAGGCTTCAATGGTGGTTGCGTGGTATCGGACCAAATTGCGTTTGCTTTGTTATCATTCCTCGAAGATTAAAAGAAACTTCAGCGACCTCACATTGACGCCATTGATACGAAAATAGAAGTGATTACTTCCACTATTCGAGATAATTTCTCTCGAAAGGGATCATAAATAATTCCAAACGTGCTGTGTTTTGTCGAAGATTAAAAGAAACTTCAGCGACCTCACATTGACGCCATTGATACGAAAATAGAAGTGATTACTTCCACTATTCGAGATAATTTCTCTCGAAAGGGATCATAAATAATTCCAAACGTGCTGTGTTTTGTATTTAGAGCGCATGTGTTGTGGAAATGAACAGTTTGCCGTTTTCCTTGGAAAACAGAACTTGATATAAATATGACTAGGCTGCACCGTATTTGAAGCCAGAGTGTTTAACATTTGAGCAAAAATGTGGCAGATTGTAGTCTGAAAAAAAAATAATAATACTTGGAATGAGTACAATTATCTGCTAATAAATGTGTTTTGCAGTGTAAAATATTTTTCTTTATCCCATTCCTGGCAGTTTATTTACATGTGTACAAGAACCTTTTCAATCCATGAAACATTTCTTTGTGTCAAGTGTAATTTTTTGCTTTGCCTCAAAATGGTTGGACCCAATTTACCCACAGACCATAGTTGGTACACTGTCATTCTTGTGTGTGTATCTGTCACTTACCTCATGCCTTCCCCATGTTCATGGCTGTCCAGCAGCTCCTGCCAGAAAACCCTGAGGTGGTGTACATAGAGTGGAGCAGACTTGTGGAAATTGAAGTCTGTGTGGTGCTTGTGCCACCGCAAGACGGGCTTGACGGGCCTGCCGTGCTCCATGCACATCTCCAACTCCTCTAGGCCGTGCTTTGGCATCATGGCGATGGTGATGTAGTAGAAAAGACGCTCGCTAACCGCCTGCGCGCAGGCCCATCCGCCATGGCCATCAAAAACACCAAAGAGTGTGCCCTTGGCCTAGACACACAGGTTCCCGTAGAGTTGGGTCGCGAAATGTACCACTTTTTCCTCAGTATAAGACGAACCACACTTTGAAGCGCATAGAATGAAAACTTAAGTAATTGCTACCTATTTGTGTATAACCTTCGCATAGTTCAAATACAGTTGTTGATCAAATTTACAAAACATTGCATGTAATGGAAATTAAAACTAAACTACTAAACCACTAGCAACACGGGTGACACACAAAAAACATTCGATTTTATCGCATCATCACACTATTTTTACTCACAGTGCCAGAAATGGATGTTGGAGAATGAAAAAAAAAAAGTTATCTGGAAAGATATGAATAAAGGTAAAACGCATGACAGTATCGCGCTAAAATTTGTTTCCAGCACCATGATCAAAAACTCTGATGACACTATGATAAAATCAGATGCCCCCTTTGTATGTCATCTGTAACACCGGTGGTCAAGTGGCTAGGTGTCAACACTCTAAAACCACAACCCACATCCCATTCTTGTTGCGTACAGTAATTCGCTATCTGAGTCCGCAATGTATTCGATTTATCGATCATTGCACAAATTTCGCGAAACGTTGTCTAGTAACGCACATGTATAAATACTGTATGCAATTCTAATCCTACGCACTGTATTTTGCGATATATAAGGCGCAGAGTTATAAGGCGCACGTTCATATTTCTGGCCAATTTGGGTTTTAGGTGCGCCTAATATTCCGGAAAATATGGAATTAAAAACGTTCACTGCCATACTCATTAAAAAAATAACTATTGCGGTCTACAGCAGAAAATGGCAGCGAATGAGTTCAGCACAACCTAACACTCGAACATTTAAAAAACTGTACCTGCAAACAGGTGGCTGCACTGCGGCGGTCTTCATTAGGCGTGTTGGCAGCTAAGTGGTTGCTCTCAAACTTTTGCACCAAGGTATTCCCTTGCACGTTAAACTCGGGTGCACTCACACTCTGTAATGCAGATGATAAAATAATTAATATTTGTACAAGGTACATAAAGAAGCAGCGTCACAGTGAAAATCCTTTAGCTATCACCTGCTCATTTGCTCGCAGAATGCCGTCGATCTGAACTCGTCTGAGCTGAAAGTCAAAATCCTGATGTGTTGAAAGCTTTCGCACACTTGCAGGTGTTAGTCTGATACCCGTGCACAGCTTGAGCTCTTTTTTTCTGGATGGAGAATGATGCTGATGCACGTGCTTGGATAGTAGTGTGGGTGGGCCATTCTAAAAAAGACCCCCCCAAACAGCACTCATTATAACATTACACACAAATCATTGTCTGAAAAAGATGGGATATACCTGTAGTACATTTGGAATGATACAGTCTCTTCTTGACGCTCGTTTTATAATGCCGGCGAACGAACGCTTCAACATTTCTTGAAAACTTGACCAAAATCGTCTCGGAGAGAACAGGAGGACGAGGGTGATGTTGACCCGGCACAACAACCTGAGGGGCTTTACGAAGTTAGATGAAAGGTCGGACCATGTTTACTTTGTTATCTATATAGGTTACGCGTACGAACGTTAGCCTTTAATGCTAGTTTTGCGCAATAGCAACTTCCGTATTGATTAAACCTTAAACTAGAGTGTCGTTGTTTATAAACGTACTTGGCGTCTAAAGTAAATTATGAATTGGCAATTAACATGTATTAAAACACAACCATGGTGGGTGAATAATGCAGATCGTTCAGGACTGTTTGACATATGACAGACGTTTGCGTCACCGGTGACGCAGTTCCGGGCGTATCGTTAATTGTGTCGTAACAAAAAAGATTAATTGTGTTTCTTTTTTTAGCTTAAACAACAAACGCAGACAAATAAGTGGATTTTTCGTGTAACTTTAGCAAATGAAAATAAAATGTAATTGATAGAAATGAAATTGCTCGAAAAAAATATCCATCGACGCGTGTACAGTGCACTGTTATGAGCAGGTGTTGCAATTTTGAACTTAAAAATTGGTTACGCTAAGACCTGTAAATACCTTCAAGTTTATTTTACATTTATAATCTATTTGGAAGTAACAATATGACTTGATTCCAATGTTTCTAAGTGTTTATTAGCATATTTTACACAAGACTAGGATGATTATTCTGAATATTGGATTTATTTAACCAATGCCTTTTTGAACAGGCATTCCAGAGGGACTACAATTCATGTTTGCTACCCAACAATAGGACGACGATATATAAGTACAATAAAATTATATATTATAAAATAAGTTTGTTTTAAGACTTTTTGACTCAAAGCAACAAATACAGTAATGTATAAACTTGGAGTTCAACTTACTGAAGCAGCTCAAGATAATGCAGGGATTTACAACAGAAACCGCAATTGTGAGTTTCACTCTTGATGTTTTCTTTTGTCTTTTTTTGGTGTAATTCTTTTCCATTGGCTCAATCTTCATCCTTGCCTCTTAGCCTCAACAAAACAAAGTATTATTTACATTCATTTCAATAACTGTTTCACAATTTACTGTGTAAAGGCAAACGTTTTTCACGAGAAAATGTCTTAAAATCATATGTAAAGCAGTTCTCTGTAATGTGTGCAGTAAAATCATCCGCACAACTGACAACAGTCGTGAGTAATGTATAAACTTGGAGTTCTCAATCACAGTGTGTCCTCAAGATGTTCAGGACACACTGTGATTGAGAATACATATTCTAAATGGGTGTCTACATTCAGATTAGCGGTATTAATCTACAGTACACGTTAATACGGTTTTTGTATGTCACATCAGCCATCAAGACAGATCTTAGCATGCTGTTGGAGTGTGTAAAGTTCCAGATGAACTGTCCCGACCTGCAGAAGCAAGCCCTCGTCACAATCAACTCCATATGTGAGAAAAATGGTAAAAAAAAAATCACTGACAGGTGCTCATTTAAAAAATACCCTGTCCTATTTCGTGGAGCTATAACCCATTTTTTGGGCAAATTCTACATGATTAAAAACAGATACACCTTATCCAGATCTTGCAATCGATGTCATTTATTTACAGTTTTTGTAAACCAGTTTATGGATTAAGACATAATGTTGAGAGATGATCGACTTTAACACTAATTTAAAACCTTTAGTAGATCTTGGGCTGGGTATGTGTGATTTCAGAGCACAATGTGGAACTGCTGAGAGAGATGGGAGGTGTGATGTTTGTGTACAACCTCTTTAAATCCTCTGCCGTTCATCCAAAGGTGAAACAGACTGCGCTTTTCACACTTGGTACCTTAGCAGAGGCCAATGGTATGTATTATGTGCTCAGCTGCCAAACGATCCATAATTTAATTCTTTTGAAATTATGAAGTCAATGTTGTTTTAAGATTCACTGTCCCTAATGTGAAAATAATTATAGAGGTTCTACCATTCTACTATGAGTTGTTTATTAAAAAATATTTTAAAAAATTCATCCATGTATTTCTTTTTGTTGAAGGGCATTGCAAGAATACTCTGTGCCAACGGGAGATGTTTCTTGATCTCTGTGGCCATATGAAGAAAGAAGATGCTTCCCTTAAACAGAGGAGTGTCTCTGTCTATTTATTGTCTGTGTTGGTAACCAACAACAGTAAGATCCAGGCTGTTCTCTCACTTGAAAATCTGAAATAAATGAACACTGACTTTTTTAACAGCTTAAACAGCATAGATAAAATCATTTTTCCAGGAACAGGTCAGACTTTAGCCCAAACGACTGGCTGTATTGATGTCTTGCTCAACCTCTTCATGTGGGTGCAAATTATTTTATTTTTTATTTGCACAAGAAATGAAGCAAAAGTCGAGTGTGAATACTGAATCTGTTTGTAATTATAGGAAGATGTATCCAGAGTCAACTGCACACTCGGATCACATTTGTCTCTGGGTATCAGTGTCAAACGCGCTGTGTGGATGTGTCAACAACCCTCAAAATGGTCATTGCAATTTAATATTTCCGTATTAGTAGGAATGCACTGAAATGAGAATTTGGAGCTAAAAACAGATTTGTAACATTTGTCCAGAAGAACAAAACAGTAATTGAATTATTACCAAAGAAATTTGAAAAAAACAAAATACAAAAATGAGCTGACTTACTCTAAAGGCATAATATGAAATGATAGATAATGGCCTGGCATGTTATTATTTGATGATTTTATAAGATTTAAATTTTGATTGTAATCTAAAAATGCTAATTAAACAAAAAAGGCCTTGAAGTACTCAAAAAAAATCAAATCAGACAATAAAGTGACACAGAAGAAGTATAACTCTTGAGATATCTAAAATACAAGTTCATTGTACATTGAGTAAAGTGGGTGCTTGTAGCTTAGCTTGTAGCTGTTGCACAGAAAAAATATCATCCTCCTCGTATTGGCGCATTTTAGCTTTTGAAAAACAGGAAAGTGAACTAATGATAATAGTGCAATAGCCAGCACAGGCTAAAACGATGACTAGTACTCCCATATTCACCAGAGTGAATAAATTGGCGCCACACAATCAACTTCAGCGATAAATGGATTGAAAGTCACACACAAAGTACATGTTTACAAATCAAAACTGCTGTGCTGTAGATTGTTAGCTTTGTAGTGTGAGCATTTGCAAAAGTTCAGCTAGCAGCGAACAAAAACTTTGAAGAATAGGGACACACAAATTTAAGAAAAATGTCTTGTATGTAAAAGCTTGGTGGACCTCCAGTGTTTACCTCTTTTATTCTCATGTAAAAAATGAATAACAAACAGCTCATGTGCAAAACTTTCCCCTGAATGATAGCCAGTTTCGCACGGCTCGCCTCACTTTAAACGTGATATCATCACGACATCGTTCTTTTGGTCGTTTTAGGTACAACAATTCTGGTGCCAACATTTCTGCGCATCCCTACATATTAGATATTGTCATGATCCTGAGTGATTCCAACTATTGTCTTTCTCACATCTTTTAGAAGAAATTCAGCGTGCCTGTGTGTCATCCTATCCACAAATCAAAATGTGGCTTCAGCAGACTTCTTTGCCTTGCTTTGAAGTGTTTCGATACCTTTGCTTCTTCATAGCCATGACAGTTGCCAACAACTGTACGTAAATCAACATCACAAATCAAATCCATATATGATATCCAAATTGCATTCTCTGTTTACAGCATATGTTCAAGAGACCCTTGCCACCACTGGAGTGTTGGAAACCCTTGCACACATGCTGAGCCGTCTGGCATTCGAATTTGACACAAGCACGTCATCTTGTCAGTTTTTAATCACTCTTATCAAGACTGTGTCAGCTTGTATCGCCAACAACGGTGAGGAGTAATTACCCCCATAACATTTCTCCATAAAACTGTCTCAATTGCATTCTATTAAAACACAGCAAACTTGGCTTCTCTTTTGGCCCGCTACAAAATTATGGATCATCTGGTTTCCCTGCTGGCTAACCCACACCTTAGCTGCGACGACAGACTGGCGGCGCTCATCTTCCTTAGCAATTTAACTGAAGTCTCTGGTATAAAAAAATAGCCATGGAAGCCTATTACTTAATTTTTTTGCTTGTGTGCCGAACATCTTTTTTTCTTTGCATTACCGCAGAGGAACATCAGTGGCAGCTGGTGCAGTGTGGCGGCCTCCCGCTCGTGATCACACTGCTTGCTGAAGATGCCAATGAGGAGGTCAAGAAGTTTGCCACTTTTGTACTGCAGACCTGCAAAGAAGCTAGTAAGTTAGTTGCATGATATCCGTTTTCACAATCACCACATTGATGATTATTGTATAATTCTATCATTTTGTTTGTTGTTTTTCTGTTCTATGAAGTCACATCTTTGAGAATCTCTGGTCCAAAGCAGGATGAAGTTGAGAAAGTTGCCACAAAAGCCGCTGCAGAGTCTGATTCATCTTTTCCTGATCGCTCAAAGCTGCTTCAAGGTCGTGCTCTTAGTGCCTTCAAAATACTGGATCCCTTCAATGTAGACAACACAAATAGGGAGAAAAAAAAAGAAGAAGACAGCCAGATCAAGAATGTAAAGTCAAGTGCTCAAAACAAGATGGTTGAAAGCAGCAGACCGATTGTATCATGTACTGTGTGTTACGGTACTGGATCCTTTAAGCAGTCCCAAGTACAGAAACTAGAGAACGCCAAAGGAACAAAAAGGTTGGACTTTACCTGTTGTTACATTTTACAAGGCATATACACTCACCTGCCACTTTATTAGGTAGACCGTGTTACTAACGGGTTGGACCCCCTTTTGCCTTCAGAACTGTCTTAATTCTTCATGGTATTCATTTAACAAGATTCTGGAAACATTCCCCAGAGAGTTTGGTCTATATTAACATGATGGCATCACACAGTTGGCGCAGATTTGTCTGCTGCACATCCATGGTGCTAATCTCCTGTTCAACCACATTCCAAAGATGCTCTATTGGATTGAGATCTGGTGACTGTGGAGGCCATTTGAGTACAGTGAATTTATTGTCATGTTCATGAGACCTGTCTGAGATGATTCAAGCTTGCCCAAAGAGTGCCTAGGAATTATTCCGCACACCATTACACTACCACCACTAGCCTGAACCGTTTATTCAAGGCAGGATGGATCCACACGCTCATGTTGTTGACACCAAATTTTGACCCTGCCATCCGAATGTTGCAGCAGAGATAGAGACTCATCAGACCAGGCAACATTATTCCAATCTTCCATTGGCGAATTTTATGAGCTAGTGCAAATTGTTGCCTGAATTTCCAGTCATTTGTGAAAAGGATTTGCATTCTGCATGGTATTCTGCTGCTGTAGCCCATCTGCCTCAAAGTTCGATGTGTTGTGCGATCAGAGATGCTGTTCTGCCTATCTTGGTTGTTAACAGGTGGTTATTTGAGTCACTGTTGCCTTTCTATCAGCTCGAACCAGTCTATCCCTTCTCCTCTTTTTTTTTTTTTTTTGGTTTGAACAAATTTATTGACACTAAAAACAGAAAACAATCATGACAATCTCAACAGCAATTAAGCACATTCACAATATTATAAAGTATCAACAACACATTTCCGCCCACAGAACTGCCGCTCACTGGGTATTTTAATTTTTCAGAACATTCTCTGTAAGCCCTAGAGATGGTTGTGCGTGAAAACCCCTGTACATCAGAAGTTATTGTGATACTCAGACCAGCCCTTCTGGCACCAACAACCTTGCCACGTTCAAAGTCACCCAAACTACCTTTCTTTCCCATACTGATGCTCGGACCGTGTCTACATGCCTAAATGCACTAAGTTACCGCCCTGTGATTGGCTGTTAAGAAATTAAGTGTTGACTAGTAGTTAGACTAACTAATTAAGTGGCCGGTTAGTGTATTTGGTCTACGACACAATTCTGAAAGTTTATGTCTGAACGTACCTGTACAGATATTATTATTGTAACATAACACTAACATTAAATTTGGTTTAAAATTATTTATATGAAAACCACTTATGATACTTGCTTTATAAAGAACAATTGATAAAGTGTGCCCTTTATTTCAAATGGGGGCAGGCAGAAGCACTGGGACTATTGCACCCTATTTTCCACATTTGGGTTTTAGGTAACCACAGCATGCAATAACAATTTGACGTTGGTTGAAAAAATTTGCGCCACTATGATCTATACTTTACTGTTACTGCATGTTTAGCGATACAAAAAAATATGATATTCTGGAGACTGATTTTGTTTCACTCGTAAAAATAGAGTGCGTAATAACATTTACTGCTTTTTATTATGAAAAGGTTAGCATTTAATGACAGGGTAGGGTATTCGGATAAACTCTGGCCATTCCAAAATGTTGAATAACCCTCTACCGATGAGTTCTGGCATCTTTAAAAGAAAAATTTTGGACTTTTTGTTAATTTACACTTCAATTTGTGTTTTTGCACAATCCAACTAAATTCAATGCAAAAACACTATGAAGTTATTTTTATTATTTTATTAATTAGGAAATGTATTATATTAAAACTAACAAATGCATCACTCTCTTTCCTTTTTTAAGGCAAGACTCTCAAGCCACGAAAGCTATGAAATGTACTGGTGGTGAAAGTAAGCTAGCAATATTTTTTTTGCTGAACCTTTCAGATGTACACATGTCGGATTCCTAGATTTAAATGTTGTTTTTTGACGTTTAGAATTGCGGGGCAGTGACATATATGAGGAAAAGAGGCAAGATTTTTGTCTCAAAGAAAGATGTGCAGGTAGAATAAGGATTGTGTCTTTAATGAAGGTGAAATATTTTGTTTTTCTTTTTCTCACTTTGCTTGTTCCAATCCCCCAGCTTGCGTGCTGCCTTTTGAAAGACTGACCAGTAGAACCTTTGCATCAATACTAGAGTCAAGCCATCAGAAGTGCGAAATGCACAAGGCCCTTCTGGAGGCGGCAGAGCGCTTCAACGTCCCCCAACGCTTTTCTCTGTTGAAGGAAGAGTATGCTGCACTGGAACCAAAACATAAAAAGGAATCAGCCATAGTGCCAAAGAAAACCCGGGCAAACCAACACCTACCAATAGGTAAATACTTCCTATATCTACCTTGCAAACTGTATCCGAATCCCAGCTACACGTTCTGTTTTATGTGTAATGCAGCATTTGACAGTGAAGCCTTTGCAAAATTGCAAATTTTGGAGTTGTATTTTGTCCCTGCTGACCACCAGAGGCGTTGTTTCAATCTCAGATTTTTACCTAGGCGCATGTGCAGTTCCAGAAATGCATACCAAAATGTCACTTTATTGCACCTGTCTCATTAGGAATCTATAAATGTGTGTCTCGTTACAGGTGAGCTTGTCAGAACCAGCACAAATGGTAAACCCAATCGCGTAAATCACAAGTTTATTTAAATATAGAGGAAAGTCAGCGCCGGTGCTCGCTGGGCATGGTAAGCAAGCCGCTCATGGGATCCGAGCTTGTTCTGAATGCAGAAGTGGATCTTCTGGAGCGGGAGATCGTAGCGTAGTTAGACGGAAAAACAGGTCGTTAGCCGGGACGGGAGATCAGAACGTGGTCGGAGTCAAAGACAGGTCGTTAGCCGGGACGGGAGATCAAAACGTGGTTGGGGTCCAAAAACGGGTTGTAGCAGGAAACAAATGGGGAAATCAGGAACGGACAAGTGGAAAACGGTTGACAAAATGGGATTGACGGGAGTCAGAGTCAAAGTGCTTGCCTTGTAGAAACAGAGGTTCGCTGATGGACTGACCACAAGCGAGTGAAAGGACTGAACTTAAAAAGACGGGGAACCAATCAGGTAGCCCGCAGCGGCTGGCGCCAAACGAGCGGGCACAGGTGAAAGTCATGAGTAATCATGACAGATACCTTTTTATCTTCCCACGTAGCAGGTGCTTTCTGCTATTTTCCGCTTGAAGGAATCTGGGTTTTTGCTGTCCCGAGTGCTTTAAGCCTTGTGACTTTTTGTCGAAGCTGCGTGTTTTTGTTCGCTCTACCCAAAGGCTGAGTAGGGTTTGCTTGTCCGTTGCGGTGGAAAAGAGAATAAAAGGGCGCTTTGAACTCAGTTGGGCATTGTTAACACATACAAATATTCTACTTTCGAGTTTTTAGGACAAACAACTCACCCAACTTTTAAAGATTCAAATACTGTTGTTAATGTGCATATTTTGATCTACACAGTGCATGAAACGTTTTTTCAAGAGCGTTTTTCAAGATCTTTGTTTAGTACAGCAAGACCTCGGTTATCGCGGTTAATGGGGACCAAAACCACCCACGATAAGTGAAAATCCGGGAAGTAGCGGCGCACCTTCAAAAAAAAAACAATTTTTTTTACAATTTTTTTTAAATTATTACTTTTAAAAATAAATAAATTACAGACCGCGAAGCTCTGAAGCCGCGAACGTCGTACCGCAAAGTAGCGAGGTCCCACTGTATATCATTTGGGGCGCCGAAAAATGGTCGGTGATGCCGCAAATGGCCGAGAAAAGGGGACTTTACAGTTTTCGACTGTATCTTAAATGATAAGATCAAATTTTCTTAATGGAGATCTTTGTGTTTGTAACTCAAAACAAAAAAGTTACTTTTTTATAAACTGACCCCTTTAAAAAAAATGATTGATGAATAAAATTGTGATAATCTCAGAAATCAGAATTAAACCAAAAGCCATCATGCAAACCCTTCACAGTCGTCATGGAATTCTAAAAGCTCAACATAGTGAGGCAGACTTGCACCGTGATGCTTTTGGGTACGTCATGTGGTTTTCTTTCTCGATTGGTTCACATTGCTACAAATCAAATCTCACTTTTCCTCTGTCCATATGTCCGCCTGGTTCCCATCTCCAGAGGAGCCAAGGAAAACTTGCCCAAGAATCACAATAGTAAGCATGAAATTATCCCACGGTTTTTGTTATGAACAATTAATCACACTCAATACGGTACTGCGTAACCTTCCATCACAAATATCTGTGACATTGCAAATATTTAATTTGTAGATATTAAATCCTCGCTGACAGGATCCACTTGTTCCCATAGCAAAGGGGAACTGAAATGCCAATGACTTTTACAACAGGTTCCGGTAGATATGTATTGCACTTTTGCTTTATTTTCTACTTTTTGTGTTTACAAATAAGCCGCACAAACAAAATCATATAGTGTCATAATGAATACACGGTACAACCATGTGAACACTTTTTCGGGAAGCATTCCTCCATTGCTGGATGTTTCTTGCCACATAAACCTGCGCTATCACTGTATACGGAGGACCGATCTTGCCGTATGTAGAAATAAATGTAAAATTAAATACTTGCCTACAAATACAAATTATGCCATATAAATAAAAGAATTCGTACGGTAGATAGATCATGAAATACCTAAATATATCAAGTAACGGCTGGTGTATACTTTTTGAAGGCATGGAAACAATGGCTCAAAGACTGCGCCGGTGGTACATTTTATCACGGGTGTGGGGAGCCTGGCATAGAGACGTCCTCCGTGGTTCAGTTAATCACAGGCGTGAGGAGGCTGGCGTGTGGAGACGGCGTCGGTAGGCGGGTGTGGGTCTGCCCATAGTGGTTGTAAATCACTTTATTATGCGGTGTAAGTACAGTATTTTCAAGACTATAAGGCGCACCTAAGCCTTTATTTTTTTCAAAAGCTGACCATGTGCCTTATTATACAGTGCGCCTTGAATATGGATCAATATTAAGTCGCAAGGTCTCGCAACTAAAGCAAAAGCATCCGCTGACTAGAATTTCCCCCGTATGCGAAGTATTTTGAGGTGTATCCTGGGATATACAGTGACTTGAGAAACTATTTAGTCCCCTTGAACTTTGTGACCTTTTGCCACATTTCAGACTTCAAACATAAAGATATAAAACTGTAATTTTTTGTAAAGCATCAACAATACGTGGGGCATAATCATGAAGTGGAACACACTTTATTGGATATTTTAACTTTTTTAACAAATAAAAAGCAAAAAAGTGGGTGTGCAAAATTATTCAGCCCCTTTACTTTCATTGCAGTAAACTCAGTAAATGTTTTGTCCAGAAGTTCAGTGAAAATCTCTGAATAATTCTATGTTCATCCAAGAATGATAAATGGAGTCCACCTGTGTGTAATCAAGTCTCTGTATAAATGCATTGCACTGTGATAGTCTCAGAGGTCTGTTTAAAGCGCAGAAAGCATCATGAAGAACGAGGTACACACCAGGCAGGTCCGAGATACAGTTGGAGAAGTTTAAAGCTGGATTTGGATACAAAAAGATTTCCCAAGCTTTAAACATCCCACAGAGCACTATGCAAGCAATATTATTGAAATGGAAGGAGTATCAGACCACTGCAAATCTACCAAGATTGGGCCGTCCCCCTAAACTTTCAGCTCATACACGGAGAAAACTGATCAGGGATGCAGCCAAGAGCCCCACGATCAATCTGGATGAACTGCAGAGCTCTACAGCTGAGGTGGGAGAATCTGTCCATAGGACAACAATCGGTCGTATACTGCACAAATCTGGCCTTTATGGAAGAGTGGCAAGAAGGAAGCCATTTCTTAAAGATATCCATAAAAAGTGTTGTTTAAAGTTTGCCACAAGCCACCTGGGAGACTCACCAAACATGTGGAAGAAGGTGCTCTGGTCAGATGAGACCAAAATCGAACTTTTTGGCAACAATGCAATACGTTATGTTTGGTGTAAAAGCAGCACCGCTCATCACCCTCAACACACCATTCCCACAGTCAAACATGGTGGTGGCAGCATCATGGTTTGGGCCTGCTTTTCCTCAGCAGGGACAGTGAATATGGTTAAAATTGATGGGAAGATGGATGGGGCCGAATACAGGACCATTCTGGAAGAAAACCTGATGGAGTCCGCAAAAGACCTGAGACTGGGACGGAGATTTGTCTTCCAACAAGACAATGATCCAAAACATAAAGAAAAAGTTACAATGGAATGGTTCACCAAAAAAACAGATCAAGGTGTGAGAATGGCCAAAGAACTGAAAACTGCTGTTCACAAATGCTTTCCATCCTACCTCACTGAGCTGTAGCTGTTTTGCAAGGAGTAATGGGCAAAAATATCAGTTTGTCGATGTGCAAAACTGATAGAGACATTCCCCAAGCGACTTGCAGCTGTAATCGCAGCAAAATGTGGCGCTACAACGTATTAACTCAATGGGCCTGAATAATTTTGCACACCCACTTTTTCGTTTTTTATTTGTTAAAAAAGTTTAAAATATCCAATCAAGTGTGTTCCACTTCATGATTGTGTCCCACTTATTGTTCACAAGAAATTACAGTTTAATATCTTTATGTTTGAAGTCTGAAATGTGGCAAATGGTCACAAAAGTTCAAGGTGGCCAAATAGTTTGGCAAGCCACAGTATATACCGGCGTTTCATTTCCTAACCAATGTGTCAATCATCATTTTAATCGATCTCTATTGGCTAAAGTTATTTGGAGGTAAAGGAGGCAGGTCCTTTTAGCATTTACAGGCTAGTGTAGGCCAAAGCAGGGCAAAACAAAGCCTGCAATTGGCCGAGAAAGATGTGAATCACACATTTGGTTGCTCTACGGCCTGGAGAAAATATTTTTTACCAGTCTGTTCATTTGTAAACGGGAATTATGTGGCTAAACAGGCAGTTTGCAACAAGCAACGTGCATTGATGCAAAGATGCTCTTCAGCGGATTTTTTTTATTATTATTTGTCAGCATTGTGTGTTTTGGATTGTGTAAATATTTTACACGGTTGGATTTACTATACTCACGGATGTTGCATATTATTATTGAACGTGATGGCTGCAAGACGACTTTATTTAGCTTTATCTTTTCCCAGTATCTTGTTTCAGACTGATCTTGATGTCTCTGTGATGAGTCTATTTTTAAATTCAATTCAATGCAATTCAATTCAAAGTGTTTATTGCCGTATGCACAGGAAAGAACCACTTTTTCCTGCACAATGAAATTCTCACTATCCACACAGTTGCCAGCGAAAAATAAAATAAAAAATGGTTGGCATTTCTTGAATCCCAAGAGTTTAACCTTCCTAATGATATGTGGAATGACGCATTTGAGTGATTGGTGACATCGTACAGACACCGTGTCCGTACGTGTCTGAGTCACGTATTTTCTTCTTTGCGAGCCGTCAGAATGTTAAGGGGTTAATAAGTTTGACTGAACTATCTGACTGCTTTGTTGACGTTCCCACTGTAGCGCGTTATAGTCCGGAGCGCCTTACAGTCGTGAAAATACGGTAATGCAAAAATTTAAGAGGAAACGAAAACAAGAAAAAGGAAAAAGAAAAAGTGAGTCTTTCGAGGTTTCTTCTTTTTGACAGTCTGTTGCTGGAAAAGGAAAGGGGTGTATTTGTATCAGGGAATTCACCCTGCATCTTTTATTTTGCTATTTTGTCGTGTTGTCTAGAGAAATCTTTTGGCAAATACGACACATATCGGAAGGGTTCATTCACATCTGTTTTAATTTAAACAACATGGTTAAATATTGTCTTTTTGTGGTTTCAGATAAGTAAAGCCACACGATGCTGACTGTGGATCTGTTCCGGATCAAAATCAGTTATCTTTCATAACTGCGATAAATCCTTCAGCTTTCCACTGCAGTTTATCTTTAATTGTGCTCCTGTGTTCTGAGTCATGATTTTTTTCTCCAGCACATACAAAATGTTCTGCTGCACTTAAATGAATGCTTAGTCATAGATGTGTTAACTAGTGGTATATCAGATTTCAAATAGTTTATACTTGCCTATAATTTATATCAACCGGTTCCAGTCAATGCACAGTTTTGATTGACGCTGTTCAGCTAGCAGTTTATTATTGTACTTGGCTCCTGTACTAAGCTTTCTTTGAACACTCTGAAATAAAAAGTATGCAAAACTTATTGAAGACTAGATTTTGGCAACAGGAATGTGTGCTTAAAGTGCGACTTGATGGACGAGTAAAGGATGTACTCTGCCAAAGTCAGCAAGGCTAGTCTCCAGCTCAGCGGTGAGTGTGGCCTTGAACATGATAAGTGATCTAAGTGGTAATTGAAATGTTTGAAATGTTCAATCCACCACACCAGACGTTGGACCGTTTGCAATGAAAGCACAAATGCTCTTACTTTAGACAATGACCAATCATTGCTCTGCCCCTGGAAGCGGGTGAAACATGATTGGATATTTTCTTAAGCATGAGCGTTTGTGATGTCCGCCTCAGCATTCTTGACAGCATTCCCTAAATAGCCGCCCAGACACGTTTAAAAACTGGTGGATTTTGCTTTTTAACTTATATTCTACATAAAATAATAGCAATATATTTGCTGAGATTTGACTAGTGGGGGCCCTTAATAATATTAAAGGATCTGTCTGTAATTTTGAACTTTTTTAGCTGCCTCCATCTCCCGGCTAATCTTATTGCAGCCTTAGTCTGCTCGTTCATGATGTGTGTGCGGGTATGTGCATTACTCAAACTCGCTCGAATAAACTTTTCCTTTTTCATCTTTGGGTTTGGGTTGGTGTTTGGATTCTACTTGAAGCAGGTTTTCTTACTCTGACCATTTTTACGCTACACTAACAAATACAAACAAAAAGCATAACCTGCGGGGATGTGATTATCGTCACTTTCTAGCACTCCCTCATTCTAATCCTCTTACCTAATACCGATGTCTAATATGTCCACCCAAAAATCCATGCCAGGGGTGGGCAAACTTTTTGAGTTGCAGGCCGCATTGGCTTAAACATTTTTTTATAGGGCCAGTAGAAAAAAATGTTACATTTTTTGTATATAGCGATACAGTCTCGAATACAAACCTCAGCAATACCTGATTGTAGCTCCTATGCTGTTAGACAGAGGGGAAAAAGCTACTGGAATTGTTCTGGGTTTGAGGAGTGGGAATATTAATTTAGTTGAATATGTTTAATTTTGGGCAGCATGGTGGGGCAGTGGTTAGCGCGTGTGCAGCACAGTTCTGAGGTCATGAGATCGAACCTTCCTGTGTGGAGTTTGCATGTTCTCCCTTTGGTTTGCGTGGGTTTCCTCTGGGCACTTCAGCTTCCTCCCACATTCTAAAAACATGCATGTCAGGTCAATTGGGATTGACTCCAGAACCCCCGCGACCTTAATGAAGATAAGCGGTGCAGATAATGGATGGATGGATGTATGTTTTATTTATTTTTTCAGTTTGATAGCCGGTCATCTACTCTAATTTTGTTGTTAATCTATTTTTATTAGCAAAAATTACGTTTATCTGCACTGATAGGGTTTAGAATCAACAATCAATCTATTTTGTGTCAGAATAAGTTACACAGTAATACACTTTGAATTTCAATGGCAGTTCAAATAAATGACAAGAAGGTTCATTAAATAAGCAAAGAAAACACAATTCCAATGTTTTCCAGTTCAGGGGATCCCAAATGCATGGGTGGAGAAGCACCTTTTCCGTTACTGGCTCTATCTAGTGTTAAAACTGAGAAGTGCAACAGAGTTGAGCTCAAGCGCCATGCGCGGGCCATATTCAACTATATTTTCAAAATTAGCTGCGAGCCAATAAAAGCTGACCCGCAGGCCATAGTTTGGACACCCCTGATCTATGCTAAAAGGTAAGATACAGGGTTCGTACAGGGCTTGCAATCCTTGAAAATGCTTGAATTTTAATGTGTTTTCAATTTCAAGCAGAGGCAATTTTAGGTTCAGAGCTTTGGGGGTGCTGAGCACGCAGAGTGTGTGTCTGATTAAAAACATTTGGTCATTTCACTTAACGTGATTTCGAAACATTCAACACGTTGAGGAGTGTCACCTCCCATTTGTGACCATCACATGACAATATGTGGTTAAATAGTTGTTCAACATACTTTCACCGTAATACAGCAGAGCCTCCACAGACTCCGTCTCTATGCTGCAAGTGATACTAGCCAAGTGAAGGGGGGCGGAGTTGGTACTGGAAAATCAAATGGACTGAACCATTTTAAGTCCGTGGAATATTTTTGACAGTGTCTTGTTCACATTTTTTGTTTTGCTTTACTTTTTTATTTTGTACCTATTGTTTTTCAACAGCTATGTAAGCCTATCCTGTCATTTATTGAGGAAAATAAAGTTTTAAAAATGCTATAATTTTTGGGGCCGCTTGGGTTGAATTTGGGGGTGCTCAACGTGCGAGTCAGGTCCATGGTTCAGATCCACAAATATATTTGTGATTTACTCAAGATCTAAAAATCAAGACTTGATTAAAAGGTATTATTGTGGATCTGCAAATACATAATTCACACGTGCGTTTCCTCTTTTAATGGTACTGGAGAACTTTAGAAATGGCCTTTGAAAGTCCTTAAAACACCTTTAACAAATCCCTTCAGCTTTAAGACAAAGAAATGACACGAGTAATCCTCTAAATCTGAAGAGAATTACTCGCATTCCATGTCCGTGACTTCATTTGTAACGATGGTGGGAGCGCTGACAGTTTCTCATGCATCGCGGCGATCACACTCGAAGACTTTTGACCCGAGATCCCCCTCCTGTTCCAAATTCTGCTTCCTGTGGAAAAAATGTGGCGCCCTCACATCACTCTTATTTATTTTCTTATTCCCCTTGAGACTGCGAGACCTCCAAAGTGATCCGTGAAGAAATTCAATTTCCACGTTTAGCTCAGCCCGCACAAAATAAAGACATCTTATTTTGGGCTGATAAAAAAATCACATTGACTCTAATGTCTATTTTGGACTTTTTTTCACCAAATGTAGATTATGTCGAGTCACTGACATACTCATTTTGTATTTGTTTAACGCTAACAGCTTGGAAGAGTTTTTCATACAAATACCAAAATGACTACTGATTTTTTTTTTCTGAATACAATTTGGTTCTGAGTTACTTCACAATTCTTGGAACAGAATTCTGTACAATCATCATAACCTGCTTTTAGCAAATACATTGCTTTTAACATCCATTATTTGCACCAGTTATCCTCAGTAGGGTCGCGGGGGTGCTGGAGCCCATCCCAGCTATCTTCGGCTGGCAAACCAGGGCAGGGGACACCCTGACCTGGTTTGCCAGCCAGTCGCAGGGCACACAGAGAAAGACAACTACTCGCTCATCCACACCTAGGGACAATTTGGACATGCCAATTAACCTGACATGCATATTTTGGGGAATGTGGGAGGAAACAGGAGTGCCCGGAGGAAACCCACGCAAGCACGGGGAGAACATACAAACTCCACAGAAGGTTTGATCTCGTCCTCAGGACAGTGCCGCACACGCGCTAACCACTGCCCACCGTGCTGCCTGTGCTTTTAACATACTTCACAAAAAAACAAAAACAAAAAAAAAAAACATGGCACCGGATATTTTGTTAATTTTATTGTGTAATAGCAGTAAACATAAAATCCACTTCAGATTCACAGGCATGAACAGAGAGAGCACTTATTGTTTACTTTGGACACATTAACAATATTCTTTGTTGTATTTCATCACATTATGATAATAATTTTTTTACAACACTTTGAACCAAATAACTCCAATTAGATTGAATTACAGTTTATAAAGAAAAACAAATCAACTGATTTACTTTGACAACTGCAAAAACACACTCCTAAGCTAGGATATGTTTACTCACAGGATGTAACGCATGTTAAGTTACACTGTGCACAAAAAGAATGAGTAATTATATTTTTTTCCGAAAATTCTTTAGTCCTTTTTGCATACTGCTAAATACAGTACAATGTGAAGCATAAAAAGTTATCAGTGTGAATACATTGTTAAAAAGCAGTACTCATATTTTTTCCCTAAAACTTGTTCTTTCTACATACTGGTAAATAAAGAATATGACGTATATACATATATATATATATTATATAAAACAAAAAGCAATGATAGCGCAATTTAATGTCAAAAAGAAGTACTGTGGGGGGATAGTTTAAGACCTTGCTTTAATAGTGTGTACTATTGGGCACCTCCTAATGGTTATAAAAAGTTATTCATTAAAAAAACATTTTGATTTAAAAAAAGAAAGAAAATTGACAGTGGAATGTTTATGTTTGTCACGACCAGAACAGAAGAAGGACCCAGAAGCGTAACGTTACTCACAAGTTTTATTGAAATATAGAGGAAAGGCAGCGCCAGCGATTTTGTGCTCGCTGGACGCGGGAAGCAAGCCGCTCATGGGATCGGAATGTGTTCCGAATACAGGAAGTGGATCTTCCGGAGGAGGAGATTGTAGCGTTGTTAGACGTAAAAACAGGTTATTAGCCGGGACGGGAGATCAGAACATGGTCAGGGTCAAAAAACTGGTCGTTAGCTGGAAGGGAGATCAAAACGTGGTTGGGGTAAAAAAAACGGCTCGTAGCCGGAGACAAACGGGGAAATCAGGAACGGACGAGTGGAAATCGGGTTACAAAATGGGACGGCCGGCAGTCAGAGTCAAAAATGCTTGCCTTGTGAAAACAGAGGTTCGCTGACTGACTGACAACAGGCGAGTGAAAGGACTGAGCTTAAGTAGGACGGGGAACCAATCAAATAGCCAGCAGGAGCTGGCGCCAAACGAGCAGGCACAGGTGAAAGTAATGAGTCATCATGACACTGATTTGTCCCAACCAGATATTAGCTCCGGCGGACATCAAGGTAATTGAGTTTAAGGGCCCTGATAAATAAAGAAACACAAAAAGTGATCTTCGAATCATTTCCTTGTAGATAATTAAAGAGGGACTACGGATCTTTTGATATACGAATAACCTCAGGTACATCCATGCCCAAGTGGGCGTCGTTGTCAATGAAGTTTGGATCTTTTCCTGTCAGGGACAAGTCAGTCAAGATCTTACTAAGGCTTTCCTCATGCTCGGAATCTTCATCATCCTCTGGGGCGGAGCCCGTTGCAACCACAGCAGCATCCGGAGATCCTGTGACCTGGACCTCTGGGGTGGGCTTCTGGTGCGAGGTGGAGGAGAAGGGCTCACCCGTTCCGGAAGAAATGGAGGGAATCGGATCCTTCTCGAGAGCCACATTGAGACATGCCTGTGGCATTGGATCAGGAATGGAGGTACACTCTTTATTAGGCAGACATGGCACCTGAGGTTCCTCTCGTGCCATTTCCTGAGCTGGCGGCCCATCAGAAACTCCTGTTCCCATCGAATTTTCATCCCCAAATGAAGAGTCACGCTTGCGGAATATCTTGTTTCCCATTGTCAACCTGCAGTCATGAGAAATATCATCACATGAAACAAGGGGTTTCAAACTCAGTTTAGCTCAGGGGCCACATAGTAAATAAACACTCACAGGGATTAGTAAAAGAATAACATTAAAGTGTGGTTTAGCTGTTGGGACCGGGGTCCTTTGGAGTCTCACGATTACGATTAAATTACGATTATGATTCAGGGACGTTTTTTTCCATCTCAAGATTGAATCTTTTTTAATGTTTATTGACTTTTCATTATATATAAAAAGACAAAACAACAACTGAATTATTTCCTGAATCATTTTTTTTTTAACTCAGGGTAACTCACGGAAAAGGAAGTGACGTAAAATAGCATGCATGCGCTAATTGAAGTGCAAATTGGATAAATTAATAATTTTATGATTTGAAACGATTTTTATGCTTTTATTTACTCATTCATTTTGATGAAATTATTTACCAAAGCGCTTTAGGAAGTCTTCATTGACTTGAAAAGCGCTATATACACCCGATTTTGTTATCTCCACCATTAGATTTCACATCTATTATAGAAAGGAGCTAAAGCTCCTCCGATCCTCAGCGAAGGCACCCAGGGAGTATTTTTAATCCACGTGTGAACCGCTAATTTCTAATCACTGCGGATAAAACTTTAAAGTATAATAGCAAATGTTGCATTTAAGAGAGACATCCACTCACCACATGTGAATGAAATCGTATCGCCTTAAACAACGAGTCGTGACTATTTTTTTTAAATAAAGAAAAATCATCGGGATGGGTGTTTCCTTAAATGTTCTCTGGTTGATAAAAGGTAATCAGCAAATACACCTACAGTGGTGGTACCCTATAGAGGTGAGGCCTGGCTTTGGCGACATTCAGTGGACTTATTTTAAACTGCAGGTCATTGTTTGACGATGTTCTCTAGTGCTTGTCGCTGCATTGTCTCGCAGGCCGGATCAAATCTGTTGGCGGGCCTGATCTGCCCGAGAGCCGTATGTATGACACCCCTGCGGTTAAACTCCTGACCTAATACAAGGATAGGAACCAGCTTAGTCAATTTTACTCAATTCAATGTTTCCCTCCTCCAACACTGCTGAGTCAGACAACCGGGTCAGGATCAATTTTTAAGTGTAATAACAATGACCAGCAAGCAGCACGACGACGCAGTGGTTAGCTTAGTTCTAAGGTCTCGGGAACATCCTGTGTGGGTTCAAATCCAGCTACCGGACTTCCTGTGCGGAGTTTGTATGTTCTCCCCGTGCTTGTGTGGGTTTCCTCCGGGCACTCCGATTTCCTCCCACATTCCAAAGACATGCATTTCAGGTGGATTGGCCAGTCCAAATTGTCCCTAGGTGTGAATGAGCGAGCGAGTTGTCTGTCCCTGTGTGCCCTGCGATTGGCTGGCAACCAGTTCAGGGTGCCCACTGCCCGATGATTGCTGGGATGGGCTCCAGCACCCCCGCGGCCCTACTGAGGATAACGGTGCAGCTAATGTGATGAGAGATGAGAACAATGACCAGCTATGATAGAGGAAAGGGAGACATCCAAGACAGGCTCAAAGAGAACATTCATACCTGTCAACCTGCACGTTTTGCCGTAAAAAGTATGTTTAATATACATTTTAAGAAATGTACGACGTACAAGAAAATCTGTACGGAAAAACGCAAATTTGTCAATTATGGGTACTATCCGGTATACACCGACTATCACGAAACGGCAAATCAATCAAGTCAGTTCGCCGCGGTAGCCTCTATCCTCGCTTTTTTCGTTGCAAACGAAGCGAGCGTTTGATGCTACTGTGCGCATGCGTCTGCCGCTGTAGTGCATAATTTCGACTCCCCTGCAAAATCCTTCCCACTTTTCGTGAACGCGCATTCTGCTGCGCTTCCAACAATAGCTTTATTGTTTTAATAAGCTTATTATATAGAATACGATCGCTATTGTCGGAAGCACAGCAGAATGCATGTTCACGCGAGGGGGGGAGGATTTTGCAGGGGGGGGGGGGCGGGGGGGGGGGGGGTTAGGGGGGGGTCGAAATTAGGCACCACACCAGAAGACTCCTCAACAGCTGCAGAAGTAATGTTTTGCCATTTCATGGCAGAGCACAACATACCTCCAACAGTTGCCGATCACTTCACAAGGCTTATGAAAAACATGTTTCCCAGTCACGGGGCTGCAAAGGTTTGTATTTTCTGTCCCTGTTTGCAATTTAGGATACAAGCATCAATGGTTGATATTGTGGTTTAGTTTACAAAATAGAAATGCCAACTATTTTTTTTCCTCCCCAAAAAAATCTTTATTTCCATTAATTTAAAGTGTTATTAATGGATAATTTAGTTCCGCTGATAACAATTGTTCCTGATTTTATTTTTTTAATTTACTATTAAGAATATGTACAGAATGATAAAACGAAACACGTGTACAATATAACATGTTAAACCACATAAATAAACAGGTTTGAAAAAATAATGGTGTAAGATTTCTTTGTATTTTGTAAGGGAAAATACGACAGTTTGTAAGGGCATGGAGCCCTGGAGGTTAACAGGTATGGAACATTTAGGGAACCCTGGTCCTACACACTGTATCAACATTAATCGATGAAAAGATCATCTCGTTTTTAGTTTTAACGACAATAACGTTGGATGTGTGTGCCACGTTAATATTTTCTGTGCAAATATTAGTCCCAACATTTATTTCAAAGGGAATTTCTTAATAATACACAACAGCGATAGAGCCCAAACCCGGCGCCCATCTCCTTTTATTCTCACCTTGAAAATTAATCCAAGCAAAGTTATTAAAATGTTTGCTTTTAATCCACCACGGTATAATTGTGACGACAGGAAAAGTTTAGAAACGCGTAACTCACCTTAATGGGCGCTGCCTGCCCTACATCCGCGGACACTCGCCTTCTCGGTGTTCGTGCGCGCGCCCCGTCTTCAAAAAGTATTGCCTACGGGCACGCGCACAGTGGACCCAATGTAAGACCGCCCACATTTTTTTTTACTCAAATAAGTTTTATGTTAATAAAGAAAGTCACAACGCTGCAATTAAAGTACACCGTAGAGAAAGTAAATCATCACCACCGACTGCTGAAAGGGTAATTTCCAATAAAGTGGCAACATCACAAGTAGAAGGTAAACAAAACGGGAATATACCGGCAGCCATCTTGGGTTGCCATTTAGAAGAGTCTTTAGGTTTTCCCTTAATTGGTTTGACGATTTTTTTTTCAGTACGTCTCTTCGCATGACAAAAAAAAACGCTTTCTCCCACAATGTTTAAAACAAAGTCAATCTTAAAAAGATTTATCAGAATAATGTTATCAGAAACAAAGATCACACGTAATAAAAATATATGAAGAAAAAGACACCATGAATTATTACTTTTTTATTTGAGGATTTGCCTCCACCTTCCTTTGCGTAAAAACATTGGGATGCAGAGCTGCCAAACATTGAAAATAAGATTTCAGAATGTACAGGGCACTCTCGTTTATCGCTGGGTTTACGTACCAAAAAGAACCCGTGACGTCCGCAAAGTGCAAACATTTATTTCATTTTTACACATACGATACAATTAAATACTCTATAAATTGAAACCAAAGAAGAAAACCTTTTTTACAGGCTAAATCATTTTTTTTTTTACAAAAAAAGTAATGTACAGTACACTGTATCTATTTTTTACCAGTACCTACTCTGATTGGGACTGGTTAGCCAATCAGAATTAACACAAGTTGCTGAAAATCCGTGAAGCTGCGAGACCGTGAAAGGTGAACCGTGTTATAGCAAAAGATTACTATCTGAAGAAAAATTTCGGATTTTGATTTTTTTTTTTTGTATTAGCATTTAGGAGCGCCATTCTTAAGTAAAAGGGGTTCTAGGACAAAAAGAAATGGCACACCAAACCCACTGTTACTGCAAGTGTCCAATAGATGGCACTAAAACGCCATAAATAATCACGGAGGAATCAACTTATGTCAATGCAAAAACGTGCACTGCTTGACTTTTCTTTCAATTTTCAAAGTTTTCAAGAAAAATGCGTATTTCAAAGTTTCCTATAGATTGGCGTAGTGAATTGTAGAAGATTCGCAGTATTTGGTAGCACTCTGCATGCATTTCTAAAAACTGATATTGTGGGTTGTGTATCTCCTTTAACACCAGGCAATAATAAAGCATGATAAAGAAACTAGGGCTGGGGGGAATGTCACGTTGACGATTTGCGTTATAACTTTCAATTCAACGCATGAAAATATATTAAGGTAATGATTAAAATTTCGCGCTCCACACGTCCCCGTGTGTCAAACGTCGCTGTTCCAACAAACGAAGAAGTCACTTTCGATTCCTGAGGCTAGCGATGGGAAAGAGAAAGGAAACAAGTTTAGGCGGACCGTTTTGCTTTCAAACATTGCCCGATGGGAATATTGACAAGGCGAAAGTGAATCGTATGCTTTGCAAAGCTGAATTGAATTTCAATCGGAGCACTTCCCTGATGTATCACTCGAAAGCTAAGCACCCCGATGCGGTGGTACAGCCTGACAGCGGACCTCGTCAAACTACTTTGGATCAGTTTTTTGCAACAGTTCTACAATGCTTACATAAGGCACTTGACTATTTTGTTTAATGAAGATTAGTCTTTGACGCCACAATCTTTATGCACTTTCCCTTTATTTTGTATTATTTTTTTGTTAAAATATGTACGACGGCTTTACATCAAATTTACAGTTCAACAGTGTTGACATAAAGCACTTGAATATCTTCGATATGAAAGCTATCTTTGGCATTAGTCTGTATGCACGTTTACTGTACTTTGTGTATGCCTATACCATTTGACGTCATTAATGTAATCTTATTTTTCCATGCATATTTTTTTTCATATGTACTGCCATTTGTAATATCTGGATTTAATTAATTAATCGCGATTAATTGATTTCAAAACTAATTAGTCAATTTATTTTAATCGATTCCCAGCCCTAAAAGAAAGTTTTCACAAAAACATATTCAAAGTGTGCGCAGACAGGCATCTTCCACTTATACTCATCCCAGTCTTGTATTCTATATTCCTTTTCTTTCTGAAGACTCCAATTCAAACAAGGTTGCATAGTTCTTAGCTGAAAAAGATTTCTCGTACAAGGCACATGGCATCATCACCACTTTGTTTTCCGCTTGAATGTTGCTCATCCGTTTTCTCTGCCCGCAGTCTCGTTTTGTCCTCCTGCTCCTCGTAGATTCCCTCAGCGTAGTCCTGGTCGATAAAACGATAACGATAGTTATCGTCATATAATTTTTGAAACGATGAATATTAAGAGCGTTTGCTAAAAGTCGATCTTTTAAACTGTAATTACATCACCTGAACACTGGAAAAAAGAGGGCGCTAATGCAATGAAAACAGAAGTTCCAGACCAACATTCAGGAGACAAATAAAGTGACAAGAAGCAGCCAAACATTTCGCAGGATTAGGCGAAGAGCGGTACTTAGAGTGAAAGTGAAACTGGACTACAACACGGATGAACTCAAAGCATACTGAGAGGGACCTAGACAGGTTGTTTGGAGGTATTTTGGCTACTTAGAGTTCGATAAATGATAAAAAAAAACAGCGGCGACGTGCACTGTGACTGCAAACGATGCTGACAAGACGTGCCAACCAAGACGGGCAAGAAGACAAACCTAATCCGCCATTTAAAACCATGCACCTGATAGAATGCGCTAAAGGACAAACAATTAAGTCCCAAAAAAGTAGTAGTGGACGTGAGTGTTAAGCCCAAATGTCTAGCTAGCAAAGCGCTACCTGTGTATCCCTGCAAACAGGTGGAAACATCGAGAGCCGTCACTGAGCCGCATAAAAGCTCGATCTGGGGACAGACTGATTTTTCTGGCCCGTAATCTTAAAAGCAAAGCCTGTTTTGTTTGTTTATTTGTAATTTTTTTTTAAATTGAATATTTTCATTTGTCTATTTATTTTGTTAACATTGGCACACACCTTGAGACTTCATCCAGAAAATGTTTTTACTTGTTGTTGTCAGGACCAGAACGTAAACAGGACCCAATTGCGTTACGTTTCTCACAGGTTTTATGTAAGGAAAGAGGAAAGGCTAGGCGCGGGAAGCAAGTCACTCTCCTACTCAGTTTGTGATCCTAACACGGAAGTGAATCTTCCGTAGCGAGCGATGGCGGTGTCAAGGGCGGAAAAACAGGTCGATAGCCAGGACAGGAGAGCAAAAACATGGTCGGGGTCAGAAACGGGTCGTAAGCCGGGACGGGAGAGCAGACATGGTCGGGATCAAAAATAGGTCGTAAGTCGGGACGGGAGAGCAGACGTGGTCAAAATCAAAACGGGTCGTAGCCAGAGACAGACGGGGGCAAAAACGGGACAGGTGGGAGTCAGGGTCGAAAAAGCTTGCCTAGTGTTAACTGAGGTTTGCAGACGGACTGACAACAGGGGATTGACAGGACTGAGTTCAAATAGTGACAGGGAGCCAATCAGAACCCAGTTGGCGCCCAAAGAGCGGGCACCGCTGAGTCCCATCAGTAATCATGACAGTTGGTGAGTGTAAAATTACATTTTTTTTTGTATTTATGGTTATTTAATATTGGGGGATTGCAGGTCTATCTCAGATTATGCGCAGGGTCATATTGTTTTGATTACCTCATTTTGTGAACTTTTTACTTAATTTTCCTCATTTATGTGAAATACTGTGTAGTAAGTAGTTTGTCACCACATGTCTTTGTTCTGACTTTAAAGCAGCATCTAGTTTTGTCAACTTTCACAAAAATTTGACATAAAATGTGAAAGAAGAAATTATCGTGATTATTATCTATATTGACTGAAATATTTTATTGTGATAAAAACATTGATCATATCACCCAGGCCTACCCCAGCATAAGGTAAAGTCTTCATCTCGGCTACATCCAAGTCCGTTTCTGATGTTTCTGTCTTTTCATCACACATAGCCTCCTCCTTCTCTAATGCAGGCAGCTTGTCTGTCTTTGTAGGAGAGATACTTTTCCTAAAAGACTTCTCCATCTGTGAGAGAAAAACAGGTTAAAATGATTGGAGCCAATATTTAACAATGATCCTCAACATTGCTAGGCAATGAGAGGCGTGTATGTCGCCGCTTCTCACTCCAAAAACTTCTCCAAAAACTTTTCCAAACTTTTTCGAAGCTCAGATACTTTTTCTGATTTTTCTTTTGCCCTTCTGTTTTGGATTGTGGGTACTTTGGTTGATGTAACCTGAACCAACATTTCACTTTATCAATCAAACCCTCGTAACTTAGCCCTCGGGCTAACTTAAACATACCAGCTGTCACAGCACCGGCCTCTCTCCCTCGTCATGGCGTGCCAAAACCTCGCCGCATTTGGATTATTCCTGATACTCCTGACGTTCTGCCACCATCCAGCGACAGGATTGCTCCAGTATTCTATCGCGGATCTTCTCCGGATCCGGTAGATTGCGCGGGGGCCTCCGCCACCGGAGCTGCTCCACCATCCTGACATAACTCGCCTGCCTCGACGCCGCTACATTCACCGCGGATCGCGCAGGCACGTCGAGTATAAAAACCCTGGTTCAATCACCTCGACCTGGTCCACATCACGACGCCCTCCCATAAACTGCGGCCGTAGGGCTAACTGCCATACATTAGCCCGCCTAGCTAGGTCGGCTAACAGCACTGCCGCCGTCAAACAAGACACCTCCGCCGTCAACTTTGGATTGCTGAACGTCCGCTCACTCAGGAACAAGGGCCACCTCATCCAAGACGTCCTCGCCGAACGAAAACTCGACTTCCTCGTTTTAACAGAAACTTGGCAACAAACAAACGACTTCGCTGCTCTGAATGACTCCACTCCTCCCGGCTTTGTTTACATCTGCCGTCCCCGTGGCAACGGCCGTGGAGGAGGTCTCGCGGTAATTCACCGCGAGAAGTGGAAAGTCTTGCCTGTCTCCGTCACTTCATCGACTTCCTTTGAATGCCTGGTGTTTAAGCTCCCCGGACCCACGCCAACCATTATTGCTTCAATTTATCGCCCCCCAAAGCCACATAGTGATTTTATCAATGAATTCTCCAGCTTAATTACACATTTATCCACTCTCTCGCCAAATTTAATTTTATTAGGAGATTTCAATATTCACATGGACAACCCCAACCTGCCACTCACCAGAGACTTCACATACTGCCTGGAGAGTCTCGGGATACACAGCCTTATTGACTTCCCCACCCACATTAAAGGCCACACATTGGACTTGGTTTGCTGCTCTGGCCTCTCTACTTCCAAGCCCACTTCCAACGTTTTTCCTGAATCTGATCATGTCCTCCTCACTTTTAACACCGTACTCTGTCTCTCTACTGTCAAAACCTCCCGTCTCATTTCTTTTCGTAATACCAAAAATATCAACATTGACACCCTCTGCTCCATTATTGACCGTTCCCCACCCCCAGAAGCTCTTTCAAGCCCGGATGAGCTTACCACTCACTACAATACCTGCCTCACAAATATTCTAAATTCTCTTGCCCCCCTGAAAACCAGGACTGCCTCATTCTCCACATCTGCCCCCTGGTTTACACCCGCTCTTCGGTCAATGAAATCAAAGAACCGCCAACTTGAGCGACTCTATAAGAAAACCGGCCTCACCATCCATAAGGACATGTACACTACCCATACTGCTAAATACAAGGACCAAATTGCACAAACCAAATCCAGCTACTACTCCGGCCTCATCCTTTCCAACGAAGGAAATTCAAGAACTCTCTTCTCTGTCATGAACAAAATCCTCCAGCCACCAAATTCTCTCCCCCTCCACCTGTACTCCACAGCAACCTGCAACTCCATAATGGAGTACTTCAATCACAAAATCCTTAAGATTCATCACCAACTCCATCAAAACCTGTCTGCTCCCTCCCCATCTGAATTTCCTTCTCCTTGTCACTTCTTCTCCAGTTTTGCTCCACCCACGACTGCTGAATTATCCAACCTCATACTCAAATCCAAGCCCACCACTTGCCAGCTCGATCCCCTCCCTTCATCCCTTGTTAAATCCTGCCTCCCTTCCCTGCTTCCTCTCATATCTGCCATTATTCACTCCTCACTCTCTTCTGGTATTGTCCCATCACTTTTCAAAACCGCTGCTGTTACTCCTACACTTAAAAAACATGGTGCTGACCCCAACAACTTCGACAACCTCCGCCCCATCTCCAACCTTCCATTTATTTCAAAAATCCTTGAAAAAACTGTTGCTGCTCAACTCCACTCGCACCTGTCCCTCCACTCTCTCTATGAGCCCTTTCAGTCTGGTTTCCGCCCCCGCCACAGCACAGAGACTGCCCTAATCCGTATTGTAAATGATCTCCTCATAGCATCCGACTCCGGTTTAGTCTCCATCCTCATCCTCCTAGACTTGAGCGCCGCCTTCGACACAATCTCTCACCCTATCCTCCTCAATAGACTCTCCTCCATTGGTCTCACCCATACTCCCCTCAGTTGGTTCCATTCCTATCTCACTGGCCGCACTCAGTTTGTCCAGCTGAAATCCTTCACTTCAAAGCCCTCCCTAGTCACCTCAGGTGTACCCCAGGGATCTGTCTTAGGTCCTCTTCTCTTCATCGTCTACCTCTTGCCTCTTGGTCATATCCTCCGCAAATTTAATATCCACTTTCACTGCTTTGCTGATGACACCCAACTCTACCTCTCCTGCAAACCAAACTCCATACTCCCACCTCCCTCCCTCACCTCTTGCCTTTCCGAACTCAAAACATGGTTCACAACAAACTTTCTTAAATTAAATGCCAATAAAACAGAATTCCTCCTTCTTGGCACCAAATCCACTTTATCCAAAGTAAACAACTTCTCTCTCAACATCGACAGCTCCTTAGTGTCCCCCTCCCCCCAGGTCAAGAGTCTGGGTGTCATCCTGGATAGCATGCTTACCTTCCACTCACATATCAACACCATCACCCGCACTGCTTATTTCCACCTCCGCAATATTACCAGACTCCGCCCTTCCCTCACCCCCCGCACTACTGCTATTCTCGTCCACAGTCTTGTCACATCCCGCCTTGACTACTGCAATGCTCTCCTCTTCGGCCTTCCCCAAAAGTCCCTCCATAAAATTCAGCTGGTTCAAAACGCCTCTGCTCGCATCATCACAAAAACATCTTCCCAGCAGCACATCACCCCCGTTCTCCAACAGCTACACTGGCTTCCTGTTCAGCATCGCATCAGCTACAAACTCATCCTATATACATATATGGCCATTCACAACCTGGCTCCTCCTTACCTGTCCGACCTTCTCCAGGTGCACGTCCCCACTCGCTCCCTCAGATCCTCGTCCTCCCTCCGACTGTCAGTGCCCCCTGCCCATCTGAGCACCATGGGAGCCAGAGCCTTCAGTCGCGCTGCTCCCAAGCTTTGGAACAATCTACCTCCGGACCTCCAAAACTGCACACCTCTCTCCACTTTTAAGTCCCGTCTAAAAACACACCTGTTCAGGACTGCCTACAACACATAGCTTCTCCATTTCTTATGTTTTTATGATTTTATGTCTTGTTTTTATTTATTATTTCGTTTACAACTTTTTAAATTGTATTTTTTTTTTCTTTCATTGTTTGTACAGTGTCCTTGGGTGGCCTGAAAGGCGCTTTTAAATAAAATGCATTATTATTATATTATTATTATTATATAGATGTTGTTTTGTTTGCATTTTGAAGTCCGAGTTTCACCGACCCTTATTTGTTTGGTTAAATCTATTGATAAGTATTTTAAACCAAATAGTAAGAGGATGAGGAAAACTTTTCTTCCTCCCTCAGTGCGTTTGACATCCGGGTTATGCGACTCGATGGGTAAACAAGCGCTGTAGTTGAGCAGTTCCGTTGAGGTTTTTATTACAATAAAACAGATAAAAATATTGTGGAGTTGTAATTAAAGGACAAGTCTGTGATTGTTTCACAAATTCACTATCAAAATGATGACTGACAATCATTTATATACCGGCGGGGCGGAACATGGCAGGCTATGAGAATGTGGACCAGCCAATTAGATAGATAGATAGATAGATATATACTTTATTCATCCCCGTAGGGAAATTCACACTTCCAGCAGTCTACCCCGTTGTTTATTAACAGATTAACATGATGCCCGAGGGTGCTTGTAGCGGAGTGGATAACGTCACGCCAGTCCAAAAGTTCGACATTCCTGCGGCAGATGGAAATCTTTTCTTTGTGAGAATCCAGGAATACACCACCTCGTGTTAGCAAGTCCGCCTCCTCTCCGATTCCCCCCGGCTTTCATGTCTCTGTTTAGCGACGTTGAAGCCGGATTTCTCCAGGTGGCTCCGGGTGGCTACACGTTAGCGTCCGGAATGCTAAACGTGAGCCACGTTTCCGCAAAACACAGCAACTGCGCTCCCTGTGCGCTTCGATGTTTTCAAAAAGCACTCGATGATCATATTTGGTCGTGAGTTCGCATTTACCATGATTACGGATGGTACCGAAGACTTATAACGCCGCTAGCCGCTTCGCTAGCTTCGGCTTTTCTTCCACCATGGGCCCCTTCATCACGCCGGCACGAGAATTCCTCAGGGCAAGGAGTTGAAATACACGCATTTCTTGTGCGTTGAAACCCATGTCCATAGGATAGAAGTAATCCATAGTGTAGTTGTCAAAACGGGAAGAAAAAACACCGAAGATAGGAGCAGACAATAAAACAACAGGGCAGCTGCTGGAAAAGGCAGCCGCTCTTGGCAGCGCCGCTTTGATGAAAATTAACCTGATATGCATGTTTTTGGAATGTGGGAGGAAACTGGAGTGCCCGGAGGAAGCCCACGCAAGCTTGGGGAGAACATGCAAACTCCACACAGGGGGTTAGATCTCATGACCCCAGAACTGTGCCGCACATGCGCTAACCACTGCGCCGCCGTGATGCCCCCTAATATATTATCTTGCTTTAATTTTGAAAAAAGTTAATACTACAAAAATTCTACAGCAATACTGAAATGCAAAAATACTACTTAAGAAATATTATAGAGAAATAGAGTAAGATGGAAAAATACTATTACAGAAATACTACAAAACATTACTAAAGTAATACTATGTAAATACTACTACAATAACACTACAGAAATACTGCAGATAAACTACAATATTACGACAAATATAAATATCAAATTTAGCGCTTCAATAAGGACCCAATGTATTGTTTTGCTTTAATTTTAAGCATTTTAAACCGATGAAACTAATCTATTTAGAGACTTCAACGACGAGATGAATGGATACTTTGAGACATAATTATGAACAAGTACATAATTAAATTTAAATACATAGATAATCACAATGTCCATTACTACCACAAAATGCTCCACGTGAATAAAATATTGACGTGATTATTTAATGATTGAAAGGGCTATAAATGGAAAAAGCACACAGTAATGACTACATCTGCAGTGACACATTTTAATATTAACACATGTTTCTATACACACGCTTTACTCATACAGGTAGATTGCTCCAAGGCGATGGCTTTAAAAAAAGGGGAAAACACGTCACCTGCTGGCCGGAAGGGTGAGTTGCACGATAGTTGCCAAGATATGCAGAAGCCGCTTCTACGAGCTCCATCTCGTTCATGCAGTAGATTACAGGCCTGCAAAAGCAAATGTTAAAAAATTATATAAAGGATTTTGATACTTGCGTGGTTTTAACTCGCTGATTTGAACTACCGCGCGGCTTTCTTCTTTCTAGTAGTCCTCAAGTGCTGCCTTTTGTCTCCCTTTTCCTCCCTTTTGGACATCCATAGCGGCAAAGAGCGGCGTCTTCCCGACATATTATTGATGTTGGGGTTTTCGTCATTATTCATTTGTACTGTTTATGGAGCAGCATTTTGTGGTTTGGAGTTAAGGCTTTTCGAATCCAATATACTGTAAACTAAAATGAAGGGGAATACAAAAGAACGCACAAAAGAAGTGACGCAAAAATAAGCGGAAGCGAGTATAACATTTCTTCGAATGTCAACGTCGCCGCCATGTTGGGAGTGGCACCGAAGGTCGGTAAATCAGAAGTCCTCCAGTAACGTTCGTATTTTCGTGACTGTCGAAATGCATTACACTGGAGAAACGTATAGTTAATATAATGAATTGATGAATGAATGTATACTACAAACAAACAGTATCAACACCTAATGAACAAACGGCTGAACAATACAATACGATACGTAAGCTTGTGTCCATGTGCTAAAGCCAAACACACATAGTTTACAAATGTGCAAAAATTAAGCTAGGCTTATCATTATTGCATTTGATTCAATGCAGCTAAAATGACGACTAATATCTGTTGATGATTTAAAAAAAAGTCATGGCATTGAGTGGTAAAATAGCTGTTTAACACAACTACTTTATCACATACTCTCACCGTAATACACCGGAGCCTCCACAGACTCTGTCGCTATGCCGCAAGTGTCACTAGAAAGCAAAGGAGAAGGGTGAGAGCGATGATAGGAATCAAATGGAGTGAACCATTTCAAGGCAGTGGCATATTTCCGACCCTGAGTTCTTCACATTTTTGTTGTGTTTTTTTGTTAACTGTTATTTTTTTCCTCTAGCATTTTTCATCACATTTATGTCCATCCTGTTCTTTTTTTCTTCAAATAAGAAATTTTTAAAAATCCCCAAATTTTGGGGGGTACTAGGGTTGAATTTGGGGGTGCTAGAGCGCCCCTAAAAACGAGCTGGTTACACCCATGACTTTACCCCATAAAGGCGAATTAAAAAACAATGACATTTCACATGTATATTACAGTATATTGTTTGTATGTTCTTTATATCCAGGATTTTACACAATCCTAAGAGTTTTCTGTAATTAAATAAGCGATTGTATACTGCTCTAATTTCCTCAAATGTACATTATTTCAAGGGGTTTCTGGTCAAATGTTATTCAACTTTGGTACTCGTTACTGCAATGTTCCTTGCTAACTTGGACAAATAAGTTTACCTTGTTACCAAAGAGTGACATCCCTTGCCACAGGACTTGACTATATTCCCAAAAAGTGGTATCATTATTTAAGGTATGTTCAATTTACAAAAGCACACAAAATGCTTCCAAAAAGTGCATGTTTAGTCGCAGTGAGGCACAGCCAAGTTTGCAAATGAATGATCCTACCTCTTATTCATCATTTGATTAGGAGAGCATGGAAGCAAAAAACTGCAGCACAGAAAAGACTGTTTTATTGTCCTACATTAATTTATGAACAAAGTCTACGCACTGCTTCTTTTTCTATACAGAACAGGTAAGCTTTCATTATGAATAAAAATTTCATGGAACGAGAAAATGAATTATTGGATGGCTTCATTTGCTCTTAACCTGTTATTTCTATCACAAATTCTATTGTCTGGGGCTGAGCTGTGCGCCAAATCAGTTTTCTTTGTCTCCCTATCGCCCTCTGCCATGAGGCAAAAGAATCGCGTGGCTCACTCTGCATCTGCAGACTTTCAGTACAGTAATCCGTTGCATACTAATTGGATTAGTAATATTCATAATATTAATATAAAATTGGAGTTTGAACAAGAAAATCCCCTAATTGTGAAGTTAATGAGAAATACATTTATCATTGAAAAAAATATAACCATTCCACATATTTTTTATTTTTTATTTCCTCGATGCCTCACCTCACTGAACATTACTAGTTAGTTTTAATCTGAAATCACAAAACAAAATCTCACATATGCACTTGTACTAGTTCTTAGCACACTTACAAAGGCTTTTAATTTATTTCCAATGTGTCTTAAGATTTTAAAAAATATTAAAGTTGAACTTATTTTACTTCTACATTCACGACAGTAAAAAAAAAAGACAACCTTCGGGTGATTATAGCTCCTGGCTGGCATCACCCATCCCAAATGTAACATGTAAGAGATATTGCACCATGAGTTTTGCTGAAAAAAAAATCACAACAAAGGCTGCTGTATTTAATATTTACCATAATCTGTATTCAGGTTTGGCACGTGAACATGCAGCCACGTAGACTTTGTACATTCTGATAGATTTTGTGAGTTTAGATACAAAGTTGTATCTCATTGCGAATATTTTTTTTTATTCTCCAGCTCCAAATCAGTCAGTCCCTTCAATTATGCCGCTTAAGCCCTTGGGACATGTGCTTAGGGCTTGATTGCAAAGAGCCGCTTTGCATATTGGACAAAATTAAAGGATGAAGAAGAAGAGTGACAGATTTTCATTTCTCCCTGAAAACTCTTCACACCATAACCAAAAATAGAAACCTATCAACACTAAACCACCGATCTTCTAAATACTCTCTCCCAATAATTTTTTTTGTCACGAATCACCAGTAAATAGGCATGCATATTCTTTACACTTCCAATCTTGATTAACACAAGCACATATTCTGCCACGGAAAATAAAGAAATCCAAATGTAAAAGATGTTGAAGAACCCACAAGGAAAGTGATGTCGGAGTGCTCATCCTCCTCCAGGCTTGCTGCCATATGCAGAGATCAGGCAAGACTAAGAAGATTTCAGTTTTTCCAGAAAGAAAAAAGCTGGTTGTTCTTCTACCACACCCAAAATTTGTGGGTCAAACATGATCAGGAGTTTTTTAATTTAAATCTAGCGGAGTGATATTTTTCTTTTTCTCTAATAGTTGATCCGGGAGCACACACACAGGAAAGGTTTAACCCTGAATAAAACATTTTTAATTGCATTTTTATTTGATAAAAAACTAAAAAGCTATGTCACCTAAAATCGTTCTCAAACATCCAATAAATGAGGCTATTGGTCTATGATAAAATGTACAAATGTTTACTTTTTCCTTTACCATTTCTCGTTTCCTTTTTATGCAGCAATCAGTCATGAACAATCTTTGTTTTTGTGGTCTGATAAAAAATGATACAGGAGAGTCATTTGCATATGAGGCCTCACAATGCAAGTGTGCTGTTTTTCGTAACATTTTATGTATAATGAACAAAAACGCGAAACCCTAAAATGTAAACAAACAGTTGGATTAGCGTATCAGGTTATTTCAGGTGGAGTGGTTTTCAAATATACTCTTTCATCTGTTTGTAAACATTGTGACGTACTCGCCAGACAGGGCTTAACCTGAAGGCAAAAACTAGGGCGAGGCGCTATGTCAACAAGCGTACATGCTAAAAGTTTAGCTTTGTATTATCAAAATGGATAGCTTTGACGTTAGGGTTAAATAACCTACATTAGATTTGTAAACACTGTGTGGGGCTGCTTGAACAAGCCCACATTGTAAACAGACGGGACACACAATCCAAGTTGTTTATTAGATATATTTAATCATACATGTATTTGTTTGTTTATTTATTTAGGAGACGCATCTCTTGACGGCATTTAGGATATGCGCTAACAGTTAGCTGAAGCTAAAAAAATCAAGATATTTTGCCAATATAATAAGTAATATGGACTCATTTAATCTCTTATCTGATATGAAGTGTGGGCTTCAAACCAGAGCGTTTTTGATGAGTGCTTGGTCCAATATTTTTACTTTATTACATTTAATCACAACTCCTTTCTTTTTCTTTGATCAGGACTGTCCGTTGACATGCAAACTTCAATTTACAATCACTACAATTTGTTCTCTGGCACACAAACACACAACATGACAACACCCAAATAACAGAAATGAAATATTTGTTTCTTCAGTGTTTTGACTAACCCAGAGTATTGTTTTGCCTCCAACTTTGACTATAACATCATACATGTAAGCTATGAAAGGTGTCGGAAAGCTATGGCTCACGAGCCATATATGGCTCTTTTCATGAGTACATATGACTCGCTGCTAAAATGTTACTTCCACCAAATCGGTCCAATACTGTTTAACTCAGATTTGGTTTGTGTGCGTGCATAGCAAAAAATATTACAATCAAGCATTTTGTTTGGTCCAGTATATAGAGTGCACAGTTCTGATTACACTTTATTGTCAAGGTGGCACACCAACAGAACCCATTTTGGCTGTACATCGCTAAAGATTCCTTTACATTAAAGCTACTTAAATAACAAATGTTCACTGTATAGACACTTTATTTTAAAAACCCACAAAACAAACTGCAATTACCCACAAACACTAGGCAAGGTACGTACGATTCTAAATGCATTTAAATAAAGTTATTTTTAAAAAGGCGAAAATTTGTTTTTAAATAATACTGTATTTTAGAAAAACACAGAATAGAATTGGCTTTACTGGTTTAGATTACATTAGTGTGGATTGTTTGCAATAAATTAGTCATGTCACTCCGGGATAAGCGTGTAATGAAAGACTTACAATATATAAATGAAACAACAGCAACAAATTAGGATAAATAAGTAAAATTCACAAAGTAGTCAGGGTAGACCTGCCTCAATTATATGTACAGTACATCAGAAAATAGTGCAATGACTTAAGCAGCAATGTTGTGGAAAATAATTTATAAGTGCATACAAATTTTTCCACACTCTATCAGGATTTGTGTCTTGTGTAAGTGAAATTAATGTTTATTCGTGTTCTTTTCTTAGGACAGAAAAATACCAGTTTCCCAAGCAAATTGAATGTTATAATAGTTTTATGCATATTGTGTAACGAGTGTAATAATAACTTTTGTTTTATTGAAATTCCTGCTGAAATATGTGTATAGTTTTTGGTAAGTGTCCTGCAATGATGAGTCCAACAGTGCCACCTGCTGGTATGGGGTAAGGTTTGTTTTGGCTTTTGACATGTGATCGGAAGGCGGTCTACAGAGCGAGCTGCCAACGGTATGACACATCTTTTGGTGCTCCACAAAAAAAGTTAATTTAAAACATTATCACCACAGCTGACAAATCTCTCAACATGCACAGTAATGTGATTGATGTTGTCAAGCTGTTTGGATTTATTTTCGTTTTGTTTCTGTTGTGCTAAAATGTTAATTCCCCTTATAGAGATCAAAGAGATCAAATCCAGCAGAGAAGCTAATGTTGTGACTCATTTCATCTGCAGAAACTGTAATAAAAACCTTATCATCCAGTCCAGCGTGAATGTGGATCTTTGGTGGGACAGGTACACCGCGGTTACAATTGTAAATCACAACATATACTGTTTTGCTGGCAGAAAATTCGAATTTTAAGTTTTCCATTTTACTATAATATTGAAACAGTTTTAGTATTACTTGAAAAGAGCACAATTATTCATGAAAGATGCCTTATAATTTAGCTTATTTCAATTATTTTTATTTATTTGAATATTTCTTAAAAGGACAGTATTTGATCCCTGGATGTCGCTGTTATGTGTAGTGCAAGCGAAAAGGAGTTCGAAAAACCACGAGGATGATTACAAACTATAGACACTCAAAGTGACCAAACCTCACAATTTTTCTTCTCATTTCCCCCCCATAGCATTTTTACACAGTTTTTGGGGGTACCCTTGGCAACAAAATGGCGGACAAGCATGTCAGCTTACTCGGGTTGGGGCTCATGTTTTGTACAATAAATGCAAATTACTCCAGGTTTACATCACAGTTTGTCGTATTTTTGCTTATTATTCAAACCAATATTGTGTATTTTTAAAGGGACAGTGTGTAGTATTTAGTGGTTAAAAAAGACCTTCATTCAGTTAAAAGAGATGGATTTTTTAATAGGCAAAAAACATGAAATATCATACCAATATTATTTTTTATAAATATTCATAGGTCGAGAAATATGTATTTTTTTATCCTTACCTAGTAGTCACTGCCATCATTGCCTGACATCTTGCTCCTACGCTGTGCTGTGCTCATTTGGCACTGGTTTTTGTTCCAATTAGACAATACATTACATTATGTACTTTTACTGAATTGTGTTTTTTTTTTACCACTAGGAGGCGCTAAGTAATGTGCCTTTAAGTTAGTCATTAAATTTAAGATATTTAAATTCTAACTTACTCTTATGGATCTTGCTGAGTTTTGACACTACTAGTTGTGCCATTTTAAATGTAATCCTGGAAGCTAAGCTCTGATGAGGTTATATTTTTGTCCAGGAAGAAAATCTCTCTGGAAGTAAGAAAAATATCATGTTAATCAAATTCACACAGAACAGTGATTTTTCATGGTGTAAATTGATCAAAAAACATTCTATAGTTGTGTTATCTGCAAGTTTGTGTATGGCAATTTCCGCTCTATTCGCAGGTTGTTGTAGGGAAGCTGCTTTGTAGCTCTTCTCAGCGTGGTATTCATTCAGCCCCTCTAGTACTTCACATGCTGACCACCTTGCAGAATCCTCCTTCAAAATCTGCAAAAAGCTCCTGAAAATATTCTATGAGACAGTTGTGGCAAGCGCCCTCTTCTATGCGACAGCGTGTTGGGGAGGCAGCGTCAAGAAGAAGGATGCCTCTCGTCTCAATAAACTGGCTAGATAGATAGATAGATAGATAGATACTTTGTTCATCCCCGAAGGGAAATTAAGCGAGCTCTGTTGTGGGCAAAGAGCTGGACAGCCTAACAACAGTAGCTGAGAGACGGGCACTGGAAAAGCTGCGGTCAATCATGGACAATCCATCGCATCCACTACACAGCATTATCTCCAGACAGAAGAGCAGTTTCAGCGACCGACTGCTGTCACTGTCTTGTACTACGGACAGACTGAAGAGATCTTTTCTTCCTCATGCCATGAGGCTCTTTAACTCTACCCGGCAGAGTAAAAGCCCACCGTAAACCACACCACCTACATTGCATATTACCGAATCTTATTGCAATATGTATTCTGTGTAGCACTATTTAGTTATTCTATATAACACGCTACAGTGGGCATTCGCACGTCACACTGGGTATATTGTATTCTTTTTGCTTTATTATTGTATTGTTCTCAGCTCAGGGATGCTGCTGGAAATGTGAATTTCCCTTCGGGGATGAATAAAGTATCTATCTATCTATCTATCTATCTATCTATCTATCTATCTATCTATCTATCTATCTATCTATCTATCTATCTATCTATCTATCTATCTATCTATCTATCTATCTATCTATCTATCTATCTATCTATCTATCTATCTATCTATCTATCTATCTATCTATCTATCTATCTATCTATCTATCTATCTATCTAATTCAGGATTGACTCTTACACTTTCACCTGAAATACTTTCATTCATAAGAGTAAAGGAAACACCTGTCAAAACTTGTTCTAACTTTCTTTATAAACACAAACATTTCACCAGTACGTGTGAACGCATTTGACATATATTTATGAGTATATTCCACCATCATCTATGCATGCATTTCAGTACCAACGTGTCTGACTTAACCAAATCAGTGTTTTTGACCAGTGTGTTTGAAAGCATTTCACCAGTTTGTGAATAATGTTTTGACTTTTGTTCATGAGATCATTTCAGTAAGTGGGTGTGTTTGACTTTGTTTATGAACACACAGACACAAACTAGTGTGTTTGAAAGCATTTGACCAGTATTTTTGTTGGGTTTTGACATGCATTTCTTTTCACTCTTATGCATGAGAGCATTATAGGTGCATAATACTGAATTATGGGCTAGACCGCACCTCATATTCACCAAGCTTCGTATTGAAAAGCATCAAAGAGCGGCCTGAGTTGAACCGGCCAAGCCGCAGGTCAAAAGATCAAACAAGAAGAGTGACTGTCCCTCAGCTTCCTGTCAAGAAGACTAATCTTTCGGCTCTTCTTCTGGGGCTTAGCTCCTCTTGTGATTACGGGTCTTTACCATTGGCCATCTGGACCCAAACGCCGTCAATTGGCCATATGGCGTTCGACACATGAATTCACGAGGCTTGGCGGACTGTAGATCCAATGGGGGGTTCAATATTTTAAGGGGCAAGGATTTGATCATTGCAAAACTACAGGAAGGTCCAATTGGCTTCAAATTTATTATTTACTGTGCGTGTCCAGGCTAGCTAAATTGACCATTGTTTGTTTACTAAGAACACAGATAACTATAACGGCATTTTAAAATTATATTTTAATATTTCTTTAATAATAAAAAAAACATAGAAGTTTTAGACTTTCATGGACTAAAAGTGACCCAAAAGTGTGCTAAAATTGTTGACAGTAATCATGATTGCTGGTCATTGCGGTCAGAGATTAAAAAGGGAGTTTAGTTCCATATCCAAATTATTGTTTGTGTTTCCCCCTTTGACAGTCCCAAGATGCTTATGTGAGAAATATTGGGGATTATGAAGAAATAAAACTAAAAGTAATCATCCATTGGAGGAATCGTTGATAGCAATGCAGTCTAAAGCCAAAGTAAAAAGACCCAAAAAATACAAACGATTTAAGAAGATGGTCTTCAGTTCTTATGTAAATTATTAAAAAGTAACATTTTCAGGAAAATATTTTACTGAATGTATAATAATCAAGCTTTAATGTGGTTTTAAGAATGGTCTTAATTTTTATATTATCATAAATTAGGTCGAGAAATACATCTACAAATGTTGTATTGACCTATTTTTGAAGGCCTACAGAAAATTTTGTCCTGTAGCCATAGAGGCATAGAAGATATCAAAAGCTACGAAAAAAAAATAATGTTTTGCCAATGTTTAGTAAACAAAAGTTGAACATTGAACATTAAGTTTTTGAAAGTACTTGTTTCCAAGACAGCGTCTGAGAAAACCAACATTTTGTGAAAGGATGCATTTCAAGCAGAACCCTTACTTGGGGGCTTTTTTTGCATTTGGGATACTTCAGATATCCAAACAATGCTTTCAAACACAAGGGCACTTTGCTTGCAAAATAACTTTTTTATTTACGAGCACTGGATTTATGCATGAACTTTGCAAGAACTTTTCAATATCCGATGTTTCTAGTGACATGCTCACACAATTTCGGTCACTCTGGGGCCACCCACACACTGTCAATCGCTGGATGGAGGAAGCAAAGCGACATTAATAGGTTGGGCTCCTCGATGTGTGGACAAAGATCTGACCAAAGCCATTCCTGTCTTCTGGTGGTGATATATTATACTGAAATCATCCCCATAATCTTGATACTTACTGATCAGCCGCTCCAAAGCCATTAGAATATTCTTTCCCCAAAAAATATTTTTTTTAAATTTTGCACTAAGGGATAATGTTTCTGAAAACCTATTTATACATTCTGGCACAGAATCTTTTAAAATATTTACAGAAGGATGGGGATTTTATTCACTAATTATAGCGGTATGTAGTATCTGTATCGATGACGACGCAATATATGGGAAAACCCAAAATTTGGGAGACAGTCCCATTTAAAAAGCTTAACTTTTTGTCATGAATTTTCTGTAAAGGAATTAAAAACCACAACATAAACATCACATTTCCTGGAGCCGTCTTGTAAAAAGGAACCAAACAGAAGGATTTTAAATTCTCCTTTTTGATCCCTTGAACATTTGCTTTCTAGGCACCTGATTACATCACAGCCAGCAGACAGGACACCATTATTACGGTTGTCGTGACAACCACTCTTGCCCCTAATGCCTCTTTGGCTTACTCTTGTTTTGAACTTGGTCCGCTTTCACCCTCGCTAGCAGCTGCAATGTCGCAGATGGCATTTATTGAAAACAACTCCAGGGTCCCACGCGTTTTGCGCATCATATCAAGTGATCCCCGTCCGGATGCGGTCTGGAGTCCAGTGGTTCTTACATGGGGGTCCAGTTGAGGTACATGCATGCACTTCAAATAGTGCTTGAGGTCAAATGTATCTTAAAGGGACAGTGTGTAATATTTAGTGCTCCCTACTGGTAGAAAAAAAACCTTTTCATAAAACCGCATTGATTTTTATACTAGGCAGAAATACATAAACTATCAAACCAAGGCTCATTTTTCAAAAAAAGAGATTTTTGTATTCCTTTTACATCGTGGAATCCCCGCCTAAAAGATACATGTTTGGCTGGCATCTTGCTGCTAAGCGGTGTTCTTGGCACTGGTTTTCGTTTGCATTAAACAATACAGTGCCATCTAGTGGTGAAACATTGCACACTGGGGCTTCATGTAGCACCCATCCAAAATCACATTACATTCTCCACTACATAAATAGATAGTTCAGCAACAGGCAGCTCTTTGGCACCACTTAGTGGCTCCTTAGCCCTTCTTACAAAATGTTTGATAATTCACAATTATATGGTTTCTGTGGGAGGAAAAACATAACACAAACACATTTTCCAATGAATATACAGTAGATATATAGTATGTGTTACCTTCCTTATACGGCTTATAAAAAGGTTTCAATTTTCTGAGGTTCCAAACGTTTCTTTCCTTTTTTTTTTTTTTTTGGACCAATATGGCTCTTTCGACATTTTGGGTTGCCAACCTCGTGCCCTAAACAAAATGAATGCCAATTGTCCTCTCAATTTTTGTTATTTTTAAAAAACTTTAACTGATATCTGTAGCCAAATAAATGGTGCTTATAAAAATGATTTCCCCTTTTAAAGCACGTCTACAAATTATTTTAAAAAAACAAAACAAGAATACTACTGAAAATAAGTGTTTTTCCATTTGGAACGCCTCCGTCCACTAGAGGGCACCTAATCGGTTTGTGATTGGGACAGGTGTGTCCAATCACCCCACACCTGTACCTCATTAGTCTGACCCTCCTTAACGACATTTTGGACAGTTGCAATGGCGGTCTGTTCAACTCTTTGAGACCTTTTGTGATTAAGAGCTATGCAAATAAATACTTTGCGACTTTGAATAATAAAACAAGGATAAGTAAGACAGTCATAGTTGTACAATGTGACTACAAAATAGGAGAACATGTATGTCTACATATGTAAATAAAGAATACTAAAATACTTTAAAAGCCCCTCCAAAATATCAAATCAAGAACATTAACGAATGAGTTATTCTACCAATTAGACATGGTTTTATTTTCTTTTATTTTTCTTTAAATAATTTGAAAATACAGTAGAGTTGGAAACATAATAAGGAAAACTACAGAATAATTGTAACTATAATATTAATTCTTATTAATTTTCTATTTTATTTTTGTAATGCTATGTTAAATAAGAAACCTCTAAAATTGCCTTTTTTATACCAGATTAAAAAAAATCCAAAACAGGGCAAAGTATTTATAATGTTATCAGAAAATCGCAGACAAATAATTTAAACTTAAAAAAAAAAAAAAAAGAATACTAAAATACTTCCAAAAATATTAAATCAAGAACATCAATGAGTCGACTTCTCTTCCAATTAGACATGTATTTTTCTTTAGTTAATATTTAGGAATATTATTTCTAACAAATTATCTTTATTTTTTAGATGGAAAACTTTTAAATCATTGTTTTCGAACGTTTTTGAGCCTAGGTACAAAATAAGATCATTAAAATTAAAATTGATGGTTCCTTTGGCCCAGGAGGTATTACATGTTACCAATTTTGGCTCCTAATTTTGCTTTATTTCTGATTTTACCATATCTTAAACCAAAGTTAGACTTTATTCTTATCTTGGTTTTCTACAAGAAAATAACCAATGGATTACTTAAAGGAACAGTGTGTAATATCTAGTACCTCCCAGCGGTACAGAAAACTTTCATTTAGTAAAAAACAACAACAATGATTTTAATAATTGGCAAAAATACATAAAAATCAATGTTATTTTTCATAAAAAATCATAGGTGGAGAAAATGTGTGTTTCTTTTACATAGTAGTATATTATTATTATTACAATTAATAGTATTAAGTAAAGATTAGTGGAGTAGCCGGGCAGCATGGCGGCGCAGTGGTTAGCACGTGTGCGACACAGTTCTGAGGTCATGAGATTGAGTCTTCCTGTGTGGAGTTTGCATGTTCTCCCCGTGCTTGCATGTGTTTCCTCCGTGCACTCCGGTTTCCTCCCACATTTCCAAAAACATGCATGTCAGGTTAATTAGCCGGCCCAATTTGTCCCTAGGTGTGAATGAGCGAGTGAGTTGTCTTTGTCTGTGTACCCTGTGACTGGCTGGCAACCAGTTCAGGCTGTCCCCTGCCCACTGCCCGAGGATAGCTGGCATGGGCTCCGGCACCCCCGCGACCCTACTGAGGAGAAATGGTAGAGCAGCCATCTGGCATCAACAGATGTGGGTTTAAACCCAGCCTTCAATTGTGACCAAGATACGCAATATCTGTATTTCATTCACCATTAAACGTGACTTGACTTGACTTGGAATCCATACGTTGAGGTTGCCGCCATGTCTGTCTGGCATCTTGCAAACTGAAATCGGTGTGGCAGAGCACAGCATTTGACAACAGTGCCATCTAGTGGTCAAATATTACACATCGGGGCTTTAAAATGAACAAAAAAAAAAGATCTACCATTGATACAAAAAATATTTGTGCTAACTTATTTCAGTTTTTTTAAGTAAAAAAAAGTAGTTAAAATCAGCAAAACGATGTGCAAGATTTTTACTTTATTTAATGAATTCTATTGTTTCTGTCATGCAATCTTAAACAGCTTCCTTAAACAAAATAAGTTATTAAATACATTTTCTTATACTACCTCATTAGTAATAGATAAGTATATGAACTGAAAAAAAAAACTTTATCTGCTGCCAACTACTAGTATGAGTGAATGTTATAGTTACTGATCAGTGGAAGAAAACAAAGACACTGAACAATAGCATGATTTTTTTTTTTTTTTTGCAAATATAAAATTGGGAAATTTTCTGCGGCAGACAAGACAAGATTTTATGGTATTATAGTTTAAAAACACTAATTTTGTGATTCTTAGCAAAGTGCTAGTTAGGGAATACTTGGCTAAAATGAGATTTCATCAAAGGTCCATCCACTGCAAGGGTAAAAACAATGCATTTATTTCCACATCTTGATAAAAGGCCACTTCCTGTTTTGTTGACAACCCTCATGCACATGTCGAGTAATGGTTGGGCTGCACATGCGTGACCATTTCTCTCTCCTAAAGCTCTGTTTGGGCTCCGTCTTAAAGCCTTTTTGTGGCACCCTCCTCCTCTTTCTCTCCTTTTTGCTCTTCATCTCTTTGCTGATGTGCCGATTTGATATTTCGACTTGCGTTAGCTTCAATACCCCCCCCAGCAGGGAGCACGTCTCCGGGCGTCAGGGATTATTATTAGGAAAAAATAAAGATATCTTCATCACTCATGAATCGATGATTTGGGCGGAAACATTTTGATTATCACTTTTGTTTTCCCGCAAAAGCTGCCAAAACCTCCAGCCGAAAGGATGAATGTAGGTAGGTAAAATAATTTATATTTTTGCTACTTTTTGTGGTATTTAAATAAAAGAGCATTTTGGTAATTGAGTAGCTCATTTTTCAAACACTGCAAACAAGTTGGCAAATCCTGCCAGACAGTTTTGTTTATTTCAAGAATTGTATATTATTAAAAATTCTAAATAATATTTAAAATCAGAGAAAATATCAGCCATTTGCCATGTCAAAGATTAGTTTTTACGTTTTTATTTTATTTTGCAGGCAATATAAAAACAAGTTAAATCACATTAAAATGGAAAAATAATACAATGTTTTTTGTATTGTGATTGTTAATTTCATAGAGAATATCGGCTATTTGACATGTCAGAAAATTAAGGGTTTTTTTCAAGTATTTTTTTTATCTTGCAAGTGTTACAAAAACAAGTTTAAACACATTATGATGGAAAAATATTACTTAAACGTTTTGCTTTCTGACCATTGTTTTTTTAGCTTAGCATAAATGTGCTTAATTACAACTATAAGCAACCTTAGACAAATTAATGCATATTAAAGTAAAATGTTCATTTTATGCAATTTTTGTTAAAATAAAACTGGTCGTATACTACACACCTTAAATTTGTACAGTTTTTAGTATTATGTTATTTCACTATTTGAACTTTTATCATCAATCAGCTGGATCACATACATGTTATTTATTTTGATTATTAATTTGCTGTTTTAGATTTTACTATGTTTTCATCGTTTTTTTTTTTTTTCTCATCTCATCTCATCTCATCTGCCATACCGCTTATCCTCATTAGGGTCGCTGGGGGTGCTGGAGCCCACACCAGCAATCATCGGGCAGTGGGCAGGGGACACCCTGAACTGGTTGCCAGCCAATCGCAGGGCACACGGGGACAGACAACTCACTCGCTCATTCACACCTAGGGACAATTTGGACTGGCCAATTCACCTGAAATGCATGTTTTTTGGAATGTGGGAGGAAACCGGAGTGCCCGGAGGAAACCCACGCAAGCACGGGGAGAACATACAAACTCCGCACAGGAAGTCTGGAGCTGGATTTGAACCCACGCAGGAGGTTCCCATGACATGAACTGTGCCACACATGCGCTAACCACTGCGCCGCTGTGCTGCCCATTTTTTTCCCTATGTATTTATATTCTTATTTTGTTTTTCTAGGAAAAAATAATAAAACAAATTAGAAAATAATTAAAATCAGCGTAAAAACGATCTGCCAGCGGAACAATTTTTCCCCACCAGTTCTTTTTTTATCGCATACATTTCCCCCTACTACCTTGTGGGCAGACAATTAATACCGTATATACTTGAGTAAGCCTACATCGCAAATAAGCTGACCCCTTAAACTGTGTTATGTACTAAAAGAAATATGTAACGAAATTATTAATGAAATAAATCCTTAAACAATTAAACTTATTTCATTACTTAATTCTTAAAATAAATTGGATCATTTTACAAATATGTATCTATTATATTTCCCTTTCAAATTTTCAACTGCACATTTAGGGAAACAAAGTGGATGAATGGAGTTGCCGTTGGCTATGTCTCACAGTCTGAGACAGGTGAACACAAATATTTTTCCTATTATATATATATTTTCAGAAATGGCCCACAGGCTACTCTTTGGGAGCTACCTGGTGTCCACCAGTGTTGGGCATGTTACTGAAAAAATAAATTAGTTACTGTTACTAGTTACTTCATTTAAAAAGTAATTACCCCGAGGTTACTGACACCCTAGGAAGCATTCTACTCTAAAAGTAACTATATACTGTTTAAAAATAGCCAGATAAAAAAAGAAATGGAAGAAAACTTGTACACCAACCTGTGGAAGTGGTGAACCCTTGATGTTTCTTGGCTTATGCAATATTGAGAGCTTGCAAACTAACAGCTGAAACACTCCATATCCATTTTGTCTTTTATCTTCAAACCACTCTAATAATTTATATTCCATTTCTGCCGACTGTCCAAGACGTTTACTCATTTTCTCCAGGAAGGGTGCATTGTGAATTTTTTTTTACAAATAAAAACACCAAAACTCAGCATTATTTCCTGTAAATTCTGTGCTCACGTTTTCCCCATTGATTTAATTCTCCCTGTTTAAGCCACGCCCTCTCCCCATGCACTGCCTACCATTCTTTACTGGTGACACACAACCAAATATGCGCATGTAAACTGCCCCTTGATTCTATCTCATAGTTGTAGACACGTATTGGATGTGAATAAATACGGTAGGGAGAATATCCTTATATAAGTAGGGAGAAATTACTTGTTCTCTCCGTGCTTGAGACGGCGCCACTGTCACTGTATTCAGTTGTTTTTTGTATGTATAAATACACAGGCCCACCATTCCCGATTGTGTAGTGCTACAAGAGGATTGAGGAGTATATCATGCTTTGTGAGCGAAGGGAGACATCAAAGAATAGAGGGCATTGTAATTCATGATGTGAGTTTATAAATTAGCATATTGTAATGACAGTTGAGTTGTAAGATTTTATTAATAATGCGTTACAGTATTGGCTACTGTCTGCAAGAACCATCTTCGTAATCCTCGGTTCATACATTGCATTTGTCGCAATGATTATCTCATCTAATGTCGGTTGGGAAATGCTCCAGTTTACCCGCGACCTTTATTGAGGATAACAGCTTGCAGAACACAAATGGAGGTAAAATAAACAGAGGAGACATGAGCCAGCAAATGCATGTGTATTGTGAGTTTATCCTTCCCTCCGGATCTCGGTCTGTCATATACGTTCAGAGGCAAAGACACAGTGACATGTGGAGGCTCACAAATCCAGATGAGTACTGTCTGGCTTTATTTTTACACCCTGTTTGTCCTCACATGCTGCCTGTGGCCTTCTTTTGCAGTCTGGATGCTTCTCCTTTTCATTGAGGAGGGATTTGCCCGGGCCCAGAAAACTGCAGGTACAACTGACATTCGCTTTCGTTCTTAAAAGAGAGGCATCTGATCATGGTCTTTTGTGTTTTTAAATTTAAAAAAAACATTTAAAAGTAAGTGCATAGGGACTGGACTAAGTCGTAAGCTCAACGTAACAATAGTGCAAAAGTTACATGGATGAAATGGGAACTATTTTTCTCACGTTATAGCAGAATAAACAGTAGTAGCAGAGCTAATCGGTACTCGGGAGAGACGACAGTGAATGATTTTTATCTTTTTTACTGTGCAACTTTGTGATTTGTGGTGTAATGGGTGTCTCACTTTTGATAGTCATACAGATTTTGAGATACCCTCTTTTGGCATTGGTTATAATGTCAAATGACAATTTCTTGTAAAGTTGGAGAGAAACTTCCAGCTGTTCTTCTATTTTTTACGAGTGGTAACATGAAGACCCCCTCATCCAAGTCAACATCTACAAAAAAAACAGAAAGCCATCAAAGGTGACACTGTAACTTATACTAAAACCCCAAGAGCAGCAAAAAGTTCTGTTTGTGCTCCAACTATTAAGCATCACAAAAGTGTTAGGATTTTTCTAGCTTTAATTTTGAAAATCATTTGGATTCTTCACTACAATCAGTAAACGAATTTGATCAGCTCCTCTCTTTATATGAACCAGGGACGGTTCATGCCTATTTGGGCGTGGTCTTAAATATCTGATACTCACAGTATCAGGGGGTGGTGTTTGAAGTCGCTATATTTGTTAGAAAACCAAAAAAGTGAAAAATGTAATGTTCTTTACTTGAGAATGCCCCTCCAATCGACATAATTATGTACGGTGAGAACATTATTTTATTAATACATAGCCTTGGACGTTTTACTTACACTTTATTCATTTATTTTCAACATATTTTCTAAATTTTAAATTTATTTCAGATTTGTATTGGAAATTGTCATTTCAGATAGCAAAAAAGTCAATTCAACATTTAAATGGCATTTGTAATGCAAAGTGTATGAAGTGATACTCAAAATTTCAAAACAAAAACGCGTACCAGAAATCTTAGGGGCCCCTCTCCGTCAATGCCACCTCAACGTCCAGCTCATCTTTTAAAGGCGGGATGACACTTTACACCAGGGGTCGGGAACCTTTTTGACTCAAAGAGCCATAAAAGCAAAAAATATTAATTTTATTTTGGGAAAGAGCTACACCATATATTAAGAGACAAATTTACAAAATTGCTAAACCCGCACCCCAGACAAAAGCTTAGTCTTCAGCACATTTATTTTGGATGATTTGATAAAAATTATGAAAAGAGAATAATGCCAGAGCCCCTGTCCCAAAATCAACAAACATACCACTTTAAAATTGTCTCTTTCTTGCAATTACTCAAGATCGGTTAAACTCCTTTTGACCCTTTTTTTCATACATATTGGTTTCAAAACCAGATGCAAGTTGTTATTGTGTAAAAACGTCACAACATTCTGCAAATAGGGAGCCTGATGAGCTCACTTTTGGCGCAGATGGCGTAGGGCGAGAGATGGGAGGGAGTGCTTGCGCTTTTTGCATGGCTCCACCCATCCCTCCTACTCACCCAATCAAAAGACTAAGTTCTCTTCCGGTGTTTTGGCGTATTTACAGTGTGTTCTGTGGATTCATCATAAGGTATCTGAACACTGAACACAGATTATATAGTGAACTTTTATATAAAGGATTCTTTAGCGTTGTACAGCCAAAACGAGTTTTTTCCCCCCTTTTTTGTGTGACACCTTGACTGTAAATTGTAGTGAAAAACGTGCCCTATATATACTGCGAAGTAACGCCATAAGATTTAGCTCTGGATTGGCTTTGCGTGTACCTGAATAGGACGAACAACTCAAGTTTCGAATAGGATGGAGAAATTTTGCATGCAATCAAATTTGTCTCTGAGCCATAGATATTCATAGAAAGAGCCATATATGGCTCGCGAGCCATAGGTTCCCGACCCCTGCTTTACACAGAAAAATAACAATGACCAGATGATGAAAGTGCTGTATTTGAGCCAAATTAGGAAGTTTCTCCTGTAACTGGTAACCATGGACCCCAGTACTGTTTCTGTCAGAGCCAGAACAGACGGTAAACCCAAACGCGTAACGTATCTCACCAAGCTTTATTGCGGAAGCGGAGAAGTCAGGGGCAGGAAAACAAACACCAGCGATTTAGTGATCACTGGGCAGGAGAAGCAGGAAACCCTTATAATATCGTTAAGGAATCCTTTGAGGTCACAACTGCTATATGTATCTGAAATAAATATAAACTTTGATTATGTGGAGCTTGAAACGTTAGATTACAATCTCAGTTGTTCTGTTTTATTGTGCAGATACTGGTACCATATCCAAAGGCTTCAAACCCACTCAGAAGACACCACGTTCTCGCCACTGTGGGAACTGGATACGAAACACAGACGGGGGAAGCTTTAGTTCCCCAAACTATCCCAACACCTACCCTCCCAACAAAGAGTGCCTCTATGTGCTAGAAGGTACGTATGCATTACATTAGATATGATAACAACGAATGCAATCATTTAATTAAAGTAACTATCCAGGGTGTCCAAAAACGTATAGACACTTTGACTTTAAATAACCAAAATACTTATTTTTCAACTTCATATTTGTTTTTTGTTTTTCTTTTTAGTATAAATGGTTTAATGGGATTAAGCTTGTCCGAAAAATGTTCTGCAAACATTCTGGAAAAGAAAAAATAAAGCTAAAGTTTAAAGACATCTTGGGGCATCTGTCTGTGGAACTCTTCAGCTTTATTTTCACATTTCCATAATTATTTATACATATGAAAGTAAGTCTAGTTCCCAGCATTATTTCTCCAAAATCAAATCTGAAACGGAAAAAAATGTATTGGCCATTTAACATCAAAGAGTGTATACAATATTGATTTGAATAATAAGCAAAAATATACGAACTATAATACAAACATGCATGTTTTAAAATACTGATAGGTCAAAAATTTGTATTTACTTTAAATAACAAGAGCCTCACCTAAATAGAGCTTTCATGATTGTCCGAGAGAGGGTCTTTGTAGTGAAGAGAAATCTTGAAGTGGAGATTTGGGACTACCTATAAGGAAGATGGCTTGAAAGATGGAACAAAGAGGAAACCAAGCAACAAGGTTGGTGAGCGCAGTCAAACAGGTTCCGGGTGTAGGCTTTAGAGATGATCCGACCAAGGTAGACTGTAAGGCAGGACTTTAAATGCAGAACTTGTTTGGCAGGGAATTCAGAATAGCTGGTGGTAAACGAGAACAGACAGGTGGAACAGATCAGGGTGCAGTGACAGAGCTGGTTACCGGTAGAGAGAGAGCTCATGACAATTTATGTTCATTGTTGAGACATTTTATGATGAAAAGCCACATAAAAAACTTTAGTTACCCAGAAGCTCAAGCAAAGCACCTAAAGCAATTTGATCGGGTAAGCAGTGGGAATGGGCGGAGCTATACACAGGGCAGGCGCACTCCTCCTCAACCTGCCCCCACTGCACTGTAGGTAAATGAATTGGTATGCTTCTTTGCAGTATTTTGTGACATTTTTACAAAATAACTTTGCTCGCACTATGTTTTTGCAACCTTCATTTAAGACAAAAATGACAGTCAAATTGAGCTTCAACATTCCTAATAATCTGCAGGAGGGAGACATTTTAAGTGGTATATTTATATTCATTTGGGACACAGGTTCTGACATTATTACTCTTTCATAAATTTGATCAAAAGATGAAACGTCACACAGTGAAATCAAATGTGCTAAAAAATTGGCTTTTGTCTTGAAAGCGCGTTTGGCGGTTTTGTTGAATTTTGTCAGTGTGGCCCTCTCAAAATAAAATCCAGATATTTTTGCTCTAATGGCTCTTTGGGTAAAAAAAAGTTCCCGATCCCAGCTTTAGCATGTCAATAAGTCCAACTGAGTCGGCAATAGATAACTTCTTCCTCTGCCTTTTGGGCCTTGATAGAGGTGCTTTTGTTGATTTAGAGTGTTTTGTTGACACAATGGCTTTCAGAGAAACTCAAAACTGGAAAAGATTTTCAGGTACATAATGTAGGTTCGTCAAGCTGTTTTACATATGTGGTGGGGGCGACTGTTTAGGCAATCAGAATCCAGAACACAATGCAAAATGAAAATCCGGAAAGTAGTGAAACTATGAGAAGTAAATTGCAATACAGCGAGGCATAACTGTACATGGTTTCTGAGAAAGAGTCGAAAACAAGTGAAATTGAGAGGAGGTTAAATCCTTCGTTCACTCGTGTGGCTCTCTCTGTGCCCAGCGCTTCCCCGACAGAGAATCGAGCTGCAGTTCAACAAGTCCTTCTACATCGAAGCGTCCTTCCAGTGTCGCTTCGACCACATCGAAGTGCGCGATGGCCCCTTCAGTTTTTCGCCGCTCATAAACCGATTCTGTGGCGCTACCTGCCCCGGTCTTGTCCATTCCAGCGGACGCTTTATGTGGATCCGCTTCTTTAGCGACGAAGAACTGGAGGGCATCGGTTTCCAGGTCCACTACAGCTTCACAGCAGGTGCCTAACTTTTGTCACCAATCTTATCATTTCATTTGTCAGTGCTATTTAATGTAATTATTTAGGACAATGTATTTGAGTCATTCCAAATGTATCAATCCTTAACCACTGTTATTTGGAACTGAGGACCCTCTCTATCGCTTCTGGTCATCGGACAATTTGATAAACCTCCATTGGTACTTGGTACTGCTGAGGAACAGATTTACCTTCTCTGTTCCTTTTTATATCAGCTTGATGAGACGGGAGTCAAAACAACCGCTAAATATGAGCAGTTTATTTTAATGTTTTTTTTTTTTTTTTTTTAACAGAATGTTCCGGGCATAAATGAGCAACAGGCTATGGCATTAGGAATTTGCAAATGCGAAGACTGAGGCAGTTTACTATCCTTCTTATGCAAAAAGACCACAAGCTGATTGAAAATCTATTACAGTTAAAAATTTAACATTAAAGCCATCCCACTGTTGAGTTAAGCACTGTTCTACTGACAATAGCCTCGTCATCTTACTCAAGCCCTTCAACTTTTGCTTGAGAAAATCAATTGTATTTTGTTTTATCGGATGAGAGCTGGACTTTACTCAATATGATCAAACCTCCTCATGAGCTGAAATTTATGTCGCATGTCTTTCCTTGTGTATTCCACTTAACAACGTTTGGTGATAGACCTAACAATGTCTCTCAGGGCCCCTTCTGGCTACAAAATGAAAAACAACTTAACTTACTTAATTACGACTAAGTAAGTGAAAAAGTGCAAGCACGGCAGAAGTGGTTAGCGTGTCAGAAGTCTAAGTGCAATTGCAGCTTTCAGCCTCCGTGTGCAGTTTGCATGTTCTCCCTGTGCCTGCGTGTGTTTTCTCCGCGCATTTGGTTTCCTCCCACGTTCCAAAGGCATGGCAGGTCAATTGGCGATTCCTAATTGTCTCAAGGTATGAGTGAGTGGGTGAATGGTTGTATATCTTTGTTTGCCCTGCGGCTGACTGGCTGGCAACCAGTTTAAGGTATCCCCTGCCCACTGGCTGAAAAAAGCTGGAATAGCCTCCAGCACCCCTATAACTCTAGTGAGGATAAGCGCTCCAGAAAATGGATGATGAGATGAGAGGGTTGGATGGGTAAATAAAGGAGTGAAAAATGAAGAAATTATACAATTATGATTAAATTGCATAAAGTAACATATTTCAATATTACAACAGTACTTACTAAGATTGTCCAGGACATTTCTACCTCACCCTGCTTCCAGTGATGACAAAGTGTCAAAAGTAACTGGGTTATAGTGTCCGGTTCAAGGCCCCATTTTACTCTGCCTCGCTTCTTTCGTACATACATCTACCTCCCGACGATTACCTCATTCATCACAATTTAAAATGATTACATCAACCTGAAATATTTTGTTTCATTTTAAAGACCCAGAGTTCCATCTGCATGTAGGGGGACTCCTAAATCCCATCCCAGGTAGTATGCCAGTAATTCATTCTTCAATAGAAACAGAATGCACCGACTCAGTGATCATCCTCTTCTTCATCTTTTAGATTGTCAGTTTGAGCTGTCTGGGGCTGATGGATTGATCCGATCCAGCCAAGTGGAGGAGGAGTACAAGGTCAACCCCGACCAGGCCGTGGACTGCATCTGGACTATTCGTGCCCCGACTAATAACAAGGTGCAACCCCTGACTGTTTATGGTTTGTACTAGGGATGTCCCAATCCAACCACGTGATTAGAAATCAGGTACAATCACATGCTTGCTGAATCGATCATTATCATATGTTCTCTGATGATATCGGGTTATTTTTCCTAACTTTTGGGAGGCACAAACCTCTCTTTATGTTCGTTTGAGCAACGGTTGTGGAGCAATGTCCATCATGACATTGTGTACCACTAGAAAAGCCTTCACTTCAATCGGTGCACCCTGCAAAATCTCTTTTCTTCTCAGACTCCAAATGTAAATTTTGAGGAAACTGAAGAAATCACTCAATCAGACCAGGCCTTCCTTATTAGCGATATATTCTGTTTCAAAATAAAACCATGTGCGTATTTTCTTTGGACGCAAGCTATTTACAATAGAACTGCAGCTTGACATATACCTGACAATTTTAAACCTCAAAAACAAGCACTAATTAACCATTCACCATTTCAGAATTACACTAATAATACATAAAACACACTTACTTACCAATGATGGAACGAAGTACGGAAAATGTGTAATAAGTCAACGAAAAAAGTAATGTTGCCTATTGTTTACAATTAGCTTTTCAGCTAATATTTTACAATCGCTTTTCAACAGGGCCCTTTTGCTTCCTTCCGAGTTAAGATACCAACTGTGATTCTGCCGCACGGAACTAATTTAAAAAAGAGAGAGAAACATTATTTGAGTAGATTCTATCAATGGTTTTACATTTCAGTATTGTTTTAAAATGAAATGACTTGATTCACAAGTAATAAACCCTGATGGGCACATCCGTAGTTTGCATGGTCCTTTTGGTGGTTACAGTGATCTTTACAATTGGACAATAATAATTTATAATGTTTCTCCATGTTGTTTCCATGTGCTGTAGATTTATTTGAGATTCCTGGAGTACCAGATGGAAAACTCCAACGAGTGCAAGAAGAACTTTGTGGCTGTTTATGACGGAAGCAATGCAATAGAAGACCTTAAGGTCATTGACAGACTTTTTCTTAATCCGTGTACACATGTGTTGATCCCAATGTAATTCTGCATGATAATTTTCCAGACTTCACCACTACAATGACTTGATGTCCAAATTATCCAGTAAAGTTGAACCTGGTGTCCAAAGTTCCGGATGAACCCTTTTGGTTTGTCCCATTGTTACAGTTTTAATTCTGGTGTCTAGGGTAAAGTGCTTTGAAAAAAAGGGGGAACATAATTTTGGCTAAAATGTACAGTTCATGAGCTAAGATTTTCTGTAAATCAGCTTACTGGAAACTTGTTTGACTGGATATGTATGTTTTCCCTCTATAGACGGCATTAGCAATAAGGTATGTTCGGTATTGCTAAATGACACAATGACTAATGTGAATATTTAATACTTAGCTGTATGGAAATGTTTTTCACAAACCTACAAATAGGCTTTGTTACCCAAAAGTCCACACTGGATTGTTCTGCCTTTTTATTAGGAGAAAACGTGTTGCTGTTTTGGTTGCAGGCCAAATTTTGCAGCACGGTGGCCAACGACGTCATGCTGGACACGGGCGTAGGCGTTGTGAGGATGTGGGCGGATGAGAGCAGCCGACTCAGTCGCTTCCGGATGCTTTTCACGTCTTTTGCTGACCGTGAGCTGACATCTTATGGCATCTGAGTATTAACATTTACAAATATATGAATGAACTCCAGTCTTCTGATTTAAAAAATACAGAAAATGAATTTACGGAACTCGCTCCAGACCCATATCTAGGTTTACCCATCTGTAGCTATCATGTTCATTTCCATCTGTCTCTTTGGCATTATATCTTTTAAATACATCTGTTTTTCTCTGTCTGTGTCTGACGAGCTGCACACTTCTAATTTGCTCGTTTTGCGAGCAGTCCGTTGACCTGCGACTCACAACCAGGACACTATTGTTCTGTTGGGTGGGGAAAAAGGCTGCTCATTTGATCATATTGTATTGATAAATATATTGTGGTAATTGTTGTTATATGACCAAAAGCCTGCAGCAGGTCCAAGATACTGCATTGAGGTTTTTAACTAAGACAAGTTTGTTTACATTACCCTGATTTCGGTTGACCTGCATTGGCTCCCTGTTAGTGTAACGGGAGCCAGGTGGATGGGCTAGCTACAGATGGCACACATTTACACATTTGTTTCATATATTTTTTGTTTTTTTGTTTTACCTCATCTGCAAAATATATGATAAATGGCAGTCTCACACAACACAATTTAATTGTTGGCATTAATGTTCATTTATTGAGCAGGTCTCACTAAATCACGCGAGGTCCTGTGAGACTTGGCCCAAGCACCCTTCTCTGACCTGTGAGACTTTGTCATCTAGTGGTGATATACTGGTACTTCTCTTACCCTTTCTGCTATACAAAACTCAATACCCTGAAAAATAATAATAAACTTTGCCCAACAGTCAAATACGGATTACACAACATAAATCCCAAAATATAACATTTTAACTAGTCAGCAACCTTTGTTGTGTCACTTTAGTTGAATATGTGATTTTAAGGTTCTGTTGGTATTATACAAAATTATGCACGGACTTGCCCCCTCATATCTTTCAGATTTGATTTCCCCCTATATTCCTGTTTGGAGCCTTGAATCGGAAAATGCTGGTCTACTAGTAATCCTAAGAGCCAAGAGGAAATCCACAGGTTCAAGAGCGTTCTCTGTCCGGGCCCCGGAGCTGTGGAATGCTCTGCCCTCTGAGAGTTGATCTGCAAACTCAGTGGAACTGTTTAAATCTAAGCTCAAAAAACATATTATATTCTTATATTCTATCAAGGACAGATAATTCATGTTGATAATGTCGGTGTATTGTTTGTTGATGCCCTTGCAACATCCATTGCAGCCTGGGAATCCTAGAAGAGGAAATTTACCTCATGTGCGCCCCCTTCTCAAGGTTTCTTAAATTCCTTGTCCTGAGATGTTGAGTTTTCCCTTGCTCATGTAGGTTTTAGATCAGGGGATGGTGTAATAATAGTCTGTAGTCTGTAAAGCCCTTTGAAACTTCTTATTTCTTATTTTCCTTGTGCTGAGGTTTTGAGTTTTCCCTTGTCCGCATGATGGTTTAAGATCAAAGGATGGTGTAATTGTGACCTGCGCAGTCCCTTTAGACATCTTGTGATTAAGGGCTATACAAATAAACATGACTTGACTTGAACTGACCTGAATGCATCTGGAAATCCGAGTTAGGCGTACAAACGGCTGAAATGAGAGAGGGGGTGGGGCGAAAGGTAATGATGGAGTGTAAGTGAGAGAGAATGCGTCGTAGTTACAGAAAGCAGCCAAGTTGTCATGTTGTGTTATTTTTGTGTGGTGCGTAACAGTAACCTGTTGGCAAACAAAGCAACCTGTAGCTAAATGTCGAATTGTAGAAAACCTACTCGAAGGCCACACCCGGCCTGCAGGCCTTGACTTTGACATTGGGAACTAAATGTTTTTCGTGATGTCACACAATTTACTAATACTAGTTTTATTTGGAAAAAAATGTGACTTCAAATTCAAGCAATAGACTAATCTATATTATTAAGTTATTCTTTAACGATACTCTGTTAATGTCTATGTGTGTGTCTTGTGTGTTACAGCTCCTTGTGTAAGCAGCACATTCTTCTGTCACAGTAACATGTGCATCAACACTTCTTTGGTGTGCAATGGAGTACAAAACTGCGTCTTTCCCTGGGATGAAAGCAACTGCAAAGGTTATATTTTGGATCTTTATTTTGGGATAAGGCGTTTGACTACTTTGAACATTCAGTTCATCTGTTTTTTTTTTTTTTTGATTGATTATCTAAAGTATTATTGGTTGCCCGACTTGGGCACTCTCATAAAGATAAAGCAGCTTTTAATAGGAACCTGATTTTGGCCAAAATCTCAAAACTCAAAAAAATAGTAATTCACACATGTTATTAGTGTGACAATATATTATCATTGTATTTTGGCGTTTTTTTGTTTAGCAGGCTGTATTAAAAAATAATTAAAGAGTCATTCTGAACGTTTTAAAACTATCCACTCTACTTCTGATGATATTTTTTCGCCATCATGGGGATGTTAATGGGAAACAATAAAATAGTTTTACCTTCCTTTAGCATGTAGAGTAGTCCAACTTGGTTGGCGATAGAAAGCAACCTCCTCTTTTCGCTGCTTTTGTGGGCCCAAAACGTTTTGTTGACATGATGGCTTTTAGGGAACCTTGAAATTGAAAAAAGCTGTTTTAAGTATGTGTGAAACTTATATTGCACAGGCAGACACATACAGACACAGGCAGAAAAGGGGGAAAGCGACTGTTTGGCCAATCAGAATGCAGAACACAATGCCGGATGAAAAACTGCAAAGTGTTTACTGTATTTGCCTAATGGCCAAGGTGGGGAATACCTGAGGTTCTTCGTCCTGCTGCTTACCTATTGTGTAAATGTTCAATGAGGGTTATGCAGTGTAGTCTTTTTTTTTTTTTAATCTCAGAAAAAAAGCAGAAAGGAATCTTCCAGCACATGACGAGGACTCACAGCACGGTGATCTGCGTCTCCACTGGTGTGGTCATGCTGCTCTTGGTAATCTCCATTTTTGTTCAGATCAAGCAGCCGCGTAAAAAGGTGATTACCGTACATGACCTGGCTTCATCTTACCAAAAGTTGTTATACTGTTCAAGGTACTAAATATGTGTGTTTTGTAATGTAGGTTTTAATACGCAAGAGTAACTTGTTCCAGCGTGGGGACTACCACTCACCGTTTGAGCCACCACACTATGAACTCTTAACCCTGAGAGAAAAGGCGAGTTTTTCAAGTTTAAAGGGACATTATGTATTATTTAGATCCTGTTTGTAGTTCGTAAAGAAACTTCTAATTCATTTTAAAAACAAAACGATATGTTTCAATAATGAGCAAATATAAGTTTCTATCATACAAACGAGCATTTTTTTTGATACTCATAGGTCAAGAAACTTGTATTCATTCGTTTTACATAACATGAATCTCACATAGGGGAACTCATATGATTGATTTTCCGGTATCTCTACTGGTACCCACAAAATCTAAAAACCCTGTGAAATGCTTGGAAAAATGAAAAGATAAATAGTTGCTTCGAGTCTTCGCAGTTTGTATTCTTTTTTTATACTTTGTAGAACTAGATTTTGTTTTTATTGCACTGCGGAATAAAGCGAATAGTTATTACTCACATTTGTAGTTAAACTCTAACTATCAATATCAGAATAACACAATACTGCCCCCACCCCCTGCCCATATAATATTGTTTCTTGGATTGAGTATTTTTCATGATTCTTAAGTTATCGTTTATTAAAAAAAAAAAAAAAAAGAACGGGAAGGCAAATTATTTAAAAAAAAATCAATATGAATTTCCTTATTTTCGTGTTTAAACCAGTTTCCCATAACCAGAAAAATGAGCAAAATTATCTGACATGGCATGGCAGATCATTATTTTCCGTTGGTGATTATTTCGAGATAAATACAAATAAAGAAATGATAGTAAATAATCCTCCTGACATCATAGGACCTTTGCATGAGAACTGTTTAATTCAAAATTGTTCTGAGTGGAATTCTTCTGATAGAAGCCTTCAGGAGAACTAGGAGACCTCCCGGAGGACATTCAGTCCCCGCAGGCCTTGAGGAGATCATCTTCTTCAGGCTCACGTTGCGTTCACGAGCACCACTGCGGCTCTCAGGCCTCGCTCAACTCCATCAAATGCGCTCTCGGGTCGTCCCGCGGCTCATTAGAGATCGCCTCAGTTCGAGGCGACCTGCAGAGGGCGCCACTTTCTCTCAGAGACTCTGCCAGCAACCTGCGCAAGAAAAGCTGGCCGAATGTCAAAGCCGCTGTGGGTCTCCGTGCGCAGTACAGTTTGGCGGACAGGCACCATCGTGTTGAGGAAGACCACGATGATGAGGTGTTGGAGGCGGGCGACCCTGCAGGTTATGACATGTACATGCGCAGAGTCACCAATCGGAGAGGGCGCTATGAGATGACACAGCAAAGATCTTTATCCATGGACTTTTAATACAACTAGAACCGCCACACTACTTGTCAGCCTTAGCTTGTAAATATTAGCTCTTGTTCTCATTCTAACTTATCACCTTTTTTGACTACTATTATCTGACATAATTTTGCTTTATTATCCATTGATGTAATGTTTATGTGTGATAGGGAGAAGACACTAGCGGCAGTGTTGGGACTAACACTTTACATGGAAACATGTTCCCGGAACACTATTACTTTTCTTGGTAACGAGTACTGTAACATGTTATTTGTCAACTTTTGCTACTTTACTGTTCTTACTACATTGCGTTACTGTGTTATTTTGTTACTTATTAAATGCAGATCATTGATAGCATTAGTGCAACTGGAGTTGGGGACATTACATTTTCATTGAGTAAAACATGTACTGTGAAATACTGAAGCATGAAATGATTCTCTCCCTCCATAAACTGGTTCGCAGGGCAGTGTTCCAGCCTCATAATGGAATCAAATACTTTAAGATGACCAAGGCTTATCTAAAGGGGATACATGGTAATGGGGATGGACTTGCCAAGCATGTCTCCAGATCTAAACCCAATAGAAAAACTTTGGGGCATCCTCAAGCGGAATGTGGAGAAGCACAAAATCCCGAATAACCCTCAGCTCTGTCATGTTGTCATGGAGGGGTAGAAGGGCATTCCAGTGGCAATTTGTAAAGCTCTGGTGAAATCAATGGCCAGGAGGATTGACCCACGTTTTGCAAAATTATATTGGCCACACAAAATATTTAACTTTAGGGACTTTTACCTAAGGGTGTACTTTTGTTTGTTACTCGGGGTTTAGCTACTAATGGCTATATTTGGAGTTTTTCGAGGTGAAAAATAAATTTATACTGCTATACAAGCTTTACACAGACTACCTTTCATTGTGTCAAAACATTTTTTTATTTGTTCATCCATCCATCCATTATCTGCACTGCTTATCTTCAATAGGGTTGCGGGGGTGCTGGAGCCCATACAAGTCATCTATCTTCGCGAAGTGGGTAGTGTTTTTCAATCAAACATAAGGATGAACTTTCTGCAGGAATGTGAGGGGTGTTCTCACTTTTTTGACATACTGTATTACTCTGCCCTCTCACTGCTAAACACTCCAGCATAATTCACGTTGTATCATACAACGCTCAATCTTCCAGCATCGCCTTTTGAAGGGTGGGCGTGTTTTTATGTACATACGAAGTACAACTGAATAATTTATGTACTTGCATTCAAGTCTAATTTATAACTATAAAATGAAATTAATAAATCAGGGAGTCCGCTTATATGCACAAATCTGGTGTTATGTTATCAGTAGGTAATGGTAGGCAGCGTGTGTGGAAGGGGTTGTGACTTATACAAGAACAAGAAACTGACTGGACATCTATGTGCCAAATGTAGGCACAAAATATACTGTAAAAGTGTGCTGAATTTTGGTCTTTTATTTGCATGCCTGTAGAAAAAAAACGTCTTGGACCCAGAAATGGAAAAGGAGACCTCCGAGTGGTTTGAAGCCTAGCGACAAAATTGATATGGAGTTTCTTGGCTCAGTGTTCATTTGCAAACTATGAAGATTGTCCAAGCCCAGATAATATATAGGGTTCACTGCTCTGACAGTTAGTGTACACATTTTCTTCTATTTATATTTTATTATCTGATTATTTTAAAACAGAATGCGCGTTCATGCGAGGGGGTGGGGCGGTGGGTTGTGTTGCGTAGGAGTCGGATTTGGGCACAACACCGGCTCGGGAGCTTTCATACCCGTGGTCCACACGAGAAAATGACGCGGAAATGACGCGATGAGTCGCCGGCGTCTGTTTTGCGGACATACCACCGATGAACAGCGGGTTGGCCAATTTTGCGCATTTTCCATCGCGGGCAACCACGGGCAAAAAAAAAACGCAAAATTTCAGCCGTGATTCAGCCGCAAACGGCTGTGTGACCGGCCCCTTAGGGAACAACATCATGCTTACACACTCTCGATTTGCTGCACCATACAAATAGTGCATAACATTTACATGTTCACGTCCAACCTCACAGATGTTTTCCCTTGAATATATTTTGAAAAGCACATCCTTGGAACTGTCACTAAAGTAACTAACAATAAAGGGAAGTAGAAAAATACCGATCACACCATGGTCAACCCCTGCCCGCATTTTGAAACATCTTGTGAAAAATGGGAAAGGGCCAAACAGGATGTATACCCGACCAAAATGGTTATCAAGGCATAATGGGATAACTGAAAACATGCCTTGAATGATGACTACTCATCAGTCAACTTGTTACAGGCACAACTTCTGCCGAGAAGGACTTTATTCAACCCAGGAATTAACAGTTGACCATTCCTCTTATTCTCAATACAATTTGTGGAATACAGCACGCCTATATAGCATCTTGTTGGTGACAACTGCTACACTATTTGAGATAAGCAGAATGAACAGTTTCAATGTTTGTAGGGGGTCTAGTTGTCACTTTTATTTGTCGGACAAATAGGATTACACACTTGAGCTTTTTGGTACTCAATGGCAAAGTATTTATAATGGTAATCTAATATTTTTTAAGGAGATTTTTTTGTTTAACTCATCTCCTGCCAACAAGAAACAACTGAATAGAGCAAAAAAACATATATTCCATATATCATTCAAAAAAAGTACCGTATTTTCCGCACTATAAGGCGCACCTAAAAGCCTTTATTTTTTCAAAAGCTGACCATGCGCCTTATAATACAGTGCGCCTTATATATGCATCAATATTAAGTCGCAAGGTTGCAAAGGGATGCAGCCGCCGACTAAATTGACAAGGGATTTCATCAATAAAGTCAAAATACCTCATGAAAAACGACTTCCAGAACACCTTATTTTTCAGGCTAGCATTTTCTGCAGCTTATTTGATAACAAAGCTGTATTAGGGTGCAGAAGGAGAAGACGTTTTAGGCAAAGATGATCACGCTTGTTTCAAAATAGATAAAGATGTTAAATATCAGGGTGAAAGATGACAATTTAAAAAAAAAACCCAACCCAAAACTGGCTTGTTTTTGATGCACTTTAAGAACCACGTCACAGAACAGACCCAAACTGAGCATAACAGCTGCACCACAGCAATAGGAGTGGGAAAATATAATTGATCATTTGTTAAATTGTTGGGCAAACAAGCCCATCACAACCTTAACTGCTTCATTCTACTACCTTTTTATGTTTGGCCACGGACCCGAAATACACATCCTTACCCCTCAGACCTTTCCCTTTTTTTTTTTTTTCGAAAGACTCCTTTTCCTTCCCTCCTAGATTATCGGACTACATACGTTTCGTCAGGACCAATTTTTGCAATTCCAAAACGTTGTACATTAACGTTACATTTGATTTTTCATCCGTTTTTTAGGAATCAATCATGTATCGGGATTCAATCAGAATGCTTGATTATATCGATGATCCACCTCAACTGCGCCATGGAATCCAATCCAAGCTATGTCATCGTCACCACCTTCTAGAATAAGCAAAGGAAGAACAAGAAGCGAAGACCAAATGCCATCTGTTGTAGAAAACATTTAAAAAACACATTTTTATCAGTGACTGATCAGTATACCAAACAGCTACTATTAAAACAAAAGTGCAACACAAGCTTTAAGTTAACATGATTAAACAAAGACACCTTTACAGGTGTAATGCTTGCCGCCAAAGACAGTGAAGCACCTGATCATGACTGCATCTGTGCACTGGGTTGGGAGTTGGTTTCGGTGGTTTAATTTGAAAAATAGTTTTGAAGTGACATTTGAAAAAAGTTTCCACTCCCCAAATAATTAATTATGTCAATTGAACACAATAGTGGGAAGTTAGTTTTTGAACTTTTGAAAAAACATGCCACCCACTCCACCCTATGAACCCTCCCACAATCAGTACAAACAAATGGTAACATATTCGCATATGCAATACGTATGTAAAAAGCAAGGGGGAATACCCTTCTCAAGGTTTCTTAATTTTCCTCATGTTGAGGTTTTAGATCAGGGGATATTGTAATAAAAGTCTGCAGTAATCTGTGGTCTGTGCAGCCCTTTTGAAACTCCTTGTGATTAAGAGCTATACAAAAAACATGACTTGACTTGACATTCTTTACTTAAGCAAAAACAAAAAAGCATACGAAGTCGAAAACAAAAGGCTGATAAGAGACCCATCCCCAAAATAACTCTGGACACTTCTTGTCTTAATCACTAAAGCCTGTTGTTGTGGGATTTGAATCTTGTCTTTTTATTCTTTGCATTGTATTTGATTTTTTTGATGTGTCGAGGTGTTTCGATTTCCGTAAATTATGTTCAGGCGCTGCCCTACTTACAAACATTCGACTCACGCAAAATGGTAGATACAAATATTTTTTTTCGGGATGTCACAAAATACCCTAACATTGCTGTAAGATTTTTCCGAGTAGAGGACAGTGCTGTAGTGCTTCTTTTTTCGCCACATGGCGCTGTGAGAGGTCACCCAGCCTCCACCGCGAAGGAGAAATCTGGCTTCTACTTTCTAGTTTGTGAGTATACACCCTGCACTGTATCTCTAGCACACTAATAACTTTTATGTTTTTATTGTTTAATATCTCGTGCATCCATTCAATTAGGTTGGTGTAAAGTGTAAAGAAGAGGCGAGCTGCTTCTTTTGAAATGAAAGTGCAATAGGAAAGCTTGATGCGTTTGAGAAAACGGTTGGATCGCTTTTTTTTTCACTTTTTACCACAGAGGAGGAAGTCGCCTAACTCCTCCAAAAGTAAGTTAAATTTAACTTTATTTATCTTTATCGTCAAGTCGTGTTTATTTGTGAGAATCACAAAGAGTCTCAAAGGGCTTCACAGACCACACACAATGTCAATGCCTAATGTGTAGCTTTGTGTTTCAGTATGATGCTTTATCATTCAGCCTCCTTTGTAACGTTATAGAGCATAATATTTTATTAAACGTTTGTTTTTCAGTTTCAAAACAATACGACAAGTTACATATATAAGCCTTAAACATACTTATATAAACCTTAAACATACATTCCATACAAAATATAGCACTGGAGCAACTTGGGGACAAATTCAACATACGAACGAGCGTCTCGTTTGTAAGTAAGGCAGCATTTTTTGTTTATTCTCATAGTGTTTTTCTTAAGTCCCATTATTTTTTCCTGACTTGTTTTTCTTTCGAGCTCTTTTGTTTCTGTCATTCAATTGAGCATTTTCTCCATTCCATAATCCATCTTTTAAAATCCTTTTTTCATTTCATTCAAAATTCTTTCAAACCTTCCAAAGCTGATTTTATCAAATCCATTTTGTGGGCTCCCTTTACTTTGTGCGTTTTTCAGTTGTCACTTGATATGTAAGGATGTTGGAAAGTTTAATAAATAGCAACAACAAAAAACAAACAAAAATTTAAAGATCTTGCGCAGTGAAAAATGGGACCATTCCGTAGCAAGTGTGAGAAGCGTGCTTTCTTATGGGACATTAGAAGAATATTATATATTACCTATTGATATATAAAAGTGAGAATCCTGCAAAATTTTATCATTAATCCATTTGTTTATTTTACCTTAAAAAGTAAGAGAATCATCTTAACCAAGATTGAAAACTTGTTCTTCCAGACTGTGTGTATGTTTTGTGACATCTGAGTTGATCATATTCTTAAAAAAAACAAAAAAACTTTTGTTGGAGTTTTCAGGAACTGCATGCTTTGGTCTAAAGGCATTCAAAAGTAAAACACTGGCATAGCAACATAAAAGAAGAAGCAATTTAGATGAAAGAATAAAAAACAACTGCATCATGAAGATCCAAGACACGTGGCTCAAAATAAATACAATAAGCTGTTGGAAGCAATTGCAGTCAAGTCCATTCAATTTTCGAGTAATTGTATACAGTATATTAGTAATTGAAGTTGTTTTAAATTAAAGGGATAGTGTGTAATAATTCATCACTTAAAGTTGTTTTTTCACCTAATAAACTGCGGCCTAAATAAAACCTAGAAATGATCGATCGACATATCCTTCCCTTTACAGTGGAACCTCGATTTTCGAACGCCTCCCAGTTCGGACAAATCGGTGTTCGACCAAAAATTTAGAAAAATTCTTGCTTTGCTGTTCCTTCAAAAAATCGGAGTTCGAACGCCGGTAATGCGTGAGTGCGTACGCTAGGGTGCGATGTTGAGCGGCGTACGGGTGTTTTAGCCCCTAATTATGCCTCCGAAGAAGGTCGTTGCAAGCAGCAACGTTGCTACAGGTGAAAAAATAAGTTGTTCGTCCAACTATTGCCTTTAAGAAATACATTATAGCTAAATATGGAAGAGGTGTAAGAGTTTCCGATCTTGGGAATACAGCATGGCTAAATCTATTATCAGTACGATAGTAAAGAATAAGGAGGCTGTGAAATCGGGTGATACGGCTAAGGAAGTTAGTGCTATAAGCAAGCAACTGCCGCAAGTTTTGGAAGAGGTTGAAAAACTTTTGATGATTTTTCTCTCCCCACCGTCCACCACAAAGGTAAGAAATCCTATTCATAATTCTTTTTTTATCCTTTTTTTTATTTTTACACGTTCATTTTAGCGTAATCTTTCGTACGGAAGATTACGCGAACGCAAACGTACGATTAGCCTGGGTTAGCTTCATGTTTACGTTCATGGTAAACATTCAGGGTGGTGGAACGGATTAAAACGATTTACATTACTTTTATGGGAAAAACGTTATTTGCGATTGAACAAATCGGTTTTCGAACAGGGTTCTGGAACGGATTATGGTCGACAACCGAGGTTCCACTGTATTTAAAATGCAATTTGTGAAATACAATGGGCATCTCCAGCATCTTGTAGGTTACAACAGCAACTCTATTTGAGACACGTGTCTACTCGCAGAATGGACGATTTCAATGATTGGAGGGGGTCTCATTGGCAATTATAATAGTTGGCCATATAGGACCACACACATTGGAGTTGTATGATTTAAATATTTTTATTTTAGGGAGACACATCTATTTATATTACTCCCTTGCTGCTGATAACAAAAAAAAAATACTAAATGAAGTCGAAAATCTTTATTGTAACCAGGTATTCCAAAAAGTCAGAGTTGCAAAAAAGCTCGAACATTCAAAGAATCCGAATTAATTAATTTAATTGAGTCATGACCAGCATTTGTCAAAGGCAAGATGATACAGAAAGCTTCAGTGGAAAGTTGTAATGATGTCTTTTATGCAGACATAGGATTCCTCATCTGTGCAGGCCTCATCTTGCCAAAAACCATCTGGAAAAAAAGTTAAAAAAAATAAATTCTGCAATCTTAGATCGATGGTTTTTTTCTGACCAAAGTTCATTAACTGTTTGTTTTTTTACCATGTGCATTAATGGCGACACAGTCACCAGTGTCATTAGGCTCTGATGGATGAGAATTAGGATCGAAGTTAAGGAAATCTTGCTTTGAGCCATCGGTCCACAAAAAATCATCATTCTAGGAGAAGAAGTGTAGACAATGTCAAGATTTAAATTTGCTGTCTCTTTTGTCATCATGAATTTTTAAAAAATATGTTAAAATCAATAACAGCCAGGCCTAATTGACAGCCAATTTGACATTTTCATATGAAAGCTCCTTTTTTGCAATTTTAAAATGGTTTCACTTTGATACCTTGGGAGTTACATTCCACATACAATCATACAAAAAGATCCAATAAGAACGTTTAATTATGTAGATTTTTTTTTACCTCAATTGCATCATGAAAACCAATCCAGGCTTTGTCATCGTTACCACCTTCTCGAATAAGCTCGAGAACAAATGCATTTTCCAGAGCACTGTGGATGGAGACCAAATTCCCACCAAGAATGTTGCAGATGCTCTGGATAAAACATGGTTTTATTTTAATTAGATACCTTGAATGACGGTTGGTCTGCCTTGTTTAAGAGGATCGCACTGTTCAAAAAGCGCAATTATTTTTTTCGTACCTCTGCGTCTGCAAAGTTCCTCTCTTCGGGTTGGTAGAGGTAACAGTTGCAGTCCAACTGCGTCCAGCCTTTGGGACAGGTATTACCTGCAATTTGCACAGTCAATGTTTTACCGAAAAACCCACCTTTTTTCCCAATCTTTTTGTAGGACCACTGTGAAGAAGAAACACACATTGTGTCAGAAAAAAAATATGTAAGATGTTCATTTTGGTCCGCCTAGGAGACTTCTACTTACGGCTCTGGTCACCAGTCCACTGATCGCACAAAGGAGGAACAAGAAGCGAAGAGCAAATGCCATCTGTAGTAGAAAAGATTTAAAAAGGCACATTTTTATCATTAACTGATCAATATACTAAACACCTATGATTTAAAACAAAAGTGCAACACAAGCTTCAAGTCAACATGATCCAACAAAGTTACCTTTGCAGGTTTAATGCTCGCCAGAGAAGACAGTGGAGCAGATGATCAAGACTGCATTTATGTACTGGGTTGGGAGTTGGTTTCTGTGGTTTAATTTCGAAAATAGTTTCAAAGTGACTTTTGAAAAAAGGTTCCACCCCCAAAATGAATTGAGTTTGTCAATTAAACACAATAGTGGGAAGTGAGTTTTCGGACATTCGGAAAAACATGCCACCCACTCCACCCATTCACCTCTCCCACCATCAGTACAAACTCATAATAACATCTTCCCATAAGCAATAAGTAAGTAAAGGGTATTCTTCACTTCTCTTCACTTTTCAATTGATTGTATTTTATTTCCAATTTATTTATTATTTTCAATTATGCTGCTCCAAAAATCATGACACAAATAGAACAAATCACTAGTAAGTTGAAGTCATAGGCTGATAAGAGACCTGACCCCAAAATAACTTCGGACGCTTCTTCTCTCAATCACTAAAGCCTGTTGTTGTAGGATTCGGAACTTGTCTTATTTTTCTTTGCGTTGCATTAGATTTTTTTGATTTGTTGATTTGTTCCGATTTCCTTAAATTATTTATTCATTCCCATAGTGTTTTTCTAAAGTCCAAATTTTTTCCTGATACCTGTCATTTCTTTCCGCACATCTTCCAGCTCTTTTGTTTCTGTCCTTCAATTCAACATTTTCTCCATTCCATGATCCACCTTTTAAAATCCTTATTGTATTTCATTCATTGATTTTCTCGTTTCATTCATTAATTCTTTCAAACCTCCCTAAACTGATTTTATCAAGTCCATGTTCTGGGCTCTCTTTGCTTTGGGCATTTTCAGTTATTTCTACATATACAAGTATGTTGGAGTCTTTAAAAAACATATTTGCAACAACAACAAAAAAAACAAAACGAAAGAAAATTCAGAGGGATAGCTCAGGGGAAAGTCCGGAGCAAGTTTCGGAAGCGTTCTTTTTTCTGAAACTTCAGAAAAATTAGGCGTACAAGCTATCCACTGTAAAGTCTGAATACTGATATAAAAGTGAGAATCCTGCAATTTTTTCTTCCTTTATCTTAATCCGTGCCTATTTTGTGTCATCAGGGTTTATCATCTTTTTGAATTATAACCAACATTACCAACATTCACCTCATTGGTTTGTTAATAAATATAGATCCAGATTGTAATGAATTGTATAATTTATTGGGGACAGCAATATGATAACAATGACAATAAGAATAGTCATATAGTTGATGGCAATAATAATAACAGTAACAACAACAAAAAATTATTGTCTCAATAAAAGTTAGGATAATAATTAACTTATTAGTTTGACCCATCTAGTGACTCTGTAAGGCTGCTCACTAACAATATTTGTATACCAATACTACTTCTACTACTAATAATAATAATATTAACAGTATTAGTCACATAAGTCAAAATAATAATAATAATCATTATCACACTAGTTAGAGGGCGGCACGGCGGCGCAGTGGTTAGCGCGTGTTTGGCACAGTTCTGAGGTCTTGGGAACCTCCTGTGTGGGTTCAAATCCAGCTACCGGACTTCCTGTGCGGAGTTTGTATGTTCTCCCCCTGCTTGTGTGGGTTTCCTCCGTGCACTCCGGTTTCCTCCCACATTCCAAAGACATGCATTTCAGGTGGATTGGCCGGTTCAAATTGTCCCTAGGTGTGAATGAGCGAGCAAGTAGTCTGTCCCTGTGTGCCCTGCGATTGGCTGGCAACCAGTTCAGGGTGTCCCCTGCCCACTGCCCGATGATTCCCCTGCGACTCTACTGAGTATAAGCGGTGCAGCTAATGAGATGAGATGAGACAGTAGTTAGAACGATGCCAGATTAACTATTAGTTTTACCTATCTATTATCTCTTTAATGCTGCTCCACTAAATGTCATTCGACACCAGTGAAAATGACAATAATAACAATAGCTATAATAACAGTTAAAAATAAATCCTAAAAATATATCTTGGTTGGAGTTTTCAGGAACAGCAAGCTTTTTCTGAGGGCATTCAAAAGTAAAATACTGGCATAGCAACATAAAAGCAGACACAATTTAGAACAGAGAATAAAATTTGCATCGGCTCGCTACAGTTTAACTGTATGGGTCAGGTGTATCGACATTTCGTTCTGTGTGCATGGTACAAAGAATGACAATAAAAGTAAATAAAAGTAAATTCTATAAATATTCTACAAATGACTGCCTCGTGCAGAGCCAAGACACGTGTCTCAAAAGGAATACAATAAGCGGATGGAAGCAATTTCAGTCAAGTCAAATCAACTTACAAGTAATTGTATACAGTACATTAGTAATTAACATCATTTTAAATTAAAAAGGCAGTGTGCAATAATTAAACACTAAAATTTGCTGAATAAAAAGCACTGTAAAACTGTCAAAATGTGAATTAAGCATTCACCCTGTCCCACTGTAATTGTAATTGATTGGCTGCATGCCATCTTGCCTATTTCGAAGGCTTCCTTGACATGACTCAATATTGGTGTCAGAAAAAATCTTGGGAAAAAATTAATCTATTATGACCTTATTAATACCTTTTGTAATCCACAAAGTCATTCAACTTTATTTTCTGCAGTGCACCAAATTCAGACTGACCATGTTGCTACCAGCTTTTGGATCAAGACCGATCGATTTGAACACCGATCAAAGAAAATCGTTTGCTTTCTTATTTTGAACGTAACCCCATTGGTTCATTGTAAAATATTGTGTATTGATTAATTTTCTTCTTGAAATTTGCAGACAAGAGTTGCAGATTTGTCAAATTGCAGTTGTGAAGCAGCAATAAGTGTAGGGAAGGAATCTGAGTTTAAAAAAATATATAGTCTTGTTTTTAATTTACCTGATAAACTGTGGCCTAAATAAAACCTAGGAATGATCAATCGACATATCCTTCCCTTTATTTAAAATGCAATTTGTAAAATACTGTTGGCATGTCCAGTGTCTTGTCAGTTACAGCAGCAAATGTATTTAAGACAACTGCACACTCGCAGAGTGGCCAATTTCAATGATTGGAGGGGGTTTCATTGAAAATTATAATATTTGGCCACATAGGACCACAAAAATTTCAGTTGTATGATTCAAATATTTTGATTATAGGGAGACACACCTATTTGTGTTACTCACTGGCCGCTGATAACAAAAAACCTGAATAAAGTAGAAAACCTTTATTGAAACCAGGCATTCCAAAAAAATCAGAACTGCAAGAAAGGCCGGACATTCAAAGACTCCCAGTGTTTAATTTAATTGAGTCATGACCAGCACTTGTCAAAGGCAAGATAATAGAAAAGGCTTTAGTGAAAAGTTGAAATAATGTCTTTGATGCAGACATAAGATTCTTCATCCGTGCAGGCCTCATCTTGCCAAAAACCATCTGCAAAAAAAAGAAGACATTTTAGCAATCTTAGATTTATTATATATTCTGACTAAGGTGTATTAACTGGTTAAATTTACCATGTGCATTAATGGCGACACAGTCACCAGTGTCATTAGGCTCTGATGGATGCGAATTAGGATCGAAGTTAAGGAAATCTTGCTTCGAGCCATCGGTCCACAAAAAGTCATCATTCTGGGAGAAAGAGTGAAGAAAATGTAAAGATTTGAACTTGCTGTTACAACATGTTTTATCAGTATGCATTTTTTGCAAATCTGTAAGAATCAATAACAGCTAGGTCTAATTGACAGCCAAATTGACATTTTCATATGACAGCTCATTTTTTGCAATTTTAAAATGGTTTGACTTTGATACCTTGGGAGTTACATTCCACATACAATCATTCAAAATGATTCAATAAGAATGTTTAATTATGTTAATTTTTTTACCTCAATTGCATCGTGAAAGCCAATCCAGGCTTTGTCATCGTTACCACCTTCTCGAATAAGCTCGAGAACAAATGCATTTTCCAGAGCACTGTGGATGGAGACCAAATTCCCACCAAGAATGTTGCAGATGCTCTAGAGAAAACATGGTTTTATTTTAATTAGATACCTCAAATGACGATTGGTCTACCTTGTTTAAGAGGATCGCACTGTTCAAAAAGCGCAATTATTTTTTTCGTACCTCTGCATCTGCAAAGTTCCTCTCTTCAGGTTGGTAGAGGTAACAGTTGCAGTCCAACTGCGTCCAGCCTTTGGGACAGGTATTACCTGCAAGTTGCACGGTCAATTTTTTACCGAAAAACCCACCTTTTTTCCCAATCTTTTTGAAGGACCACTGTGAAGAAGAAACACACGTTGTGTCAGAAAAAAAATATCTAAGATGTTCATTTTGGTCCGCCTGGGAGACTTCTACTTACTGCTCCGGTCACCAGTCCACTGATCGCACAAAGGAGGAACAAGAAGCGAAGAGCAAATGCCATCTGTAGTAGAAAACATTTAAAAAGCACATTTTTATCATTTACTCATCAGTATACTAAACACCTACAATTTAAAACAAAAATGCAACACAAGCTTCAAGTCAACATGATCCAACAAAGTTACCTTTGCAGGTTTAATGCTCGCCAGAGAAGACAGTGGAGCAGATGATCAAGACTGCATTTATGTACTGGGTTGGGAGTTGGTTTCTGTGGTTTAATTTGGAAAATAGTTTCAAAGTGACATTTGAAAAAAGGTTCCACCCCCAAAATGAATTGAGTTTGTCAATTAAACACAATAGTGGGAAGTGAGTTTTCGGACATTCGAAAAAACATGCCACCCACTCCACCCATTCACGCCTCCCACCATCAGTACAAAACCATTATAATATCTTCCCATAAGCAAGAAATAAGTGAAGTGCATTCTTCAGTTACAGCAAATTTTTAATTCACAATTATGTATTTTTAATACATTTATTATTTTCAATTATGCTGCTCCAAAAATCATAACACAAATAGAACAAATCACCAGTAAGTTGAAGTCATAGGCTGATAAGAGACCTGACCCCAAAATAACTTCGGACGCTTCTTCTTTCTATCACTAAAGCCTGTTGTTGTAGGATTTGGATCTTGTCTTATTTTTCTTTGTGTTGCATTTGATTTTTTTTGATTTGTTGATTTGTTCCGATATCCTTAAATTATTTATTCATTCCCATAGTGTTTTTCTAAAGTCCAAAGTTTTTCCTGATACCCGTCATTTCTTTCCGCACATCTTCTACCTCTTTTGTATTTGTCCTTTAATTCAGCATTTTGTCCATTCCATTATCCATCTTTTAAAATCCTTATTGTATTTCATTCATTGATTTTCTCGTTTCATTCATTAATTCTTTCAAACCTCCCTAAACTGATTTTATCAAGTCCATGTTCTGGGCTCTCTTTGCTTTGGGCATTTTCAGTTATTTCTACATATACAAGTATGTTGGAGTCTTTAAAAAACATATTTGCAACAACAACAAAAAAAACAAAACAAAAGAAAATCCAAAGGGATAGCTCAAAGGGAAAGTCCGGAGCAAGTTTCGGAAGCGTTCTTTCTTCTGAAACTTCAGAAAAATTAGGCGTACTAGCTATCCACTGTAAAGTCTGAATACTGATATAAAAGTGAGAATCCTGCAATTTTTTCTTCATTTATCTTAATCCGTGCCTATTTTGTGTCATCAGGGTTTATCATCTTTTTGAATTATAACCATCATTACCAACATTCACCTCATTGGTTTGTTAATAAATATAGATCCAGATTGTAATGAATTGTATAATTTATTGGGGACAGCAATATGATAACAATGACAATAAGAATAGTCATATAGTTGATGGCAATAATAATAACAGTAACAACAAAAAAATATATAGTCTCAATAAAAGGTAGGATAATAATTAACTTATTAGTTTGACCCATCTAGTGACTCTGTAAGGCTGCTCACTAACAATATTTGTATACCAATACTACTTCTACTACTACTAATAATAATATTAACAGTATTGGTCACATAAGTCAGTGGTTAGCGCGTGTTTGGCACAGTTCTAAGGTCTTGGGAACCTCCTGTGTGGGTTCAAATCCAGCTACCGGACTTCCTGTGCGGAGTTTGTATGTTCTCCCCCTGCTTGTGTGGGTTTCCTCCGGGCACTCCGGTTTCCTCCCACATTCCAAAGACATGCATTTCAGGTGGATTGGCCGGTTCAAATTGTCCCTAGGTGTGAATGAGCGAGCAAGTAGTCTGTCCTTGTGTGCCCTGCGATTGTCTGGCAACCAGTTCAGGGTGTCCCCTGCCCACTGCCCGATGATTCCTCTGTTGGGCGACCCCTGCGACTCTACTGAGGATAAGCGGTGCAGCTAGTGAGATGAGATGAGACAATAGTTAGAACGATACCAGATTAACTATTAGTTTTACCTATCTATTATCTCTTTAATGCTGCTCCACTAAATGTCATTCGACACCAGTGAAAATGACAATAATAACAATAGCTATAATAACAGTTAAAAATAAATCCTAAAAATATATCTTGGTTGGAGTTTTCAGGAACAGCAAGCTTTTTCTGAGGGCATTCAAAAGTAAAATACTGGCATAGCAACATAAAAGCAGACACAATTTAGAACAGAGAATGAAATTTGCATCGGCTCGCTACAGTTTAACTGTACGGGTCAGGTGTATCGACATTTCGTTCTGTGTGCATGGTACAAAGAATGACAATAAAAGTAAATAAAAGTAAATTCTATAAATATTGATTTGTTCCGATTTCCTTAAATTATTTATTCATTCCCATAGTGTTTTTCTAAAGTCCAACATTTTTCCTGATACCTGTCATTTCTTTCCGCACATCTTCTAGCTCTTTTGTATTTGTCCTTTAATTCAGCATTTTCTCCATTCCATTATCCATCTTTTAAAATCCTTATCGTATTTCATTCATTGATTTTTTCGTTTCATTCATTAATTATATCAAACCTTCCTAAACTGATTTTATCAAGTCCATGTTCTGGGCTCTCTTTGCTTTGGGCATTTTCAGTTATTTCTACATATACAAGTATGTTGGAGACTTTAAAAAACATATTTGCAACAACAACAAAAAAAACAAAACAAAAGAAAATCCAAAGGGATCGCTCAAGGGGAAATTCCGGAGCAAGTTTCGGAAGCGTTCTTTCTTCTGAAACTTCAGACGATCACTGTCATCTTGCCGTGATGGTGGAGGAAGCAAGCAGACAGTAGTCTGTCGCTTATTGGTGTCCAGCTGATGAGGGACCTCCGGAGGGCTTTTAGAATGGCAAGAGCCACACCGTAAAGGCCGGTCCGACTCTCGGGGCCACTCCAGATGTAGCAATGGTTGCCAGCTGTTGTTTCACCATTGCCTTGCCATCGTAATTCACACAGCCCTGCCAGGGTGATGTTATAGCGACAGAGCTCTCGGGACAGCAGGGTGGCAGCTCCGGGGCGAAGGAATGTCTGGACATTCCAGGTGGCGACACGGGTCTTACGACGAAGATCGATCCGTACTCGTTGGTCGGGGTCAGGCTGGGGTCCGTTACCGTGTTGGTCAGTCCGGCTTCTTTCTCTGGTCAGTTTCATAACAAAGGGGGTTTCTCCTGGGTGAGTTGTTAGCCCTCCGCAGGATAGTCGGTTGGTGGGGCTGCCACCTCACAGCGTACCGACAGGCTGGGGTCTTTGTTTGTCTGGAACCTACCCCGGAGACCGGCCCGCCATGGGTGACCCTACCAGGAGCAAGCTCCCGACGGTATCGCTCTCCAGGGTCACTAGAACACGCAAGCCCCCTCGCTGCATCAAGGCCAGACCCATCCGAGGGGGTGTATACCAATGCTACTACTATTACTAATAATGATATTAACAGTATTGGTCACATAAGTTAAAATAATAATAATAATCATTATCACAATAGTTAGAACGATACCAGATTAACTATTAGTTTTACCTATCTATCATCTCTTTAATGCTGCTCCACTAAATGTCATTCAGACACCAGTAAAAATGACAATAATAACAATAGCTATAACAGTTAAAAATAAATCCCAAAAATATATCTTGGTTGGAGTTTTCGGGAACAGCAAGCTTTGTCTGAAGGCATTCAAAAGTAAAATACTGGCATAGCAACATAAAAACAGATGCAATTTAGAACAGTGAATAAAATATTCTACAAATGACTGCCCCGTGCAGAGCCAAGACACGCGTCTCAAAAGAAATACAATAAGCGGATGGAAGCAATTTCAGTCAAGTCAAATAAACTTACAAGTAATTGTATACATTATATTAGTAATTAACATCATTTTAAATTAAAAAGGCAGTGTGCAATAATTAAACACTAACATTTGCTGAATAAAAAACACTGTAAAACTGTCAAAATGTGAATTAAGCATTCACCCTATCCCACTGTAATTGTAATTGATTGGCTGCATGCCATCTTGCCTATTTCGAAGGCTTCCTTGACATGACTCAATATTGGTGTCAGAAAAAATCTTGGGAAAAAAATCAATCTATTATGACCTTATTAATACCTTTTGTAATCCACAAAGTCATTCAACTTTATTTGCTGCAGTGCACCAAATTCAGACTGACCATGTTGCTACCAGCTTTTGGATCAAGACCGATCGATTTCAACACCGATCAAAGAAAATCGTTTGCTTTCTTATTTTGAACGTAACCCCATTGGTTCATTGTAAAATATTGTGTATTGATTAATTTGCTTCTTGAAATTTGCAGACAAGAGTTGCAGATTTGTCAAAGTGCAGTTGTGAAGCAGCAATAAGTGTAGGGAAGGAATCTGAGTTTTAAAAAAAATATAGTCTTGTTTTTAATTTACCTGATAAACTGTGGCCTAAATAAAACCTAGGAATGATCAATCGACATATCCTTCCCTTTATTTAAAATGCAATTTGTAAAATACTGTTGGCATGTCCAGCGTCTTGTAGGTTACAGCAGCAAATGTATTTAAGACAACTGCACACTCGCAGAGTGGCCGATTTCAATGATTGGAGCGGGTTTCATTGGCAATTATAATATTTGGCCACATAGGACCACAAAAATTTCAGTTGTATGATTCAAATATTTTGATTTTAGGGAGACACACCTATTTGTGTTACTCACTGGCCGCTGATAACAAAAAACCTGAATGAAGTAGAAAACCTTTATTGAAACCAGGCATTCCAAAAAAATCAGAATTGCAAGAAAGGCCAGACATTCAAAGACTCCCAGTGTTTAATTTAATTGAGTCATGACCAGCATTTGTCAAAGGCAAGATAATACAAAAAGCTTTAGTGAAAAGTTGAAATAATGTCTTTGATGCAGACATAAGATTCCTCATCCGTGCAGGCTTCATCTTGCCAAAATCCATCTGCAAAAAAAAGAAGACATTTTAGCAATCTTAGATTTATTATATATTCTGACTAAGGCGTATTAACTGGTTAAATTTACCATGTGCATTAATGGCGACACAGTCACCAGTGTCATTAGGCTCTGATGGATGCGAATTAGGATCGAAGTTAAGGAAATCTTGCTTCGAGCCATCGGTCCACAAAAAGTCATCATTCTGGGAGAAAGAGTGAAGAAAATGTAAAGATTTGAACTTGCTGTTACAACATGTTTTATCAGTATGCATTTTTTACAAATCTGTAAAAATCAATAACAGCTAGGTCTAATTGACAGCCAAATTGACATTTTCATATGACAGCTCATTTTTGGCAATTTTAAAATGGTTTGACTTTGATACCTTGGGAGTTACATTCCACATACAATCATTCAAAAAGATTCAATATGAATGTTTAAAAATGTTGGTTTTTTTACCTCAATTGCATCGTGAAAGCCAATCCAGGCTTTGTCATCGTTACCACCTTCTCGAATAAGCTCGAGAACAAATGCATTTTCCAGAGCACTGTGGATGGAGACCAAATTCCCACCAAGAATGTTGCAGATGCTCTAGAGAAAACATGGTTTTATTTTAATTAGATACCTTGAATGATGGTTGGTCTACCTTGTTTAAGAGGATCGCACTGTTCAAAAAGCGCAATTATTTTTTTCGTACCTCTGCATCTGCAAAGTTCCTCTCTTCGGGTTGGTAGAGGTAACAGTTGCAGTCCAACTGCGTCCAGCCTTTGGGACAGGTATTACCTGCAATTTGCACGGTCAATGTTTTACCGAAAAACCCACCTTTTTTCCCAATCTTTTTGTAGGACCACTGTGAAGAAGAAACACACATTGTGTCAGAAAAAAAATATCTAAGATGTCCATTTTGGTCCGCCTGGGAGACTTCTACTTACGGCTCCAGTCACCAGTCCACTGATCGCACAAAGGAGGAACAAGAAGCGAAGAGCAAATGCCATCTGTAGTAGAAAAGATTTAAAAAGCATATTTTTATCATTAACTGATCAATATACTAAACACCTACAATTTAAAACAATTTAAAACAAAAGTGCAACACAAGCTTCAAGTCAACATGATCCAACAAAGTTACCTTTGCAGGTTTAATGCTTGCCAGAGAAGACAGTGAAGCAGATGATCAAGGCTGCATTTATGTACTGGGTTGGGAGTTGGTTTCTGTGGTTTGATTTGAAAAATAATTTCAACGTGACATTTGAAAAAAGGTTTCACCCCCAAAATGAATTGAGTTTGTCAATTAAACACAATAGTGGGAAGTTAGTTTTCGGACATTCGAAAAAAACATGCCACCCACTCCACCCATTCAACCCTCCCACCATCAGTACAAACCCATAATAATATCTTCCCATAAGCAATAAGTAAGTAAAGGGCATTCTTCACTTGACTTCACTTTTCAAATGATGGTATTTATTTATTATTTTCAACTATTCTGCTCCAAACATCATAACACAAATAGAACAAATCACCAGTAAGTTGAAGTCATAAGAAACCTGTCCCCAAAATAACTTCGGATGCTTCTTCTCTTAATCACTAATGCCTGTTGTTGTAGGATTCGGAACTTGTCTTATTTTTCTTTGCGTTGCATTAGATTTTTTTGATTTGTTGATTTGTTCCGATTTCCTTAAATTATTTATTCATTTCCATAGTGTTTTTCTAAAGTCCGAAATATTTCCTGATACCTGTCATTTCTTTCCGCACATCTTCCAGCTCCTTTGTATCTGTCCTTTAATTTAGCATTTTCTCCATTCCATGATCCACCTTTTAAAATCCTTATTGTATTTCATTCATTGATTCTCTCGTTTCATTCATTAATTCTTTCAAACCTCCCTAAACTGATTTTATCAAGTCCATGTTCTGGGCTCTCTTTGCTTTGGGCATTTTCACTTATTTCTACATATACAAATTACAAATATGTTGGAGACTTTAAAAAACATACTTGAAACAACAACAACAAAAAAACAAAAGAAAATCCAAAGGGGTAGCTCAAGGGGAAAGTCAGGAGCAAGTTTCGGAAGTGTTCTTTCTTCTGAAACTTCAGAGGAATTAGGCGTACAAGCTATCCACTGTAAAGTCTGAATACTGATATAAAAGTGAGAATCCTGCAATTTTTTTCTTCATTCATCTTAATCCGTTTTTTTTTTCACCTTCAAAGGTAAAAGAATCATCTTAACCAACATTAAAAACTGTCATTCTTGCAGACTCTGTGCCTATTTTGTGTCATCAGAGTTTATCATCTTTTTGAATTAATGAATGGATGAATGAAACTTTATTTCGAACATGAGAAAACAAAAATAAAACAAAACCACAGGTCTGAAACATAAACAATGTGAACGTAACATGTCCGAAAAGGAATAGGAAGAAACATATGCTAATTTGATCCTACCCCTCTTCCTTAATAATTGTGTCTTATAGCTAAATATCCTGTGCATTTACATAAAACAAACGCTTCAAGAATATACATATTTTCAAAAGATTTCTGGATGCACAGTCACTCCTTCATCATCATTATTATCATCACCATCACCGCTTCCAACGTCAAAATCATTATCGTATCTGTCTCCATCTATTCTCAGCATACTATATAATAACAGCATCATTTATAATAACAATAGTTTTCACGAGTGCTCATGGTGTCAACTGACTGCTACTTGGTGTGTGTTTTCCATCATACAAGTATCTTTGGACCTGGTGCCTTAGTGGGTCCGTCCCCAGGCAGCAGGACCACCATCCTTGAGATTCTTGATATTTTCAATAAAAAGACAAGCTACGGGAGCTTGAGCCAGATACTTCCGGTATCAAAACTCCCACTTGTCTGCCCTAACTAAGAAATGTGCAGTAATGTCTTTTTGGTGTTCTTATTAAAAGTTATCTATATTCAGATTCAGATTCAGATTCAGATTCAGATCTACTTTATTGTCATTCTAGTACACGTGTATACAGAACGAAATGTCGATACATCTGACCCGCAGTTTCCTCGAATGTACAGATATAAGATTGTATCTCCATTTACCGGGATTTAGCTTTTGTTTAGTGTTCACCACCATCATCAACAGTCACCTCATTGGTTTGTTTATAAATATAGATCTGGATTGTAATGAATTTGTATCATTTATCGGGGACAGCAATATGATAACAATGACAATAAGAATGGTCATATAGTTGATGGCAATGATAATAACAGTAACAACAACATAAACAAAGTTTAAACTTAGGCCTAAATAAAACCTAGGAATGATCAATCGACATATCCTTCCCTTTATTTACAATGCAATTTGTGGATTACAGTAGGGATGTCAAGCGTCTTGTAGGTTACAACAGCAAATCTATTTAAGACAACTGCACACTCGCAGAGTGGGCGATTCCAATGATTGGAGGGGGTCTCATTGGCAATTATAATGGTTGGCCACATAGGACAACACACATTTGAGTTGTATGATTTAAATATTTTTATTTAAGGGAGACAACTATTTATGTTACTCACTGGCTGCTGATAGCAAAAAACCTTGAATGAAGTAGAAAACCTTTATTGAAACCAGGCATTCTAAAAAATCAGAGTTAAAAGAAAGGCCGGACATTCAAAGACTCCCAGTGTTTAATTTAATTGAGTCATGACCAGCATTTGTCAAAGGCAAGATGATACAAAAAGCTTTAGTGAAAAGTTGAAATGATGTCTTTGATGCAGACATAGGATTCCTCATCCGTGCAGGCCTCATCTTGCCAAAAACCATCTGCAAAAAAAAAAAACATCTTAGCAATCTTAGATTTATTATCTATTCTGACTAAGGTGTATTAACTGGTTAAATTTACCATGTGCATTAATGGCGACACAGTCACCAGTGTCATTAGGCTCTGATGGATGAGAATTAGGATCGAAGTTAAGGAAATCTTGCTTCGAGCCATCGGTCCACAAAAAGTCGTCATTCTAGGAGAAGAAGTAAAGACAATGTAAAGATTTGAACTTTTGTCACAATATGTTTTGTCAGCATGCAGTTTTGAAAAATCTGTTAAAAATCAATAACAGCCAGGCCTAATTGACAGCCAGCTTGACATTTTCATATGACAGCTCCTTTTTTGCAATTTTAAAATGGTTTTCCCTTTTGGAGTTACATTCTACATACAATCATGCATACAGATTCAATAAGAACGTTTAATTGTGTTGATTTTTTTTACCTCAATTGCATCGTGAAAACCAATCCAGGCTTTGTCATCGTTACCACCTTCTCGAATGAGCTCGAGAACAAATGCATTTTCCAGAGCACTGTGGATGGAGACCAAATTCCCACCAAGAATGTTGCAGATGCTCTAGATAAAACATGGTTTTATTTTAATTAGATACCTTGAATGATGGTTGGTCTGCCTTGTTTAAGAGGATCGCACTGTTCAAAAAGCTCAATTATTTTTTTCGTACCTCTGCGTCTGCAAAGTTCCTCTCTTCGGGTTGGTAGAGGTAACAGTTGCAGTCCAACAGCGTCCAGCCTTTGGGACAGGTATTACCTGCAATTTGCACAGTCAATGTTTTACCGAAAAACCCACCTTTTTTCCCAATCTTTTTGTAGGACCACTGTGAAGAAGAAACACACATTGTGTCAGAAAAAAAATATGTAAGATGTTCATTTTGGTCCGCCTAGGAGACTTCTACTTACGGCTCCGGTCACCAGTCCACTGATCGCACAAAGGAGGAACAAGAAGCGAAGAGCAAATGCCATCTGTAGTAGAAAAGATTTAAAAAGCACATTTTCATCAGTAACTGATCAATATATTAAACAGCTACGATTTAAAACAAAAGTGCAACACAAGCTTCAAGTCAACATGATCCAACAAAGTTACCTTTGCAGGTGTAATGCTCGCCAGAGAAGACAGTGGAGCAGATGATCAAGACTGCATTTATGTACTGGGTTGGGAGTTGGTTTCTGTGGTTTAATTTGGAAAATAGTTTCAAAGTGACATTTGAAAAAAGGTTCCACCCCCAAAATGAATTGAGTTTGTCAATTAAACACAATAGTGGGAAGTGAGTTTTTGGACATTCGAAAAAACATGCCACCCACTCCACCCATTCAACCCTCCCACCATCAGTACAAACCCATAATAGTATCTTCCCATAAGCAATAAGTAAGTAAAGGGTATTCTTCACTTCACTTCACTTCACTTTTCAATTGATGGTATTGTTTTTTTAATTTATTTATTATTTTCAATTATGCTGCTCCAAACATCATAACACAAATAAAACAAATCACCAGTCAGTTGAAGCCAAAGGCTGCTAAGAGACCCGTCCCCAAAAATCACTTTAGACTCTTTCTCTCAATCACAAAAGCCTGTTGTTGTAGAATACAAATCTTGTCTTTTTTTTTCTCGGTGTTGCATTTCATTTGATTTTTTTTTAAGATTTGTTGATGGGTACAGATTTCCTCTTTGATTTTTAAAAAAATATTTTTCCATTCTCATTGTGTTTTTTTTTTAAATCTCAATAAAATTTTCTTTTTGCACATTTTCCAGCTCCTTTTTGATTCCGTCATTCAGTTCAATGTTTTCCCCATTACGTAATGAATCTTTTAAAATCCTTCTTTCATTTCTTTCATTGATTCTCTTGTTTCATTCATTAATTCTTTCAAACCTCCCTAAACTGATTTTATCAAGTCCATGTTTTGGGCTCTCTTTGCTTTGTGCAAGTATGTTGGAAAGTTTAAAAAAATGCAACATCAAGAAACAAACTTAAATCAAAGAGATGGCTCAAGGGAGAGAAAAGGAGGAAGTTCCAGAGTAAGTGTGAGAAGCTCGCTTTCTTATAAAACTTCGGAAGAATTAGTTGTTCTAGCTATTTACTTCTAAAGTCTGGATACTAACAAATCTAAGAATCCTGCAATTCTTCTTCATTAATTCAAATTAATTTGTTTATTTTACCTTGAAAAGTAAGAGATTCATCTTAACCAAGATTCAAAACCCATTCTTGCAAACTGTGTTCATGTTTTGTGTCATCTGAGTTGATCATAATCTTAACAATAAATATAAAGAACCGTCTTTGTTTGAGTTTTCAGGAACTGCAAGCTTTGGTTTGAAGGCATTCAAAAGTAAAACACTGGCATAGCAACATAAAGCAGAAGCAATTTAGAAAAGAGAATAAGATAACCTAAAAAAAACGGCATCATGCAGAGCCAAGACACGTGGCTCAAATTGAACACAATAAGCGGATGGAAGCAATTTCAGTCAAGTCAAATCAACCTACAAGTTTATTGTATACAGTATATTTGTAATTGTCGTCATTTTAAATTAAAGTGTCAGTGTGTGATAATACAACACGAACAGTTGCTGAATAAAAAGCACTGTAAAACTGTCAATGTATTAATTGAGCAATCACCCTGTCCCACTGTGATTGTAGTACATAGGGTGCATGCCATGTTGCTTATTTTGGTTTCAAAAGAAATGAATTAATTATCAATCAAGTGCAATTTGTAATCCACTACATCATTCAACTTTTTTGCCGCAGTTGCACCAAATTCGGACGGATTATGTTGCTACCAGCTTTTGGATCTAGACTGCTCGATTCACCGTTCAAAGTAAATCGTTTGCATTCTTAATTTCAACATAACCCCCAATGGTTCATCGTAAAATATTGTGAATTGTCTTTTTTGCTCCTTGGAATTTGTAGACAAGAGTTGCAGATTCGTCAAACTGCAGTTGTGAAGCAGCAAAAAAATGTAGAGGACTCTGATTTTTTAAAAACAGGTTGTTTTTATTTACCTTATAAACGGCGGCCTCAATTAAACCTAAAAACGGTCAATCGACATATCCTTCCCTTTATTTACAATACAATAAATACAGTAGGCATGTCCGGCATCTTGTAGGTTACAAAAGCAACTCTATTTCAGACAACTGCCTGCTCGCAGAATGGACGATTGCAACGATTGGAGGGGGTCTCATCGGCTGTTATAATTGTTGGCCACATAGGACCACACATATTTGAGTTTTGTTATTCAATTGCTAGGTTTTTAAGGAGACACATACAGTATATTCATGTTACGAATTTCCTGACAATAAAAAAGAGAGCTGAATGAAGTAGAAAACCTTTATTTTAACAAAGTATTCCAAAAGATCAGAGTTGCAAGAAAGCCCAGACATTCAAAGACTCCCAGTGTTTAATTTGATTGAGTTATGACCAGCATTTGTCAAAAGCAATATGATACAGAAAGCTTCAGTGGAAAGTTGAAATTATATCTTTGATGCAGACATAAGATTCCTCATCCGTGCAGGCCTCATCTTGCCAAAAGCCATCTGCAAAAAAAAGAAGACATTTTAGCAATCTTAGATTTATTATATATTCTGACTAAGGTGTATTAACTGGTTTTATTTACCATGTGTATTAATGGCGACACAGTCACCAGTGTCATTAGGCTCTGATGGATGCGAATTAGGATCGAAGTTAAGGAAATCTTGCTTAGAGCCATCGGTCCACAAAAAGTCATCATTCTGGGAGAAAAAGTGAAGAAAATGTAAAGATTTGAATTTGCTGTCACAACACGTTTTATCAGTATGCATTTTAAAAAAATCTATAAAAATCAATAACAGCCAGGCCTAATTGACAGCCAAATCGACATTTTCAAATGCCAACGCTTTTTTTGCAATTTCAAAATGGTTTCACTTTGATACCTTGTGAGTTACATTCTACAAACAATCATGCATACGGATTCAAGAAGAACATCTAATTATTTTGATTTTTTTACCTCAATTGCATCATGAAAACCAATCCAGGTTTTGTCATCGTCACCACCTTCTTGAATAAGCTCGAGAACAAATGCATTTTCCAGAGCACTGTGGATGGAGACCAAATTTCCTCCAAGAATATTGCAGATGCTCTAGAATAAAAAGTGGTTTTATTTTAATTCAATACCTTGAATGATGGTTGGTCTGCCTTTTTTAAGAGGATTACACGGCTCAAAAAGCGCAATTATTTTCATTCGTACCTCTGCGTCTGCAAAGTTTCTCTCTTCGGGTTGGTAGATGTAACAGGTGCATTCCAACTGCCTCCAGCCTTCGGGACAGGTATTGCCTGCAAGTTGTACGGTTATTTTTTTTTACCAAACAACCCACCAAGCCTTTGGGACATGTATTAGCTGTTAATGTTTTACCAAAAAAAACACTTTTGTGCCCAATCTTTTTGTAGGACCACTGTAAAGAAGAAACACATATTGTGTCAAAAAACAGATCCAAAAAATGTAGTATGTTCATTTTGGTCCGCCTGTGAGACTCCTACTTACGGCTCCCTTCAACAGTCCACTAATGGCACACAGGAGAAAGAAGAAGCGAAGAGCAAATGCCATCTGTAGTAAAATATTATAAAACAGACACTTTCAACTTCAAATAATTAATGCAATACAAGGATAAGATGAGTTAATAAAGTTACCTTAGCGCGTGTTATGCTTGCCACCGAACACGATTAAGCAGATGTCTACGAATGCTTTTATGTACTGGACCGGGAGTTGTTTTTTGTGGTTTAATGTGGAAAATAGATTCAGTGACATTTAGATAAGAAGGTTAATCAAACACAATGGTGAGTGGTTGGTTTCCAGACCTTCAAAAATATGCCACCCTATGACCCCACCCACTCCAAGCCTGTCATACCATCTCCACGGAAGCGATACGAAAGTGTTGTGAAATGGGAGGTAATGATGTTCACTTCCAGAGTTTAATCCCATAACTTCCGATGTTTCACTTTGGCTTTGACTTTTGGTTTGACTTTGGGTGTTTTTCTCACACTTGGTTTTAAGGGTCCATATGGGGATGGGATTTTATAAGCCTTGGCTTCAGTTTTCATGCCATTATTGGTGGGTGATCAGTTAATTGAATGACGTTTGCTGCATGAGATTGGTTTGGGGCTGGTGGGGATCTGGATGGCTTGACAGGCTTCTTCCTACGTTGTTGGACTGGGGCGGCTGGTCGTAATGCTAGGGTTGCTTCGGGCTCTGGTGCTGGCTTTCCGACAGGTGCTTCTGCCAAGGGTGGGATTCGCGTGCCCCCGTCATGGCGGTGCCTTGACGATTTGGTTGAGTTGCAAGATGAATGGATATGTTACCATGTTCCTACATCGTTTTGATAAAGGATTCTTGTATGTCCGGCTTTTCCTCTACACCAGCACATACCATGATACAGGGTAATTATCCCACCGAGATTACTGTGATATGTGATGGATACTGGTTTTTGTGGCTAACAATCTGCCTCTGCTAATCTCACTCTCATTCCTTTTTGAGTTTTGAAAGATAGGAAATGACCTCGGTGAAATGTTGCATTTAGGAAAGGAATATTATTTGGCAAACCAGAGGAAGACCACACTCTTGCCTGACGCACCACCTCAGCCCCTTCCTCCCAGTTCTTTTGCGCTTTATGTTTCAGAAGTATGAGTTGATGAGGATGGATTCAAATATCCAATTGCTAAATCTATTATTCGCCTTTGACTACTTGAGTTAGCGAAGAGTCAAAAATACACAGAATGGCCAAATTCTTATGAGGTTGAACAGAAATGCACAAATATAGGCACAGAATCACGCACGCACACCCACACGCAAATATATATATATATATATATATATATATATATATACACACAGTGCATCCGGAAAGTATTCACAGCGCTTCACTTTTTCCACATTTTGTTATGTTACAGCCTCATTCCAAATTGTATTAATTTAATCTCTTATCTCAAAATTCTACACAAAATACTCCATTATGACAATGTGAAAAAGTTTTTTTTGTACTTTTTTTGAATTGATTAAAAAAAGAAAACTAAAAAAATCACATTTACATAAGTATTCACAGCCTTTGCTTAATACTTTGTTGATCCACCTTTGGCAGCAAATACAGCCTCAGGTCTTTTTGAATATAATCCCACAAGTTTAGCACACCTATCTTTAGGCAGTTTTGCCCATTCTTCTTTGCAATTAGTTTCAAGCTCAATCAGGTTGGATGGGCTCAGCCATTTTCAGATCTCCTCAGAGATGTTCGATCGGATTCAAGTCTGGACTCTGGCTGGGCCACTCCAGGACATTCCCGGAGTGGCTCTGCAGCCAATCTTTTGAGATCTTGGCTGTGTGCTTTGGGTCGTTGTCCTGCTGAAAAATGAACCTTCGCCCCAGCCTGAGGTCAAGAGCGCTCTGGAGTAGGTTTTCATCCAGGATATCTCTATATATTGCTGCATTCATTTTTCCTTCTATCCTGACAAGTCTGCCAGTCCCTGCTGCTGAAAAACATCCCCACAGCATGATGCTGCCACCACCATGCTTCACTGTAGGGATGGTATTGGCCTGGTGATGAGCGGTGCCTGGTTTCCTCCAAACATGGCACCTGGCATTCACACCAAAGAGTTCAATCTTTGTCTCATCAGACCAGAGAATTTTGTTTCTCATGGTCTGAGAGTCATTCAGGTGCTTTTTGGCAAATTCCAGACGGGCTTTCATGTTCTTTTTACTAAGGAGTGGCTTTCGTCTGGCCACTCTACCATACAGGCCTGATTGGTGGATTGCTGCAGAGATGGTTGGCCTTCTGGAAGGCTCTCCTCTCTCCACAGAGGAACGCTGGAGCTCTGACAGAGTGACCATCGGGTTCTTGGTCACCTCCCTGACTAAGGCCCTCCTTCCCCGATCGCTCAGTTTAGAAGGCCGGCCAGCTCTATGAAGAGTCCTGGTGGTTCCAAATGTCTTCCATTTACGAATAATGGAGGCCACTGTGCTCATTGGGACCTTCAAAGCAGCAGAATTTTTTCTGTATCCTTCCCCAGATTTGTGCCTCAAGACAATCCTGTCTCGCAGGTCCACAGACAGTTCTTTTGACTTCATGCTTGGTGTTTGTGCTCTGACATGCACACTCAACTGTGGGACCTTATATAGACAGGTGTGTGCCTTTCCAAATCATGTCCAATCAACTGAATTTACTGCAGGTGGACTCCAATTAAGCTGTAGAAAGATCTCAAGGATGATCAGTGGAAAAAAGATGCACCTGAGCTCAATTTTGAGCTTCAAGGCAAAGGCTGTGAATACTTATGTAAATGTGATTTCTTAGTTTTCTATTTTTAATAAATTAAAAAAAAAAAAATTAACATGATTTGAAAAAAAATAAATATATATATATATATATATACATATATATATATATATATATATACATATATATATATATATATATATATATATATATATATATTAAACCAGTGCCAGAAGCGCCACAATGACAAAAAAAAAAAAATTTCATTTTGCTATTTGAAGTAGGAAGATGGCAGCAAAACATGTGAAACTCTTGAAGAGGTACCTCAAGCCATGTACTATAGTTACAAATTTAAAGACCTGTGAGTATTGGAAATCTTAATGTAAGTGCATGTAATTTTATCTTTTGAAATCCTTCTTTTCAAATAATGAAGTCTTTTCTCAACACCTTGGGCACTATATAATACTTACTGGGACTTTAATGTAAGGGCTTTTAATCATTTTTTGGGTTTCGGAGAAAGATTTGCATTCCCAAACGGGGCTATTAAGATAATATGAAGCTTCAGAACGTCAATTATCGTTTTTTTTTTATTTTTTATTGTACAGTTCAAAACCAAAGTGAAAAAGATTAATAAGGCACACATCAATTACTCATAACACAGTCAACTTTTATTTCAATAATAAATAAATGTGATCACTCTAATAATACTAGACCAGTTCTTGTTTCCTGTTCTTCCAGTCGGCGTTCCATATTGTCAAAAGAATGTTTGGCTTTCTGGCCTGATGTCACAGTTTAGCGACTCTTCAAAAAACGCCTTGTGTTTGTAATCCATTAGGGGTGTACTCTCGCCCAGCACGGCTTGGGTAAAATTGGGACGTCCCCATGCGTACACTAAACTGTTGAAAAAGCCTTGCAAGGATACACTGACAGCCTGAAAAAAAAAATCATTTAATGTAGCTCTACCCTTTTATTTTTTTTTCCATTCATTAATTGTTTTCATTCGTTCATTTATTCATTCATGAGGCTCAAACAGTGGGTAGGGGACACCCTAGACTGGTTGCCAGCCAATCACAAGGTAACACCGACACAGAAAAACATTCTTGGGGAAAAATTGGAACCACCAATCGACCTACCATGCATGTTTTCATGAATTGTTTTCATTCATTAATTTATTCATTCATTTTAAACACATGAGGGTCAGACAGTGGGTAGGGGACACCCTAGACTGGTTGCCAGCCAATCACAGGTAACACAGACACAGAAAAACATTCCTGGGGCAAAATTGGAACCAATCGACCTGCCATGCATGTTTTTGAGACACGGGAGGAAGCTGGAGTGCCCGGAGAAAACCCACCCAAGCACAGGACGAACATGCAAATAAATAATTGTATTTATTTATTACTTTTGTTATATAAAACGGTAAATATTGATAAATATCCTATAATTTCCCCAAACAATAGTGTCAAATTAAAAGAAAACTTGTGAAAGACAAATATTTTTGAATTGCAAGTAATCCATTGTGTTGCGCTAATTTGTCTAGATTATTTGGGCATGATCATTCAGCAAATGAAAATGGGCAACAAACATTAGCTTTGTAATTTGGATCATACTGACTTTTTGTTCTTCCGAGCACAGACCAAAACCATCATTTATAAATAACTAACAGAGAAAAACCAAAATATTTGCGCATAATCTGTTGTACAATGCAATAATTTATTGTGTAATCATTAGCCCAAACAGGGTAAACTGATGTGTTTAAGTACCTACCACTGTTACTATATAGCTTGTAGGCAAGACATATTCAAAAAACAAAACAAAACAAAACAAAAAAGTAATTTCAGGGCTGTAATTATATAGCCAATGCTTCCTTTTACATGTGATGATTAAATAAACCTTTTATATAAGGATTTTCCTGAGCATACTTGTCAAAAATACTCGCAGTATATTTTTTGAATTGAATATTTTGAAATTTTCAAGGACTGTGTATTGTAGCGCAGAACTATGGATATTGTCAGTCCAAAATGCTTTTTTTTATTTCAAAAATGTCATGTCTGTTGAGTAATGAGCCGAACTGAAAAATAAAACTCTACCTCTAGCTAAAAAAAAACCTCACCTGTATTAGGTAAGCTGGAAACAAGCTTCGCTGTTGGATGCCAGGCCACACCAACAAAGTTGAAAGCAAAATGACAACAAGGGCTGGAAACAATGAAAGACATTTTTTTTAATTGCCTTGCAGAGCTGGTCTAAAGCCTTGCGCACACTTAAAGCCAATGGCATGCCGGTTTTAGCAATAAACGCCATTGGCTAGAGAAAGCTCCGTGCATAAGTAATTGCTTTTGGTGTTTTCAGATCATGTGACCATTCAAAGTAGCGAATATTACTGAGTCAGATAGTGATTACAAAGACGAGCATATATTTATCACTGCGCCAAAAGAAAACGCGAATAAGGGCTGCATCGTGTAAAATCGGAGGCTTTTTTTTCTAAGGCAACCGTACTTTGGAGAATTGTGCCATATTGCAACACAAACATGGGAAGTTGCCTTTTTTGTTGTGGTTGCAGCGGTAATGTACCAAATTGCATTTATTTGTCCTTATTAATGGAGTTTTAGAGGAAACTTCAGTTCTTGATAAAAAACCTCCACTGCCGTGAAATAAAGACATTAATTGTGGGTGTTACTCTTAATATAATAAATAATAAATCGTTTTTTTACACTTTTTTTTGTTTTCGCCATACCCTTCTCTGCAATTGTTGTTTAATTTTCATGAAAAAAGGAGCCCATCTCTGCTGTCTTTGGCAGCGGGCAGGAGACACCCTGAACTGGTTGCCAGCTAGTTGCAGGGCACACAAAGACAGACAACTCACTTGCCCATTCACACCTAGGGACAATTTGAACCGGCCAATGAACCTGACATGCATGTTTTTGGAATGTGGGAGGAAACCGGAGTGTCTGGGGGAAACTCAAACAAGCATGGGGAGAACATACAAACTCCACACAGGTAGGTTTGATCTCATGACCTCAGAACTGTGTCGCACATGTGGTAACCACGGCGCTGCCATGCTGCCTTTACATTAGAGGTAAGATCGGGCCCAAAAAAAGCACCCGAGCCCGACGCAGGCCCGAGGGGTAATAAACCCGACCCGGACCGAGCCCGACTAATTAACTGGATTTGCTGGCCCGGCCCGAGGGGCCCGAAATTACATATTTTATTTATAAGGAGGGGTGATTTATGATAACAAATTAAACTCTGCCTTTTGTTACAACATCTAGGCCTAAGTTAAATAAAACTGTATAAACATTTACATCTTTTATATTTCTGTGTCTGCACTGCAGATGTCACATTAAGCGACAATCTGTCATTGACGGTTTTTTTTCGAGGTAGCGAAAACATTTAAGGGCGTCCGTCATTTTGACGACTTGATCATTGGGCCATAATCCACAGCAGCAGTAGTAGTACATCCTTAAGATTTTAGCGCACTTTCATTGAGGGGGTGTTGACGACGTGTTGTGCCCTTTTCCGACTCCTATGAAAGCCCCCCCCCCCGATCGTATTCTATATAAAACGCTTATTAAAACAATAAAGCGAGCTAATTATAATAACTGTCTTTGGGACGAATGATAATATAGATGTCTGACGTTCATTACTTTTGCCAGGACAGCTTTTTAAATGTCTGATCAGCGTCGAGGTCCCAGTCTTTTTGCTATCGTATGCGAGCAAATTGCCACATTGACACTCAGCGAAGCCAACGCAAGTCTGTGTATCATTTTCTACTATCAATTTGAAATTGCTCCACACTTGACTCTTACCAGAGTGCGTTTTCCTCGTCAGTTCTCCTCTTTTGAGTTTATCCTTAACTTCTTGTTGGTCCGACTCCATATCGGGGATACCAGGCCAAAATCACGCGAATTTGCGGAGGGGAAGATTATTAAGAGGACAGCATTCACGTCACGTCACGTGCACAGAGCATGCTCTGGCTCCGTTAAAAGCAATTACAGCTCCTTCTCCGTTTTATCCAAATTATTTATTTTATAACAAGTATTCCTTGGTCTAGTATCCATACATAGTTTAAGTATATATTTTTAATGAACATTTAACACATTATTAATTAATTTAAAAAAAAAAAAAAAAAAAAAAAAAAAGCAGGACCGAACCCGACCCGACCCGACCGTATGACTGACATTTCAGGCCCGACCCGGCCCGAAATTGCCTCGGGTTCGGGTTCGGGTTCGGGCTCGGGCCATAAATCTTAGCTCTACTTTACATATATACAATGATATGATATGTAATGACAATGAAAGCATGTATGGTCAACTATTCCAAAAGCATTAATCACAACATCTCACCTGTTTGTTATTATGTACTGCATTTTATTTGTTCATTAGTTTAAAGATTTAGGAAAAATATGTTTCATTTTTTGCATTTTATTTTAACATATTGATATATTTTTTAACACACGGGCATTAGCTTTTGTGTTATGATATTCCATTCATATATTTTAGGTAGGGCAGCACGGCGGCGCAGTGGTTAGCACGTGTGCGGCACAGTTCTAAGGTCTTGGGAACCTCCTGTGTGGGTTAAAATCCAGCTACCGGACTTCCTGTGCGGAGTTTGTATGTTCTCCCCGTGCTTGCGTGGGTTTCCTCCGGGCACTCCGGTTTCCTCCCACATTCCAAAAACATGCATTTCGGGTGAATTGGCCGTTCCAAATTGTCCCTGGGTGTGGATGAGCGAGCGAGTTGTCTGTCCCTGTGTGCCCTGCGATTGGCTGGCAACCAGTTCAGGGTGTCCCCTTCCCACTGCCCGATAATTGCTGGGATGCGCTCCAGCACCCCTGCGACCCTACTGAGGATAAGCGGTGCAGCTAATGAGATGAGATATTTTAGGTAAAAATAAACATGAAGTACATGGAGTAAGCACAATTTTCCTGCAAATGCTGTGTACCTGGCGTCCAACAAACCAAGATGACCACGACCATGTTCCTGGCAGTTGTTAATAAACCTTTCAATCTCCTTCTAGACTGTCCATCTCCCTCCACTGGGAACAGCGAATCCAGTTGGTGCTTTTCATACCACGTACCCACCTTATGGTAGATAACCTTTTACAGATGGAAACAGAACCACATTGTCAGAAAATGTCTAAAAACATTTTAGTTATGTGTTGTGCTGACTTACGGAGCAAGACAGGATAACAGGAATCACCACCAGGAACAGAAATACTTTCATGAAAGTGTCATGGATTACCTCCTAGGAAGAAAATGAATAATTTGTTTCTCTGAAAGAATACAAAAAAAGCAGAAAGAATGACCATTTTATCAAGGACCAGTTTACCAAAAATATTGGAACCTTCTAGTACAGGGGTGTCAAATCCCGTCTGTCCCGTCCTCATCCGTATCCTGCTTGTCTTTCCCCGATTTCCTGATCGTCTCCGGCTCCCTGATTCTTTCCCTTCCTTCGACACGCTCTAATCTCCCTCTCCGGCTATCGACCCGTTTTGCCCACCGACCACGCTCTGATATCCAGCACCGGTGATCGACCCGTTTTGCCCACTGACCACGCTCTGATCTCTGCTACGGCTATCGACCCGTTTTGCCCACCGACCACGCTCTGATCTCCCGCTCCGGCTATCGACCCGTTTTGCCCACCGTCCACGCTCCGATCTCCTGCCCCGGTAAATCTACTTGTTTCCGCATTCCGATCACGCTCCGATCCCGTGGGTTTCTTGCTCCTCCTGTCCAGCGATCACCGGATCACTGGTGTTTGTTTCCCCACACCTGACTTCGATTATTCAATAAACCTTTGTATAAAACGTTACGCGTTTGGGTCTACCGTTTGTCCTGGGCTCTGACAGTTGTCTATTAATATTTACAATGAAACCACCAAATCCATTGATTTTTACGACCGCTATATTCATATCAAATTAGGACAATAATTAATGGCGACTACCTTGTTTTGGCAGTTATTTCTTTTTAAGTAATAACTTTGTCTTAAAACAACTTTCAACTGAAAAATGGAACTCTTAAATGCTGTTGGAAATCTTTGCAAATTTGAAAAATCTCTTTATCCATTTATATAAGATTTTCAATATTTGGCATCTGTGCCCTCTTGTTCTAGGATGATAAAAACTAGACGGAGTGTTCTTATTTCAGAAATTATAATAATCATGAGACAATAAGTAGCTCTTTATTTGTTTGGTGACTGCTGAATTAGTTAATATCAACAACAACAAAAACTCACAGCATCTGAGCAGGAATCCTTCCAGATGTGCAAGAATAAAATACAACTGAGGATGAAAAAGGACAATATAAGTCACACTATATATTTTTGTGTAATTATCATTGGGCATTTGATTTGTGATCGTGACCTGGTGCAGTATTTGGTGAGTTCCTGAACGGTGTCACTTCGGGAGTCAGGAATCAAGGGAGTGGTTGTGATAAAAGGAGTTAGCACGTACGCTAAGTAGATGACCACTGGAATCGACCTGGTGAAGAATTCAGTGACGTTATGCACCATGTCTATGTCTTTATTAAGAAATTAAAAAAAACTCATCAAAACACTCACCAAACATACAGATACACTGATAAGGATAGCAGTTTTTTTTGGAAGAGACTCTATGAGACAGATATGAAAAATGTAGGCGTCCAACAAAAAATTAAAGTTTACATGTCAATGTCTTACTCGTTTGGCTTTGTCTTCCGTTGTAATTTCTCGCCATCCTTTGATGGATTTTTGAGATTTCCAAGCGTACACTGCCACCAGCAGGAATGAGATCAAGTAAAAAGTCTGGAAAAAAGGAAAAGACGAAATTACATAAAAGAAACCACAACAATTGACACAAACGCGATGAAGAAATGCAGATTACTACAACGAAACTGTAGAACTTCATAAGGACAGGGTGTCACGAGGATTACCAGAACAGAGCAGGAGACCCCAGAGCGTTCGTACAATACTTTTATTTGGGGAAGCACAAGGGTTAGCGGGAAACTTCGGACGACGTAGCCAATCGTAGCGTGGGACGGAAGCAGGTTGAGTTTACCGGGACTGAAGAGATGATCGTAGCTTGGGACGGAAGCAGGTCGGATTGGAGGCAGGCAGAGAGAATCAGGTAAACAAGGCACAGGTAATCGGGAGCGTCATACGGGGTACAGATGTACAGAATTACAGGATTAATCCTCCGACCCCCATGTCTCGGTGTAGAATGCTTAAATAGGGAACATAACCCAATCAGAAGGCACATTCCAGCGCGCCAGATGATTGCCCCAGGTGGCTCCACTTGGGTAATCATGACAGAACCCCCCCTCAAGGGACGGCTCCTGAAGTCCCCCAGAAAAAAAAATAAAAATAAATTTAACCCAAGACACGTCACAGGGAAACACAGGCAGATCAGGACAGGCAGAATCAGACAGGACAGGCAGAATCAGAAGAGTCCAGACTCAGGGGGGGTCAGATTCAGAAGTGTTCAGACTCAGGGGGGGTCAGATTCAGAAGAGTCCAGACTCAGGGGGGGTCAGATTCAGAAGAGTCGGACTCCGGGGAGCGGAAAGGGAACAGACAAGACAGGAGAGGAAAGACGGGACAAAATCAGTACAGGCAGACTCAGGGCATGCATGGGAGTCGAGCAGGCAGGCATGGGAGTCGAGCAGGCAGGCATGGGAGTCGAGCAGGCAGGCATGGGAGTCGAACAGGCAGGCATGGGAGTCGAACAGGCAGGCATGGGAGTCGAACAGGCAGGCATGGGAGTCGAACAGGCAGGCTTGGGAGTCGAACAGGCAGGCATGGGAGTCGAACAGGCAGGCTTGGGAGTCGAACAGGCAGGCTTGGGAGTCGAACAGGCAGGCTTGGGAGTCGAACAGGCAGGCTTGGGAGTCGAACAGGCAGGCTTGGGAGTCGAACAGGCAGGCATGGGAGTCGAACAGGCAGGCATGGGAGTCGAACAGGCAGGCATGGGAGTCATTGCGCAGTCATACGGCCGGAGGTGCCTCAGCCAATTTCGCCATGTCGGAAAGGACCTGCCGAACTGCGCATTTTGAAGGGGAATTGCGCTGCTGATTCAGGCTTTGATAGTGGTCAGGGGGCAAATGTACGAACGCGGGGTCCATTCTGGTCTGAGGATTCTGTCACGAGGATTACCAGAACAGAGCAGAAGACCCCAGAGCGTTCGTACAATACTTTTATTTGGGGAAGCACAAGGGTTAGCGGGAAACTTCGGACGACGTAGCCAATCGTAGCGTGGGACGGAAGCAGGTTGAGTTTACCGGGACTGAAGAGATGATCGTAGCTTGGGACGGAAGCAGGTCGGATCGGAGGCAGGCAGAGAGAATCAGGTAAACAAGGCACAGGTAATCGGGAGCGTCATACGGGGTACAGATGTACAGAATTACAGGATTAATCCTCCGACCCCCATGTCTCGGTGTAGAATGCTTAAATAGGGAACATAACCCAATCAGAAGGCACATTCCAGCGCGCCAGATGATTGCCCCAGGTGGCTCCACTTGGGTAATCATGACACAGGGTTTGATAAACTGTGTACAATTTTGCTATGTGTCACTGAATATGCTGTCACTATTGCATGAGTTTTCCAGTTTTATTACTTTTATCATTTATTCATCACATCTTAACTTTAATTATCACATTATTCATGTAGTTGTTATAAATGCATCTTGTGCCTATCCGCACATTTTGAATGAAGTATTTATTTGCTTTATTTGATTTTTCAATGTGTGCGTTCATTCAGTATTTTTTTCCATCAATCTTTCTAAGTGGACTATTCTGCCCTTATCTTATCATACAACCTTCACAATCCATCTGGGTCCGGTTTTAACAAAACGTCTCTTGTGAAGATGAGACTTTTGCCTGGTTATGTTTCATTTTTCTGCTAAAATCTTTTTGGTCAATCCACACCCCATTTTTAGCAAAACAGTGGTCATTTTTCGAGGCTTGCTTGTCTAGGGGGGACTTTGTCATGATGGTCTCAGGCCCATATTATTCTGCTTTTTTTATTTTGTTTTTTTTTTCTGTAATAAAAGCACTCAACTGAACTCGTCTCTTCAGCTCCTGTGTCTTTGTCTAATTAGTCAGTTGTAATCCCGGAATTGAACATGCAGTGGGACACGGATTGTCCACCGCAACAACGGGAAAGCAGGCAGCAAGGCAAGTGTATATACAGAACACAAGAGGCAAACAAATAGACAGGCCAAATGTTAAGAGATCCAGTTAATACAAGCAGTGAAATCGATAGTCCAATAATTATTCATACTTGTAATCCAGGAGGTCAGGCAGGGGTTTGGTACGCTGAATAAAAGAGAGCAGTGTGACATAGGGGTTTGAAACATGACGGGAAAGACAACAAACCTGCAAGGAACTAAGGGGACAGAGTATTGAAAACCAGGGCGGATCAAGACAAGTGACAACAGCTGTAAGAAAGAAAATAGAACCTGGAAGTGGGTGACCAAATAAGGTAAGGGGAAGCAAAAGAATGAGACAGAACAGGAATTGGTCAATATTTTGGAATGGCGGTTTGATTCTTTTTAGGATTAAAAACTATACAAACATATATGACCTGAATTGTCAGAGGAGTGACAGAGTGCAGGATTGTGACAACAATGCTATAAGAAAATATAGATAGAGGATGGGGAGGCAGCGCCAAGAAGAAGGATGCCTCTCGTCTTAATAAACTGGTGAGGAAAGCGAGCTCTGTTGCGGGCACAGGACTGGACAGCCTGACAACAGTAGCTGAGAGACGGGCACTGGAAAAGCTGCGGTCAATCATGGACAATTCATCACATCCACAACACAGCATTATCTCCAGACAGAAGAGCAGCTTCAGCAACAGACTGCTGTCACAGTCTTGTTCGACGGACAGACTGAGGAGATCTTTTCTTCCTCATGCCATGAGGCTCTTTAACTAGACCCGGGGGAGTAAAGGCCCACATTAAACTACACCCCCCACATTGCTATTACCGTATTTTTATTTATTACCGTATTTTTATTACTACTGTATTTTTGTTTTATTGCAGTGTGTATTCTGTGTAGCACTATCTAGTTACTCTATCTAACACGTTACATTGGGTATTGTATTCTTTTTTTCTTTATTATTGTTTTGTTTTTAGCACAGGGATGCTGTTGGGAGTGTGAATTTCCCTGCGGGGATGAATAAAGTATCTATCTATCTATCTATCTATCTATCTATCTATCTATCTATCTATCTATCTATCTATCTATCTATAGTATATTGATTAGCGTTGTCCAGATCACCTATGGAAAATTGTGTTTTCCACTCATAAATTCAGACAATTATCCTTACAAATACTTAGGATAGAAAAGCATGTTTTAATAATGTTCTATCTTTGCCCCATAACTCCTCATTGTGTAATGTGTGTTTATGTTTTTATGTAATGCACGTGAAGTCAGACTCCATATCTTGGTGACGATGATGTCATTTATCTTTATATGAGTGTCCTTTGCTTCACTCACATTCATCAGATTTACAACACACACGATTTCGGCATGAAGACAATGTGTCCCTCAGTAGCAAATAAAAAATGTATCAGTGCAGCAGTGTTACCACTGTTGATACTGATACGGGTGCTATTTCCAATTAAAACGGGGGCTAAACCTAAATGGGCGAAGGGTCAAAAAAAAAATGTGACTAGAAGCTAAGGGCCAGTGTGTTTAAGAGGACGCACATAGTCAAGTGAACTTAATTGAACTTATGGAAAACACACTTATTCCAATATGATCAGATGAATAAAGCAATATATACTTATGGCTATGTCAGTAATATTTATTTTCAGCAGGCACAAAACCTACATTTTCTTTATATAAAGATCCCCATGACATAAACTTGAAATGAGAAAAGTTCTTATTATTCAGGCACAATCAGAAGCATATAGTTTGTATTGCGATAAAAGTGGCCCGAATGTACTTAACAGAAAAGAGCAGTTTTTTTATCATCCAATGAATTGAAATATTTCCAAAATATAATTGGCCTGAAATAAAATGAAATAAAATGAAACATTTATCAACTATGCACACTTTCTTGAAGGAGACGTAACGAACAGTGAAGAAAAATTAACAGTTTCTGGTTTATGATACATTAATGAACTAAGGTCATCTCAGGGGCTGTAGAAAACCCATTTCTTTAAGAAATACCTACAAGTAAACATAACCAAACTTCAAAGGTGAAGTTTCTGTTTTCAGTTTTACTTGGAAACAAGGTCTGAGTAAATATGATTGAAAAATACAACATCGACTAAAACATTGAAAATAGTCCTAATAGCTTCAATTTGAAATGAGCCAGCCGAGACCCCACTCACGGATAATTGCTATAAGTCAATGTAGAAATTTAGAAATGTGTTGCCAATTTGTTATATTTATTATTACTTTTTAGGGAATGTAGTTTAGTGTATCTGTAATGCTATGGATACATTAGTATTAATTTCACATAACATGACGCTCAGCTAGAGGGAGCTCACATAATTGTCTGCCATTCTGCTATTAATGGTACAGTATCCCCAAACCGCCAAAACATTCTGAATAGCTGGGCAAAAAAAATGGAGAAAAAAAGGTGTGGTTTGGTAACTTTGAGTATTCTTAATTTATAGTATTTGTTGTGTTTTGTTGCACTCGTTTTCTGTTGCAATAGAGTGACATCTAGTGGTCAAATATTACAGTGTCCCTTTAAAGATGGTGTGTATGACAAATTTAGCTCTTGTTAATGTCAACAAACATGACGCACCCCAACTTTATAGGAGGTGTGTGTGTACATCAGAATCGTTTTAGTATTAAGGGATCCCAGTTCGAATCCCGGCTTGTCCGTGTTAAATGTCGAAGTGTCCTTAGGTAAGACATTGAACCCCCAATTACCCCCAATAAGCAGGTTAGCGCTTTACATGGCTGCACAGATCACGGCCGCTATTGGGAAATGTGAAGCACAATGTAAAGCGCTTTGGGAAGTCATTGACTTGAAAAGCGCTATATAAATGCAGATCATTTCTTTTCATTTCATTACTTGCTGACACCATTTTCTGGGTTAAATATTCATTGCAGCTCCTGATGTTGCATATGCAAATATCAGAAATTCTTAGATGCGCTCAAATAATATCTTTCTTTTTTACCTTTTTTGGGGGGTTTGGGTTGGCATTTGGACTGTATTTGAAACAGTCTTTTCACCATTTTTATCCTGGAAATAAAGAAAACCGCGACTACACGAGTGATATCTCCTACCCGCCCATCCTCCTCTGAATGCCTTATTCCCATTTCCTCCGATGTAAAGGCTCTTTGAACTCAGCGGGGCAATTTTAACACTTTCTTAATAGAGAAATTATTTAGTTTGAAACTTTTTAAGGACACCTCAAACTACGTACACCACTCTATAAATATTTTTTCCCTAATACAAATAATTCAAATAGTTTGTGATAGAAATACCCCTGAATGGTGTGATTTCCCTTACAAATTGATCGTTTGGTTTTATGTTTGTTCACAAAATAATATTTTGGGAGCCTAAGATGTTTTTCCGTCTGTGAAAAAGAAAATTGTTCCTCACCAGCGAAAGGGGCAAGCTGTATTGGCAAATGGTTACGCTGATGTCGACGTGGACTTGGTTCATGGCGCTGGTGAACATCAAGATCAGAGCTGCTGCAAGATCTGCCAGCGAAAGTTGGACTAGGAGGTGCACCTATACACACGAAGGACATGTTTAGAATTTATAGATATTTCCATGTTATTAACCTATTCTATCATACTATCCAACCTGTGCTTTCAAACTCCTCCATCTGACCATAGAAACCACCAGCACCGAACAGCTTCCGATCACACTGCAGATAATATATTGAGACACAAAAACATGCAAATGTGCACGAAAACACAGGCAGTTTAACTACAAGTTGGAGAGTGTGTAAGAAATTCATATTCCAGGTTGGAAGTTCTTTGGAACTTGAAATGTGTCGGCAGAAATGGACAAGAAATGTTTGCAAACTTCACAAAAACCTCGACCTGTTCTCCAGTAGTGTTCTTGTTGTGTTGTGTAATAAAACTCAGAGCAGTAAAATAACAATAATAGATTAACTTTGTCAGTCTGGCAAGAGGTGTAAATTGTTTTATTGTGTCTTGTGTTCCAAGTCTATTCTTATCTACTGTACAGTCCTGGATTTTACTGACATTTTTTGACGGACTTACAATTGGATGGGAGGGATGGGCTCCAGCGCCCGTCCCCCGCCATCCCCCCCACACACCCCGCGAACCTTCTGAGGATAAGCGGTGAAGCTACTGAGATGAGATGAGACAGAATGCCTACACAATCTATCCTGTGACGTAATTTACTTCTGTTTGCAGCCCGGGAAATGGCCTTTGATAATAGAAGTACGTGCAATAACGTTTAACAATGTAAATGTCATTGCACTTTTAAAGCCAGATGAGTTAATTTTTATAAATCTTTTGCTTCACCTAGCGGACAAGTCCGATGAACACGATGAATTGAAATTCTAACCTCAAAGAGATTTGTCTCAGATGCCCGAATTAAGCTTTTATTTGCATTACAATGACAAATAGCAGAAATAAAATCAATTTTATTTCTGATATAATAATCTTCCCTACATTGTAAATGGCAGAAAACTTTATTTTTCACAACTGTTTCATAGTAGCGAATCCAGACACAATTTATTTGTTCTAATATTAATACTTTTGGGTGGTTGTTTGGGCTTTGTCTGAAATAAATAACATTCCTCAACAAATAAAATTATTGAATACATTTTAAATATTCATGTTACATACATTTTCTCACATACGCCAATATACTGTAGCTTTCAATGGCTTCTTGTCCTGGTCAGCTGTTCGTGTAGAATTAATCATTATTGTTTGAATAATTGTCTCTCTCAAGAAATGATTTGCGCACTTATGTTCAGATATTTTTTTCAGCAGTTATCGGTGACAGTGGCCAATCATTTCATCTAGAGTAGGGGTAGGCTAACTATGGCCCGCGGGCCACATAATGACCGCCAGGCTTTTTAATCGAACCCAATGAAAAAAAAATCTAATGTGTCACTCCTTATGTGTCACTCCCACCAGCCATAGAATTCATTTCTACTGGATTATTTAATTAAATAAATGACTTTCTACTGCACTAAAATACCAATAATGTGAATGTAATGGCTATTTTTTGTGTATTTGCAATTTCTTTTTTCTTTTACAATGTATTGATTTAATGTATCAGTATTACTATCAAATCTCATGGAGAAACAATTTTGCATTGAGTTTTTTTTTTATGCAAATTACTAAAATGAAAAAGGAACTGTCACGGTTGCGATGGCGCCCAATTGGCCCGCCGTGTGACGCCAGCTTCTGTCACGGTTGCCATGGTGCCCAATTGGCCCCGCCCAGGTGAATACCACTTCCGCTTCTGAGCAACCTACACCCCGCGACCAACGATCTCCAGATCGAGTGTGCGCTCCTTTCTCCTTTCCCCAATAAAACTGAGTAACGTTACGCGAGTGGGTCCTGTTCTCTGTTCTGGTTCTGACAGGAACAAAATACATGACTTTACTTTGATTTGAAGTGTTTTGAAACCAGTTTGAATAAATGGCCTATGAATTTATAAATTACAGATGAAATACAACATGTACATGTAAATGGCTGCATGTATATTTTTTCATAAATGAAAACGCAAAATATTGAATGGGCCTATATTGTTTTTATTTTCTCATGCACTACCAAGGTATTGGATTCGACACTGTATCGACAGATACAAAAAAAAATCAAATTAAAAAAAGTTTTTTTTTTCTTGCCACGATTCCCCTGCAAATAATACGGCAGTAGCTCAGGAGGTAGAGCGCTCGTCTTGGGATCAAGGGATCCCAGTTCGAATCCCGGCTTGTCCTTGTTACATGTCAAAGTGTCCTTGGGTAAGACACTGAACCCTAATACCCCCAATAAGCAGGTTAGCATCTTACATGGCTGCAATACAAGGCCGCTATTGGGAAATGTGAAGCACACTGTAAAGCGCTTTGGGAAGTCATTGACTTGAAAAGCGCTATAGAAATGCAGATCATTTCATTTCATTTCATTTCATTTCATTTCATAATAAACAGAGCAGAAGTAAATGGAAGGAGACCAAGAGGAAGGCCGCGATTGACGTGGATGGATGGCGTTATAAGTGAACTGCAGGAAAGAGGTCTAAATATAGTGGAAGCTTGAGCTCTTGTTGGTGATAGGAATGAGTAGAGAGGTGTCGTAAAAGGATAGTGGGATGTTTAGACGTGTACGGCACCCGTATGATGCGGCAGGGGTTAACCAGTGAAAGTTGTCGGGCCCTGCTGTTGAACAAAAGAGTGTGTTGTGTCACCCTGACCCGAGTGACATGGACGCTTTCTTGTGTCCCGTTTTCATCCAGAGCGACGAAAGCACGACCAACTTGGGTGCCGAGGTGCTTATCTTGTTCGGGAGTTTGGGCATTTGGGTTGGCCATGCTCAAATATTTTTTGCTACCTTTTTCTTTTTTGTTTTTATGTATGTGTTTGTCTTGATGTCGGTCACCCATCTCGAGAGATATGACCAGAGTAGATAGATTGATAAATATAATAATAATAATATTAAATAGAGAAATGATAACTCAATGTGGCCCACTTTTTACAGTTTTACACCCTGATCCGAAGGTGGTTTTACAGGAAATAAAGAGCAAAGGAACATTAATTTAATTCATATATGTAAATTTCATGCAATTTTGATAGATTTTTAAAAAATCCTGTTTAGACACAGAATATTACTGTATGTATTACTAGTCAAGAGTTGAGTCTATGATTCGACAATTTCTCTTATTTTTCAACTCAAATGGAAATTATGTTTAATCAGAAAATAGCCCAGACCCATTTACAACATTCGTGATAGTGTTTTGCGCACTATTTACGCAACTGTTTAATATAACTCACGTTTATTTTTACCAATACCATTGATAGAATTTTGGGGCCAGGTGAATGTTATTATTGTATATTAAAAAACATACAGGAAAACATAGAATAAATGTAGTACTGTATTACCTGGGAGCTAATGAGAGCAAATACACTGTTGAGAGAACGTCAATCTGTAAAATAAAAATGAAATAAAACCAAAAAGCCATGTTGGTTTACACAGCTTGTAAATGAAAACAAAAGTTCTTACCTGATAAGCAGTGAGTGTACCGTTGAGCCCCATGTTTGAGAAATCCTTCAAGACAGAAGTCACGTTTGCCTCGGAACACACAATGAACAACATTCCTCCATGGCAGCTTTTATGGCAAATGTGTGCTTTGGTCAATGAACACCTGCACGCAAGCGCAAAGTGAATTTAGTCACATGATTCTACTTTCACTCCACATAAAACTGATTGTGTGTGTTTTTATAGCATTACAATTACGGTTTGTGCTGCTTTGCAGTGGAATTGCTAATTATATACATATATGCAGGGTTGGGTAGGTTTACTTTGACTGGATTAAATTACTTTTGGATTACTCCAAGACCAAATATACTAATACAAGACAAAAGAAACTAAATATGAATAAAATTATGACTCACAACACGTGATAAGCTTTCTCTCCTGGCTTTGATCTCTTTGATCTCCGGCAAAACTAACATAAAATGCGACAGAAACAAAATGAAAATAAATCCAAACAGCTTGCTACCATCATTTTTGCCGTTCCATTTATTCCAAGCCTGCACAAAATTTTGTAAATTTATTCACATTTAGTTCCTTTTGTCTTTTATTAGCATATTTGGTATTGGAGTAATCCAAAAGTAATTGAAAGTAATCCAGTTAAAGTAACCTTACCCAACCCTGCATATATATATATATATATATATATATATATATATATATATATATATATATATATATATATATATATATATATATATATATATATATATATATATATACACAGTGGAACCTCGGTTCTCGACCATAATCTGTTACAGAACCCTGTTCGACAACCGATTTGTTCGATCAACGAAAATCGTTTTTCCCATTAAAAGTAATGTAAAATCGTTTTAATCCGTTCCAACACCCTGAATGTTTACCATGATCATAAACAAAGCTAACCCAGGCTAATGGTACGTTCGGGTAATCTTCCGTACGAAAGAATACGCTAACATGAACGTGTAAAAATAAAAAAACAGGATAAAGAATTATGAATAGGATTTCTTACTTTCGTGGTGGACGGTGGGAAGAGTAAAATCATCAAAAGTTTTTCAACCTCTTCCAAAATTTGCGGCAGTTGCTTGCTTATAGCGCCAACTTCCTTAGCCGCATATTTCTATTTCACAGCCTCCTTATTCTTTAGTATCGTACTGATCATAGATTTAGCCATGCTGTATTCACTAGCAAGATCAGACACTCGCCCACCTCCTTCATATTTAGCTATTATGTCTTTCTTAAAGGCAATAGTTGTACTAACAACTTGTCTTTTTTCACCTGTCCTGCTTGCACCGACCTTCTTCGGACGCTGCACGAACCCGTCTGTTGTTCTGCCATTCCATCCTACCCTCGCTTGTGAACAAGACCCCAAGATGCTTGAACTCCTCCACTTGGGGCAAGATCTCATCGGCAATCCGGAGGGAGCATGACACCCTTTTCCAGCTGAGTACCATGGTCTCGGACTAAGAGGTGCTGATTCTAAACCCGCCCGCTTCACACTCGGCTTAGAATCGCTCCAGTGAGAGCTGAATATCACGGCCTGAGGAAGCCAACAGCACCGCGTCATCTGCAAAAAGCAGTGACGTAATGCTGAGGCCCCCAAAACCATCCCCACCAAGGTTACGCCTAGAAATTCTGTTCATAATAGTTATAAACAGAATCAGTGACAAAGGGCAGCCCTGGTGGAGTCCAACCCTCACCGGGAACGAATCCGACTTACTGCCTGCAATGCGGACCAGACTCTTGCACCAGGTGTACAGGGACTGCACAGCCCGGATAAGACCCTCGTCTCCAGTACCCCTGAATAGACCTTACCAGGGAGGCGGAGAAGTGTGATTCCCCTGTAGTTGGAATACACTCTCCGATCCCCCTTCTTAAAGGGGGGAACCACCATCCCAGTCTGCCAGTCCAGAGGCGCTGTCCCTGATCTCCACGCGATGTTGCAGAAGTGTGCCAACCATGACACGCCCACAACATCAGAGTCTTAATGAACTCAGAGCGGATCTCATCGACCCCTGGGGCCCTGCCACCGAGGAGCTTTTTGACCACCTCCGTGACTTCAACTCCAGAGATACGAAAACCCAACTCAGAGTCCTGTGGCTCTGCTTCTCCAGAGGAAAACGTGTTGGTGGGATTGAGGAGGTCTTCGAAGTACTCTGCCCACCGACCCACAATGTCCCAGTTCGAGGTCAGCAGCGCCCGATCGCCACTATACACTGTGTCGATGGCACACCGCTTCCCCCCCTAAGACGCCGAATGGCGGACCAGAATTCTCTTGAAGCCGTTCGGAAGTGGCATTCCACGGTCTCGCCAAACTCCTCCCATGCCAGAGTTTTTGCCTTGGCAACCACCGAAGCCATATTCTGCTTGGTCAGCCGATACCTGCCAGCTGCTTCCAGAGTCTCACAGGCCAGGAAGGCCCAATAAGACTCTTTCTTCAGCTTGTCGGCATCCCTCACCGCTAGTGACCACCAACGGGCCTCAGGGTTGCCGCCGCGGCAGGCACCGACTACCTTACGGCCACAGCTCTGGTCAGCTGCCTCGACAATGGAGGTGCGGAACATGGTTCACCGGACTCAATGTCCCCCGCTTCTCTCGGGACATGGGCAAAGTTCTGCCGGAGGTGTGAATTGAAAGTTCTTCCGACAGGAGATTCTGCCAGACGTTCACAACAGACCCTCACTACACACCTGGGTCAGCCGGGTCGGACCTGCATCTTCACCCACCATCGGAGGCAACTCACCACCAGGTGGTGATCAGTTGACAGCTCTGCCGCTCTCTTCCCCCGAGTGTCCAGATCATGCGGCCGCAGGTCCGACAAAACGGCTACAAAGTTGATCATCGAACTATGGCCTCGGGTGTCCTGGTGCCAAGTGCACAGATGGACCCTTATGTCTGAACATGGTGTTGGTTATGGGCAAACCATGACGGGCTCTGAAGTCCAATAACGATACACCACACGGGTTTAGGTCAGGGGGGCCGTTCTTCCCAATGACGCCCCTCCAGGTCTCACTGTCATTGCCCACACGAGTGTTGAAGTCTCTCAACAGTATGAGGGAGTCTCCAGGGGACGCGCTCTCAAGCACACTCTCCAAGGACTCCGAGAAGGGTTGATAATCTGAGCTGCTATTTGGTGCATAAGCACAACCAACAGTCAGGACCCGTCTCCTCCCACCCAAAGGCGGAGGGAGGCTACCCTCTCGTCTATCGGGGTGAATCCCAACGTACAGGCTCTAAGCCGTGGAGCAACTGATATGCCCACACTGGCTCTGCGCCACTCACCATGGGCAACTCCAGAGTGGAAGAGAGTCCAACCCCTCTCGAGAGGACTGGTACCAGAGCCCAAGCCATGTGTAGAGGTGAGTCCAACTATACTAATCGGAACTTCTCAACCTCACACACTAACTCGGGCTCCTTCCCTGCCAGAGAGGTAACATTCCATGTCCTAGTTTCTGTAGCCGGGGATCGTCGTGCCAAGGACCCCTCCCTTAGCTGCCACCTAGCTCTCTACGCAACCAACCTCTTTGGCCCCTCCCACAGGTGGTGAGCCCATGGGAAGAGGGACCCAAGTAAGTGGTGTCCTTATTAACCTTATGGTCCAACAATTTCCCCCATTTGTCTATGAATTGGGTCTCCTGTATTCTTATTCAAATATGGCCCTCTCCATTACAAACATTTCCTACACAGTACACACCCACTGCTCCACGGTGGGGAGATATTGTTTTTACCATAATCTTGTTATTGTTTTTTTGCTAGCTGAATTATTTTTACTAGGTGCTCATTGCTTTTCTGTAGTAATTATTCTTTTAGATTCCCTAAATAGCGCACCTTATTCGTTTTAAGTATCCAATATCCCATAATTTTCTTTCAAACAAATCCCAGTAATCTTCTATTTCTTGGGCCAAACCAACATATATGCATGTGTCAATGTCTACCTCTCTACATGTCCTCCAACATGACGTTCTTCCAGTTTTCCAGTTCCCTCAGAATCTGGGAGCTAGAGGATGTGCACTGTGTTTTACAGATATTCAAAATGTCAAAGTTAATTATTTTGATTCGAGTTTCAAAAACAAAAACACGGTGGCTAAAGGCAGTGCTTCATTCATAACCTTTACGATCGCTATCTTTAAAGAGGCACTGTGTTATATCGGGCCACTAGATGTTGCTGTATTGTGTAGTGCACCCGAAAATGAAGAATACGAACTACTGAGGCTTTATTATCATTTTTTTGCCTAGCCTTTTTGAGTGTTTTGGGTAGCAGAGGGTTATAAAGGATATTTACGTCTATTTTTGTCTCTAGGTGAGCCTCCTGTTATGTGAACATAAAGCAAATTTTGCTAAACAAAAGATATATGTATAGCGTCTCATGTATTTTTGCTTATTCAATTCAATATTATATATATAATATCTTCAATGAATGTATTTTTTAGCAGTAGGGAGTACTAAATAATACACAATGTCCCCAAGTTAAAATGGTAAAAACAACAAGACACATTTTGATTGTCAAGTGTTCATTCACTTACCAAGGCACTAGTGTTGTCATGAACAAAGAAGCACGGTTGAAGCAAAAATAAAATGCAGATTAGATAGTACTGTATATTATTCCTGTTAGGGTCTGCTGAGCCTCAATCCACCAGAGGGCGCCAGACATGTTTAGAACTAAGCACACGTGTGTGGTGATTGGACACACCTGAGCCCAATTATCCTCACCCTTTAAAAAGACATTTTGATCTGCACACGTTGTTGGTGGGAGCTCATAATGTTGAAATGTACGTAAGCTTTAGTGAAGCAGAAGCTAAATTTTATAGTTAAAACACCAGTATAAAATTGAAATCAATGTTAGGACAGTGAGGGTTGATGGCATAAGGAGAAGAGTGGAGACTGTATTGACAATATTACGGATTGGACACAGTGCCTCAAACAAAATGTTAAAAGTGATGGGAACATATGACACTGGATTGTTAGTCAGTGCAGTATGTCATGATAAACTGGGGGAAGGATGACGGAGGGAGGAAATGAAGAAGGGACTGGGGAAAGAAGGGGGAAAGAATTTTCACTGAAAAAGACCGCTAGACTCAGATAATAGGCTTCAACAAAAGATTATTTTGCATTTTTTGAGGAGTACTGAACTTTTTAACTGTCACGGTTGCCCATTGCCCTCACTTGGCCCAGCTGCGGCTCATTGCCTGATTGGCTTCCCTCCTATTTATACTCAGTGCTCTCACTCACCCCTTATCAGTCCGTCAACGAACCTCTGCACCGGCATGACGTGTATTTTGACCCGGTATTCTGCTTGTGAATCCTGTCCGGTATCGATCCCGTCTATCTCGTCCTATTTGATATCTGACTCCATTCCCCAGTGTCTGGTATCGATCCCGTCTGTCTCGTCCGGTCTGATAGCTGACTCCAGTATCTGGTAGCGATCCAGTCTATCTCGTCCTGTTTGATATCTGACTCCAGTCTCCAGTATCTGGTATCCATACCATCTGTCTCGACCTGTTTGACATCTTGCTACAGTCTCAGGTATCCAGTATCGATTCCGCCTGTCTCGTCCTGTCTGATATCTGACTCCAGTATCTAGTATCGATCCTGTCCGTCCCGTCCTGTTCCGTTCGTCCGGTATCTGCTAGTGTATCTGGTATCGATCTCGTCGGCCTCTGGCTTCTTGTTTTTCCACGCCGGACTTCTGTCTTACTTCTTCCGCCCAGCGATCGCCGAATCACTGGCGTTTGTGTTCATGCGCATGACTGCCCTATTCCCGTAAAATAAAGCTTGTGTGAAAATGTTACACATCTGGGTCTTTCTCCTGTTCTGGTTCTGACATTAACGGTGACAGATCATTGATAATGAGGTGCAGTAATGCACTAAAGCAATGGCTATTAAAAAGAAGGAGAAGAAAAGGAGCACACGTAGTCGGGGCGTGATCATAGCTTTCTCTCCAGTTTCTGGGTTGTTTTTATTTTTATTTTTTTATTTTTATTTTTTTTTAACCTTGTTTGCTTGTTGTCTCTGTTTTTGGACTCTGTCAGGTTTTGTTTGGTTCGAGCATTTTGTCTTTTTGAACAAGTGTTTGTCATTTTGTACCTCCTTCCTTTCATTAATAAATGCAGTCCCTCCTTTTGAGCACCATTGCCTCCGGTTCCTGCTTCACCCACATGGATCCATTATCCTCAAATAACTATAACAATTCCATCACCATTAGGCAGTTTGACTTTTGCATGCTTGGTGCATCAAAGACTTTTTTTCAATAGATAGATTTTATGGAAAATTATTTACTTTGTAATTACAGCTACACTAAATGAATTATTACACAAGATTATGAACTAAACATCGAGAAGGAAATGGAGCATTGTTGGAGGGAATTAAGCCAATAGCATATCAGGGTGTCAGACTATTAGTATTTTTACTTATTTTTTTCCGCTTTTTTCTTCTTTTGTTCTTTATTTCGCCCTTTTTACTATTTGTTTCATTTTTATTTTTTTTTAGCTTTTTACCTATCCCCTCCCTCTTTGTTTTGTTTCCCTGCTATTTTTTACTTTTTCTCTGTTACGTATGTGTCTTTTTTCTTGCCTTTTCTTTTTTTCTTGCTTTTTTTCTTTGTTTTCACTTTCCTTTTCTTCTTTTTTCTTTCTGTTCATTTATTTCCTCTGTTGTTTTTTGTTTGTTGGCTTTATTTCCCCCTTTATTTTGTGGATGAATGTCACATCTTAAATGGCAATGGATCAGAGGAACAATAAAAACCTTAAGATCTGTCTACCGGCCGAAAGAGCCAGCTCTATTTAGTGAGGCGTGCCGAAAAAGTTCTCGGTTCTCGGAAAAGAGATGGAATTCCCAACTTTACAATGGAGGCATCCATTTTCAGTGCATGCGGCAAACACGCACGCACACACCCACACACTCCAATACACATGCATAACCCCCAACGCAGATGCTTTGGACTGCAAAGTGCAAATAACCTGCACACGAGGGATTAACAATAACCACCAATCAAGATTGGTCAAAACGGACATCTGTTATACATTCGAAGTTGTTGTGTTTTTGGGGGGATAATGAGTTTAACATTACATATACACAAGTTACAAGTTTATACATGTATCTCATTTTATACTTATTTTTTTGCTGTTGCATTGAAAAGTCAATATTTCAAAATAACTTTGTTGTGTTTTTAAGAAACTCTAAATTGAAATAAGTATAAAAAAGTTAAAAGTTTAAATGAGCTATAAGTTCACTGTAGAGTGAAAAAAATGAAAGCTGATTCTGAAAATAGAATTTTAGATTGTAGACTTTGGTGCATTACCGCCCCATGGCTGACACTTTCTTAAGCCCGCAAAAAGGCCTTGATGTCACCAACTCGAAATCTGATTGGTTAAGCCAACAGCCTTGTCAACACCCATTTTATGCTACATGGGCCTTTAGATCTACGTATGAAGGCCTCAGGAAATATTTCTGACCCTGGTAAAAAGTTATGGCTGAAATGTGATCGGTTAAATGCTTATATATGTAAGCACACATTTGGATGCAGTCTAACCAGAGAGGAAAGCAGTAAAAGGAAGCTGACAGATAGTTGGGAATTATTTAATAAGCATTTGTGGACAAAATGTAATTACCTCACATGATTCAGAGCGTATTTAGGCCAGCAAAGAAGGCCTTGCAGGCCCCAACGGCCCAACACTGATGTATCTGGTTAATCATTTTCCGATATTCATTATTCAGTTGGTTATGCGACAGATTAAACGCAAAAATTAAGGGAATACCGTAAACCTGCATCCTAAGATGCCAAAAAAGTTTGAAAATGAAATTGTCCAAATGCATTGCCATTAGTGAGTTGGGTCAACTGGTCTGATGCAAACATAAGCTTCCTCGTCAGAGCACATCTCATCCGACCAAGTACCATCTATTTCAAAACAAAAAAGAGGGAGAAAACAGTATAACATTTATAACGGTACTATTTTCTCAACAAACTTTGTTCACTGATTTGACTTACCGTCTTCATCAATTTTGACACAGTCCCCATCATCGCCGGGCTCTCCACTTGCAAAATTGTCAAAACTGCTGACCGTTCCATCAATCCATACAAAATTTGTATTCTGGAAAACAAAGATGCTTTGTAATGAGTTCCTCTGAAAAGGTGAAAAGTTAAAGTTAGATACCAATCTACACTCCAGTCTTAACTGAGCAGGTCTGAGTTTGTAGAACGAATTATTCCGGCACATGAACTCAAAATAAGACTTGAAACATTGTCTTTGTTTTATTTTGACTGTTTACTTTTTAAATATAAATTCTTCTTATTATTATCGTATCACTTTAGTACAAACGTGACAGGAATTAAAGTGAGCTGATGACTTACAGAATCTTGATCGTTGTATCCAATCCAGGCATCTGTACCATCAATTAATCCTTGAACAAATGCATTTTCCAAAGTATTGGTGATGGTGGCCAAATTCCCACCCAGAGCTTCACACACCAGCTAACAGAGAAAAAGATTAAAGCACGGATTTTTGGTGACCAGAATATGTACATGGAAATTATTGTGTCTTATACCTGTGCGTCATCAAAGGTCCTCGCTTCCTCTTGGAAAATGAAACAGTTGCAGTTAAACTGGGTCCAGCCTGGAGGGCAATTATTAATGGCTACATCTTCTAAAAGAAACAGAAAAACGTAAAGTCAAAACGAATACAACTCTCAGAAAAAAATGCTCCTTGTGGTACAGACACTTACTTTTCCAATTAAAGAAAGAGAAAGACCGCTGCAAATAACAAATGTAAAATATGTAATTAGAACAGCAGAACATATGCAAAAGTGATTACTTAGCCACATTTAAATTTGACTGATAATTAATATTCTAACTTACGGCTTCATTCAACAGTCCGTTGATGGCACAAAACATAAACAGTGACCGAAAACCCAATCCCATCTCTACAATGACGCAAAAAAAAAACAATGTTAGTAATTACAATTAGTAATATGTATGCAGGTGAAGCAAAAACACAAAAAAGCTCATTACTACATAATATTGAATACGTATGCTTGGGTAATGTTACCTTCGCTGTTGTGCTCCCGATTGCAGAGGACGTGGATGTCAACGATTGCTTTTATAAGCTGCGTTTTGGAATGCGGATTGTGTCAGACCATGTCACATGACACATAAGACAGCACCACACATTCGTAAATGCATTCATCCTGTCACACAACCAAATACAAAGAAGTTCTCTTGGCCAGGGGCAATTTTAGGCTTAGAGCTCTGGGGGTCCTCACTACCAAGAGTGTCTGGCTGGGTAAAAATATACATTTATTTCACTTAAAGTGATCTAGGATCATTCAACACTGTTCAGGAGTGTCACTTCCCTTTTATGAACTCTGGCATTACACTTTGTGGTTAGTGAAACGCAACCACTACACCATGCACACTTTTCACTCATTTATTTCTAATAGATGTCACTCACACAGGAGAAGAATAGCATTCATTAGACATTAATTTACTCTTTTCAAACCTTTTTTTAAAATATGAAACGGTTTCGTGATAATCCATCAAAATTTTGATGATAATTTGGTCAACTGATCCAGAGAAAATATATCATTATCAGAATACGTCTTAGAATAGATTCTGGAAAGGATGGTTTTAACTTCAACCACTGTTCATATTTTGCTTCTCCGTGAGTGTGTTCTTTGGGGCTTTAGGCTCCCTTTCATCCCTTTCTACCCCTCTCTCTCCTAGCACTGACAACCATATACAGTACAGATAAATAAAGAGGTATTTCTTTATAATTACTGTGGGAAATAGACTTTTACCTGAACATGGTGCTTTTTTACTAAAAACACTGCGAATGTCAATGCTGGTGGTGGGAGGATGACCACACATACAGTTTACACACACACACGCGAGCAACAATTAAGCTAGGTTAATCATTGTTGCATTTGATTCAAAAGACAACTAGGATCTGTTGATGACAGCACAGTCATGGTATTGGGTGGTAAAATAGTTGTTCAACCTAACCACTGTATAACATAATACTATTATGGTGAGAATATGTTATACATAGACTGCTAGAGTCTCCATAGACGCCGCCGCTATGCCACAAGTGTCATTAGCGGGTAGAAGAGAGAGGCGAGAGCGATGCTAGGAATCAAATGGACCGAAACATTTTAAGGCAGTAGAGTACTTCCGGAGCTGCGTTGTTCACATTTTTGTTTTGTTTTACTTTTACCCCCCAAACATATCTACCATTTTTTCATCATATTTAAGCCTATTCTGAATTCATTAAGGAAAATTCAGTTTTAAAAATGCTATAATTTTTGGGAGTGCTTGGCTTGTATTTGGAGGTGCTTGAGCAACCCCCAAAACAAACTGGTTACAGCCATGTTCTTGGCAAAAGCGGCTTTTAAATAAAGTGAGTCATAAGAAACACAAATTGGGAATGGAGGAAATATTTTAAAATATTTGGTATTGGGGTTAAATGCAGAATCAAAAACGAAAACTAAAATTCCTTTCATTGCACGATAATGTATAAAAAGAATTGCAATCAGTGAAAACAAAAATAAGTGGTAGCCTTGATATCACTATTAAATACATCTACTACTTCAGCTGTTTCAGAAAAAAGTCAAGAGAGTCAAACATCAAAAACATCAACCAAAATGCAAATATTGTATAACAGCGTCAACAAGTCAACTAAAGATAAAGTTACTCGTGTAAAAAAAGTGTCATCACAATTCGATCCAATTTTGTGACCCTAAAAAGTATCGTCGCTGCATAAAATGATGGATTTGTACGTATAAAGTTACAACTCACCAACAACATTATTAGAAGGATAGATAAAATGTTTAGATAGTATTGATTTGAAGACAATAGTATCGATCTTATCCAAGTACTCGCTCAGGATCAATTATATTAATATGACTTGACTAGCATTTAAAATATTTTTTTTTTTTTATTGTACAAAAAGAGGTAATCTTGTTTGAGTTGATAGGTATTAAAAAAAAGGTGGAAACTGTTTTGTATTTAATCTTTCATCTGCAAGCTACAGTCCTCCCAAGCCCTGCCAACTGGTTCCCCTGGGCTCTGATAGGTTCACCTGTGTGTCAGCTTTGTCAGAAAAGAGGATCATTAGAAGTTAGAACACATCCTGAGTTGTTGCTCAAAGGCCTTGGGAGATGGCAGGAATGGGTGGCACCACAACCAGGTCCTGCGGGCAATTGCAGACACGTGTTCACTGGCAAGCAGCAACAATCCCGGAGCACAATTTCCTTTGTCCGAGCAGGAGAGAAACCTCAACCCCCAGAAAAGACTCAGGAGAATTTTACGTTCATTTTGTTGTGTTTTCCGAGTTGCTTTGTACAAAAAAAGTTCAACGTTTAAATGAGTTATAAGTTCACTGTAGAGTCAAAAAGATAAAATCTATTAAAATTAGTAGAACAACAGATTGTGAACTTTAGTGCATTACAGCTGACGTTTCCTTATGCCTGCAAGAAGGCCTCGATGTCACCAACTCGAAATCTGATTGGTTAGGGTTGTCGATACCCATGTTATGCTACATGGGCCTTCAGATCTGCTTGTGAATGCCTCAGGAGAAAATTTCTGACCCTGGTAACAAGCAATAGCTGAATTGTGATCGGTAAAATGCTTGAATATGTAAGCACACATCTTAAAGCAGTGTAACTAGGGGGGAAAGCAATGAAAGGAAGCTGACAGATAATTTTGAATTATTTAAAAAGCATTCATGGGCATTACTGCAAGCCCTGATGGCACACCCCTAATATATCTGGTTCCTACTTTACTGAAACAAAATAATCAAGTTGTTATGTGACAGATCAACCACAAAAAATGAGGGAATGCTGCAAACCCGCATCCAAAAATACGCCAGAAGAGTTTGAAAATGAAATTGTCCAAATGCATCGCGATTAGTGAGTTGGGTCGACTGATCTGTTGGAAACATAGGCTTGTTATCTTGTCTGAATTGTTTTTAAATGATACCGTATAGTAACCTTCTGCCTTTGAAAAAACATATTAATTGCTTTTCAAGTGCCCTGCAGTAGTTAACAAGTGTTTGTTGCTGATTTTAGTTGTGAAATAAGATGTCAGTGTGTGAATTTATGTTCTATAAAAACTAACTTTAATTTAAATTTATTTTTTAATGCAATCTAGCTCTAGTTTTATTCAATGTGCCCTATAGTCCAGTGCGCCTTATATAGGTGAAAAATATCAAAAATACTTATTTTTTCCAGGTGCGCCCTATCGTGTGGAAAACAGTACTTTCCTCATAAAGGATACTTCTTTGATGCTGGAAAGCACCGAGAACTTGCACGCAAACTGGCTTTTCATTTAAAATGCCTCAATGGTTTAGGTTGAATCCTTTGGAACATTCACTTTTTATTCTCCATCCCTTTGACAAAAATTCTACAGTTGTATCCATTTTTATATAGTATAAGTCCGTGCTTCTGGTCATCCAGTACAAATACTTGTAAATAGACCGGAAGCAGCAATGGAGCCCAATTTTGGAGCAAACAAGCAAGGTACTTCATTTTTTTTTTTTATGACAACGTCATCGTAGATTGCTAACATTGTCACGGTAGACTAGTAAATGTTATCAATCATGAACTTATTTGGTAAACAAAATAAACTTGTTTAAACCAATTATATTTTGTATTTGTTCTTCATAGTTTGTCGTGCTGTGTGTAACTAGGTGCCACGTTGTGTTCTGAAGGTTTATTTTTGCTTAACAAAGGGAACAATTACTCTTAAGTTATTATACTTGTTGAATAAAATATCTTGTTAAAGAGATAAAGAAGACTGAATTCAAAAGTAGTGTCAGAATGATTTCAGAAACAAACAATACTAGTGACAAGTCATGACACTAAACAAAGAGCGATGGCACAGAAAAAAACAGGTTTTGTTCTTCAGAAATTTTCCAAAGTGTCATCAAAATACTTTAATTACCATTCTGCTGTTGAGAATCAACCTTGCGGTGTGATATGATTAGTCTGAACTTGAAGAAGTGGCACAATAAGGGCAATCACTCAACTATGAGGAACTAAACATCAACCAAGAAGCCCTGTCTTTTTAAAGGTTAGGGAGACACTAATAATAATGAGTAAAATGGAATCGAGCAATTTTCATTGAATTTACTTCCAAATGCAGTTTATTCCATTCATGTGAAGCGCAACAGCGAACTATTGCCTATTGTATTGTATTTATTTATTCAGACAGTATAAACCATAAACATGATATATACAAGAAATCATTTGACTGCTGTTTCACTATGTTTGCTTTGAACTCTTGTCACAGGAAATTTACTTTGACACAGTTATCCAAAAATTTGTTGTAGCATTACTGTAGATATTCTTGTAGTATTTTTAGTAGTCATTTTGCAGTATTTCCGTAGTATTTTCATAGTTACTTTGATATACTTTTATAGTATCTCTGTAGCAAATGGTAAATGGTCTGCATTCATTTCAAGTCACTGAAGACCAAAACACTTTTCAATGTGCTTCAAACTTACCCGTTCATACACACACAACCGATAGCATGGACAATCATGCAAGGCTGAAAAAATAGTAGTAATAGTAGTAGTAGCATGTTGAAGTATCTTTGTAGGATTTCTGGAGCATTTGTGTAATGGCATTTTGCTGTATTTCCATTGTAGTATTTCTTTAGTATCTCTTTAGATGTCTTTCTTTGTTATGGTATCACTGTAGTAATCTTTTATTAGTATAAGTATAATAGTATTTTTCTACACTCTTCGGTATTTCTGTATTACAGTATTACTAGGATTGCATTTTTGTCTTATTTCTGTCGTCTTTTTTGTAGCATTTCTATAGTTACATTTTTTAAATTATTTCTCTGCTAATTTTTCTTTTCAGAATAAAGGCGAACTAATATTAGGTCGCTAATTTTGAGGACAAAATTTGGTATATAGTTTTTCTTTAGCAGTTTTGTAGTGTTTTGGGCGAATTTCTGTGTCGGTATGTTTGTCGTATTTCTGAAGTCTTTTTTGGTAGCATTTTGTAGAATTACTGTCGGAGTATTGTTGTAGTAATTCTGTAGGTTATTTTTAATTTTATTTTATTTTTTTTTTCCAAAATAAAACAAAACTAATATTAGGTCCCTAATTTTGAGGAATAATTTTGATGTGTAGCTTTTTAGCTGTTCTTTAGTATTTTTGTAGAATTTCTGTCGCAGTATTATTGTAGTGTACACAAAAAAAGACAATGGGAACAAGGCTGACACCCCAAAAAAATCATTTTTTAAATTAGAGGTACTTGTCATATTATAGATACTCTAATTATATTTGAACCACGTTTGGTTAGCGGGTCGAATATAAAAGCATTTTGCCAAGGAAAAGGCCCACGACCCACTGAAAACGGGTCTTCACCCACTAGTTGAGAAAGAAAAATTTGGTGAACCTACATGAACCCACTGAACACCTAACAAATGCATTACAATATAAGCAACATTTTCTTATTGCTCAGTCAGTATTTCTTATTTTCAACAGGCACTAATGACACATTTATTTTGTACAAAAATTCTTACTGGATAGACATTAAATAAAAGAGGCCAGTATATTTCAGGCACCATCAGTACCCTCTAGTTTATTTTTAATAAAAACGGGCTAAATTCACTTAGAACAAAAAATAATAGCAATCTTCATCAGTCACTCAACTGAAATATTTCTAAAATACAAACTGATTAAAGGAAAGGTACTCAAAAATATTTCTGATCTATGATACCATAATAAATTAATATCGTTTCAGGGGCCAAAAAAAAAACTCTCTCACAGGCCACAACGGCCAGGCGGGCCTTTATTTTGACATATTTGTTTTAGATTGTATGATTTTGATGACTCATTTTGATCTAATTGTGGTAATTAATAACTATTCACCAATTGAAGGACCTCATTTCTCATAATAGCTAGCCATTTCAGTTAATATTTCTTTAAATAAATGTACCTTGGGTTGCACAACCTTTCCAAAGTAAGGTAGCAGTCTCATAATAGGCGTCTTAGTCTGACAATGTTGTTTTCTTCTGTCAAAAAGATAATTGGCTTCTTACTTGAGGGATGAAAGCCGGACATAACTTCACGCAGGTGGAGTATAAATACGTGCGGCAGAAAGTAGAACATACAAAACCAGTTTGCGTGGAACAGAATACCTTTATTTGCAATGCCTTTTAACTTATATACAACTAAATATACTCTAAGGAGGAAGTTCATGAATGAATGAATGGCCTTTATTGTCATTATACAAGTGGACTAAATTGAAAAGATTCTCATTTCAGCGCAAGTAAAACAAATTAAAAAGTTAAACATTCAGCAAATGGATAAAAACGGTGAAAAACAAACAAACACACACAAAAAAACAATACAATAATGATGCACATGGTTTTCAAAAGTCTTGGGCACATTTTAACATTGACATACTGAGGATATAAAATCCATCCATTCATTATCTGCACCCTTATCCTCAGTGGGGTCACTGGGGTGCTTGAGCCCATCCCAGCTATCTTTGGGCAGTGGGCAGGGGACACCCTGAACTGGTTTCCAGCCAGTCGCAGGGCACACAGAGACAGACAACTCACTCTTTCATTCACACCAATTTGGCCAATTAACCTGACATGCCTGTTTTTGGAATGTGGGAGGAAACCGGAGTGCCCGAAAGAAACCCACGCAAGCACGCAAGTACATGCAAACTCCACATAGGAAGGTTCGATCTCATGACCTCAGAACTGTGCCGACATGCGCTAACCACTGCGCCGCCGTGCTCCTTTGGATATGAAATCACATCTAATAAATTCAGAAAGTTTGTAACCCTCATTTTACATTGAATGTTCAAAGATGTTCAATATAAGCACCATTGGTCACACGACACACAATAAGCCGGTTGTAAAACTCTTGCAGGACATGTCCCAGCATTTCATTGTCAATGGTTGCAACAGCTTCTGTTAGTTGTGCCTTCAGCTCATCAGTCTATTGGAATAGAGGGAACATAGACCAAGCCTTTCACAGATACCCACAAAAAGACATCGTAGGAAATCTGTAGATCTGGGTGGCCAAGACAGCTGATCATTCTGCCAGACAGTCTAATCCAGAGTTGTCAAACTCAATTGCACGGAAGGCGAAAACCCAAACAATACCTTTGATGAACGGATGTATAAAGTATCGCCCGTTGTACTGACTCCTATCATAATGAAGTGCTTTGAGAGACTGGTTAAGAGCACATCACCTCCAGTCTCCCGTCCTCACTCGACCCCTCTCAGTATGCTTACCGGACAAACCGCTCCACCGGCGATGCAGTCTCCTCTGCTCTTCACCTGAGCCTGACACACCTAGAGGAGAAGAACACCCATGTGCGGTTGCTGTTCCTGGACTTCAGTTCAGCATTCAAAAGCATCATTGCACAACACCTGGTAGACAAACTGAGACCCCTGGGCTTCAACACCCCCCTGCGGAACTGGCTGCTGGACTTCCTCACTGACCGACCCCAGTCAGTGCGGCTTGGTCAGAACATCTCCGATGTCATCTCCCTCAGCACGGGCTCCCCCCAAGGCTGTGTCCTGAGCCCCCTGCTGTTCACCCTGATGACACACGACTGCATCCCTAGGTCAGCCACAAACCACATCGTGAAGTTTGCAGACGACACAACAGTGGTGGGCCTCATCAGGGACGACAACGACCTGGCCTACAGAGAGGAGGCGGAGCGTTTGGTTGGCTGGTGCAGTCAACAGCCTGGTCCTGAATGTTGACAAAACTAAAAAGATCATTATCGACTTCAGGAAAAACCAGCCCAACCATGCCCCAATTCTCATCAACAACAACGCTGTGGAAGTTGTCAGCAGCACCAAGTTCCTAGGGGTGCACATCATAAACAAACTCACCTGGTCCATGAACACTGCATCACTGGTGAAGAGGGCACAGCAGTGCCTGTACTTCCTGCAGAGGATGAAGAGAGCCCACATGCCCCCACCCGCCCTCATCACATTCTACAAGGGCACCATAGAGAGCATCCTGACTAGCTGTATCTCTGTGTGGTGTGGAGGATGCGGTGCCTCCGACTGGGGTAGTGTGTGGACGGTGATGAAGACAGCACAGAAAATCATCAGAACTTCTCTCCCCTCCATTCAGGACATTGGCCAGAAGCGCTGCCTATCCCAAGCCAAGAACATCATTTGGGACCCCTCTCCCCCCCATCATGGACTGATCACTCTGCTAGCCTCTGGGAAGAGGTACTGCAGTGTGCGGTGCAGGACCACCAGGTTCTGCAACAGCTTTGCCCTTCTGGCCATTAGACTGTTAAATGGTCAATCACACACATAGTAAGCCTACACAGCTGCTAATCTGTACATCTGTTGGTTTTGTTTTCTTGCACTACTGGCAGTTTTCTTACACCTAGCCACTGCTTTGCACATCTGTTCTCCTCTGCACTATCGCACTCCAGTGTTATTGTTATTGTATAGTGACTTGTTTACCTGACTGCCCATCTGGTTAGCTGCTCCTCTTGCACTCTTTGCACTACTGTATAATACTATAAATAGCTGAGGTAGCGAGAGCAGGCAATGTCCTCCAGACTGGGCAGAGAGCTACCAACGATTCTCTGGGCTGTGTTGATGACCCTCTGAAGTGTTTTCCTGTCTGCTGCCATGTACCCAGCATACCACACCGTAATGCAGTATGTCAGAATCCTCTCCACTGTGGCTCTGTAGAAGGACACCAGCAGCTGCTGTTTCAGATGATTTATGATACATGAGACAATGTTGAGAGACCGGTGGGGTGGGAGTGACAGGCAACATGTAATTACATTTGGTAAGATAATCATCCTGGGGTGTCCCTTACATAGTTAAGGAAACCAACATACTAACAGAGCCCTCAAACGTATATCTATTTTTTTCTAAATGTGGTAAACTGGATCCACATAGTTTGGGATAGAGGGACTGATGATTTTCATATTACTCGGATCAAGCGCTGTGCTAGTAATGTGACGAAGGCAATGATGTCTTCTATAGCCTTAGGTAATTTGTGATTGAGGAAGTTCCAAATAAAGCTATCATATGATCTGGTTTCATAGGAGACGCATATTTTTGAAATGGTATGGTTTGAAGTTATGCAAAGAAGAACATTAGCAGAATATGTGGGTGTAATTGGCTGGGGATTGAAGGAAGCGTGCACAGTTTGAATGAATACTCTCGAAAATTCTGTACATTATTTGCAGGGTTGGGCAGGGTTACTTTAACTGGATTACTTTCAATTACTTTTGGATTACTCCAATGCCAAATATGCTAATAAAAGACAAAAGAAACTAAATATGAATAAAACTACCAGATTTTTTGCAGGCTTCGGGAGTAACAGAATACATGGAACGGCAAAAATGATGTTGGCAAGCTGTTTGGATTTATTTTCATTTTGTTTCTGTCGCATTTTATGTTAGTTTTGCAGGAGATCAAAGAGATCAAAGCCAGGAGAGAAAGCTTACCCCGTGTTGTGAGTCATAGTTTTATTCATATTTAGTTTATTTTGTCTTTTATTAGCATATTTAGTATTGGAATAATCCAAAAGTAATTGAAAGTAATCCAGTTAAAGTAACCCTACCTAACCCTGATTATTTGTTTGGTCCACTGAGCTCTGTGAATAATTTTGGTCTGAATGAGGCAGAATTGGGCACACTTGAAGATGTATGTGTTCTCTTAAGTACGTCCTCCCAAAGTAGATCTGGTATTTCTTGGCCGATTTCCTGCTCTCATGTTGTTTAAAGGCCCGGTCACACAGCCTTTCACGGGCGTATCGAGGCTGATTCACGGCCAGAGATTTCTGCCCGTGGAGCAGACGCTGTTGGACGCTTTGAGATCGTGATACAGACAATATTATTGCTTGCACAGTGCTCCTTGGGATGTATAAAGCTTGGGAAATCTTTTGGTATCTAAATCCGGCTCTAAACTTCTCCAGAACAGTATCTTGGACCTGCCTGTTGTGTTCCTTGTTCTTCATGATGCTTTCTGTGCTTTAAACAGACCTCTGAGACTATCACAGTGCAGGTGCATTTATACAGAAATTTGATTACGAAAAGGTGGATTCCATTTATCATCGTCTTTTAGATCAACATTGAATCATTCAGAGATTCTCACTGAACTTCTGTCTGGACAGAGTTTGTTGCACTAAAAGTAAAAATGGCCGAATAATTTTGCACACCCACTTTTTTGTTTTTATTTGTTATAAATATTTAAAATATCCAGTAAAGTGTGTTGCACTTAATTATTGTTTCCCACTTATTGTTGATGCTTTTTATAATACGGTTGAGGATTTGAGTTGGGGAAATGTAGTAGAGAAGTAAGTGACGCAGGCTAAGCAGCAGTTGCTTCCATCCCCAGACACATTGCAAGTGACATCATTTGCGCACATTGCAACCAATATTGAATGACTCTTTGATTTGCTGCCCAGTAATAGAATCTAAAATTTGGGAGCCCGAGACCTTTGGGAGTTGTAGTTCTCTGCAGTAATTGTTCAGTTCATCTAACTTCCCAAAGATGGCTTGTGTACGAAAAATAGGGAGACACCGGAAAAGATAGAGAAATTTAGGGAGAGTATTCATTTTAATTGTTTGAGCTCCAGCAATTAATAAAGGGTTTGGCTTAACCCAGTGCACCAGATCATCTTTAGTCTGGTTCATTTGTGAAAATAAATTTGCCTGAACCAAAGATCTAAATTTATCTGTGACATGTATACCAAGATACGTAAATAGTTTTTCTTTGAACATAAATGGAAAGGTTTCTAAGAGGGATGTTTTTGTGGAATCATTAAGTGGCATAAGTGTACTCTTATTCAAATTAAATTTGAAGCTTGATAACCAACAACATTTTGCCAATTTGGTTAGATCGACAAAGATGAATATGAGAAGGTCGGCAACATATAATAACATATTGTCTGCATATAACGACCACTGTACTCAAAATTGTACCACACTAATTCCTTATTTAGAGTTTGTTATCTTGATTTAAAATAAGTCAAATGGTAGCCTGTGTCAGTGATTGAGGGAGGGTAACCTTGATAAATTAGATAGATAGATAGATAGATAGATAGATAGATGGATAGATAGATAGATAGATAGATAGATAGATAGATAGATAGATAGATAGATAGATAGATAGATAGATAGATAGATAGATAGATAGATAGATAGATAGATAGATAGATAGATAGATAGATAGATAGATAGATAGATAGATAGATAGATAGATACTTTGTTCATCCCCGAAGGGAAATTCACATTTCCAGCAGCATCCCTGAGCTGAGAACAATCGAGAACAATCGAAAATAACACGGGAGCTGCTGGAGTGGCTGCCATTCGTGACGGCGCCGGAAGAAAAGATTCAATTTGAATCATGTACAAACAAACAAACAATGTACAAACAAACAAACAGTGTTAATAAAATGGGGGGAAAATAATTTGATACTGATATAACCAGGTAAAACTAATTTTAAGTTACCTGTCCAAATGAATGTTGTGCCATCTCACCTTTCCCACTCTCTCTCCTCTCACCTTTCCCACTCTCTCTTCTGCAGTTGACTTGCTGCTGCTCGCTCCTGAAACTAATACTTACCTCTTTGTGTAAATGTATAAAATCCTTCTGACCATATTATTCAGCATATTTAATTCTAGGGAAAAGTTTTATTTCCTGAATTAAGGGATTAGATAGCTATAGAACGTTTTTCTGTCGTGATGGGTCTTTCTAAATTGCCAGGCGTTTCCATCAATTTGAGGAATAAGTATAGAAAGAGGGCAGCACGGCGGGGCAGTGGTTAGCGCTTGTGCGGCACAGTTCATGTCATGGGAACCTGTTGTGGGTTCAAATCCAGCTCCAGACTTCCTGTGCGGAGTTTGTATGTTCTCCCCGTGCTTGCGTGGGTTTCCTCCGGGCACTCCGCTTTCCTCCCACGTTCCAAAAACATGCATTTCAGGTGAATTGGCCGGTCCAAAATTGTCTCTAGGTGTGAATGAGCGAATGAGTTGTCTGTCCCTGTGTGCCCTGCGATTGGCTGGCAACCAGTTCAGGGTGTCCCCTGCCCACTGCCGGAGATGGCTGGGATGGGCTCCAGCCCCCCCGCGACCCTAATGAGGATTAGCGGTACGGCTGATGAGATGAGATGAGATGAAGTATAGAAAGAGCTATGCAATTACAGCAAGTTTTTACAGGATTTAAGGAAGCCCCAGAAACAGTCCGAATTTCTTGTATGTGATTAATTTTCAATGCTTACAAGGTTCATGTTCCAGCAGTTAACCTGGTTTGTCTACTTGTTAAATGAAAGTGCTCCTAGATTTGAGATATAATTCAGTGTTGTGGTCGGCTAGGAGTGGGTCGAACTCTGGTTGTAATGGTAATCGTTCCTTTTATGTGTTAGGGTCTGATAATGTGGCATATGAATACTCCAGTTGCCTGATACAACATGTTAATACACCAAAATGTTCCCTCCTGAATTTATACTTAATAGGAGACAAATTATATTATACCACCCCTAATAAAAACTTGAATGTTTCTCATAGAGTAGATGTTGAGGTCTGCACTGTTAAAAAAATGCAGCAGAAAATGATCCCCTCCCTTCAGGAGCTGGGTCGCAGGGCAATGTCCCAGACTGACATTGACCCCCAAATACACTTCTAAGATAACTATAGATCTAAATGAAATGATCTGCATTTATATAGCGCTTTTTAAGTTAAGACTTCCCAAAGCGCTATACAGTGTGCTTCACATTTCCCAATAGCGGTCGTGCAGCCATGTAAGGCGCTAGCCTGCTTATTAGGGGTATTAGGGGTTCAGTGTCTTACCCAAGGACACTTCGACATGTAACAGGAGCCGAGATTTCGAACTGCGATCTCTTGATCCCAAGACGAGCGCTCTACCTCCTGAGCCACTGTTAAGGGTAAAGGGCAGGGGTCAGCAATAAATGATTGGTGAAAAATTAATGCCATTAATTGCAAACAATTAATGGAATGGTTGCTTAAACTCATAAATCCATTTATTGCAAAATTTAAATAATTATCAATTATTGCGACCTATTAATTGCGAAAATATTCGGGTTTTTTGTTAGTCGATTGCGTCAACAAACGTGCAAATTTTCACTCCACGCGAGCATTTCGTATGCGGTCAAGGTCACATACACGCACAATCGGGACAGTGCATGCATACGCGTAAGCTACCGTGTTTCACCCATTATAAGACCCACCCTGAATATAAGGCCCAGCTTTTTATGAGAAATGACATTCAACCTTCCTGCAAATAAGAGGCTCATATTACCTATGAAAACCGTAGATATCAACGTTATTTAACAACGGCAATGCTTTTCTAAGAAATTTTTAGCGAAAATGTATTACTTTTGCACATATTTTTATTTCAAAACCTCAATTTTTGACGATGATTTTGAAGTAAGGCCGGCCTTATATTCGGGGAAACACGATAGCTGTACGTACGCAGTGTGGTTGCAAAGCAGCTTTTTATTGGTCGGGACAAAATCGGGCTTGTTGATTGGCTCACGTTTTGCCTCAAGCACGTACGTAGTGGATGCACATACGCACACGTTGTACACCACTACTACTACGCTGTATTGATTGTAATCTTCGCACGGTTATGGGACCGAAGGAAAAAAGGGTTAGAGAGTACTTCACGCAGATTGATGTCGTCAACGGCAAATGGCGCTGCTCATGTGGCGCCGAGCGCATCCAACAGCGCAACACCGGTTGGAGCAATTTGGACCAGTTTGTTCGACCATATTGACACAGCTAGTATACCATCAAATTACCAATTAATGGCTAGAAATCCAATAAATACCCATTAATTGGCCTTGCTGCGAAAAAATTAAATATATTAACATTAATTTTTTCGCACTTAAATTTTTTTTTTTTCCCAAAAATCAATTACTGATGACCCCTGGTAAAGGGGGTGAACTGGCCAAGCATATCTCCAGATCCAAATCCAATACAACATCATTGGAGCAACCTCAAAACTACATCTCTTCTTTTCTTCTTTTTGACTTCATCCAGTGACGCTGTGATTCACAAAGGACGAAAAACCCGATCTAGATGAGTTTTGTTTCCGTTCCTTGTATTTTTAGACGGTTCTTTTCCCACTTAAATTCCTTTTCTGTGATCCGAATGGCAAGGTACCCAGACCAGGAACATTACAAACGGTTACTTTAACTTGATTACTTTCAATTACTTTTGGATTACTCCAATACCAAATATGCTAATAAAAGACAAAAAAAAACACTAAATATGAATAAAATTATGACTCACAACACGTGGTAAGCTTTCTCTCCTGGCTTTGATCTCTTTGATCTCCGGCAAAATTAACATAAAATGCGACAGAAACAAAATGAAAATAAATCCAAACAGCTTGCCAACATCATTTTTGCCGTTCCATTTATTTCGTTACTCCCCAAGCCTGCACAAAATTTAGTAATTTTATTCATATTTTGTTTCTTTAGTCTTTTATTAGCTTATCTGGTATTGGAGTAATCCAAAAGTAATTGAAAGTAATCCAGTTAAAGTAACCCTACCCAACCCTGCTTACAAAGATCTGGTTCTTCATAGAACTTCACATCAAGGTTGTGGTATTATTTTATAGAATATGTATCTATATGAACTATATCAGGTTTCACAAGTGTGCTTTCAAAATGGTTGACATTTAAGGGGTAGAACACAACTTACTACTTTTCAAATGAAGTAACTAGTTACAGTCACGTCTTTCAGTATCAACAGCGATCAGCACTTCCAAGTAACAAATTTTGTGTTTGTGGAACATCCCTGATTAAGCTCGACAATTATTTTTCCGAGTTACTTGAATCCTTGTGAGACCTGTTTTGGTGTGTCATGTGACATTGGAATGAAGTGACACATTCAAAATTCCAAGGCTGAGAAGACATCGTATAAAAGGAATCATGGTTGTCGACAACAGTAACACGCAACACAAGGGAAAAGGTAACTTGAACAACATTTTGCATCCTTTTTCAATTCATTTTGATCAGGCCTTTGGAATAAGTACTTTTTTTCCTATTATTTTGCCAAAATCTGATATATATATTTCATTTATCACACAGATGGCATTTACCCTTTGCCCGTTGTTCCTCTTTGGGATCGCTGTACTGTTCACGGGAGTCGTAAGTCCAAAATCGTACTGACAGAATTAAACTATTTTACTGCCAGTTTATATAGAATTTATCTTGGATATTATTAGCAGTCAATGTCAGAAAAAGGCAGATTCAATTAATTGACCTTTTTACACCATAGTCTGATATTTCTACTGTTCTTCTTTTTTCTTCAAAGTGGTCTTGCCCTCTGAGATTTTGGAAAAGTTGGTAGCTATGACTCGGCGATTCCTTTCAAATGAACAATTTCTTGGTTAAAATCCAATTTTATTGACACATCTTATTATCTTCTTCAAACAGACATTAAATGTCCTTCTGGATGGACTCAGTTGGACTGCCATTGTTATATTTTTCAAGCAACGGCGGCAAGTTTTGCTGATGCAGAGGTAAGAAAGACTTTTACACACACATTGTGATGGTTGTCCGTTAATGATTGGCGTTTGATGCATCCGGATTCTTAGAAATTGACTTCACATTCTCTTTACATTAGGAGGCCTGCCAAGTTCTAGAAGGAAATCTTGTCTCAATTCATAATGACTTGGAAAATAGAGTTGTTCAGCAATTATTTCTGGATAATACTGTAACAGACGGCTGGATTGGACTTCACGACACAATTGCGGTAGGTGTCGACTGAATCTTGTCTTGAGGGTTTCATAAACCACATATTGTTGAGTTATAAAACATGTGATAGAATAACTCAAATACAATTTTGGTTCAATTGAGAAGATTTTGTTCCACTGGCAGATACATTTGCTTGTTTGAAATATAATTTATACATTTCTTTATATCATATATATTCTTTATATATATATATATATATATATATATATATATATATATATATATATATATATAAATTATCCTTTACTTTCTATTTCTTGTATCGGGTAATTCGTTTATCTTATAGGATATTTATCAAATTCAATGGAGTTACCTGTATTTCATGTGGAGTTTTTTTATGGATATTAAGTGCTTCAAACAGTGACATTATTCTATCAGGACCAGAACAGGAAATAGGAAGCAGAACCTACTCGCGTAACGTTACTCAGTTTATTGGGGAGAAGAGAAATGAGCGCAGACTTGATCCGGAGATCGTTGGCCACGGGGAGTAGATTGCTCGGAACACGGAAATGGTCAAAATCAAACAGATCGTGGCGAGAGCAAAAAGGGAGAAAAAACACAGAAAAAAATGGAGATTCACAGGGCTTGGCAAAACAAGAGCAAAAGCTGGAAAAACGGGGATTTTCAGGTCTTGGCGTGTCAAAACGGAGTTTTGCACACGCTCCAACAAAAAAAAAAAACACTCACAGGACAGCGTTTAAGTAGTGACAGGGAGCAAGATGTCAATGAGTTTCAGCTGGTGTCAATGGGCGGGGCAAATTGGGCGCCATGGTAACCACGACAGAAGTTAGCGCCACACGACGGGGGCCAATTGGGCGCCATGGCAACTGACAGAACCCCCCCACTCAAGGGACGGCTCCAGAAGTCCCAACAAAAACAAAATACATTGCTCTCCAGAATGGGCTGATGCCCCCGAGGAGGGTGGCCCAACTTTAGCCTCCGAAGGCGTGGCAAAAGCAGGAACAAGAAGAGGCTGGGCTGGCAGACGGACGAGTCCAGCTGGTAGACGGAAGAGTCGGACGAGTCAAGCCGGCAGACGGAAGAGTCCGAAGAGTCGAGCTGCCAGACGGAAAAGTCCGAAGAGTCGGACTGGCAGATAAAAGAGTCGGACTGGCAGACAGGCGAATCAGGCCAGCAGACAGGTGTGTTAGGCCGGCCGACGTGTGCGACGGAGCAGCCAACGTGCGCGGTGGAGCCGCGGACCTGTGCGGCGGAGAGGCCGACTGGGACCTCGGACAGATCAGTCATATTTTCCCGGAAACCGCATTCGAGGCACAGCAATCCCCATGGCAGGCAAGTCGGTGTGCCGAATGAGCGGGAAACACGGCAGCACGGCAGGATGAGAGCCCCCGGGAGGGGGCGCCGTTGCCGACAGCCTATGCGACAGGAGCTTAGTCAGCTGAGCTAATTGCTCCTGCTGGCGCCGCATTCTTTGCTTATTTTGCTGGAACAGCAGTTGAAGGGCGGTGACGTCACTGGACAATTGCCAGACCGTGCCCTCTGTCCGGTGCAACTACTTGTGGTCATAGCGTTCTGTCGGGACCAGGACAGGAAACAGGAAGCAAAACCCACTTGCGTAACGTTACTCACAGTTTATTGGGGAGAAGAGAAAGGAGCGCACACTCGATCCGGAGATCCTTGGTTGCGAGGAGCAGATTGCAGATTGTCACTACTTAAACACTGTCCTGTGAGTCTCCTTTTTTCGGAGCATCTGCGAAATTCTGTTTTGACACGTCAAACCCTGAGAATCCCCGTTTTTTCCGTGTTTTAGCTTTTTTTCTGCCAAGCCCTGTGAATCTCCATTTTTTTTCCTGTGTTTTTGCTCCTGTTATGCTCTCGCCACGATCTGTTTGATTTTGACCACTTCCGCATTCCGAGCAATCTACTCCCCGCGATCAACGATCTCCAGATCGAGTGTGCGCTCCTTTCTCTTCTCCCCAATAAACTGTGAGTAACGTTACGTGATTGGGTTCTGCTTCCCGTTTTCTTTCCTGGTCCTGACAAATTCATTGTTTTGCTTTAGTTCTGAGTGTCTCCTAAACAATTTGATTGAATGTTCTATGTATACATCCTAAAGCAAAATCTATATATAAAATGTACTCGTCTGCATGTTTGTTTATCCATAAATGCATATTGTTGCTGCTTTTCTAAAAAAGACTTTTCTCCATTTTTGTGTTTTTTTTTTTTTGCCTGAGTGAAATGTTCAACTAAAAGACATACAGCAATATGTCTTTTTGAAAGAGTACCCTTCATTGTTTTCTCTTCTTTTATCACTGTATCGGATTGCAGACTGTAGTGATAAATATGAAACAAAACCAAATGAATCATTGTTTCCCATTCTATCTATCTTAATCCAATGCGGCTAAATAAAAAGTACGCCCACCCCTGCAAAAGAATAATAAATTGAATAATAATTTAAAATTAACAAAATAAAACATTCTAAATCCTGAACAGCACCAAGACAAGGGGTTGATATTTGAGAAATATCTACAAAGAAGACTTTACTTCAGGTATTTTGAAATCAGTAAATCTTAAAGCAGGATATTGTTTTATAAATAGGTATGCGAAATTTGATGTGTAATACATAGATAAACTTTATGAATGAGCTTTCTTTTTCTATGAACATGATGTTGAATCTGAAACACCAACACGTCGGGACAGGGTTACTACGGTTGCTTAAAAATCCTTGAAAAAGCTTGAATTTTAACGTTGCGTTTTCAAGGATTAAAAAGTGTTTTATGGGTAAAGTGCTTGTAAATACCTAAAAATTGTTGCCTTGGTACTCAAGAAGGCTGTTTAAAGAAGACGCGGACACTGCTCTCGGATGGTTTTGCTTTGAAATTGCATTTCCTCTTCCATTGTGTTGACCGGTAGCTGGCATTAATTTGTATGGCATTGTCCTATGAAGCGGCATCGCTCCAAGAGTACAGGTGCATGCTACACAGTGCAATGATTACACATAAATTATCGAAATTTATTATGGGCCATTAAAAAATTTAAGCTAGCGTTTCCAGTGTTGATTTGCAAGCTGAAAAACTGCCTGCTACTGAGAATGTACGCTTCATATATTGTCGTTTTTACCCAACACTTATATGGGGAGATATTTGTCTAAAAAACTAATATATGCACAAAAATAACATTTGTAAAGCGACGATAAATTTGTTGCTTCTAAAAATTACCTGATCCAAGCAGGTCTTTTTGCTATTAATAGTATTGGAGAAATGGAAAAATTGGCTTCAAAGACCCTAAAAGTGCTTAAATGTGGCCGTGGTAACAGTGAACGAATCTTGAGTGGAATTAATAATAAAAGACATGTTTCTCTCTGCTATTCCCAGGATGGGGATTTCATTTGGACTGACGGCTCGGTGGAGGATTTCACCAATTTTGACGACAATAACGGCGAGCCTGATGAAACTGGTTCCTGTGTCGAGATGGTGGCAAATAGTAAGTCAATTTGATGGTTAAAGTTGAGATGAATAATATGATGTGTTTTTACTTGAACATTTGTCCATTACAGCTGGACTCTGGGAAGATGAACTCTGCACGGACTCAAAAGCATATGTTTGCATACAGAATGTGTGCAAAGGAGGAGACCCAAGCTCTCCAGACTGTCCCGTTCCTTCATCGGGGTCGGGGCCCTAAAATAATAAAACATGCTCCGTTTTTGCATTAATGTGATATCAGTGAAGTAGAAACCTTAAATTTGTTCACAAATATTACCCAATCAAAACTGTACCTTATTATACACTGAAACCAAATAACGAATATTTTATTTGTTTCACAAATAAAAGTGATGTACAATTTTTTTCCCAAAAACTACTGTACAGCACTGTCAATAAACATTTTCAATCATCAGGTAGAAACGAAGTTAAGACTTTTCAGCCAATCAGAATGCATAATACATTGCACGATGAAAATCAATGGAATAGCGAGAGTTCATTGTGATGTGAATAAAGCCAAAATGTATGTGTGTCAAATATTGTTAGTTTTGTTCTACCCATGGTAGTGCAGGTTAATTTTTAGGTGTAGAAAGGTAAGAACGCCTTTGTTGTGTCACGACCAGAACAGAAGGAGGACCCAGATGCGTAACGTTACTCACAAGTTTATTGAAATATAGAGGAAAGGCAGTGGCAGCGATCCGGGACTCGCTGGACGCGGGAGGCAAGCCGCTCACGGGATCGGAGCGTGTTCTGAATGCGGAAGTGGATCTTTCGGAGCGGGAGATCGTAGCGTAGTTAGAAATCAGGTCGTTGGCCAAGACGGGAGATCAAAACGTGGTCGGGGTCAAAAAACGGGTCGTTAGCCGGGACGTGAAATAAAAACGTGGTTGGGATCAAAAAACGGGTCGTTAACCGGGACGGGAGTTTAAAACGTGGTCGGGATAAAAAAATGAGTCGTTAGCCGGGACTAGAGATCAAAACGTGGTCGGGTGAAAAAACGGGTTGTAGCAGGAAACAAACGGGTAAATTAGGAAAGGACGAGTGGAAAAAGGGTAACAAAACAGGACCGACGGGAGTCAGAATCAAAAATGCTTGCCTTGTGAAAACAGAGGTTCGCTGATGGACAGACAATAGGCGAGTGAAAGGACTTAGCTTAAATAGGACGGGGACCCAATCAGGTAACCAGCAGCAGCTGGCGCCGAACGAGCAGGCACAGGTGAGTGTAATGAGTAATCATGACATGTTGCTTGACAGTTATCCTACCCAGAAGGGGCAAAGAGTTTTGACCCCTAAGCTAAAGCGGAGTTGTTATTGTTCCTTTGGATCATATGTGTCGCTTGTAATTGGCGTATTGAATAGGCTTGAAGTGAAATAACTAAAACCATTTGTTTAAGCTGAAGATTGTTGTGTGTGACTTTATATCACTTGGAATATGTAGCGCATGAAACTTTAAGTACCAACTAGCACATCTGCCAAGCTCCACCTGGCGTAAGGACACATCAATAGTTCCATATTGGACAGATCTCCTTTAACAAAGACGCTGATAGTTATTAAACTGATAATGGCAAAATATGACTGAACATTAATTGGCCAAGCAGGGAAAAAAAGGCATAGTCACTTCATCAGTGTCGGTAATTACCAGGGCCGTTGCTAGCCATTTGTGTTCCCTAAGCACAAATGCTTTAAGGCACATATGTCAGAGTCAAGGCCCGCAGGCCACATTAGGCCCGCGAGAGGGTTTTACCTGGCCCGCGTGACGATATCAATATATTATTAGATTCGGCCCGCAGGCCGCTGCAAGCCAGCAACCCGCAGTACGCATGAATACTACATTTCCCACAATGCAACGGGGACGCGCCGAGCGGGAGCAAAGCGGGAGGCGGTTTGATTTATTCAGCAGTCGATCAGCAGCAGTCATTAGCATAACAGCAAAAATTAGCCCACATATACCCATCAACAATGGCTAAACGGAAGGTGGACACTGAAAACCGGGGCTTTCAAACAAGGTGGGAGTTGGAGTACATGTTCACGGAGGTAGCTGGAAAAGTATCAGCGTCAGCCTCAAACAAGTAATGTAGAGTTGTAGTAATACAGTACTGTATATAAATGTATGTAAATACAGTAATAATACAGTAATGTTTCCTGTGCAATTACAAATTTGAAGTTTTTACTCCGTTCAAGTTTAAAAGTTAAATATGCACATAAAGAAGGTCTTGTTTTTTGTTGTTCCCCTCGGGAATTTTAAAGCTTTATTGTCTATGTTGACTATGTTGTTTTTGTTTGCCGACTCTGTCCTGGGAGTGTTCCTTGTTTTTCGGCTTTTCATGGAAAATAGATCTTGATGTGGACAACAGTCTTTTGACAAAATTGTCTCCTATTTAGAAGACTTTTGATTGTTATTATTTGTTAATCAGTAATTTCTTTTTTTCACACTAACCCAGAGAAAGCACAGAAAGGAAAGTCAATGTACATTTGAGCAGGACAGATGAGGTCCAGTGTGTTGATTGCTATTGGTTTTAAGTAACAAGAGATTTTTGCACTTTATTTTATTGTATTTCGAGGCAATATTTCTTTTTAATAATTTCAGATGATTGACTGATAGAAAATGGTTATGAGTTTATGTTATGAGTTTTTTATATAAAGGACATTTGTATTTTGTGCCTGCTGAAATTAAAAATGACTGACAGAGTCATAAGAAAATATTGCTTTATTTATCCAATCATATTGTAATATATTTGTTGTGTTTTCAGTAGGTTAAATCTTGGTTTCAGTAAAGATTGGACAGTCCGGCCCTCGGCTTGTAGCCAAATGTTTTATTTGGCCCTCCGTCCATTTGACTTTGACACCCCTGCTTTAAGGTGCCCATTACTAAGCACATTTGTTTTGGTATTAAAGGCGTGAGACTCATGTCTAATAGGCCAGTGCGCCGGAGCGATCGCATCCATTAGACCAGTGCGACATAGGAGCCGCCAAAAAAATAATTCGAACCAAGGAGAGCGCGCCATTTAAAACAGTGCGCCAAAGGGGTGCGTAAATACGGTACAATCCTGAGGTTTTTTATTTCAACATTGATTACCGGCAAGCGACGCATGAGCTTTAGCTCGTTTCTTCTTTTTTGTTATTTTCTCCGCACCAGACTCCTTTCGAGGCATGTTTGCAAAAGTGTTCACCAAATTTTGAATGAGGCATAATCGAACGTACCCGTGGGAAGGGAGAGCGGCACCGTGAGACTGCAGCTAGGCGGGGGCACAAAGCAGAATCTTTTCTCTGGAAATTAAGTTTATGCTGCTTTTCTATTGTTTAACCGTATGAGCGCAGATTATTAACACTTAGCACATTTCACTTTTTTCACGGCCCTGATATCTTTTGGTGCCCTCCTGGGCACTTGATGCCCTACGCACTGCGCGTTATGTGTGTTTGCGGTGCTACGGCCTTGGTAATAACGGTTTATAACGCCGTTAATTGACAGCATTATTTTTTCAGTAAAGGGGTCATCTAACTCATTACTTTTTCTGCCGTTACAATATTGTTATCTTTACTGACGGTCAAAAATGGTGCGTTACTTTGGCTGCAGAAGGCCAAATGCAGCATGTCCTTGCACAACTGGGATCTTTTGGGATCGTGTAACCTTAAAAAAAAAACAAAAAAAAACTTTTTTTTAAAAAATTATTTTGTATTATTATTTTTTTTTAGACCCGGTTAATGGGGGCAAAAACCACCCACGAAAAGTGAAAATCTGCGAAGTAGCGAAGCCCCTTCAAAAATGCTTAAAAAAATTATAAAATTAAAATTATAATAATAATAAATATACATATTAATATATATATATATATATATATATATATATATATATATATATATATATATATATATATATATATATATATATATATATATATATATATATATATATATATATATATAATTTTTTTTATTTTTTTAAATTTTATTATTATTATTTTTTTAGACCCGCGAAGCTCTGAACCCGCGAACGTGGAACCGCGTAGTAGCAAGGTCCTACTGTAATACATTCAACTCTTATACCTCGATACTGTGAAATGCTAGAACTGTGCAATATGTAAATTGTTTAACTCAGGTTGAAACGTTTCATTCTGTGCAAATTGTCATCGTACCTTTGTACTTTTGAAGTTGGATGGCATTATTTTTTGCATTAAATGAACCACAACCATTTCCACTCATGTTCTATTCCTATTCTTAGAAATCTGCAACATACAATGATAACAAACAATATCAATTTGTATCATGTAAACAATATACTGAGCAACTTCAAGTAGATACACAGATCTAACAACTGTGATAGTACATGCTTAAAGCAATAGTCTTCGCTAAAGACAAGCTGATGCTAAACATACCCGATTAAAGACGGCTCCTTTTTCTATGCGGAGAGGAAGGGGTTTTACTTACTTTTGGAAAAAGTTAGGCGACTTCGTCCTCCTCGGTAAAAAGAGGATGAAAAAAAAAGCCACCCAATCATTTTCTCAACCGCATCAAGCTTTCTTATAACACTTTCATTTTCAAAGAAACGGCTCGCCTATTCATTACGCTTTACACCCACCATATCGATGGATGCACGAGATATTAAACAATAAAAACGTCAAAGTTCTTAGCGCGCTAGAGATACGCTACACGTTGTTATGATTGAACACGAACCAGGAAGTAGAAGCCGGATTTCTCCTTCGGGGTGGATGCTGGGTGAAATCTCGCCGGGCCACGCGGCGGAAAGAAGCACTACGGTACTGCCCTGTACTTGGAAAAAGGTGCACAAAATACAAAATCCAACTAACAGCAATTTCCGAATATTTTTCGCCATCCCGTAAAAAATTTTGGTATCTACCGTTTTGCCTAAGTCAAATGGTCGTAAGTAGGGGACCGTCTGTATAGATATTAGAAGAGTAACAAAATAATATATATGGTAGGTACTAATTATATGTAATGTATATTAGGGGCTGGGAAGTTTCAACAAAATGAACATATTATCAATAAAAAGCAAGTACTTGGACTTGATTCACACTTGGGATATTTGTATTTATTTTAATTAACATGAGGCTCACTTAGAAGGAGCTGACATCATTGTCAGCCATCTAGCTGCTACAAAACACTTTTCCTTATTTTCATCTATGTTTATTTTTTTCTTGCTTTTTAATTTTGCCTCCTCATTTGTCTTCTTTTTTTTTCCATTGTTGCCTTTTTTGTTTCTTCTTTTCATTTTTCTTGCTTTTTTTCTTTTTCTTTCCGTTTTTCTGTTCTTTTTCCTTTGATTTTTTTACTTGTTCTTCTTCAAAGTAGTCAGGTGTGTTAGGGTCACTTTGAGTCTCAGTAGTTTTTATTTGTCATTTGTGCTTTGTAGCACTGGTTTTTGGTTGCATGACCGAATACAGCGACACCTAGTGGTCAAAAAATTCACACGGATGCTTTAATATTCTCATTAAGGCAAGGCCCGCAAAGTAACACCGTTTACGAGGCCTTGTCTAAAACGTGTTTTGTAAATTCTGAATCTAAATAGCTTTTTTTTGGTCTCGAATAACAAAGAAAGAAAGAAAGGTGAGAGAGAAAATATTGATATGGCTTCGCTTTTGTTTTGGAACAACTAATTAAAGTTATTTGAAGATGCTTTGGCCTTATTAGTGATGACACACCTTTCATCTTGAGTAAAGAAGACGGAATGTAACCTGTCACGGTGAAGACAACGCTATGTGTTTGCTTGGCATGTACCTGATCCGGTTGAATTGGCTTCTTTCAAATAATTAGCGTGTGTTGTTTAATGAGCCGTACCCAATTTCCAGTACTCAAGTACTTGGCAAAGCACAACGCAAATGCGTCCAGCAAAAGTAAACCGTTTAAAAGTTTAAGGTGATTCAGATTCAGATCTACTTTATTGTCATTCTAGTACACGTGTATACAGAACGAAATGTCGATGGATCTGACCCACACAGTTTCCTTCAATGTACTGATATAAATAAAGCTGTATTGTGTTATGGCTTCGTATAGTATTTTACCATAGTGCCGATAGTGCAAGAAGAGTACACTGTAACAATAACACTGTAAGTACAATAGTGCAGAGAGCAAGTGTGCAAGGAGTGGCAAGCTATTAAAAAAAAACTGCCACTAGTGCAAAAAATCGGATTAGCAGCCGTTTAGATTTAAGTTAACTATATATTAGATTGACCATTTAACAGTCTAATGGCCAGGGGGACTAGACTATTGCGGAGCCTGGTGGTCCTGCACCGCACACTGCAGTACCTCTTCCCAGAGGCTAGCAGAGATGAAGCGCGGATACAAAACTGTCCGTCCTTCTTTGAACCTTTTTTATGCTTGAGCTTCTCAATGGTAGTTATTTGAAAAACGGTATTCTGTGTTCCTACAGAATATTACCAGCTATTGAATATGGGGATAAATTAGACAAAACATATTATAGTGATCCTGGCCGAACCTGTTCTGGTCTGGGAGAGTAGAATGTCTTTTTGGGAATGTTGTCAAGTCAGAAATAGTCAGCAAAACCAAAAGTTATTCAGTCAGCTGTTCTTGGGGCATTGTTGACATCTACGGTAACCTACCTGACTGCCTGTAAGGATGGTATTGATGTTGTTCTGGCCTTTGGGATTGGAATGTCTTTATGGTAAAAATGCTCAGTCACCATAGTCAAAAGATAGCTGTGTGACATTCGAAGATCACCTGCGTTGAGAAGCAAAAGCATGTTTGAGTGATATTTCCCTGTTTGGCGGGGTCAATTACTACCAGAGTGACCTACTTGGTTGCATCTAAAATATTGTGATCCTTGCCAAACTTTTTCTGGCTTGGGAAAGTAAAATGTCTTTCTGGGAAGGTTGTCAACTCAGAGAGTCAGCAAAACCAAAATGACTGATCCAGCTTTTGGGGGCACTTTTCTCATCTAGGATAACAAACCTCAAGGTACGGTCGAGATTGACATACAGTACATGTGTCCTGTTTTACAATGAATTAATCAATGAAAACAAAAACAATGTGAACCTAACATGTCCGAATAGGAATAGGAAGAAGCTTATGCTTATTCGATCCTACGCCACCTCCTTAATAATTGTGTCTTATAGCTAAATATCTGGTGCATTTACATATAATAAACGCCTCAAGAATTTACATGTTTACACAAGTTTTGTGGATGCACAGTAACTCCGTCATCATTATCATCACCACTACCACTTTCACTGTCATCATCATTATCATTGATGTCTCCATCCATTCTCAGCATACTATATAATAACAGTATTTATTATTAAAAACAATAATTCTCATAGGTGCTCATCCGATCCCAGCCATCTTCGGGCAGTGGGCAGGTGACACCCTGAACTGGTTGCCAGCCAATCACAGGGCACACAGGAACAGACAACTCATTCGCTCATTCTCACCTAGGGACAATTTGGACCGGCCAATTCACCTGAAATGCATGTTTTTGGAATGTGGGAGGAAACCGGGAGTGCCCGGAGGAAACCCACGCAAGCACGGGGAGAACATACAAACTCCGCACAGAAAGTTTGGAGCTGGATTTGAACCCACGACAGGTTCCCATGACATGAACTGTGCCGCACAAGCGCTAACCACTGCCCCGCTGTGCTGCCCTCTTTCTATACTTATTCCTCAAATTGATGGAAACGCCTGGCAATTTAGAAAGACCCATCACGACAGAAAAACGTTCTATAGCTATCTAATCCCTTAATTCAGGAAATAAAACTTTTCCCTAGAATTAAATATGCTGAATAATATGGTCAGAAGGATTTTATACATTTACACAAAGTATTAGTTTCAGGAGCGAGCAGCAGCAAGTCAACTGCAGGAGAGAGAGTGGGAAAGGTGAGAGGAGAGAGAGTGGGAAAGGTGAGATGGCACAACATTCATTTGGATATATATATATATATATGAGTATCTTTGGACCTGCTGCCTTAGGGGGTCGTTCCCTAGGCAGCAGGAACACCATTCTTGAGTGTCCTGATCTTTGCATTAAATATAAAAGGTAGGGGATCTTGAGCCAAATACCTCCAGCATCAAAACTCCCACTTGTCGGCCTAAGAAATGTGCAGGAATGTCTTTTTGTGTTCTTATTAAGATGTATCTCTTTGTGATTGTATCTTTATTTACCGTAAATTCCGGACTATAAACCGCTACTTTTTTTCCCAAATGTTTATTTAGCCCTGCGGCTTATTCAGTGAAGCGGCCAATTTATGGAATTTTTCTAACGGCCACCAGCGGCGCTGGAGTATAAAAGACCAGTAGAATATGTGCACCAAGAAAGACTGCAACCTTTAAGTTTAAGCATACATTGTCTATAAAGTTAAGGTACGTTTCGATAATGAGGAAGACGCCCTTGATGGCAATAGTTATGAGGAGGAAGTGGAGGACGATCTACCGTGAGGGGAGGGATTTTGTAGAGGTTTATTGTTCTATATTCTATATCAATTATCCATTATCGGTCAAATCATAATACACTACAAAGCCAAGAGACCGAGACACTTGCTCTCAGCCAAAAAGCTGGCTACAAGGCCGGGCAGCAATCAGTGTGAACGCACCATTCCCGGAGGTGCTGCAATACTGGGCCGATGCGTGGAGTGAACAGAGTAAGCTCTTATTGAATTTCACAAATACGGGATGCTTTGTTTAACAGGGGCGTTTGATACATTGCGAGCGTGATCCTAACTAGCGTGTTGGTATCTTTCAAAGGCACGGTTCGGTATGAAAGTTATATTATTATTATGAAAGCTTTGAAAACTCTCTCGGTGTACCGTCTTTCTTCGTAAATATATGTAACCATGTATAATATGTATTTGCAACTGTATATTTTTGTAATGTATTTATTTTAGAGATTTTTTTCTGTTATGAGTTCTACGGACGAATCAAAAAGAAGGGGCAGAGCAAACGAGGGCTGATGGGAAGTGGGGTCAAGCTGAGTTACCGGTAAATCTGTCTGTTGTCGCAGCGGACAATAGTGGATATATATTTTTCCCACCCTTAACTTTGGAAATATACATTTTGTTTCCTTGGATTACTTTCAACGGGACCCGGACTTTACAAGTCTGCATCATACATTAATTACGGGTATCATTTTACTTTCATGACACGGACTGTAATTCTAGAATTGTGTTCAATTGATTTTGACCTGGATTGACCTATTCACACTAACAAAGATGTTAAAAATGTCATATTGCCAGACATAACGAAAATGCGTCTATGCTCGATTGCTGTTAAGATTGTCGAGAAGGGTTGTTCAAACCTCACATTGTTTGTTTACTGTTATTAGTGTCAATAAATTTGCTCAAAAAAATGTGGTTACAATCGTGGAACAGCCTGGTCTGGGTTAAACTTATGATTGTGTCACAAGTTTTAATGCAGGCGCACGCGGCTTATACATGGGTGCGGCTTGTGTAAGTACAAAAGTGGTGGGCGCGGCTTATAATCAGGTGCGCCCTATAGTCCTGAATTTACAATATTTATTTCGTTTTTGTTAAGTTTTTACCATCATTAGCAACGTATTTATCCACCTAATTGGTTTGTTTATAAATATAGATCTAGATTGTAATCAATGTTCCCTCTAAGCTGCGTGTGCGCGCAAGTACGCACTACCCAGAGCTTATCTGCGCACAAGAAAACAAGCCAGCTCACAAAAATTAGGGCTCAAAATTGCTAATTAAAAAGCGAATTAAGTCAAAGTTACAGTGCATGAAGGTAAAAATACATGGGTTCCCCTGACGCTGTGTTCTAAATGCGGTATTTTGAAGTCAATGTCGAAGTAGAACGAAGTTGAGTAAAGTCAGTAGAGTTTTTCAAGAACCGAGTTCTTCGGCTCGGCTCACTAAAAATAACTGGCTCTTTCGGGTCCCAAACGGCTCTTCAGGTTGTTTTTGCTTCTAATCCCTACACGACCATATATTATGTAAAATTGTGCACAAAAATGACTTAAAGGAAGGGAGGGAAAAAGAACAAAAAAGAAAAAAAATACCAAAATGAAAAAATGAAAAAAAAAACAAAACAAAAAAAAGAGAAAAAAAGAGAAAAAAGAGCAGGAAAAATTCAGAAAAAAAGCCAGAAGGAAAGAAAGAAGCAAATAAAGGGAAACAGAGGTAATAGAAAACAAAAAGGCAAAAGAAAGTAACATCTAGGAAAAAATATACACAATTAGATTTTTTTAAAAAGGAATTTTCAAAAAAGGAGAAAAAAACAGGGAAAAAGAGGAAAAAGTTTGTGTTGCATTCAAATAATTTCCAATTATATCAAGTTAATCTTGTTGCCAACATTGTACTTCCACTAAAAATTTTAATTAAATACAGTTCTGTATCGTACAATAAGCCCCCAAAAATGTTAGTATTATGCAAGAAAAGATACCAGGAATAAAATAAATGGAAATCTTGTAAAAGAATTGTAAAAACAAATGACGTTTGTAGGCCCTGCAACCTTTGCAATCGTACATTAGTCAATTCATTCAAAAGTGAAATATAATTTAGCATTGCCGGAAACTCAGCAAAATGTAGCGTGATGCCAAGTTTCAGAAATGTTTGTTGATGATATAGTTGCCACACTTGGGGTTGCTGTTGCTCACTGTTGTTTCAAGCGTTGCTCACCGACTTTGTGTGAACGCTCAGACCCGTGGAAAATTAGAGGGAACATTGATTGTGATAAATTTGTATAATTTAATGGTGATAGCAATATAATAACAATGACAAAAAGAATATTCATAGAGTTGATGAAAATAATAATGAGCGTAACAACAACAAAAATAATAGTCTCTATATAGTTACAATAATAACGAGCTTAATTATTAGCTTGAGCCATCTATTCACTGTATAAGGCTGCTCACTAACATTATTTTGATACCAATAATACTTCTACTAATAATGATATTACCAGTATCAGTAACATATATTATAATAATAATGATCAACATCACAATTGTTATAAAAACATCGGGTTAATTATTGAGTTTACCTATTTATTAACTCTTTAATGCTGCTTATCACTAAATGTTATTCAGACGGCAGTAATAATGACAATAATAACAAAAGTGACAATAAACGTTAAAAACAGTTATGATTACGATATTTGTAATATTATTATTGATAACGATAACAAGGTTTATTTATGGCTTAAACCACCCATTTGGTCTATATTAGTTCTAATCCGTATCTATCATTCAGAACCAATTTTCTTCCTCTCTTTGTTTTGACAATATTAATTCCTTTGTATCTGGATTTGAACATGTGAATATGTAGAAATTGTTTGAGCTCATCCTGTGATTTTTCCAAGGTGCGACTCCACATACAGACACACACATATTTTTCCTGGTGGTTCTCACTGGTTGAATCTTGAAATGACCACATCCCCTCAATTTATAGCGTCCTTCTTTTTGAATGAATCATTTTTGGATGTTTTCTGTTCATTTTCCGGGACCGGATAGAGTATTCGGATGAAGAAAAATAGAGCTGAAGAGAAGCGGTTCAGTTGCGGACATTAATTAGAAAATTTCAAAAACAAAATAATAGTATTTCAAATGGTTCTTATTTAAATTCTCAATGAACTAACAAGAATACAACTATTAGCAGAACTAAGATTTAAAATTCATATGCTGTACTATTTTTTACTGAGGGTCTTTCTGACACAATTTTACCTATGATTTTTGAGACAATTTATTACAGTCTAGCAAACATTATGATGAAAATAGTTGTTGAGCCAACAATTTACCACTCAGACACAATGATTTTTCAAGACAGGGAGACATTTTTACAATTTGTTGATGGTCCTGGTGTCTCGCATTAAAAGTTTGCAGCTAAAAGAAATGTTTAATTATCATCACGATGAGGTTTTGTTCTATTTCATTTTTTTCATTTTTTGTCCTGTGCAGTTTTCAGTTCAGGGGATGTTGTAATGGGGGTTTGTGCAACGCTTTGAGACTTTGAGACTGATACAAATAGTTGCGACTCGAGTTGTTTTATTCTTGTCACATATAAAGTAGATACTAAGAGACAAATACACATTTTTTAATGCTGAAAGTTGTATTCATTTATTTGATGCTCCTTGTCTTTACACATTTGGTTGTCATTAATAACTAAGCGTTTTGAAAGAAGAGAAGAAGACTGAATTGGAAACCCAGAGGTACAAAACATTAATGTTTGGGGTTGTGTTTAGCAAATTCCGTTGCGTCAAGAAAGGATGGTCGAACACGGTCAGTGGTAAACGTCTTTGATGCAAACATATCCATTCGGTTCATCGCAGCCCTCAACTTGCCAAACTCCAGCTTAAAAAATACAAGGGTTTTAGTATAAACTGTGATTGTACTGTTGGCAATTTTTGTTATTGTTAATACTTACTGGATGCAACGATTTCAACACAGTTATCCGTCCCGCTCATGGGCTCTGGGCTTGCGAAGGCATCAAAATTATTAACTGTGCCATCAGTCCAAATGTAATCATCCGCCTGGAAAACAAAATCAAATTGAGTGGGTTTCAGGTTAACATGGCCTGAGTAAGATGTTTTTTCGGCCCCTTGTTACAACATTTACCCACAGTACAACATAAACAACAAGTTGTTTTTTTTCGAGCCAAAACTTCAAACTGTTCTGGAAGCGTGCATGTGACTGCGAGTCAAGTGCCCCGTACGTCTCTAAGATGCATGTTTGCCATTGGTCCATGTCGCATAAGATGCTGATCTACTATTGGCTGAACTCCCTCCGGCAAAGCAACTTTCTCTCTTTTTTGAGTTCAGAATCTTGTGTAACAAACTTTAATCTGTTTAGCCACAGGTACCTACACTTGCGATGGTGCAAAAAGAGAAAGTAAATGATAACACAGCTTGAAATAACAATGATAAAAAATGAATAAGGCACAGGCATCGTTACTGTCACTAAGTGGCAGTGGTCGTAAACAATCAACTATCTTCAGATTCAGATTCAATCTGGACAATTATTAAGAATAGGGAGGCGATTAAAGCAGCAAATTTCAAGTTATTTAATAATATACACGTTTATTATATCCATCCATTTTCTGCAACTCGTATCCTCACCAGGGTTCCAGGAGCGCTAGAGCCAATCTCAGCTGTCAACGAGGAGGAAACACTGAACGAGTTGCCAGCCAGCCGCAAAGGAGTTGTTCTTAATACATACTATTTTGTTACTAATGTTTAATATGTATTTACCATTTTGATTTGATCTCGTGTACCGTTGGTTTGGAAGGCTTTGGGTAATTACCAAAGGTCTTTATCCCCAGCCATATCAGAATTTCAATTTGTGTTTCCCACCTCCAAAAGATTCATGTGGTATCCCAGGGGACTATCGTATTTGAATCATATAATTAAATAATTTAGGCCAAATGGCAAATGCATTCCTACAAAATACAAAACAAGGATTTAATCGATGTCTCACCTCCAGATTGTCATTGAGTCCAATCCAGAAGTCAGCGGCATTCCCACCTGCTACAGCCAGCTCAATAACAAATGCATTTTCTAGCAAACTTTCAATGGACACAAGATTTCCACCCAGAATGTTGCAGACGCTCTAATGGAAAGAAAAGAGAATTGAAATGTCTTATTTAGATCCACCTTAAAACATGCAATTTAAGTTCACCTTGAGCCAAAGCAATTAACCAACAAAACACACATCTTAGATTGCTATTTCGGTCATATGTTTCTTCCCTACCTCTGCATCTGCAAACATCCTTTCCTCGGGTTGATAAATGTAACAGGAACAGTCCAAGCGAGTCCAGCCTTTGGGACAGCCATTCGCTGCAACACAGTGACATGTCAATCAAAACTGTTTTAAATGCAAACAAAATGAACAAATTGTTTATGAGAGTAAAGCAATCAAAAACCTTTTTGTTGAACCTTCTTAAGAGACCACTGTGGAGAAGAAAAGTTTTTGAGTAAAACCAAGACTGAAATTCAAGTTTTCTCTCTTTTTTTTTTAGCTTTAACTTACGACTCCAGTCATCATTCCGCTCATCCCGCAAAGGAGAAACAACAACCGAAGGGAAAACGCCATCTGTACAAAATTAAAATATTCGTTATTTATTATTAACAATGGGACATTACAAATCAGCACGTATAAAAAAACTGTGATATAAGCGGACAAAGTCAGTTCATACGAAGTTTGTAAAAAGTGCCAAGTAAAGTCACCTTTGCAGCTGTGATGGTCTATACTGAGAACAGCAATAGCAGTTCCTTTTATACGCTGGGCTGAAAGTTTTGGAATGTTTCATATGTCAGCGTCACATCACACATTTTGCTTAATTAGCGTGAGTGCATGTCCGGTTTTCTCTTTCCCAAACCAGTTTTGACAAGCCAGAGTGAGGCAGATAAATTAACCTACACTAGTTAAAAATATTTCTTTAAAGTCAAAAAACACTGCAATTATCTATGACAATGTTATACTTACCTTCAGTCAAAAACAACCGCCATGCCATAAGAATATTTACATGCAGGGAATAGTCTGACTGGAATCAGAAGTAATATTGTGAGAGCAATCCGAATGAATTACATATGGCGTTTGTGAGTATTCCAATTACAAGGGCGAAGTGGGAGCAACGAAATTACACAAATAGAATTGTTTTCTCCTCTCAATTTCCCTTTTGACATTATAGGAAAATTTGTACTCCTTTGGCATCAATTTGATAAATTTGCAAATGATATCTGTAAATAACAATTTGACAAAGTTAGGTTTGATTGGTAAGGTCAAGCTCTAGTCTTTTCAATAAAACTTTTTGGAAACACCAAAGATGTATTATGGTGTTGTAATTCCAAATACGATTTAAGACACATACAAGACATAAGCGAGCTAAGCAGCTGTGTGGGGCCATTCTACCACTAGGGTACTCTCGTGAGCAGTTAACTTACACACACACACACACGTATATATATATATACATATATATATATATATATATATATATATATATATATATATATATATATATATACATATATATATATATATATATATATATATATATATATATATATATATATATATATATATATATATATATATATATATATATATATATATATATATATATATATATACAGGGAGTGCAGAATTATTAGGCAAGTTGTATTTTTGAGGATAAATTTTATTATTGAACAACAACCATGTTCTTAATGAACCCAAAAGTCTCATTAATATCAAAGCTGAATATTTTGGAAGTTGGCGTGGGGCTTTTTTAGTTTTAGCTATTTTAGGAGGATATCTGTGTGTGCAGGTGACTATTACTGTGCATAATTATTAGGCAACTTAACAAAAAACAAATGTATACCCATTTCAATTATTTATTTTCATCAGGGAAACCAATATAACAGATCAGCATTCACAAATATACATTTCTGACATTCAAAAACAAAACAAAAACAAATCAGTGACCAATATAGCCACCTTTCTTTGCAAGGACACTCAAAAGCCTGCCATCCATGGATTCTGTCAGTGCTTTGATCTGTTCACGATCAACATTGCGTGCAGCAGCAACCACAGCCTCCCAGACACTGTTCAGAGAGGTGTACTGTTTTCCCTCCTTGTAAATCTCACATTTGATGAGGGACCACAGGTTCTCTATGGGGTTCAGATCAGGTGAACAAGGAGGCCATGTCATTAGTTTTTCTTCTTTTAGACCCTTTCTTGCCAGCCACGCCGTGGAGTACTTGGATGCGTGTGATGGAGCATTGTCCTGCATGAAAATCATGTTTTTCTTGAAGGATGCGGACTTCTTCCTGTACCACTGCTTGAAGAAGGTGTCTTCCAGAAACTGGCAGTAGGACTGGGAGTTGAGCTTGAGTCCATCCTCAACCCGAAAAGGCCCCACAAGCTCATCTTTGATGATACCAGCCCATACCAGTACCCCACCTCCACCTTGCTGGCGTCTGAGGCGGACTGGAGCTCTCTGCTCTTTACCAATCCAGCCACGGGCCCATCCATCTGGCCTATCAAGACTCACTCTCATTTCATCAGTCCATAAAACCTTAGAAAAATCCGTCTTGAGATTTTTCTTGGCCCAGTCTTGACGTTTCAGCTTGTGTGTCTTGTTCAGTGGTGGTCGTTTTTCAGCCTTTCTTACCTTGGCCATGTCTCTGAGTATTGCACACCTTGTGCTTTTGGGCACTCCAGTGATGTTGCAGCTCTGAAATATGGCAAAACTGGTGGCAAGTGGCATCTTGGCAGCTGTACGCTTGACTTTTCTCAGTTCACGGGCAGTTATTTTGCGCCTTGGTTTTTCTACACGCTTCTTGCGACCCTGTTGACTATTTTGAATGCAACGCTTGATTGTTCGATGATCACGCTACGGAAGCTTGGCAATTTTAAGAGTGCTGCATCCCTCTGCAAGATATCTCACTATTTTTGACTTTTCAGAGCCTGTCAAGTCCCTCTTCTGACCCATTTTGCCAAAGGAAAGGAAGTTGCCTAATAATTATGCACACCTGATATAGGGTGTTGATGTCATTAGACCACACCCCTTCTCATTACAGAGATGCACATCACCTGATATGCTTAATTGGTAGTAGGCTTTCGAGCCTATACAGCTTGAGGTAAGACAACATGTATAAAGAGGATGATGTGGTCAAAATACTCATTTGCCTAATAATTCTGCACTCCCTGTATATATATATATATGTATATATATATATATGTATATATATGTATATATATGTATATATATGTATATATATATATGTATATATATATATGTATATATATATATATATATATATATATATATATATATATATGTATATATATATATATATATATATATATATGTATATATATCAGACATGGGGACTTGAGACTTAGTGACTTGGACTCGAGTCGACTCGAGTCGCTGTTTTTATGACTTGTGACTTGACTTGGACTTGGCAATCTAAGACTCGGGACTTGACTTGTGACTTGACTTGCCCAAGAAAAAAATACTTGGGACTTACTTGGGACTTGAAGGTGAAGACTTGAGACTTACTTGAGACTTGCACATGTGTGACTTGGTCCCATGTCTGATATATATATATATATATATATATATATATATATATAGGGCTTTTTTAACTAGAGGTTACAGTCAAGGTTTTACACCAACAAACCTTGTTTTGACTGTAAATCTCTAAATAATCTTCTATATGTATGCACATTAAACCATCTATTTTCATTGTTGAGACCCTTTATGATGAAAAGCCAGAGAAAAAAACACCGAAAAGCTCCAGCAAAGCACCTGGAGCAATTTGATTGGGTGAGCGGTAGGAATGGGCTGAGCTATACGAAGGGCATGCAAACACTCCTCCTCGCCCAACGCTGTCTGCACCGAAGGTAAATATGTTTGTCAGGGGACCGGACCAGATCGGAGGCAGGAGGCAGGAAGTATGAACTCATTCGCGTTAACGATCAGTACTTTTATTTAGCAAAATAAAAGTTGTCCAACACTCCGGGACAAAACAAAACAAAAACAGGTTTACAGGCAAACAGGAACTCAGACTAGGAATACTAACAAAACAGGCTTTAACTCAGAACGTGCAAACACAGGTTTTCTCCGAATTAAACAAAACAGGACAGAGCAAAACAGAACAGAAAATGCAATGAACCAGCAACCCGCAATACCCACAACCCACCCTTAAGAAGCCCACACGCAAATTCGACGATCTGCTCCAGCCGGTGCCCAGGGGGCGGGGCCAGCCGGTCGCCACGGCGACCATGCTGGACATGACAATGTTGGTATCCTCATTTGCAGAATTTTGTGACATGCTCACAAAATAATTTTGCACGCAACTTGTTTTGAAACCATAATTTAGGAAAAAAACACTCGGTAACCAGGACCAATTTTCAATGGTCTATTTGTATTGATATGAGACACAGGCTCTGGTGTAATTATTATGGTATAGATTTTATTAAATCAAATGTGCTGAAGAACTAACTTTTGTCTGGAAAGCGGGTTGGTCGGTTTTGTTGAATTTTGTCTTAGAAAATATGGTTGGTGTAACAAAAAAATAAAAAAATACAGCACGTGAGCCAGAAATGAAATTAATATTATTTTGCTTTCATCCTGAAAAGTCAATAAATAATTCAACCAACTTCATTTCTTCACTTACAATGCTTAATAATAAGCTGACTAATTACATTTTATAAAATACATTTTATACCTCTTTTAAATAAAAAAATAGGGGTGAATATTTTACACGGGTACAGGTTATAGACAAATACATACATTCATATAATATTCATAATATAATATGAAAATTCAATACATTTGAAAGAAGACTAATAAATTGTGAAGTTAAAAAGAGAAAAAACCTTTAACATTGAAAAAAATATAACCTAATATATTTTTTCCATTATGAAAGGCGAGGCACTGCTGCAAGTCACTGTGACAAGAGTCCTTTTATTTCACTTATATCGATAGAATATATATTTAAAATGGAGTGAAAATCAACACACACAAACATAATTTTTGATGCAGATTTTATTTAAACTCGTTTTTAGTCCTATATAGGTTTCAGATCATGGGATGTTGTAATGGGGGGTTGTGCAGCCCTTTGAGACTCAGTGCTTAAGACTGATACAATAAATATGACTTGACGTGTTTTATTCTGATCACAAATAAAGTAGATACTAACAAACAAATACACAGTTGTTTAATGCTGAAAGTTCATTATTCATTTCAATGCTCCTTGTCCTTACAAATTCGGGTGTAAATAATAACTAGGCAGGAAAAGAAAACTGAATTGGAAACCCGGAGACACGACACCATTAATGTTTGAGATTGTGTTTAGCAAACTCCATTGAGTCAAGAACGGATGGTCGAACGCGGTCAGTGGTACACGTCTTTGATGCAAACATATCCGATCAGTTCTGAACAGTCCTCAACTTGCTAAACTTCAGCTAAAAGATACCAAGGTTTTAGTATAACCATAACTGTACTGTTGGCAACACTTGTTATTGTAAATTACTGTTATTGTTACTTACTGGATGCAGCCATTTTATCACAGTTTTCAGTCTTGGTGCTCATGGGCTCTTGGCTTACGAAGGAATCAAAATCATAAACTGTGCCATCAGTCCAAATGTAATAATCAGCCTGGAAAACAAAACCAAATTCAATTGGTCTCAAATAAATATGGCTTGACATTACATCTGTTGTTCGATCGCCACATTCCTCAGGATTTTTTTCATACAGTTGACACAGAGGTTACGGCATTCACAGCCTACGATATTTTCAGTTTACAGTGTAGAACACAATGGGGATTTTTTTACCCCTCCTTAAGGCATTACTCCCACAGTATAACATCAAAACCACATTATTTCTTTGCCAAAACTTTTTTGCGTCCGTGCGTGTGACTGCGCTTCAAGTGCCGCATACGTCTCTAAGATGCACGTTTGATATTGGTCGACGTCACATAAGATGCTAGCTGAACTCCCTGCAGCAATCCTCTATTCCATCTCTGTTGCGTTCAGAATATTTTGTAACAAACTTTGTTCAGCAACGTGAACCTAGAATTGCACTGATGCAAAAAGGAGAAGCAATAAAATGTAGCTTGAGATAATAACATATTGCCATATTTCAGTGTTCAAACTTATAGATAAAAAAAAAAACTCAGAAATATTTTCTAAGAATCAACATTTGAGACACAATGATGAAAAAAACTGATATCCAACATTTTATATTGTGCTAACAGATAAACTATCGAAATGTAGGCATTGCAAAAAATATGGGGCGCTTTTAAGTAAATACTTTAACCTCCTTTTGCTGTGATCACAGCCACAAGTCTTTCTGGGTATGTCTCTATAAGTTTTGCACATCTTAAAACAAAAATATTTGCCGATTCATCCTTACAAAACTGCTGAAGTTTGGACGGGGATCGTTTTTACATCATTTGTGCAACGTTTGTGCGTTGTTTAAATCTTTCCAAAATTGCTATATAGAATTGAGGTCTGGACTTTGGCTTGGCCATTCTAATTCCTTTTTACTGTTAGTTTTAAACCATTCCATTGTGGATTTTGGTTAATGTTTACGGTTGTGGTCCAGTTTGAAGGTGTATCTACATATCTTCTCGTGTCTTTTACAGACTCCATCAGATTTTCTGCCAGAATCATGCTGTGTTCGGCTCCATCCATCTTCCTATCAGCCATAAAAATCTTCCCAGTCTTTGCTGAAAGAAAAGCAACCCCAAAACATGATGTTGCCACCACCATGTTTGACTGTGGTGATGGTGTTGTCAGGGTGATGTAAAGTGTTACTCTTGCTTTGCATTTAATGTTTTCCATTCAGCACAAAAAGTTCCATTTTGGTTTCATCTGAAAATAGCACTTTGTTTCACATGTTAATTCTCTTATGTGGCTTCTTGCAAACATCAAACGGACCTTTTAATGGGATTCTTTCGAAAAGGGCTTTCTTCTTGCCACATTTATGTAAAGGGGAGATATATGCAGACTACAAACAGTAGTACTTGAGAAAAAGAAGAGGGAGATAAACAGCTAGAAATTTTTATTTTTTCATCATAACCACTTTACTTAAAGTAGTAAAGTAGAATGAATGTCCTTGTGTTGGATGTATTGTGTATTTTTGATCAGTTTTGCTTCTTCTGCACAAATTGTTGTATGACAGGATGTTTTAAAGCTCTTAAATGCCTTTTATTTGTCAGAGAATGTAATAAATGCATATATATATATATCTCATCTCATCTCATCAGCTGCACCGCTTATCCTTATCTTGGTTTGTTGGACGCCAGGTACACAGCATTTGCAGGAAAATTGTGCTTACTCCATGTACTTCATGTTTATTTTTACCTAAAATATCTCATCTCATTAGCTGCACCGCTTATCCTCAGTAGGGTCGCGGGGGGTGTTGGAGCCCATCCCAGCAATCATCAGATCATCAGGCAGTGGGCAGGGGACACCCTGAACTGGTTGCCAGCCAATCGCAGGGCACTCGGGGACAGACAACTCACTCGCTCAGTCACACCTAGGGACAATTTCGACCGGCCAATTCACCTGAAATGCATGTCTTTGGAATGTGGGAGGAAACCGGTGTGCCCGGAGGAAAACCACGCAAGCACGGGGAGAACATACAAACTCCGCACAGTAAGGCCGGGAGCTGGATTTGAACCCAGGAGGTTCCCACGACCTCAGAACTGTATATATATATATATATATATATATATATATATATATATATATATATATATATATATATATATATATATATATATATATATATATATATATATATATATATGTGTGTGTGTGTGTGTGTGTATACTTAAATGCAAATGTGAAATTGAAACACTTAAGATTATAATTACCTGTTATTTAGCCCGGCAAGTTTATTATCCTTTTTTTTAAAGTCTAATCATTTAGTTAATTTCCAATGTTTCATGATCATTTTTTAGCAAAGTATTTCGCTTTTTTGCTTTTGGTCCTAAATTTTGATTTTGTGCATTAGTGGTTGTCTAACAAAGAAAGAATTTCAAAAAGATTGACTCACCCTATTTTGCAGAATTTTTCAGACAATTCATACCAGGAAGAGCAATTAAACACTACACTTATGAATGATTACCGTCAGGGAATTTTCCCCTTCTAATTATCAACACGCACATCTTCATAAACCCGCCATTGTATCTGACAGATAGATTACAACCATCTGCAGTGCTTATAATTACGCTAATTTTGTTGGAATGCAACTAAACTAGTTGAACTGTCTTCTTTGTCCCAGTGGCCATTTTTACAGCCTTTTTTAAATGAGTTTCATGGATTTAGCTTTTTTGCATATGAAATGTGCCTATTCATAAGTGCTTAAGCAACATCAACATCCCTTACAATTATAGAAGTATAAAATATGATAAAAGTGGTAACATTTTAAAGAGTACACAATGTTTGAGCAACATACATGAATTGCCAAACAGCCTTGATCGAAAATAGATATTGCACAAGCAGTAATTCATCACACTTTGGCTGACTGACTTTGGAACCGAAACTTGGAAAAACAAAGTAGTGTGAGACAATTTATTTACTTCCTACCATCAAACAGGAGAAAATGCTTCTTAAAAATTGTTTATGACCTTGGAAAAATTCTATGAATCCTATTTGGTATGTTTTTTCAACCACATTTAGATAAAAATTCCCACTATAACTTTCATTGTAGCTCTAGTATTAAAAACTGAGAGTTATTAAAATCCCAAATTCTGCATTGTATTCACTGGACAACTTGATTTGTCACTCAAAACATAATAAAGTTGCAGTAATTCTCATCTCATCTCATCAGCCGTACCGCTTATCCTCATTAGGGTCGCGGGGGGGCTGGAGCCCATCCCAGCCGTCTCCGGGCAGTGGGCAGGGGACACCCTGAACTGGTTGCCAGCCAATGGCAGGGCACACAGGGACAGACAACTCATTCGCTCATTCAAACCTAGGGACAATTTGGACCGGCCAATTCACCTGAAATGCATGTTTTTGGAACGTGGGAGGAAACCGGAGTGCCCGGAGGAAACCCACGCAAGCACGGGGAGAACATACAAACTCCGCACAGGAAGTCTGGAGCTGGATTTGAACCCACAACAGGTTCCCATGACATGAACTGTACCGCACAAGCGCTAACCACTGCGCCGCCGTGCTGCCCTGTTGCAGTAATTATGTTTCATCTTAACAAATGTTGACTTTTTAAAATCCTATTCTAAATTTGTTTGATATATGAAACATTGCAGTTGAATACGTTTCGTGACAAAGCCTTCATTGCTTCCGTGCCAGCTAGTTTTTTTCCAAGTGAGGCAGCATCCCATTTTCTGCAAATCACCCATTTCTCAACAACTTCAGCTGATTCTACCATAGAATGATTAAGCAATCGAAACTCCGTATTCATGCCTGGACATAAATAGAAAACTTCGATGTTGCCGAAAAAAGTGCAATCACTCAACTAGAAACATATGTGGAACACTTCTCTCATAAACCTCTCAAAACACCCTGTTGTTTTGTAGTTCATGAAAGAGGCATTTTTCACAAATTTAGGATGAAATTCATGATTTCCTGTGATCATTTCAATATTTTTATTGACTGATTTGCAGGTAGCAACACTATAAGTACCCATTACAGTTGCTTGTAAAATATTATAATATTTCACTTAACATAAATTCAGACTACAGGACGCTATGTATCTGCTACATTTTGAACACTGCAGCTTTAAATGTTGGCGGCTTCTTCTCTTTTTTTTCGGGATATCACTGAGGAAAACGGCGAGCTGCTCTTTTCCAAAACACGTGCTCTCGGAATAATGATATCTGAAACTATATTTGACGCTCTTCGAGAAAAATTAGTTGTTGTTTTTGCCAACATTATTCATATAATACATAACACTGGGCAGAAACAGAAGGCGTGGCAGTGCTTTTTTGAATATTTACTACGTACTCACAATATTGCAGCTTTTTTATACACGAATCAAGTTCTCAATTCATACATCCGACTTGAACGGCTGTGGAAGTTATCCATCAAAAACACTACACTTCTCCTACCGTATCATCTGCATCAATTTCAGGTTAATTAAGTTTCCTTTATTCCTTGAGGAACGTTAACAAGCAAATGCAATTTGTTCTGATGCTGTGGCAACCATTAATGACAACACAGAGACAACTTCCACGTCTGTCTTGCAATCTGGCACCACTCTCAACAGTATGGTTGCCTTTGAGTTAGATATATAAGGCTCACATTTCTTCGTGTTCTCTCTAGGCGCAGTAGTAAATATGTGCTTGTCTTTGAAATCGCCATCTAGAATGGTCACATGATGAAAACGCGTGACTTAAACAATTCGGAAAAGAACTGAAAACGACGCACCTGGGAAAAAAAATGTCAGGTATACAGGGGCACGGGACCGTTGCGTTCTGTTTCTAGGTTGGCAAGCCATGTGCGCCGGCTTTAAAATGTAGGAAGTGGACATTAATTAGTTCATTTGCATGGCTGTTTAAAGTCCTTTCCTGTCAATTGCTGTAAAATAAAATGTAAATGGTTAAAAACAATGTTTAAATTTTCAGGTTTGATTTTTTCTCAACCATCATCCTTAACAGAGTTTTGTGACAATCATATCAACTATAGGTTTTATAGTTTTATTTTATTATTTGTCATAAAGCACATAAGTGATTATGTTGGGAAATCAATGCGGACAAGTAATAATGCACAATAACTTTTTTCCTACAGAGAGCAATAACCGATAAAGTCATAAAGTCCGATAACCTTAATTTATTTTATTTTTCCTTTTTTTTTCACCGCATTCTATATTAAGATAAAACATTACAAAACATAAACAAAATCTATTCATTTTATGTGTGTCCTTATTTTCGTTTACAATCCAATAACATTGTACAGCCCCAGTAAACATGTCTCCAAAAAGTAGTATCGAGCCCGCCCTTCATCAATCAACAGATCAACACTTACTTTGTTTGCCCGTAAGAACTACAATGACAAGATATTATTATGAGCACACTAACATGCAGATTTTTCTGAAATAACATATGATTATGGGTGTGTGCATTATGTGAAAAGACAAGTGTTCCAGTACGTCACACATGCCTAAGAAAAATAACTCTCATTCCTGTCAAGTAACATTATCTTAGCTGAATGCATTAAAACAATTTTAAATAAAAAATAAATGCTGATGCAAAGAGGGCAAAGTATATTAGGCAAAAATCATTTTTTGGCCAATTGAAAGATCTCAAGTGAAGCAAATTTATTGCAGTGATTATTTGATAAAGGAGAGCAACACATTAGAATACACTTTTTTGTATGTCTAATACATGCTGACTGCACTATGTTCGTTCACTGCTCAAAACAGACACCGCACAAAAAAACTGAAAACTCGTGCCAACACTACCTCATACAATATAATGGTACTCATGTCTATGTTCTTGCACATGTCGACTGCACTACGTTTACTGCTCAACCTTGCACAATGTCTGACCATTTCTTTTTTCTGCACTATGATGTCTATGTTTTCACCAATGCATATGCTGACTATGTTTTTGCACTATGATGACTTTGCACCAAATGCAATATTGCACAACCCTTACGATACCAACGGTATTACGATAACGCTGTATGTAACATCCCACATGCCGACATTTCTTGTGTAAATACCATGTCAATTATAACTATAACCTTATCCCCCTTGTTTTATAACCTTATCTTCTCTGTTCCTTTATCTTCTTGGCTCATACCTCACTGTGATGTGTAAAACTGGAGTGTCATGCCCAATTTCGTTGTCACAATATGTTAACCCATTTTGTAACAATGACAATAAAGGTATATTCTATTCTATTCTATTCTAATAGAGAAAAGGAACATATTGTGCTCCAATAAATCATACCAGGAAGGAGTTATATGATGATGCATGGGGGACTTTTAGCTCATAATTGACGACACACCCAGCATCGTCAAAAGTATTCCATCGAGTCACAGACAAGATGATAGATCGTGACTTCTGGCTGCATAGACATTCATGACGATGCTTTTGGTATGCAACTCATCCAGTTGAATTAACTTCTTTTCAGAAGTTCCCATACTCTTTGTCTAGTTTTACTTTTACTCAAATATTGTAATGTAATTTAAGTTCAAAAAATGAAAGTGTAAAGTGTGTCTGCATAGTCCAAACATCAACTTTAATGACATTTTTTGTTTCTCAGTATCAATAGGAATTGCCCATCTGATTATCTGACATTTAACATACCGTATTTTGTTTGTACGGAATAGTGTTTTACAACTCTTAGCCTGCTCGCGCCATTACATTTTTAATTTCCCAAGTTAATCAAAAAGATTAAAAGGTCAATCAAGTATGCAGTATGCACACTTGGCGCCAAGTGTGGGATGTTTGCGTCGAGGCCTTTGGCTGCAGAACGCACACTGTGCCGTGTTCACGCAAATGTGATGCTGTATTAAGCTGCATCGTTTTTCGGTTTTTGTCCGACGTGGCATATCTCACTACAAAGAGCACCTATTTACTTCTGCACCAAAAGAAAACAGGAATGGGGGCTGCATCACTTAAAATGTGAGCCCTATACGTCTAGACGACAGCGCCAGGACAACAATACTGTGGAAAATAGGGCCAAATTGTAACAGAATCATGAAGTTTGGTGTTGTTTTTATTGGTGGTTGCCACTGTACCGGGCAAAACTGCATTGGCTTGTTATCGTTCAAAGATCAAAGAAAACGTCAGCGTTCTGAATAGATAAGTTCCACTGCTGTTCAATTTGGATGTATAAATTAAAAAGTTGACAGTTTGTGAGTACTTTGTAAATATTTCTAAACCTCCAGTCTGCTTCTGTTATGTATTGTATGAGTGATGTTGGCAAAAATCATGGACTAATTTCTCCAAAAAGGCATCTTAAATGTTTTCGTACGTGACAGAAGTGTTATCCTTTTTGAGCGCATGCGTCGTGGAAAAGACCAGCTGGCTATTTTCTTCGACAAAAAAGAAAAGAATAAGACCCCACCGTATTTAAATCAAAAAGAAGCGGTTTATCCGAAATATACGGTATTGACCCTTGGCATGTGATGTAAATTTGCCTTCTCTGGCAGAATGAGAGCCATGACAGATGGAAAGAGGGACTTGAGCACACCGCAGTTGGGTTAAAACAAATCCCAATAACCACGACAGAAGAATATAACCACCATTTTTTACCATAGTGATTTATTCCTGTGCAGTGGGCAAACTTCTAAGCCTGATTTGGAATTATATCCTTTTGATGAAGACAGAAGACGGTAATGTCCATCTGCAGTCAATTCATTAATTTTGCAGGGCACTGAATTAACAATTTATAAAGCATTAGAATTAGAAATCTTGTCATTGTGCTGAAGAAACAAAAGAATGGGAAGAAAAGGACAATCGAATCTTGCTGCTGCGTGTCATTACACTCTTTGCCAAATCAAACAAACCAGGAAGGTATTTTTTGATGATGCATGGGGGACTTTCCAGTTCATAGTTGTTGACGCTCCTATCATCGTCAAAAGTATTCCATTAAGCCAAAGACAAAGAGATAGATTGCTACCTCTGACAGTAAAGACAGTAAAAACAGTAATTACAATGCAGCTCCGCTTATGTGGTTTGCAACACGTCCAGTTGAAATAAATTCTCTTGAGAAGTTCTCATGGTAAAGCCATCTTTTTTTCAGACAAATCTTGAATAGTAAATCAAGTAAAGAAAAGAAAAGTGGAAAGTCTGTATTGATAATCATCACTGCAACTTGAATTCAATCACTTTTATTTTGTCCATCTGATATCTCAAAGAAACATAGGAATAATCTGATCTGGATTACTTTTAATATACTCCATACATTCAGAATTGTGCTCTCAGGACCCCCACTAACCAGCCGTGTGCCATTAAACTCAATATGACATCTTAACTCGTGTTCAGAGCAACTCTGAACAAGTTGTATCTTAAAATATGTTTCTGTTGGCAAATTCTGGTCCCCATGCGCCTAAATCCTGCAGGTTTTTGATTTTTTTCTTCCGAATGTACACTCGATTCATTTGGGAACTCTGCTAAGATCTCGAATATTAGATTCAGATTTTATTTGAGAAAGTACATCTGTAGAACATGCGAGATTCAGACCCTCAAAACCAGACTTTGTCACCTTTACCTCACATAAACCTATTTTCCAATACAAATGATTGTAATTTAATTCTACACGAGTGTGATGATAGCCACAATCTGTCATGAATGTTACACAAGACCAAATTGCAACACTCGTCGTAATGTTTGGCGGCAGAAGCTCAGGAAGTAGTAAGCTGGTCTTGGGACCAAGAGGTCGCAAGTTCAATTCCGAGCGAGTTAAATGTTAAATTGTTCTTGGGCAAGACACTGAACCCCTAATGCCCCCTATATGCAGGTAGGCGCCTTGCATGGCTGTCTCCACTATCTGTGTGTCAGTCAGTGTGTGTGTGTGTGTGTGTGTGTGTGTGTGTGTGTGTGTGTGTGTGTGTGTGTGTGTGTGTGTGTGTGTGTGTGTGTGTGTGTGTGTGTGTGTGTGTGTGAGAATAGGTAAGTGTGAAGCGCATTGGAAAGGGGTTTGGGAGGTCTTCAGTGACTTGAAAAATGCTATATAAACGCCGACCATGTAGCTTCCCCTTGTTTATCTTTTTTTTTCAACCACATCTCTCTTTGACATTGTGACAAATAATGTTGAGATACTAATTGTTTGCATGCAAAACAAATATCCGGTATTAGAGTTTACACATGTATCACTACGGCACTTTATTTCACAAAATTTGTTGTAGGGTTGGGAGTATTGATCTAAATATCGATATTATTGTTACAATGCAAGTACTTGGTTGGGATCGATACTATTGTCTTGAGATCGATACTTAGCTCCTTCACCAATTTCTTAAAGCACTGCTATGTACAGAGTGCAGCCCTTTTATCTCTCACTCAGTGCCCCCGACCACTCTAAGTTTACGCCTGAATGTGTGACTGATGGGCACACTTTTAGCAACTCTCCCTATCTGGCCTGCTGCTTCATCCTGCCTAGCAATTTCAGATAGATAGATAGATAGATAGATAGATAGATAGATAGATAGATAGATAGATAGATAGATAGATAGATAGATAGATAGATAGATAGATAGATAGATAGATAGATAGATAGATAGATAGATAGATAGATAGATAGATAGATAGATAGATAGATAGATAGATAGATAGATAGATAGATACCAATCCAATACCAATACGTTCTGCTCGGTAAAAAAAAAAAAAAAAAGCTTTTTGGGGGGGGCATGTCATGATCATCTCCTCCATGAGCTGCTACCTTATCGTGGTGAAGGAGTGTGTGTGTCCCAATGATCCTAGGAGCTATGTTGTCTGGGGCTTAAAGCCCCTGATAGGGTCACCCATGACAAACAGGTTTTAGATATTCAAAAAGACTTAAAGCTGTATTTGCTGCCAAAGGTGGATCAACAAAGTATTAAGCAAAAGCTGTGAATACTTATGTAAATGTGATTCCTTAATTTTCTATTTTTAATAAATTCAAAAAAAGTAAAAAAAAAATTTCACATTGTCATAATGGAGTATTTTGTGTAGAAATTTAAGATAAGAGATTAAATTAATACAATTTGGAATGAGGCTGTAACATAACAAAATGTGGAAAAAGTGAAGCGCTGTGAATACTTTCCGGATGCACTGTATATATATATATATATATATATATATATATATATATATATATATATATATATATATATATATATATATATACATATATATATATATATATATATATATATACATATATATATATATACATATATATATATATATATATATATATATATATATATATATATATATATATACATATATATATATACATATATATATATATATATATATATATATATATATATATATATATATATATATATATATATATATATATATATATATATATATATATATAATATATATATATATATATTATATCTAGGCAGCACGGCGGCGCAGTGGTTAGCGCTTGTGCGGCACAGTTCATGTCATGGGAACCTGTCGTGGGATAAGCGGTACGGCTGATGAGATGAGATGAGATGAGATGAGATATTATATCTATAGAGGGATATATATATGTGAGAGTTAGGGCTGGGCTCTGGTGTGTAGTCGTTAGCATGTAGTTGTTAGCATTGACTCGCTTCTTGTCCAAGGGCTTTGAGAATACCCCGACTATACATTTATATATATATATATATTTATACACACACACACACATATAAAACTCTCACAATTGCTGCGGGGATTGTCTATTGTTTTATTTATCCCCCATATGTTATGCGAAATCGTTTTCATGTGTTTTTCAATGTGTTTTTTAAAAGTTCGCATTGACTCATTAGAAACACACTATCACATTATGCATACATTATATAAAACATTTTGGAATTCTAATGAGTTGTTGGTTAACGCATCGAATTACACTTTTATTTTTTCACCTGGGTGAAAACGTAACCGCAAAGACCATTTTCAATAAATAATATGTTTAAAACTGATTTATCAACATTACAGCATCTCCCTATGTTGTAAGTATGGCAATATTCTTAAGACTTTAATAATAATATTTTTCACCACCCAAAGATGCATGCTTTTGGTATTTAGTAGACAATAACAAACCTACACTAATCTGTTCAGAATACACTAGATCGGGACACTGCAAATCAGATCCAAGTTGTGAGACTGGTGTTCTAACTCATTGTTCACATTAAGGGCCCGGTCACACAGCCGTTTGCGTCTGTATCGCGGGCAAAATTTTGCGGGTTTTTTTGCCCGTGGTTGCCCGCGATGGAAAATGCGCAAAATTGGCCAACCCGCTGTTCATCAGTGGTATGCCCACAAAACAGACGCCGGCGACTGTTCCGCTTCCTCATCGCGTCATTTCCACGTCATTTTTTCGTGTGGACCACGGGTATAAAAGCTGCCGAGCCGGCGTTATGCGGAGAAATGCATCCTTGCCGAGATTTGTATCCCCTCGCTACTACAACCACTTTTACCTCGTTTTATCTCACTTTTATATCACTTTTAGGGAATTTAATGGCGAACATATAACCAAAACCACTTTGTCTTGCATTTGTTGGGAATGTAATACAACTTAAACCATTCCGTCTTTGTATTTGTTGTGAATGTAATCGAACGGTAATGCACGCCGTATACAAATCACTTTTGAGCACGTAACGTGTTTATTTTGCCTTTTTCTATTCAAATCACTCGTATTGAAACTGTTATGCACTCTACCATAAAGCTTATTTCTGCATAATAAGCTTTACGGTAGAGTGCATAACAGTTCTCAAAAGTGATTTATATACGGTGTGCATTACCGTTCGATTACGTTCACAACAAAAACAAAGACGGAATGGTTTATGTTGTATTACATTCCCAACAAATGCAAGACGAAGTGGATTTGGTTATATGTTCGCCATTACATTCCCTATTAGTGAGATAAAACGAGGTAAAAGTGGTTGTAGTAGCGAGGGGATGCAAATCTCGGCAGGGTTGCATTTCTCGGCATAACACCGGGCTGTAGAAATCATAACCGCTCAAGACACAGTCCCGTGAAGATCAAGATTTCAAGCTATGGCACCGAAGAAGCCAATATGTTATTATTGTAATAGTTTTTCATTTTTATTTTATTATCTTGTTATCAAATGAAAAGAAATGTCAAGAAATAAAAATGGATTAAGACGAGGTCACTACGGTGACCCATGTCCACCCCTTGACGTCTCGAGCACAACTGACGTGTGCTCGGCAAATCGCGCTGTATATACGCGGAGAAAGGCGTTTGACCGTCACATGCGTAACACGCTAATTTCACGTAATAACACCGCGATACAGCCGCAGAACATGCTATGACCGTGCTCCACCCACAATTACCCGCTGAAATTTCCCGTCCTACCCATGTGTAACCACGCCCTGGCCGCGGCCAGAGCACGTCGTTACGCGTCATTTCCGCGTCATTACCTCGTGTGCCGCCAGCGGTCAATACGTGGTCTAAAGTTTTGAGCAGCGCAAAACTTTTTCGCACGGCCAACCGCGTGTGAATTTCCGACCGCATGTAAAGCACTGCTGTATCTCGTCTATATGGCGGTCTCAAAGCGTCCAACATCGTCTGCTTCACGGTCAGAAATTTCTGGCCGTGATTCAGCCTCGATACGCCCGTGAAAGGCTAGGTGACCGTGCCCTAAAGTTTTAAGCAGCGCAAAACTAAAAGCACTGCTGTATCTCGTCTGTATGGCGATCTCAAAGCGTCCAACAGCGTCTGCTTCACAGGCAGAAATTTCTGGCCGTGATTCAGACGCTGTGTGACCGGGCCCGTAATCAAGTAACAGTTGTTTTGTAACGAAGGGGGTTTGACTTTTTCAATAATGCTTGATCAGTCATACATCATACATTTATTGACTGGACTGGGACTCCGACATATGAAAGCGATCACCATTGTTGTCTTCAGCATCAGACCTCGCTTCCACAAAGGTAAAGGCACTTTTCAAACTCAATTTATTGTAACTCTTTCAACGTTTACCATATGCTTAAATCCCCGGGTATGGCTATAAAATAGTATATGTATGGTGACAACTGTTATGTATTTTTTATATTATACAGATGACCTCTGCTCTTCGCTCGTTCTTCTTCCTTTGTGGGGTCACTGGACTGCTGACTGGCGTCGTAAGTGAATTCTCACCCAATCTTAAATCATAATGTGTTTTATATCGATCAACACATTCATTATTTAACTGTTCAACATGCTTTTAATCAAGTTTCATTTTCATCGAAGTGGTGTTTCCCTACGAGCATTTTTCAAGGTTGGCAGCTTTGACTCAAACATACTACTGTGCCGTGAAAAACTATTTTCCCCCTTTTTGATTTCTGTGTTTTTTTTTCGATGTGTATCACTCACAAAGGTCTCGTCAAACTAATTTTTATATCACACAGAGACAACCCAAAGAAATACAGAATGCGGTTTTAAAATATTGATTCCATTTATTAAGGCAGAAAAACATTTAATCCTATCTGGCCCTATGTAATAAAGTAATTGCCCCTGAACCTAATGGTGAGTATGGCGACCTTTGGCAGCGATAACAGAAATCAAACGTTTACCTTAATTGGTAATGAGTCTTTCACAATACTGTGGAGGAATTTTGGCCCACTCTTCGTTGCAAAATTGTTTCAAATATGCTATATTGGAAGGTTTCTAGCCTGAAATACCCGTTTAATGTCACACTACAGCATCTTAGTGTTTTTTTGACTTAGCCACTCCAGAAACTTCATTTTGTTTTGCTTTTTTGAGCCATACGGGTTGGACTTCCTTGTGTGTTTCGAATTGTTGTCCTGCTGCATGATCCAAGTGCGCTTGGGTTTAAAGGGCACAAACTGATGGCCCGACGTTATCCCTCAGGATCTTCTGATAAACACCAGAATTTATTTTGCGTCGACCAGAGCAAGTTGTCCTGGGCCTGAAAACTGGGTTGATGATCTCAAACCTTTGTGACGGTTAAAAATGCAAATAACACAGAAATCATCAACGGACCAAATACTTTCTCACAGCACTGTATTCACGATTTTTCTTTAACATTAACACCTTCTTTGGGTGTTGGTATGCTGTGTCTGTCTTTTGACCAAAACAAAAATTAATCTTTGTTTTGCAGATGTAAGCTGTCCTGATGGCTGGGCTCAGCTGCACCTTAACTGCTAGATTTACCAAGAAGAGGCGAGGAACTTTTCTGATGCACAGGTATGGAAGGTGATAGTTTGCAGCAAGTGTTAAATTCTTGTTATGATTTAAAATTTTAGCTCAATGTCAAAATAACTTGCCGACTGAAAAATCAAGTTCTCTTTTTATGTTTCTTTCCATTTCAGGCTGTTTGCAACATTCTAGGTGGAAGTCTGGTGTCCATCCACTCTAAACTGGAAAATGCAGTTGTCCAACAACTGATTTTGGCGGGCAACAATGATAATAATCGGACCTGGACAGGATTCCGTGATGTGAATCATTCACAAGTACAATGTTCTGATTGTGTTTGAGTGGAGTCTTTTTGGCAAAAAGAAAAATAAGTTTTCCAAACTCAAGGAAAATGGCATATTGGAAAAACACTCCTGAATTTGACATTTTTCAAACTTACGAAGGGTACAATAAATTTCAACCTTTTGACTTGAGGTACCTTTCATTAAAAAATGCACCTAATGGGTTTTTACCACATTTCTAACTCAAACTAGTTTGACTTAATTACATATAATGGTGGAATTTAAACAATTTGGATTTTATAGTGTCAAGCAAAGATTAGCAAATTTGAGAAATTGTTTTGTCTTTTTATTGTTAATCAATGAAAAATGGTTATGTATTTCAGGCTGATGAATACGTGTGGATTGATGGCACGCTTGACGATTTCCGTAACTTTGGGTCAGGACAGCCTAATAGCACTAGTGGATCCTGTGTAGCACTTAATAAGACTGGTAAGTGAACACATTGGTTAGCTATTGATAAGACTACAAGATGTATGACTTGAACTTTTATATCATAAAGCTGGATTTTGGGAAACTAGCCAATGTGCAAACACTGAAGAATACATCTGCTTCAAGAATGTAAATCAATTCAACCTCTGAATTTGATCTTTGCCGACTCAATGAAAAACATTATCAAACCCTGATGGTTTCTTTGGTTTTAAGTTTCAGTTTAAACACTCCTTGCCTGTCCTACTTCTCTATGTTCTGATAAGAAAATTGTAACGTCCTACAAGCAAATGAAAAAAATCTGTCTGCATCAAAATATGTATATTTGTATCCATTTTTTACCATGACAGTCCGTCAGCTGTTCATTATTTGGATAATCATAGTGCCCATACAATGTACTTTCTTTAACTGAAGTATAGGAATTATCCAATGGACATCAACAATATGTGGAGCATCTGATCCTCCGTTACCTTTAACAATTGACAGTAATCAGTATCATGATAACTATGTTCCAAAAGCGGATTGTTCTGGTTTGGTTGTCATCGTACTTGAGTTGTATGAATTTAAACACAAAATTGTTACCGTATTTTCAAGGCCATATATATATATATATATATATATATATATATATATATATATATATATATATATATATATATATATATATATATATATATATATATATATATATATATATATATATATATATATATATATATATATATATATATATATGTAATTGTTTTGTTTTATTTTTTATTTTTTGGTGTTTATATTTGATGTTTAACTCTTAGCCCTGTTTTCCTTTGCTTCTACCCACAAGCTTCTTAAACATGCATCCTCCATCCATTATCAGCACCACTTATCTTATCTTCTCAACCATAATTCTGAAAAAAAAGAAAGAAAAAAACCTGGTACATACTTTTTTCGAGAACAATTTCTGTAAGATGAATAAAATATTTTTTTATTGGATTTGATGAATGGAATACTCACGTAAACAACCAAGCAACAAATAATTTAAATGACAGTATGTTTAAAATTATTTAGATAAAAGTTGTAAAACCACTCCTGTCAAGCCCAAAACATTTCAAAATAGTCTAACTGATACCTGTGTGACCGTATATTAACTTAACCTGTCTCACAGGGTGGAAAATTACTACTGGGACATGTAGAATTTCGTACAAATGACTTTTAAATTATAAAGTCATAACATTTAATTGCAAAATCAAATTAAGTTTTGTGTATATTTTTTTCAATTATTATGGGGAAAAAAATGATTTTAGAATTTTATGACATATGCCTCTTGAGGAGGTTCATTTCATTGTATCCATCCATCATTTGCACAGTTTATACTCGGTAGGGTCGCATGGGTGCTGGAGCCTATCCCAGCTATCCTCAGGCAGTGGGCAGGGGACATCTTAAACTAGTTGCCAGCCAGTCACAGGGCACACAGAGACAGACAACCTACAATCTCATTCACACCTAAGGAGAATTTAGACCAGCCATTTAACCTGACATGCATGTTTTTGGAATGTGGGAGGAAACCGGAGTGCCCGGAGGAAACCCAGGCAGGCACGGGGAGAACATGCAATCTCCACACGGGGAGGCTGTGATAGCTTGACTTGAACCCTGAATATGTGCACCGTGGGGCTGTGTGCTAACCACTCAGCCGCCATACAGCCTGATTTCATTGTACTGCAGAAAAAAATCAAATTGAGTATTTGTGTCACCAAAAAGTCTAAAATACCAAATATTTGAAATGCATTTTATTTCAGGTTGAAGGATTGCAAACACTTAAAGTGAATATTTAAAGTACATTTTAGATATGTTTTTCAGATTTTAGAGAAAAAATAGGGTAAGAGAAAGATGCAAACATGAACTGTTGAAAACAGAATCACCCCTCACATATTGCACGAATAGCTTAAATATTCCATGACTGCCAACTTATCGTGTATATTGGCAATTACTCGTATCATCTTCAATACCATACAACACCAATACAAAGGTAACAATCAACTTTATGACTCTATTTTTTTTTTACTATTTTGGACTAAAACTTAAAATTTAAAAAGAAAATTGGACAAACTAATATGTATTTCTCAATTTTGTACGGATGGAATCTGCTCACTCATTGTTCCTTCTTTGTGGGATCACCGGAATGTTGACTGGAGTCATAAGTCTAAATCTTTACACGCTGACGAAAAACAAAAAATCAGTTTTTTTCTTTTGTAGCACTTTTCGGTCTTCTATTAACTGCATGTTCTTTCTTTTTTGGGGGGATCAAAGTGGTCTTTCCGTTCGAAAATTCTCAAATGTTAGTCCATTTGAATATAATGTATTTTTCCTGAAAAACCAACTAGTATTTTTATTTTATATTGCAGAAAATAGAAAATGATAAATGATTGTGTTGTAAGCTGCCCTGGTGTCTGGACTCAGGTGGACCATCTCTGTTTTATATAGCAAGACGAAGTGAGGATCTTTGCAGATGTAGAAGTATGGAAATTGACTGCTTACTCGAGCAGGGGTGGCCAACCCGGTCCTCGAGAGCCCCATGTCCTGCCGGAGACGACCGAGTTGGCCGCATGTTACTGTAAGTTACTGTCTATGTCCAATCTCCCTTTGAATAAACATTGTGACAAAGAAGAAAAATAGCCAAACTTTTACTGAGTGAAATCAAGAGTATTATTTGTTCTTCTTTTCATCAGGCTGTTTGCAACATCCTTGGTGGAAATCTGGTTTCTATCCACAATGACCTTGAAAACGAAGTTGTCTAACAAGAGATTCTAGCGAGTGAAAATGACGACAATTGAGCCTGGATTGGATGACATGAGACTGTTTTGGTGAAATATGAACAAATACCCAGATGGATGTCTGTGTCATGTTTTTATCTACTTTGAAAAAGGACTTCATGATTGTGTCCCACGTATTGTTGATGCTTCACAAGAAATTACAATTTTATATTTTTATGATTGAAGTCTGAAATGTGACAAAAGGTCACAAAGTTCAAGGGGGCCAAATTGTTTCGCAAGCCACTGTATATATATATATATATATATATATATATATATATATATATATATATATATATATATATATATATATATATATATATATACACACCAGACAAGGCATGAAAATAATCGGCCTGTAAGTATCTTGCCTGTATTCTAAAAGGTGATGGAAAAAAATAGTGGCCAATCAGCTTATGGCTTTTATACAGTTACATAACATCTCTCAGCAATGAGCAATACCCCCAGAGTCTCCCGAGAGGGGGGGAGGATGAGAGACTCAGGAGGACAGATTCACTGGTAACGGCTACGGCAAGGACAAAGATGACGAGACGGCTTACCCAAACCACACTGACTGGGGACGTGTTTGAGGCAAAGTGCCACTGCGGGAAAATCTGTAAAAACGCAAAAGGACTTAAGATACATCAATCCAAGACCATCTGTGGGAAAGGGGTAAAACAGATGCAGCACATAGTGGAGACACTCAGTGAGACGCAGGAGGATTCCAATCGGGAAGCACCCCACAGTACAGGAGACCTCTCGGCATCTGCGATACCCCTCGACCATAGGGTCCCCCCTCACACTACCCCAGGCGCCCAACCCCCAAAAGAGAGAGTGAAGTGGCTGCCAGCAAACAACAACCTTGCATGGAACCATCTTGACCAGGTGGTGGCCAATCAGCTTATGGCTTTTATACTGTCACATAACATCTTACACCCATTGCGATTTGGTTTCCCTCCACATTATTCCTTTGAAACAGCAAATTGTTCTTTTTTGTGGAAAAACTCAAGCTGGAAATAGATTGTGGTGAAATAATTGGCGCTGTCTTTTTGGATCTCCCAAAAGCATTTGATACGCTAAATCATGATATCTTGATCCTTAAACTATCAAGCTTATCAACCAATATGCTACAGTGGTTCAAATCATATTTAGAAGAGAGAAAAAAATGTGTGTACTGCAAGGGTCCATTCTTGGGCTTGCTCTTTACATTGTATATAAATGATCTGCCAGATTCATGTCCAAATGCAGGTTTTCAGATGTACGCTGACGATGCAGTGATTCATCTGAAAGGGAAGACCGCTTGTGCAGTGTCTGATCAACGGTCTGAACACTGACAAACTGTGACAGAGTGGTTTCAAAAGGCAGGGCTGTTTTTAAATGTTAAAAAGACCATGTCTGTTTGCCTCGAAAAACATGTCTATAACCGAAAAATTAAATTTACAAATAAATGGTCAATAGAATTGAACAGGTCTTAGAAAACAAATACCTGGGACTTGTACTTGATTCTCAACTTAGAGTTGACAGCCATGTTAAAAAGTTTTGCAGAGTTGCCAAAGCAAACTTGTATACATTTAGACTGATCAGAGATTACCTGCCATTCCACACACACACACACACACACACACACACACACACACACACACACACACACTCACACTTTCATGCACTGCACGATCTTTTCACACATAAACTACTGCATCTGCTCCCAGTCACAGACAATAGACTACAAATGATTTACAATAGAGCGGTTTCAATTCTAGATAAGAAGTCCATTAGGTCACATCATTGTGTTAGTTTGGAGAACCCAAAAAAATAATCTTTTGAGAACTTCATTAAATGTGTACAGTTGAAGCTTATTTATAAATCCTTGCAACAGATCCCACAGGTTCTTAGTGAGGGTATAGTTCCCCTTTTGGACAAATAGCTTTTACTGTACAAGGCACTAAAGCCAGAAACTGTTTAACCGCTAAACTAAAGGGAGAGTCAAGCTAGATCCTTTTCAAACATAAACCGAAAGACTTTTTGATCAATCAACTAGACATGAAATGAAATGATCCGGATTTATATATCGCTTTTCAAGTCAAGGACTTCCCAAAGCGCTTTAGAATGTGCTCCACATTTCCCAATAGCAGCCTTGCAGCCATGAAAGGCGCTAACCTGCTTATTGGGGGTTTTAGGGGTTCAGTGTCTTACCAAAGGACACTTCGACATGTAACACGAGCCGGGATTCGACCTGGGATCCCTTGATCCCAAGACGAGTGCCCTACCTCCTGAGCTACTGCGGCCCCGACATCAGAAAATATTTTTGCCTGCAGCGCTCAAAGCCTTTTGGATTGTTGAATACAGAGTTGCCAAACTAAAAGACCAATAAAGATAGATTAATAATCGGGTTGCTTGACATGTTCCTATTAAACGCCTATCCAGTAACCAGGAACTCAACGTTTAAGAGACAAGCCAACTTACATCAAGCCAACTTATAAAAGTGATGGCCAAGGTCACAATCAGTACAGAATTTTACATCCAGCAAGGTAGAGTAATAGATCATTTCAAGCTATTCTGAGTCTTGTTTACCGTAGTTTTCATTTACAGAGTCAATTTACAAAGATATACTGAATTTTTTTTTTTCAATTGTGAACACTATTTATTTCCAATATTGTACAGATGGCATTTGGACTTCGCTCTTTATTCCTCCTTTGTGGGATGACTGGACTTCTGACTGGAGTCGTAAGTCTGAGTAAAATCTGAATGACAATGTTGTTTATTGTATCAGTCATTTCATTTGTTTTACTGTTCGGTCTGAATTTAATAATTTGCTTTTTCATCAAAGTGGTGTTTCCCTACACGTATTTTCCAAGGTTTGTAGCTATCACTCTGTCATACTCCTTCTACTCAATGTCATTGTTTTTTCTCTTATTATTATTTCTTATTTTACATTCACATCGAAATTATTTGATATCATCTCATCATGAGCAAAATACCTAATTGCCAGTGTGCAGATGTATACTGTCCGGAAGGCTGGACTCAGCTTGACTCCAACTGCTACATCTACCAAGAAGAGGCAAGAAACTTTTCGGATGCAGAGGTAAAGAAGGCTATAGTTTTATCCCAGTTATGTATTTTAATGCTGATTCCCCAGTATCAAATTTATTTTCAATTGATATGAAGTTCTCTGCTGGTGTTCTTCCTCCAACAGGCGGTCTGCAAAATTTTGGGTGGAAATCTGGTGTCCATCCACTCTAAATTGGAAAATGCAGCTGTCCAACAACTAATCTTGGCGGGCAACAATGATAATAATCTGGCCTGGATTGGGCTTCATGACACCATTTCGGTAATGTTCTTAAGAGTACAAATGTACTGTTCAACCTATTTTTTTGTCTGATGGAAATATTTCTATGCCACATCTATCAATACAATTCAACCAGTTTGAAAGGGCACCGTGTAAATTGGCCAAATAAAAAAAAAATTTGTTGTTTACTAAATTTGCTTTCTTCAAGTGATCACCCGAGTGAATTTAACATTCCTCCATATCCGTAGGTGCCAGGCGATTCCCTTTTTTTTTTTTACATACTAATTATCTGCTCATGAACTAGTACAGGAACATATATCAAACACCTTGTTTCTTAGATTAAGTTGTTTTTGGGACTTACTTTAATTATCATTTTCTTGTTTTACAAAAATTAAAAAGTTAGAATGTAGTAAAAAATGTTTGTTCCACTGCCTGACAAGTTTAGCTCATTTTAAGTATTACTGTTCGTTTTATTTTTAGAAAACAAGACAAAAATACAGGAAAATACAAAATTGCAGCATAATGTGCTAACTTTATGCAAAAATGGCACGAGTGACATTTTTTCTTTTTTTTTTTTGTTTCATGTTACGAAAGTAGGAGGACCGTGTCCGTTATTCATATTTTTATTAACTTTTCGAAATTTAAATTCTAAATTGCGTAATTTTCTGTAGACATGTGATATTGCCTCAAATACTGATGTACTGTAAGGCCATTATCACATCTGATATAATTTTGAAATGTAAGATTTTTTTATTTAATGTTTCCTACAAATTCATCAGATGCTGGTAGGAACTATATTGCATGAGCAATCGGGAAACAGTTGGGCCACTATCACACTGCCATTTTTTAAAATTAATTACTGACAAACTCATTAGGTGGTATCAATACTAATTAATTGACGATTTCAAAAAATATGACTGAGTGGGAGATCATAGTGTAGTAGACGGAAAAACAGGTCGATAACAGGGACGGGAGAGCAGAACGTGGTCGGCGTAAAAATAAACGAGATGATAGCCAGGACGGGAGATCAAAACGTGGTCGGGGTCAAAAAACGGGTCGTAGCCGGAGAGTAAAGGGGAAATCGGGAACAGACGAGTAGAAAACGGCTGAAAAAGCGGGACCGACGGAGTCAGAGTCAAAAATGCTTGCCTTGTGGAAACAGAGGTTCGCTGACAGACTGACAACAGGCGAGTGAAAGGATGGAGCATAAGTAGGACGGGGAGCCAATCAGGAAGCCAGCAGCGGCTTGGGTCAAACGAGCAGACATAGGTGAAATTAATCAGTCATTATGACATCCTAAACCAAAGTGACAAGAAATGATGAGAAAAACGTTGTACAGTAAATTTTGGCTACATGGAAAATTAAGGTTTAACAATATAAAACTGGCGCCAGGAATTACTTTTTTAAACCTTCAATAGACGTTGTGCTTTGAGATTTTTGATGAAAAAGACTGTGCTTTGGCTTAAAAAACGTCAAGAAACACTGACATTCAGTAGATCAGTGTTTTTCAACCTTTTTTGAGCCAGGGCATGTTTTTTTACATTGGAAAAATGTTGTGGCACACCACTAACCAAAAATGTTATAAAATGACATTTAACAGTGTGCGTAATTCCAATATAATTGAGTGGAGTCTTTTTGGCAAAAAGAAAAATAAGTTTTCCAAACTCACGAAAATGGCATATTGGAAAAACACTCCTGAATTTGACATTTTTCAAACTTACGAAGGGTACAATAAATTTCAACCTTTTGACTTGAGGTACCTTTCATTAAAAAATGCACCTAACGGGTTTTTACCACATTTCTAACTCAAACTAGTTTGACTTAATTACATATAATGGTGGAATTTAAACAATTTGGATTTTATAGTGTCAAGCAAAGATTAGCAAATTTGAGAAACTGTTGTGTCTTTTTATTGTTAATCAATGAAAAATGGTTATGTATTTCAGGCTGATGAATACGTGTGGATTGATGGCACGCTTGACGATTTCCGTAACTTTGGGTCAGGACAGCCCAATAGCACTAGTGGATCCTGTGTAGCACTCAATAAGATTGGTAAGTGAACATATTGGTTAGCTATTGATAAGACCACAAGATGTATGACTTGAACTTTTATATCATAAAGCTGGATTTTGGGAAACTAGCCAATGTGCAAACACTGAAGAATACATCTGCTTCAAGAATGTGATCCAATTCAACCTCTGATTCTGATCTTTGCCGACTCAATGGAAAAACATTATCAAACCCTGATGGTTTCTTTGGTTTTAAGTTTCAGATTAAACACTCCTTGCCTGTCCTACTTCTTTATTTTCTGATAGGAAAATTGTAACGTCTTACAAGCAAATGAAAAAAATCTGTCTGCATCAAAATATGTGTCTTTGTATTCATTTTTTACCATGATAGTCCGGCAGCCGTTCATTCATTTGGATAATCATACTGCCCATACAATGTACTTTCTTTAACTGAAGAATAGGAATTATCCAATGGACATCAACAATATGTGGAGCACCTGATCCTCTGCTACCTTTAACAATTGACAGTAATCAGTATCATTACAACTATGTTCCAAAAGCGGATTGTTCTGGTTTTGGTTGTCATCGTACTTGAGTTGTATGAATTTGAACACAAAATTGTCACCGTTTTTTCAAGACCATAGGGTGCACCGTGTGAAAGGACGCAGTCTCTGTAGCTGATTCAATTTCTGTATTTAACACATACACAAGGCCCTCTACTTGTGGCCGTGTTACAACAACAAACACGAGCATCCAAGTGTGCATATTTGAAAATACAACGGACTCGAAACTGAGTTTTGTTGTTGTTTAATTTAAGTATTGATTATAAAGTAAAGCACACGGATTAAACCATTTTAAAGAGCTTTTGGCACTCACAGTTTTACCATCAAAATCCGAAAGATGCACTGCACGATCTTGTTGAAGTATAAAGCGGCCCTTGCCTCTGCAAAATCAGCCTACCTTTCGAAGGTGATTGCGTCACAAAAGAAAAATCCCAAAGTCCTTTTCGACACTGTAGCATCGCTTACAAGGCAACAGACTATCCCAGATAGCTCCACTCATTCTGCCCACGACATAATGGTCTTCTTTACTAAGAAGATCCAAAGCATACAGGAAGAAATCGCTAAAGACAGTATTAATTCAACACATACTAAAGCACTGAAATCTATAGATGCACGACATGGTGGCTGTCCAGAGATTTTGTCCCATTTTAGTGAACTGTCACTCGATAATCTTAAACAGATGGTGAATACGGCCAAACCGACGACTTGCCAGTTCGACCCGCTTCCAGGTTCACTTATTAAAGGTCTCTTTGGCGTTCTTGCACCTTCAGTTCTAAATATTTTAAACATATAACTTTCCTCAGGTGTAGTTCCAGCGGCTTTTAAGTCCGCCGTCATTAAACCCACACTGAAACGACCCAACCTTGATCCAGAAAACTTATGTAATTATAGACCTGTGTCAAACCTAGCGTTTCTTTCTAAAATACTTGAAAAAGTAGTGGCACAGCAGCTGAATGATTTCATGTCCGAGAACAATCTCTTTGAATCAATGCAATCAGGATTCAGGGCTAATCACTCTACTGAGACTGCTCTGATTAAGGTAACCAATGATCTCCTACGGGCAATGGACTCTGGCGCATAATCACTTTTGCTGCTGCTGGACCTTAGTGCTGCATTTGACACAGTGGACCATAATATCTTGCTAGAACGGTTGGAAAAATGGATTGGTCTCTCAGGAAACGTCCTCTTATGGTTCAGATACTACCTCTCAGATAGGACACACTGCGTTAAATATGGCGAATTGACATCTGAGCCCTTCAGTGTTACCTGTGGTGTTCCGCAGGGTTCATTGCTTGGCCCCCTTCTCTTCAGCATGTATATGCTTCCACTAGGTGATATTATTCGCAAGTATAATATCAGTTTCCATTGCTACGCTCATGACACTCAACTCTATCTCCCGATGGAGGAATCTGCCACACTAAACTGTGGAAATTTGGAGGCCTGCCTCACCGAGATAAAAGAGTGGATGTCACTCAATTTCCTGCGTCTTAACTCTGAAAAGACGGAAATGTTAGTTATTGGTCCATCTAAGTCCCATGACTTATTCTCTAAAACTGCTGTGAACATCGACAATTGCCATATCACACAGAGCGACTCACTTAAAAATTTAGGTGTCATATTTGACCCGATCTGTCCTTTCAAACACATGTGAAGAAAATTACTAGAACCGCTTTCTTCCATCTTCGTAACATTGCTAAAATTTGTCCTATACTTTCTCAGTCGGATGCGGAAATCATAATTCACGCGTTTGTTACTTCCCGTCTCGATTACTGTTATGCACTACTTTCCGGTCTTCCGATGACCAGACTCAGCTGGTACAAAATGCTGCAGCGAGGCTTTTAACTAGGACAAAAAAGTACGATCACATCACCCCAATTTTGGCTAACCTGCATTGGCTCCCTGTTAGCCTAAGATGCGATTTTAAGGTTCTCCTATTATTATACAAAATCATACATGGACTTTCCCCCTCATATCTTCAGATCTGATTTCCCCCTATGTCCCGGCCCGAAGCCTTCGTTCTGAGAGCGCCGGTCTCCTGGTGATCCCAAGAGCCAAGAAGTGTTCCGCTGGTTCGAGAGCGTTCTCCATCCGGGCACCGGTGTTGTGGAATGCTCTCCCCCCTGAGATCCGATCTGCTGCCTCAGTGGACATGTTTAAGTCTAAGCTTAAAACTCACTTCTACTCTATAGCATATGAATAACCTAAACTTCTTCTATGTAATAACTTGTGAAGCCCTTTGAGACTATTTGTTATTAAGGGCAATACAAATAAAAATGACTTGACTTGACTTGACTCACACATAAACTACTGCATCTGCTCCCAGTCACAGACAATAGACTACAAATGATTTACAATAGAGCGGTTTCAATTCTAGATAAGAAGTCCATTAGGTCACATCATTGTGTTAGTTTGGAGAACCCAAAAAAATAATCTTTTGAGAACTTCATTAAATGTGTACAGTTGAAGCTTATTTATAAATCCTTGCAACAGATCCCACAGGTTCTTAGTGAGGGTATAGTTCCCCTTTTGGACAAATAGCTTTTACTGTACAAGGCACTAAAGCCAGAAACTGTTTAACCGCTAAACTAAAGGGAGAGTCAAGCTAGATCCTTTTCAAACATAAACCGAAAGACTTTTTGATCAATCAACTAGACATGAAATGAAATGATCCGGATTTATATATCGCTTTTCAAGTCAAGGACTTCCCAAAGCGCTTTAGAATGTGCTCCACATTTCCCAATAGCAGCCTTGCAGCCATGAAAGGCGCTAACCTGCTTATTGGGGGTTTTAGGGGTTCAGTGTCTTACCAAAGGACACTTCGACATGTAACACGAGCCGGGATTCGACCTGGGATCCCTTGATCCCAAGACGAGTGCCCTACCTCCTGAGCTACTGCGGCCCCGACATCAGAAAATATTTTTGCCTGCAGCGCTCAAAGCCTTTTGGATTGTTGAATACAGAGTTGCCAAACTAAAAGACCAATAAAGATAGATTAATAATCGGGTTGCTTGACATGTTCCTATTAAACGCCTATCCAGTAACCAGGAACTCAACGTTTAAGAGACAAGCCAACTTACATCAAGCCAACTTATAAAAGTGATGGCCAAGGTCACAATCAGTACAGAATTTTACATCCAGCAAGGTAGAGTAATAGATCATTTCAAGCTATTCTGAGTCTTGTTTACCGTAGTTTTCATTTACAGAGTCAATTTACAAAGATATACTGAATTTTTTTTTTTCAATTGTGAACACTATTTATTTCCAATATTGTACAGATGGCATTTGGACTTCGCTCTTTATTCCTCCTTTGTGGGATGACTGGACTTCTGACTGGAGTCGTAAGTCTGAGTAAAATCTGAATGACAATGTTGTTTATTGTATCAGTCATTTCATTTGTTTTACTGTTCGGTCTGAATTTAATAATTTGCTTTTTCATCAAAGTGGTGTTTCCCTACACGTATTTTCCAAGGTTTGTAGCTATCACTCTGTCATACTCCTTCTACTCAATGTCATTGTTTTTTCTCTTATTATTATTTCTTATTTTACATTCACATCGAAATTATTTGATATCATCTCATCATGAGCAAAATACCTAATTGCCAGTGTGCAGATGTATACTGTCCGGAAGGCTGGACTCAGCTTGACTCCAACTGCTACATCTACCAAGAAGAGGCAAGAAACTTTTCGGATGCAGAGGTAAAGAAGGCTATAGTTTTATCCCAGTTATGTATTTTAATGCTGATTCCCCAGTATCAAATTTATTTTCAATTGATATGAAGTTCTCTGCTGGTGTTCTTCCTCCAACAGGCGGTCTGCAAAATTTTGGGTGGAAATCTGGTGTCCATCCACTCTAAATTGGAAAATGCAGCTGTCCAACAACTAATCTTGGCGGGCAACAATGATAATAATCTGGCCTGGATTGGGCTTCATGACACCATTTCGGTAATGTTCTTAAGAGTACAAATGTACTGTTCAACCTATTTTTTTGTCTGATGGAAATATTTCTATGCCACATCTATCAATACAATTCAACCAGTTTGAAAGGGCACCGTGTAAATTGGCCAAATAAAAAAAAAATTTGTTGTTTACTAAATTTGCTTTCTTCAAGTGATCACCCGAGTGAATTTAACATTCCTCCATATCCGTAGGTGCCAGGCGATTCCCTTTTTTTTTTTTACATACTAATTATCTGCTCATGAACTAGTACAGGAACATATATCAAACACCTTGTTTCTTAGATTAAGTTGTTTTTGGGACTTACTTTAATTATCATTTTCTTGTTTTACAAAAATTAAAAAGTTAGAATGTAGTAAAAAATGTTTGTTCCACTGCCTGACAAGTTTAGCTCATTTTAAGTATTACTGTTCGTTTTATTTTTAGAAAACAAGACAAAAATACAGGAAAATACAAAATTGCAGCATAATGTGCTAACTTTATGCAAAAATGGCACGAGTGACATTTTTTCTTTTTTTTTTTCGTTTCATGTTACGAAAGTAGGAGGACCGTGTCCGTTATTCATATTTTTATTAACTTTCCGAAATTCAAATTCTAAATTGCGTAATTTTCTGTAGACATGTGATATTGCCTCAAATACTGATGTACTGTAAGGCCATTATCACATCTGATATAATTTTGAAATGTAAGATTTTTTTATTTAATGTTTCCTACAAATTCATCAGATGCTGGTAGGACCTATATTGCATGAGCAATAGGGAAACAGTTGGGCCACTATCACACTGCCATTTTTCAAAATTAATTACTGACAAACTCATTAGGTGGTATCAATACTAATTAATTGGTGATTTCAAAAAATATGACTGAGTGGGAGATCGTAGTGTAGTGGACGGAAAAACAGGTCGATAACGGGGACGGGAGAGCAGAACGTGGTCGGGGTCAAAAAACGGGTCGTAGCCGGAGAGTAAAGGGGAAATCGGGAACAGACGAGTAGAAAACGGCTGAAAAAGCGGGACCGACGGAGTCAGAGTCAAAAATGCTTGCCTTGTGGAAACAGAGGTTCGCTGACAGACTGACAACAGGCGAGTGAAAGGATGGAGCATAAGTAGGACGGGGAGCCAATCAGGAAGCCAGCAGCGGCTTGGGTCAAACGAGCAGACATAGGTGAAATTAATCAGTCATCATGACATCCTAAACCAAAGTGACAAGAAATGATGAGAAAAACGTTGTACAGTAAATTTTGGCTACATGGAAAATTAAGGTTTAACAATATAAAACTGGCGCCAGGAATTACTTTTTTAAACCTTCAATAGACGTTGTGCTTTGAGATTTTTGATGAAAAAGACTGTGCTTTGGCTTAAAAAACGTCAAGAAACACTGACATTCAGTAGATCAGTGTTTTTCAACCTTTTTTGAGCCAGGGCATGTTTTTTTACATTGGAAAAATGTTGTGGCACACCACTAACCAAAAATGTTATAAAATGACATTTAACAGTGTGCGTAATTCCAATATAATTGAGTGGAGTCTTTTTGGCAAAAAGAAAAATAAGTTTTCCAAACTCACGGAAAATGGCATATTGGAAAAACACTCCTGAATTTGACATTTTTCAAACTTACGAAGGGTACAATAAATTTCAACCTTTTGACTTGAGGTACCTTTCATTAAAAAATGCACCTAACGGGTTTTTACCACATTTCTAACTCAAACTAGTTTGACTTAATTACATATAATGGTGGAATTTAAACAATTTGGATTTTATAGTGTCAAGCAAAGATTAGCAAATTTGAGAAACTGTTGTGTCTTTTTATTGTTAATCAATGAAAAATGGTTATGTATTTCAGGCTGATGAATACGTGTGGATTGATGGCACGCTTGACGATTTCCGTAACTTTGGGTCAGGACAGCCCAATAGCACTAGTGGATCCTGTGTAGCACTCAATAAGATTGGTAAGTGAACATATTGGTTAGCTATTGATAAGACCACAAGATGTATGACTTGAACTTTTATATCATAAAGCTGGATTTTGGGAAACTAGCCAATGTGCAAACACTGAAGAATACATCTGCTTCAAGAATGTGATCCAATTCAACCTCTGATTCTGATCTTTGCCGACTCAATGGAAAAACATTATCAAACCCTGATGGTTTCTTTGGTTTTAAGTTTCAGATTAAACACTCCTTGCCTGTCCTACTTCTTTATTTTCTGATAGGAAAATTGTAACGTCTTACAAGCAAATGAAAAAAATCTGTCTGCATCAAAATATGTGTCTTTGTATTCATTTTTTACCATGATAGTCCGGCAGCCGTTCATTCATTTGGATAATCATACTGCCCATACAATGTACTTTCTTTAACTGAAGAATAGGAATTATCCAATGGACATCAACAATATGTGGAGCACCTGATCCTCTGCTACCTTTAACAATTGACAGTAATCAGTATCATTACAACTATGTTCCAAAAGCGGATTGTTCTGGTTTTGGTTGTCATCGTACTTGAGTTGTATGAATTTGAACACAAAATTGTCACCGTTTTTTCAAGACCATAGGGTGCACCGTGTGAAAGGACGCAGTCTCTGTAGCTGATTCAATTTCTGTATTTAACACATACACAAGGCCCTCTACTTGTGGCCGTGTTACAACAACAAACACGAGCATCCAAGTGTGCATATTTGAAAATACAACGGACTCGAAACTGAGTTTTGTTGTTGTTTAATTTAAGTATTGATTATAAAGTAAAGCACACGGATTAAACCATTTTAAAGAGCTTTTGGCACTCACAGTTTTACCATCAAAATCCGAAAGATGCACTGCACGATCTTGTTGAAGTATAAAGCGGCCCTTGCCTCTGCAAAATCAGCCTACCTTTCGAAGGTGATTGCGTCACAAAAGAAAAATCCCAAAGTCCTTTTCGACACTGTAGCATCGCTTACAAGGCAACAGACTATCCCAGATAGCTCCACTCATTCTGCCCACGACATAATGGTCTTCTTTACTAAGAAGATCCAAAGCATACAGGAAGAAATCGCTAAAGACAGTATTAATTCAACACATACTAAAGCACTGAAATCTATAGATGCACGACATGGTGGCTGTCCAGAGATTTTGTCCCATTTTAGTGAACTGTCACTCGATAATCTTAAACAGATGGTGAATACGGCCAAACCGACGACTTGCCAGTTCGACCCGCTTCCAGGTTCACTTATTAAAGGTCTCTTTGGCGTTCTTGCACCTTCAGTTCTAAATATTTTAAACATATAACTTTCCTCAGGTGTAGTTCCAGCGGCTTTTAAGTCCGCCGTCATTAAACCCACACTGAAACGACCCAACCTTGATCCAGAAAACTTATGTAATTATAGACCTGTGTCAAACCTAGCGTTTCTTTCTAAAATACTTGAAAAAGTAGTGGCACAGCAGCTGAATGATTTCATGTCCGAGAACAATCTCTTTGAATCAATGCAATCAGGATTCAGGGCTAATCACTCTACTGAGACTGCTCTGATTAAGGTAACCAATGATCTCCTACGGGCAATGGACTCTGGCGCATAATCACTTTTGCTGCTGCTGGACCTTAGTGCTGCATTTGACACAGTGGACCATAATATCTTGCTAGAACGGTTGGAAAAATGGATTGGTCTCTCAGGAAACGTCCTCTTATGGTTCAGATACTACCTCTCAGATAGGACACACTGCGTTAAATATGGCGAATTGACATCTGAGCCCTTCAGTGTTACCTGTGGTGTTCCGCAGGGTTCATTGCTTGGCCCCCTTCTCTTCAGCATGTATATGCTTCCACTAGGTGATATTATTCGCAAGTATAATATCAGTTTCCATTGCTACGCTCATGACACTCAACTCTATCTCCCGATGGAGGAATCTGCCACACTAAACTGTGGAAATTTGGAGGCCTGCCTCACCGAGATAAAAGAGTGGATGTCACTCAATTTCCTGCGTCTTAACTCTGAAAAGACGGAAATGTTAGTTATTGGTCCATCTAAGTCCCATGACTTATTCTCTAAAACTGCTGTGAACATCGACAATTGCCATATCACACAGAGCGACTCACTTAAAAATTTAGGTGTCATATTTGACCCGATCTGTCCTTTCAAACACATGTGAAGAAAATTACTAGAACCGCTTTCTTCCATCTTCGTAACATTGCTAAAATTTGTCCTATACTTTCTCAGTCGGATGCGGAAATCATAATTCACGCGTTTGTTACTTCCCGTCTCGATTACTGTTATGCACTACTTTCCGGTCTTCCGATGACCAGACTCAGCTGGTACAAAATGCTGCAGCGAGGGTTTTAACTAGGACAAAAAAGTACGATCACATCACCCCAATTTTGGCTAACCTGCATTGGCTCCCTGTTAGCCTAAGATGCGATTTTAAGGTTCTCCTATTATTATACAAAATCATACATGGACTTTCCCCCTCATATCTTCAGATCTGATTTCCCCCTATGTCCCGGCCCGAAGCCTTCGTACTGAGAGCGCCGGTCTCCTGGTGATCCCAAGAGCCAAGAAGTGTTCCGCTGGTTCGAGAGCGTTCTCCATCCGGGCACCGGTGTTGTGGAATGCTCTCCCCCCTGAGATCCGATCTGCTGCCTCAGTGGACATGTTTAAGTCTAAGCTTAAAACTCACTTCTACTCTATAGCATATGAATAACCTAAACTTCTTCTATGTAATAACTTGTGAAGCCCTTTGAGACTATTTGTTATTAAGGGCAATACAAATAAAAATGACTTGACTTGACTTGACTCACACATAAACTACTGCATCTGCTCCCAGTCACAGACAATAGACTACAAATGATTTACAATAGAGCGGTTTCAATTCTAGATAAGAAGTCCATTAGGTCACATCATTGTGTTAGTTTGAAGAACCCAAAAAATTTATCTTTTCAAAACGTCATTAAATGTGTACAGTTGAAGCTTATTTATTAATGCTTTCAACAGATCCCACAGGTTCTTAGTGAGGGTATAGTTCCCTTTTTGGACAAATAGCTTTTACTGTACAAGGCACTAAAGCCAGAAACTGTTTAACCGCTAAACTAAAGGAAGAGTCAAGCTAGATCCTTTTCAAACATAAGCCGAAAGACTTTTGGATCAATCAACTAGAAAGTATTTTTGCCCGCAGCACTCACTCAAAGCCTTTTGGATTGTTGGATACAGAGTTGCCAAACTTAAAGACCGATTAAAGATAGATTAATAATCGGGTTGTTCAACCTGTTCCTATTAAACGTTTATCCAGTAACCAGGAACTCAACGTCTAAGTTATATCAAGCCAACTTATAAAAGTGGTGGCCAAGGTCACAATCAGTACAGAATTTTACATCCACCAAGGTAGAGTAATAGATCATTTCAAGCTATTCTGAGTCTTGTTTACCGTAGTTTTCATTTACAGAGTCAATTTACAAAGATATACAGATTTTTTTTAAAATTGTGAACACTATTTATTTCCAATATTGTACAGATGGCATTTGGACTTCGCTCTTTATTCCTCCTTTGTGGGATGACTGGACTTCTGACCGGAGTCGTAAGTCTGAGTAAAATCTGAATGACAATGTTGTTTATTGTATCAGTCATTTCATTTGTTTCACTGTTTGGTCTGAATTTAATAATTTGCTTTTTCATCAAAGTGGTGTTTCCCTACAAGTATTTTCCAAGGTTTGTAGCTATCACTCAGTCATACTCCTTCTACTCAATGTCATTGTTTTTTTTTCTTATTATTATTTCACATATTATTATTATTTTACATTCACATTGAAATTATTTGATATCATCTCATCATGAGCAAAATACCTAATTGCCCGTGTGCAGATGTATACTGTCCGGAAGGCTGGACTCAGCTTGACTCCAACTGCTACATCTACCAAGAAGAGGCAAGGAACTTTTCGGATGCAGAGGTAAAGAAGGCTATAGTTTTATCCCAGTTATGTATTTTAATGTTGATTCCCCAGTATCAAATTTATTTTCAAGTGATATGAAGTTCTCTGCTGGTGTTCTTCCTCCAACAGGCGGTCTGCAAAATTTTGGGTGGAAATCTGGTGTCCATCCACTCTAAATTGGAAAATGCAGTTGTCCAACAACTAATCTTGGCAGGCAACAATAATAATAATCTGACCTGGATTGGGCTTCATGACACAATTTCGGTAATGTTCTTAAGAGTACAAATGTACTGTTCAACCTATTTTTTTGTCTGATGGAAATATTTCTATGCCACATCTATCAATACAATTCAACCAGTTTGAAAGGGCACCGTGTAAATTGGCCAAATTAAAAAAAAATAGCTGTTTACTAAATTTGCTTTCTTCAAGTGATCACCCAAGTAAATTTAACATTCCTCTATATCCGTAGGTGCCAGCTGATTCCTTTTTTTTTTACATACTAATTATCTGCTCATGAACTAGTACAGGAACATATATCAAACACCTTGTTTCTTAGATTAAGTTGTTTCTGGGGCTTACTTTAATTATCATTTTCTTGTTTTACAAAAATTAAAAAGTTAGAATCTAGTAAAAAATGTTTGTTCCACTACCTGACAAGTTTAGCTCATTTTAAGTATTATTATTCGTTTTATTTTTAGAAAACAAGACAAAAATACAGGAAAATACAAAATTGCAGCATAATGTGCTAACTTTATGCAAAAATGGCACGAGTGACATTTTTTCTTTTTTTTTTTTCGTTTCATGTTACGAAAGTAGGAGGACCGTGTCCGTTATTCATATTTTTATTAACTTTCCGAAATTCAAATTCTAAATTGCGTAATTTTCTGTAGACATGTGATATTGCCTCAAATACTGATGTACTGTAAGGCCATTATCACATCTGATATAATTTTGAAATGTAAGATTTTTTTATTTAATGTTTCCTACAAATTCATCAGATGCTGGTAGGACCTATATTGCATGAGCAATAGGGAAACAGTTGGGCCACTATCACACTGCCATTTTTCAAAATTAATTACTGACAAACTCATTAGGTGGTATCAATACTAATTAATTGGTGATTTCAAAAAATATGACTGAGTGGGAGATCGTAGTGTAGTGGACGGAAAAACAGGTCGATAACGGGGACGGGAGAGCAGAACGCGGTCGGGGTCAAAAAACGGGTCGTAGCCGGAGAGTAAAGGGGAAATCGGGAACGGACGAGTAGAAAACGGCTGAAAAAGCGGGACCAACGGAGTCAGAGTCAAAAATGCTTGCTTTGTGGAAACAGAGGTTCGCTGACAGACTGACAACAGGCGAGTGAAAGGATGGAGCATAAGTAGGACGGGGAGCCATTCAGGAAGCCAGAAGCGGCTTGGGTCAAACGAGCAGACATAGGTGAAATTAATCAGTCATCATGACATCCTAAACCAAAGTGACAAGAAATTATGAGAAAAACGTTGTACTGAAAATTTTGGCTACATGGAAAATTAAGGTTTAACAATATAAAAATGGCACCAGGAATTACTTTTTTAAACCTTCAATAGACGTTGTGCTTTGAGATTTTTGATGAAAAAGACTGTGCTTTGGCTCAAAAAAACGTCAAGAAACACTGACATACAGTAGATCAGTGTTTTTCAACATTTTTTTGAGCCAGGCTATGTTTTTTTACATTGGAAAAATGTTGTGTCTCTGCTCATTATAACTCAATAAAAATCAATTTCAGAGCAATGACTACATCTGGACTGACGGCACAATTGAAGATTTCCTTAACTTTGGTTATGACCCGGTCCTTACTGCTACTGGAGACTGCACGGCACTTAATAAAACTAGTAAGTAAACTCATTAGTTGACATCATATAAGAAAACTTCTCTAAGACTTTAAATGTACTTCTTAAAGTTGGAATATGGGAAACTGACCTGTGCTCAACTGCCGAAGAATATGTCTGCATCAAGAAAGCACACCATTTCCAACGCAACTTCTAGTCTGTTTCTCTCTTGGCCTGCTCTCATGATGACTTAACGCGAAAAATATGAACAAACTTTGTCCTTTTCTACGTTTGAAATGGCTAACTATGAATGCTTCTTGTTTTATCTTTTCCTTAATTGTGATTGACGGGAACTTTGTAATCAAATCATTTGCCTGAATTAAATAAAGGAGTCTGTCTGCATAAAAATCCTTGGGAGATAGTTGCACTGCTTATTCTAAATTGCCAACTTCAATGTAATGTCTTTTCCACACTGTAAGGTTCAGTGGCTCAACAATCATACTTTGTGATATATTTTTTTATTTATGGCGCATGGAAATAAAACTTAGTAGGAGCTAAGGTTAAATATATATATATATATATATATATATATATATATATATATATATATATATATATATATATATATATATATATATATATATACCACAGCCATATCCCCCTAGTGGGAGGTGGCTAGAGTCATTTTTGACTCTTTTTGGGAGATTTATTCAGAGGAGGGGATTCCCAGCCCCCTCGCTCAACCCAACTGAGGTGTTGGGAGTAATTAGGTGACCAAACCCCCCAATTCCAACCCCTAATGCTGATCGCCAAGCAGGGAGGCAACGGGTACCAATGTTTAAGTCTTAGGTACAGTATGGCTCCGCTGAGGCTTGAACCACAGCTCCCCAGTCTTGGCGCCGGCGCCATACAACCTAGGCCACCGAGCTGGTAAATAAAGAATAAATAAATACAATTAAATCAAAATCATTTATTTCATAGAACATAAATCAACATTATGACATGTGGTTTCAGCACTAAATTTAATTTGTTCATTCATAAATGTTTACGTTTGCGCTCCTCACACCGAAGCATCGCCTTTTGCGCCAGCTAGACAGCTGTTGAACGATGTGCAACAACAAAATAGGATTTGCAACGAGCTTTTGAAAGTCTGCCGTCAAAGTTCTGTTTTTTTCCTTTTGGCAACAAACAATCAACATGTTAACCAAAAGAGTGCCGTCCAAGAGCACTCTATAAGTTTCTCATTGGATGAACAGTGACCTTTCACTAGCACAAACAGTTACCGTAAGCAGTATCATTTAATTGTAAAGCAGTATTTCCAATTTTATCCATTTTCCAGTATATAGGGCGCAACAGACTATAAGGCGCCCTTTTACATTTTTGGCCAATTTGGTGCCCAAAGTTGATAAAACATGGTAGTTTGAGTATCTAATGGCCATAATCAAGGTGTGGTGCACCTGGGCTTCTTATCGACTGAAAATTATTTGAAGTCATGACAAACGGCAAACTAGCTGGGAGGACCTTCTGTTTTTGCATAAAGTTAAAATTATGCTAGGTTTTAGAGCTCATACATGCAAGATATCTGTTGTACCTTGGCACACTCATACTCAGCAATATTTTTACAGAATATGATTAATTACGTTTACAAAAGTAGCCTCTCCTGGCATTATGATAAAATCAATTTATTTTCTTTTATGTTTTGTTTTTCACCGTTACATGGTCTGTTTTTGTTGTTGTTTCTTTTCAAAGATTGTGCGCCAGTACCCAGATTAGGTAGGGAAATCCCCTCATACTGTAGTTGATTACAATTTGAATTATTATTTCTCTGGTAAAGAACCCTATCAAAAAAGCTGAGGGCAGGGATCTGCAACCAGGCGGCTCCAGAGCCCCTGGTTGCAGATCCCTGCCCTCTCTTTGGTGCTCTATGGTGATTCCCTGGCGCTTTTCAAAGATGTTTGATGATGGGAAAAGATAGGGTTTCTATTTGAGGACAAACATGACAAAACATTCTTAATGTTTTCCAATTAATATACAGTACTTGTTGCCTTCCTTATAAGGCTTATATAAGGCTTTTAATTTTTTGCGGGACCAGACAATTGTTTTGATTAGGTTTTTTAAGTTCAGTATAGCTTTTTCAAAATTTTGATTTGACAACCCCTGGCATAGGCAAATATCACAGCTGTAATTGTTATTTCTCTAGTCAGTGCATCTACTAGAAGGCATAGTCATTGCAATTATGAGAAAAAGACAATCAATTCAGAAACACACATTTAGTAATACATTTGTTTGATACTGCAATCAATCTTGCAAATTGCGTCCCAAGCAAAGTCATTATATCTCTTTGTTTAGAGGCACAGAACAAAGTTATTGAACAAACACAACAAACAACTTGCTTTAGTGTGTTTTCATACTCAAGCCTTGGCTGACTAATTTATACCAGGAAATTATTATAAAAAATGTAAAAAGAAATTATCCTGTCCTTCAAATTCAGAATTGAAGACACACCTATCATTATCATTGTTAAAAGTGTTCCATAGGGCCAGAGACACTATGATGGATCTTCAAAGACAATAATTGCAATGATGCCTATTTGTGTGGTATGCAACTTATGCAGTTGAACAATTTATTGTTTGACTCACCCAGTTTTACGCAATGTTCATTCTTGCATTTCTATTGGATTTTATTTTACTGAACCCTTGTTTAGTAAACTGGGTGACAAAATCACGTATAAAATTTGCGGGAGCAACACATTGAACAATTAATCATTTTGTTCAGACAACCTGACAACAGAAAGCATGTTCAAATTAGGGATATTTGACCAAAAATATTCAATAGAATTCATAGTGCACAAAATAAATAAGTGTGGTTTTGAAGATCAGAGCCTCCTTTTGCCATTTATTAAATTTAGAATTTTCTTCATAAAATGACAATTACCAGTAACATATTTCCAAAATAAGTTGATAGTAATGGCAGTGTTTGAAATAACGTCTGCCCGGTCGCCCGGGGCATGCATCTTTTACGTCGGACGTACAACTTTCAAAACAACTTTTTCAAATCAAACATTTGTTTTATTCAGATTTTGAAATCTTCGTTCGGTTTGGAAATTTCGGAAATTCGGTTTGTTTAGCAATTTGCATACTAAAAGACATCCTGGATACAAGCGACTGAAATTGGTCTCCTGTGCAGGGTGGCTGGTCTCTCTCTTAGAGATCGGGTGAGAAACATGGTCATACGGGAGGGACTCTGTGAAGAGCTTTCCTGATGAGGCTGTTGCCTCTGCGACCCAAACCTGGATGAGTGGAAAAAAATGGATGGATGAATAGAACTTGAGAAATAAGATTGTAATTATCATTTTTCTTTACATAGGCGAGATACATATTTTTTCCACAGTCTTGTGCACCTTTTAGGGTTGTGATGCTCCAGAGGAAGAACCTGTCTCTGAGTCTGTTCTTGTTTTAAGGGACTTGTAGCGTATGCCAGAGGGCAGTGGATCATAGAGGTGATGGCCAGGGCTAAGGAGTAATTTATGATTTGTTTGGTTCTGCCACGGTATTGCCCACCTGCAAAGTCCTCCAGACCAGGCAAAACCCACTTATGATTTTTGGGGCAGTTTTGTTGGCTCTCTGTAAGGTTCTCCTTTCTGCTGCCATGCTGTCATGCTACCATCTTACCACATCATGATGTTATAGACCAGAATGCTCTCTACTGTGGCTGCATCGACCAGCCGGCAGAGATGGGAAGCTGCGGGTGTTGCTGTCATGGACCTTTTGGACAATTTTTAGGCTCGAAGTTTTGTTGCAGTCATGCACTTTCTGGACAATTTTTTACATATTACCTGGGTTTGCTTTTTATTGATGTTCACGGTATTTTGTGTACTGGTACCCAATGCTAAATCTTTTGCACTCTGGTCATCTTGGAAGGTGAATTACCACTTGTGAGGCCCTTCTCAAGGTTGCTTATTTTCCTCATGCCGAGGTTTTGAGGTGTCTCAGCGCGGTGTGAAGTGCTGTGTTTATGGCGTGGTCAGTGAAGCGGTTTGCCTTGTAGGCAAACTGGTGGGGGTCCAGTGTGGGTGGCAGGGAGTCCTTGATGTGCTGGGACACCAACCTCTCAAAGCACTTCATGACCACAGTCGTTGAGGCTTTCCACTGCTGACTTCTTGGGGGTGGGAATGATGGTGGAGGTTTTGAAGCAGGGTGGGACGGTACCCTGCGACAGGGACTTTTTGAAGATGGTGGTAAACACCGCAGCCAGCGGATCGGCACAGTCGCTGAGTACCCTGCCTGGTACTCCATCCGGGCCAGCTGCCTTCCTGGGGTTAACAGTTTTCAGCACTCGCCTTACTTCATGCTCCTGAAGTGTCAGTGTGTTACTGCTGGTTTTTGGTGGGTGTGATGTGACTGTTTGTGGCCTTCAAACTTCAAAGCGAGCAACGAACTGATTAAGCTCCACAGCTAGTGAAGCATCAGCCCCAACAGTTGCCAGGTTGTTGCCTCTGAAGTTTGTGATGTGTTGTAGACCCTGCCACATCCTCCTCGAGTCATTTCCAGCGAAGAGGTGCTCGATCCTCCTCATGTAGGCTGCCTTTGCATCCTCAATGCCTCTCTTCAGGTCAGCCTTGGCCATGCTGTAAAGAGCCTTGTCTCCAGACCTGAAGGCAGTGTTGCGGTGTTTGAGGAGGGTGCACACCTCGGTGGACATCCAGGGTTTTTGGTTTGGGTAAACCCTGATTTTTTTTCTTTACTGTGACGTTATCCATACATTGTCGAATATAGGATAATACAGTGTCAGTGAATTCCTGGAGGTCATGATGGTCAAATACCTCCCAGCAAGTCCGGTGGAAACAGTCCTGTAGCTGAGAGAGAGCTCCCTTAGGCCATGTTTGTATTGTTCTTGTTAAAGGCTTTGTTTTTCTCCGGATGGGGGTGTATGAGGGGGTGAGGGACAGACAGAGGTGATCGGATTCAGCTAGGTGGAGGAGGGGGGAAACTCTGTACGCGTTTTTAAGCATGCCTGATTAAAGTCGCTGGCGTCGATAAAAGCTCCGTCGGGGTGTGCAATCTGTTGTTTATTGATAGCAGCGGGTAAAAGATTTAGCGCTATGCTAACCTTAGCATCCAGTGGAACGTAAACAGCTATCACAATGACCACAGTTAGCTCTCTCGGTAGACAGAAGGGTCTACACGATACTGCGAGAAACTCTATATCGGGAGAGCAGTGTGTGTCAATGATTCTGCTGTTATTGCACCACGCGTTGTGCACGTAAGCGCATAGACCCCCACCCTTGTTTTTACCGGAGTCTGTCTCGGTCGTGCCAGTGTAGCATGCGTCCTGCTAGTTGGACGGCAGCGTTGGGGATCTGCAGGTGAAGCCAAGACTCTGTGATCACAAAAATGTCCAGCATTAGCTCAAGTTCACCCATAGAAGTAGTTTCAATAGATTTTCTGCATTTAGAACCGAGCAAGGGGGGCTACCAATACATTTTAGTAGTTGTAGACCACTTTACTAGATATGCTCAAGCTTAACCAACTCGCAACAAAGCAGGTAAAACTGCTGCAGAAAATATTTTCAACTTATCTGAAGTGGGGATGCCAAACCTCTTGAAAGTATATAGATTTACCAAGCTAAGTTAATAATTCTCACAACATAACAATACAGTGATCAAATAGTGGGTTTTGAACAACAATGAACTGCAAAACACAAAAAGAATATTATCAATCAAATTTACTGAATGTCCCTGATTGCATCACACGCGAGAATCTTGCTGCCTATTGACGAAAACTGCAGAAGTGTGCCAAATTGACAAAATGAGTGCTGGAGAAATAAAATACAGACCAAAAGAAAATTGTTTTCACCTGCAACACATTCTGACACTGTCTTGTGGATAAGCTGCAGATCCGTAAATCTGCAGAACAGATAAGGCTCGCGTGCTGTGTGTAAACCTAATTTTTGTCTGTGTCTCTCTCAAGTTCGTGATTGAAATTATGACACAATTTGTCTATTGGCGCATTATGTACCCAAAATATAATTGTAAATAAAATTGTAATCCTGCAAAGTTATCCTTTTTTTAGCTAAATGTACCTGTAATTTGATAACATATTTTTTTCTTTAACTGTTACGAAATACAATTATATTTTATATTATACATGTATCCGGTTACTACCCAACCCTATAATGGCAAGAAACAGCATGCTGTTTCCCCTGTTCCCACACACATGAACCAAATTAGGCAATCTCACACCAAAATACTAGCGTGTTTGATACTTGCGCCTTTAGTACCGCGGCATTGTCCTCCAAAAAGTTCCCCTGCTCACTATCCGCCGAAAGCAAAATCCAAACACAAATGGTGACTCTCATTCCTAATCGCTTAAGTTGTTTAAAAAGAATAATAAAGAATCAGGAGTTTAGAATATTTAAAGGGAGCAATGTTAAATGTTGATTGAAGAAAATATTCGATAAATAAAATGTTCTTAAGGTTCTCTTTTTTTTAAAATGTCTCCATGGGATGAAGTTGCTAAACTTGTTTGTTTTCCAATTGTGTCACATGACACATTCCATACCTGACCTCCAAGTGTACAAAAGCAATTGACTTTGTCTTTGTCAGCATCTGCAAAGGTAACTGAAGAGGGCTACGAACTAAATTCACTCTTTTAACGGTATGTGTATTCCTGATTTAGAACATTGATAACCATTCAAAGGCTGATTTTAAGTACACTAAGTACTATCTTTCTTAATTTTCTACAGATGGCATTTGCTCTTCGCTTGGTGATCCTCCTTTGCGGGATCAGTGGACTGTTTAGTGGAGCCGTAAGTCAAAATATTTACACCTGTCCCCCAAAAAATTTTTGGGGACAACTTCTGAGGTCTTTTTGCTTAATAATAATATATTATTCTAACCAAATGTTTTCTCTTTTGAAGTTGTCTTTCCCAACAAAATTTACCAAAGGTAAGTAGCTTTGACTGAGTAATGTTTAGCGAAAAAAAACCCTCCCATGCCTTATTTTTTTTTCTAACACTATAAAATGAATGTATTGCAGATGTAATCTGCCCTCATGGATGGACTCAACTGGATTGCTACTGTTATATTTACCAGGAGGAAGCGAGGGGTTTTGCAGATGCAGAGGTACAGAAGAATCATTTACAATCAATCATACTGAACATTTTACATGAATGTTTTAGTCCAACGTGTAAATATTTTGCCAACTGCCTGGCATTTTTGCCCGAGTGAGATCAAGGTCTTTACTTTTTTCCTTCTTTCCATCAGGCTGTCTGCAACATCCTAGGCGGAAATCTAGTTTCTATCCACAATGACATAGAAAACGCTGTCGTTCAACAAGTGATTGTGGCGGGTGAAAATGGGGATACCGATGCCTGGATTGGACTCCATGATACAGTTTTGGTGAGACACTGACCAGAAAATAACCTTATCAAGCTTCAAACTCATACCTCGAAATCTAGTTTGACTCAGTTTTGTGATAAAATTATTTTAAAAACTTTGAAATGTTAACTGCTTGGGTTAAGGCGGGCAGGGTCAGCAATAAGCGGCTTTTTGTGGCTCTCCCACTTTTTCAAAAATGTTTAATAATAGAAAATGATATGGTACCTGTTAGAGGACGAACATGACACAAACATTGATAATATATTCCAATGTATTTACAGTATATGTTGCTTTCTTCATAACACTTATATGAGGCATTTTCATTTTTTGCAGCCCAAGACATTGATTTTTCTTTTATTATTATGGCTCTTTCAAAGTTGTAGTCATTAGCATTGGCTCAGTCCTTCTCCTAGGGCTTTGGGAATACCCCGAATATATATATGTATATATATATATATATATATATATATACTGGTATATATATATATAAAACCAGTTCAGGGTGTCCCCTGCCCACTGCCCAGAGATGGCTGGGATGGGCTCCAGCTCCCCGCGACCCTAATGAGAATAAGCGGTACAGCTAATGAGATGAGATGAGATGATTTATATATATATATATATATAGTGTGTGTGTGTGTGTGTGTGTGTGTGTGTGTGTGTGTGTGTGTGTGTGTGTGTGTGTGTGTGTGTGTGTGTGTGTGTGTGTGTGTGTGTGTGTGTGTGTGATTTCATTTTGTGCGGCTGAAAAATATGTATATATTTTTGAGGTCCCGTATGGTATCTTTCAACATTTTGGGTTGCCAACCCCTCGGGTTATTATTTTTTATGTATTTTTATATTGTAACACTTGTGGTTCCAGGAAGCTGACTACATCTGGACAGATGGTACACTTGAAGATTTCGACTCATTTGCCTCGGGAGAGCCCATGACCGCTACTGGAGACTGTGTAGCAATGTCTGAGACAAGTAAGTGATATCAATGACCAACTTGTGACCATAAAACAAAACTAATATGTGAAATTCTATTCCTTATAGGTGGGGATTGGGCAACTGCCGCGTGCGCAGACCTTGACGAGTATGTCTGCAAGAAGGCCGCGCACATTATCAGCCACTGATCCTTCATTTTATCTTCCCGCCTTCTGTTATGAAGACTCATTGGAAACCTAGTTTGTTTACTATAGCGTTTACTTTCAATGCTCCTTGTAATCTGTTTTTTAATCATTATTCTTTCACAAAATTGGAACATAAGTGAAGATTTCAAGCAAATAAAGGTATTGGTGTGCATCAAATATTCATGTTTCTTTCGTTGTTTCCCAAAAAGTACTGTGTCTAACCAAACTAATATATTCACTCATACCTGTATATAGTATATGTTTCAACACTGATGATTGGTTTCTCATAGGCCTTAAATTGGAATTTTACAGCGGGTTGTGGAATCACGATATACAAGTTGGGCAAAATGCCGCCTAAGCAAAAAATAGCCTTCCACCACCCACCACCCCGCATTATTGCCTTCTTTAAATAGGAAAATAGGTTTCTTTTTTGGGGGGGAAGCAGCACATTACTTAGCTGCTGAATGCCAACAACGGCATGTCCCCGCAGACCTGGCGCTATTATCAGCGGTGTGGTTTTTTGTTCTCCTCTGAATTCATTACGTCACGTCTTTTGGGATAATGTAATTCAAAATAGAATAGAATAGAATAGAATAGAATAGAATAGAATAGAATAGAATAGAATAGAATAGAATAGAAAATAGAATATACCTTTATTGTCATTGTTACAAAATGGGTTAACATATTGTGACAACGAAATTGGGCATGACACTCCAGTTTCACACATTCACAGTGAGTTAAAAAGCCAAGAAGATAAAGGAACAGAGAAGATAAGGTTATAAAACAAGGAGGGTAAGGCTATAGTTATAATTTACATGATATTTACACAAGAAATGTCGGCATGTAGGATGTTACATACAGTTGGTATCGTAATGGTTGTGCAGTTTTGCATTTGGTGCAAAACTCATCATAGTACAAAAAAATAGTCAACATATGCATTGGTGCAAACATAGTCATCATAGTGCAGAAAAAAATGGTCAACATTGTGCAAGGTGTGCAGTCAACATGTGCAAGAACATAGACATGAGTACCATTTTACATTCGTGTGAGGTAGTGTTTTTGCAAGAGTTTTTCAGTTTTTTTTGTACAGTGTCTGTTTTGAGCAGTAAACAAACATAGTGCAGTCAACATGTGCAAGAACATAGACGTGAGTACCATTTTACATTTTACAAAATAGCTACTACCATATAGTTAGATAGCGATTACAGACACAGGATTTACTTGGCGCCGATAGAAAAGGGGAATTGGTGAATGCGTCAACCGACTCGTGTCTCTCTCGAAACGAAACGGCACTGTTAGCCGTCTCTTGGAAGTGGGAGTCGGCTACCCGCCAGTTCCCTCTGAGACGGTGCTTTTCTCGATTCGTAAAAATGCAATTTCAGAGATTTTGTGCTGTTGAATATTAATTTGTTGAGCATAAAAAAGGTTAAAATTGTTTTGTATTTAATATTTTTCTTTGTTGATTTGTAAATATCTTATTTCATATTTCATTTGTTTTTACAGTGGTAACATTTAAGGGTTGATTTTACTTTGTTTTTACACTTTTTAGGTCATCCATAACAATATATAATAAATAGTAATATATGGATCAAAAAACATAAAAAAACGGAAGAACCATTTGGGAGCCGAAAGAGACAACTCTTTTTAGTGAGCCCAGCAGAAAAAGCTGGTTCTCAAAAAGAGTCGGAATTCCCCTCTCTACAACAGATCAATCGATCACTTTATATTGTTTGCTGCTGATTGTTATTTGATTATATTTTACTGTTTTTATTTCTTGCACCTTAAGTGTAGGATAAATCCGTTGCTGGTGAGAGGCAATAAATATTTCTACCTGTTCTTCTCTATTCAACTGACTCGAATACTGCTAAGAAAATGTACAATTCTTTGAAATACAACTTCTTTTCAAAGTAACAGAAATTGTTGCTTTTTCTGGTAACTGGATACTTTTACTATAGAGAAACTCAGTTACTAACACACTTTCTATTTGGGAGAAGTAGTAAGTAACTATAACTAATTACATTTTAAAGTGCTGTGCCCAACACTGCTCAGGGTTGACATGGATGACTCAACACAGTGTTTTTGTTTTAACCAATCTAACTTTCAGTAATTACTACAACTCAATCAATCTTAACAAAAATACATTGAATACATCTTTTCTCAAACCATGAAGCTGAATTGTTTGCATACCATCCAAACCAAAAATAAATCTGTCATTGTTTCAAGCGGTACTTTATTTTCTTACAGATTCATTCCAACCTGTAACTAGTCGAGCTATTGACAAATAGGCTACCTAGGTGGATGTACGTGGTATGATTTACAGAGGGAAATGCTTAACTACCATAGAAAAACACGTCAGACTTGAAAGTTGCTTTAGAAAACAGTATTTTAAGGCAATGAAATTGTCAAATAAGACTCAATAAAAACACAATAGTAAAAAAACACTGGCTCTTTTAGTGAGCCATGCCGAAAGAGGCGGTTATTCAAAAAAAAAGCTGTAATTCCTATCCCTATTCCAGACCCTTTTAGAGTACTAAATTTACTGTTGAAGGCAAGAACTTAAAATGAACGTCTCTTTGAAGATGTTGCCAAAGCCAGGTGCCTCGAACAAAGACACTGTACTTGTATTTATTTCTCTCTTTCTCTCTCTCTCTCTCTTTCTCTCTCTCTCTCTCTCTCTCTCTCTTCCACACCTTTTCTCCCACTCTCTGTCTCTGTTTCTTTCACTCTCTGTGTCTCTCTTTTTCTTTTCCTTTGTTGCTCTTTGTCTCTTTCCCTCTGTGTCTTTTTAACTTCTTTTGCTCTAACTTCATTTTTTCCTTTTCTCTCTTTTGTTTCTCACGCTCTCTCCCTCTCTCCCTTTTTTCTTTCTTCGTCCCCCCCTCTTTTCTTTTCCCTCGCTCTTTCTCCTATTTCTTCGTCTCTCTTTTTCTTTCTCTTGAATTTACTAGTCCGGCCCCCGACAGAATGTTTGTTCTATCGTGTGGCCCCCGTGTTAAAATGAGTTTGACACCCCTGCTTTATGTGCTCTTCGCAGAGCACTGTGGGTTCCAGCATAATCAGGTGTTTTGATCATGTCTAGCCAGAAATCTGTTACTGTGATGTGCTGCGGGAATTTTTAATTGTTTCCCAGGTCGACTTGCAGTTGCAGCTTTGGTGAAATGGATTTAATTGTGTTTGCTTATACTGGTTGCTTGGGCTATGCTCTCAGCACCTGTTTCTAGAACCTGGTCATGGCACTGCCGATAGCGACCATTAGCCAGGGATCTTGGGCAGCAACTGAGGAGATATTCTAAAGAAACACTTTTTGAGAAAAGGGGGCAGGGGGATGTCTCACTCTTCCCCCACAGATGAAGTTTCACTGGTCTTAGGAGGGCATTGTAAGCTGCCTGTACAAGTAACTGTACAGGGTGAAAGATAGCCTGCATGTTGTTTGACCTGGTCGTTTTGTGCTGTAACGTGCTCTCCCACCTTGTCCATGACCTCTTCTGCCGGGGTCCACCATGTAGGCTCTTATGAGCGTATGGTGAACACATGATCTGGATGGGGGGCCCTTTGCATTCCACATGCAGAGCTTTAATCACCAAGTTCATTGCCAATGTGAAAAGGATAACGAAGATGGTACAACTTGTTAATACTGTATAAGGCAATGTCAGTCTGACATTACTGAACCAGAAGTGAACCTGAGCCTGAATTTGGCGTAATCCAGGATCAGGTCATGAGGTGTAGTACAAGCTCAACTAGTTTGTGCTGAATGGACCTATAGGCTTTAGTCAACTCCAACCACAACACAGCAAGGTCATCTCTGTTTACATGGGCCTCCCTGTTGAGCTGGGTGACCACACCAGTGTGCCCGAGGCAGCCAGAAGTTCCGGGAATACCACGCTTCTGGAAGAAAGTGTCGATGTTGTTGTTATTGAGGAGAAACTCGGTCAGACTATGCTTTTATTTTGAAGGCATCTTGCCAAAAGCATTCTAGTTAGAAAAGTCCGCAAACACAACTAAGCAAGGATTAGAAAACTTTATGAAGTAAAAAAGCATCAACTGTTGTGCAGCATGCATTCGATGGGTTTTGTAATGTGTGTAATATATTGCTTGCTTGAGTTCTAATCAGCATTAGAGGACATTCTTTTGGGGGTGTTTGAAATAATTGGACCTCCGTTTATATATTTGTTGTGATAGCAAAAACAAATGTGCTTGTGCATATTATATACCACTTCATACAGTTGTGTGATTAAAGGTTAGCAGTTAAAATGTTTATCTTCTGTTAAATATTACAACATACTTCATTGGAGGCTTTCATTCAGTTTATAATGTTCACTTTATTCATGATCGTTAGATCAATCTTGTGAGTAGTATTAGTTAAATATACATAAATATAACATTTCAATTCATTGTTTGAAAGTGGTAACGTTATAAATGAGGAATTAACATACAGAAGGATAACTTTGAATTTTGATTTACTTTCTCACAGCTTTTTTGTTGCCACATTGTGCGTATGATGAGAATGGTTCTTTAAATATATCACTGTGAAGCACCAGTTTGAAAGTATGACCATCATTCTGCTGGGGATGCTGCAGCTACTCTCCCTCTTCACCAGATTTCTTTCAATGTCTTCTACAGGTGTCAGTGAAGGTCTGGGCAGTGCTTGTAAGCAAGGTATTGTACACCACTGGGGTCTGGTGTAGAGGCTGACCGGGCCACCTTGATGACTTCCTCAACCTCCTTCCGACTCAGCTCTGAATCATTGGTCTCAACTGTTGATGGGGCAGGGCTGACAAGAGCTTTGTACCTCTTCTTCCCTCAGTGGATCAGCCATTGGGTTCTTGAGGAAGTGGTTCACTTCTTCTCTTGAGCACTCAAGCTGGCCACTGTTTTTGTACCCATTCAACCACTTGGCAAAGCAGAAGGGATTGGCAATATACGCCGCCTTCTTCCTAGCTCGCTCTCCTCCCCGTCTCTTGTGCCCTTCTGCAGAGTTTTCAGTTATGTCTTCAGGATCTTATGCAGTTTTGCCAACGGTTGCTTCCCCTCCTCAGTAGCTCTGTATAAAGCTCCACGCGCAGTTGATGTATAATTTTTGGGCTCAGCGGTTAATGGTGTAGGACGTGGTCTTGGTATTGTCTTTTTCAGTCGAGCTGAATCTCATAGCTGGTGATAGTGGTGATCATAGCTTGAAGTCTGCTGTCAACATGTTCTTTGGCAGTGGCTTGGACAATCTTGGCCACTTCTTCATCGAACTACCGTGACCCTCACCCTATGCTCACTGGGGGCCATTTCATCTGCTGTTGTGGAACTACTCTGCTGGCACGAGACTGGACTGGGATTTGTGGGTTGCCTATTGTACTGGCTTCCTCCTGCGTCTCACCAGATCCAGGACCTGTGTTTTGTACCTCACTCTACCGCTTCAAACATTTCATTGTGGTCTGACTGGGCAGTGGTACCTTGCCGCAGATACATGTCATGATCATAGACTATTCGTTTGCAAGGGTCAGTAACCTTTAGTGCGTCTAATTGGAGATCTCGTCCTCCCCCTGTCTAAGGATCTCTTAGGGGTATTTGTCTTAAGGGCTTTTTGTAGCTTTTGCAGTTCCTTCTCACAACAAATACAGGCTGGGGTGCTACAACAACCTGTCCTAGGTGTTGTCTTTCCAGGCTGTCAAACTATTCATGGTTGCCACCAATGTTCCCTCTAATTTTCCACGGGTCTGAGCGTTCACACAAAGTCGGTAAGCAGCGGTTGAAACAACAGTAGCCAACCATAATCCCAAGTGTGGCATGATAATTATCAAACATGTCCAAAACTTGACATCAAGTTACATTTTGCTGAGTTTCCGGCAATGCAAAATTATTTTTCTCTTTTGAATGAATTGACTCATGTACAATTGCAAAGGTTGTACGGCCTACAAACGTTTTTTGTTCTTACAATTCTTTCACAAGATATCCATTTCTTTTTATTTCCTGATATATTTTGTCGCATAATATTAACATTTTTGGGGGCTTATTTAGTCGGTTGTAAGATAAAGAACTGTACTTAATCACATTTTTTAGTGGAAGTACAATGTTGGCAACAAGATTCACTTGATATAATTGGAAATTATTTGAATGCTACACAAATTTTTTCTTCTTTTTTCTGTGTTTTTTTCTACTTTTTTTTAAAATCCAATTAAAAAAAATCTCATTGTGTTTCTTTTTTTCCGAGCTGTAACTTTTTTCTTTTTGTTCTCTATTTACCTTTTTCCTACATTTCTTTCTTTTCTTTTTTTTTCTGGCTTTTTTTCTAAATTTTTCCTTCTTTTTTCTCTTCCTTTTGTTTTTCTCAGCTTTTCAATACTTTATCATTTTAGCATTTTTTTCTTTTTTGTTCTATTCCCCCTTCCTTTAAGTCATTTTGTGCATCATTTTACATAATATTTGGTCATGTTGGGATTAAAGAAGCAAAAACACCCCCGAAGAGCCGGTCCTTTTAGTGAGCCGAGCCGAAGTAGCCGGTTCCCCGACAAACTAACTTTATTCAACTTCGTTCTTCTTCGACTCGACTTCAAAATACCGCATTTAGGACACAACGTCAGGGGAACCCGTGTATTTTTACCTTCATACACTGTAACTTTGAATAGAGTCGCTTCTTACTTAGTCATTTTGAGCCCTCATATTTGTGCGCTGGCTAGATTTTCTTGTGCGCTGAGAGTGTGCAAACAGTGCGCAATTGCGCACGCGCGCAGCTTGGAGGGAACACTGGTTGCCACCTAGTTTCTTGGTAGGAGTCACTGGCTTTATCAGCGTGTAACCTGAAAGAAACATATCCTGGATGCAACTGGGATGCATCATCGGGGATGCATTTTGCGTTGATTGAATGTTTCGGGTCTCGCATGATCAGACACTCTCGCCAGGCGATCTAGCTTATTTTGATCACGCCTCAGCTATGGTCCCAGTAGCAGCCTACGGATGTCTACATACAGTGGCTTGTGAAACTATTTGCCCCCCTTGAACTTTGTGACCTTTTGCCACATTTCAGACTTCAAACATCAAGATATAATACTAGAATTTCTTGTAAAGCATCAACAATAAGTGGTACACAATCATGAAGTGGAACACACTTTATTAGATATTCTAAACTTTTTTAACAAATAAAAAACAAAAAAGTGGGTGTCCAAATTTATTCAGCCCCTTTACTTTCAGTGGAGCAAACTCCAGAAGTTCAGTGAGGATCTCTGAATGATTCAATGTTGATCTAATTGACTAACGATGACAAATTGAATCTACCTGTTTGTAATCAAGTCTCCGTATAAATGCACCTGCTCTGTGATAATCTCAGAGGTCTGTTAAAAGCACAGAGAGCATCATTAACAACGAGGCAGGCAGGTCCGAGATACTGTTGTGGAGATGTTTAAAGCTGGATTTGGATACAAAAAGATTTCCCAAGCTTTAAACATCCCAAAGAGAATTGTGCAAGCAATAATATTGAAATTGAAGGAGTATCAGACCACTGCAAATCTACAAAGATCGGGCCGTCACCCTAAACTTTCAGCTCATACAAGGAGACAACTAATTAGAGATGCAGCCAAGAGGCCTGTGATCACTCTAGATTAACTGCAGAGGTCTAAAGCTGAGGTGGGAGAATATGTCCATAGGACAACAATCAGTCGTATACTGCACAAATCTGGCCTTTATGGAGGAGTGGCAAGAAGGAAGTAATTTCTAAAAGATACCCATAAAAAGTGTTGTTTAAGGTTTGCCACTAGCCACCTGGGACACACCAAACATGTGGAAGAAGGTGCTCTGGTCAGATGAGACCAAAATCAAACTTTTTTGCAACAATCTTGGACACTTATGTTTGGAGTAAAAGCAGCACAGCTCATCACCCTCAACACACCATCCCCACAGTCAAACATGGTGGTGGCAGCATCATGGTGTGGCCCTGCTTTTCTTCAGCAGCGACAAGGAAAATGGTTCAAATTGATGGGAAGATGGATGGAACCAAATACAGGACCATTCTGGAGGAAAACCTGATGGGGTCCGCAAAAGACCTGAAACTGGGACGGAGATTTGTCTTCCAACAAGACAATGATCCAAAACATAAAGCAAAAGCTACAATGTAATGTCTCACCAAAAAACATATCAAGGTGTGAGAATGGCCAAGTCAAAGTCCAGACCTCAAACAAATTGAGAATTTGTGGAAAGAACTTAAAACTGCTGTTCACAAACGCTTTCCATCCAACCTCACTGAGCTCGAGCTGTTTTGAAAGGAGGAATGGGCAAAAATATCAGTTTGTCGATGTGCAAAACTGATAGAGACATTTCCCAAGCGACTTGCAGCTGTAATCGCAGCAAAAGGTGGCACTACAAAGTTTTAACTACCGCACCGTGGTCTGCTGCGTGTCATAAGAGGCGACTTAAGTGGAGGGAGCAAGGGGACTGGGGATCCTTTACATGGCTGCAAGGCCGCTATTGGGAAATGTGGAGCACATTGTAAAGCGCTTTTGGGAAGTCATCGACTTGAAGATCATTTCATTTCATGAGGTATCAGAGGCTGTGACAGAAAAGAGATGTGCCTTTGAGGAGTGGTTGCAAGATGAGTGGTGATGCCTATGAAAGATATAAAGTGAAGAAAATGTTGATAAAAGCGGCAGTGGAAGCAGCGAAAAGAAAAGCAAAGGATGACGGGTGTCGAAAGATAAGAGTGAACTTTGAGGAAAGGAGAAAAGTGTTCCAGAAAGAAGTGAAAAGAGTAAGAAAGAGTGAGTCGGGAAAGGAAGAGAAAGTGAAAGATAAGGATGGTAGATTGCTGGTTAGCGGTAGTGCAGTCAGGACAAGATGGGCAGAGTATTTTGAGGAGTTGCTAAATATGGAGGATGGGAGAGAAGTGAGAGTCGAGGCGATCAATGGTATGAGAGAATGCCTGTGTTGGGTGATTTAAATGTGAAGCCTGTGGAAACATGGGAGGTGCAAGAGGCAGTGAAAGAAATGAAAGGGGGGAAGGCACCTGGGTTGGATGGTTGTACTGCTGAATGCTTGAAACAAGGTGGCACAGCTATGATTGACTGGTTAATACGCTTGTTGAATGTATGCTTTTTAAGTGGTGTGGTTCCTGTTGACTGGTGTAGTGCATGTGTGGTGCCATTGTAAAAGGGTAAAGGTGATGAGTATGAATGTAGCAATTCGAGAGGTATCAGTTTGTTGTCTGTGCCAGGTAGGCTGTATGGAAGAGTCTTGATTAAGAGAATGAGAGAAAGAACTAATGAGGTGGTGATGGAGGAGGAGAGTGGTTTCAGGAAAGAAAAGGGATTTGTGGATCAGGTGTTTTCAGTACGACAGGTGTGTGAGAAATATTTTGCAAAAGGTAAGGATGTTTATTTGGCTTTCATGGACTTGGAAAAGGCGTATGACAGAGTTGATAGAGCGGCGTTGGGGCAAGTGATGGTAATATATTGAGTGGGTGGAAAGTTGTTGGAAGCATTGAGGAGTTATTATGTGAACAGCAGAGCTTGTGTAAGAGTTGGGAGTGAGACAAGTGAGTGGTTCCCTGTGTTGACTGGTGTGAGACAGGGGTGTGTGATGTCACCATGGCTGTTTAATTTGTACATGGATGGGGTGGTTAGTGAGGTGAATGCAAGAGTATTTGGCAGAGGTGTAGAGATGATCGATAACAGTGGAACGGTGTGGCAGGTAAGTCAATTGTTGTTTGTAGATGACACAGCGCTTGTGGCTGATTGTGAGGAAACATTGAGAAGGTTGGTAATGGAGTTTGGAAGAGTATGTGATAGGCGTAAGTTATGTGTGAATGTTGGGAAGAGTAAGGTGATGAAGTGTGAATGTAATGGAGTGGGCATGGCGTTAGAAATAAGGTTGCATAGACAGGTGCTGGAAGAAGTTGAAAGCTTTAGGTGCTTGGGTTGTGATGTGGCTGCAGTTGTGGAATGGAGTGTGAGGTATTGCACAGAGTGAATCAAGGAAGCAAGGTTTTGGGTGCTCTGAGGAGAGTGACGAGCAACAAAGAGTATGCGTATGGATGTTTTGAGAGTGTGATTGTGCCGACTGTGTTGTATGGTGCAGAGACTTGGAGCCTGAATTCAGATTTGAGATGGAAATTAAATGTTTTTGAGATGAGCCTGAACGCAGTGTGCTAGATTGAGAAATTAAATTTTGAGAGACAGAACTGGAGTACTAGTGGAACTGCACAAGCGTGTCGATAACAGAGTACTCGGTTGGTTTAGACCAGACATGGGCAAACTACGGCCCGCGGGCCATATACGGCCCGTTGGTCTTTTTAATCCGGCCCGCCAAACATCTCCCAGTTATATCACAATATACCGGCAAACCTTGTTCATTTACTTTCCACTGTAATGCCCACATTTCCCCAATAGATGGCGGGCTTGAGCATTTGCCCCCTATTCTTCGCGGTTAAACTTTTTCCAGACGAAGCACTCTCCTTCTCGGTTTCGGTGGTAAAGCTTTCCCCCTTCTAAAAACAAACATGAGTTTATCAAAGAAAAGAAAAGTCGACAGTGACTGCCGAGTGTTTAAAACAGAATGGACAACAAAATATCTCTCTAAAGAAGTCTGATCAAAGGCTATATGCTTGATATGTCAAGAAAGTGTCGCAGTTTTTAAGGAGTACAATATTAGCCATCACTTTGCTACGAATCATTCCAATTATGCCAGCAAGCTGTCGGCGCAAGAACGGGGAGCTACAGCTGAGAATCATTAATAGGTCAAATCCTGTATGTAATTTATATAATACTCAATCCATCTGTTCTTGGCTCGGCCCCTCTGTCAAATTTTAGAACTCATTGTGGCCCTGGAGTCAAAAAGTTTGCCCACCCCTGGTTTAGACACATGGAGAGGATGGATGAGGAGCGAATGTTGAAGAGGATCTACAGAGCAGAAGTAAATGGAAAGAGACCATGAGGAAAGCCGCGATTGACGTGGATGGATGGTGTTATGAGTGCACTGCAGGAAAGAGGTCTAAATATAGTGGAAGCTAGAGCTCTTGTTGGTGATAGGAATGAGTGGAGAGGTGTTGTAAAATGATAGTGGGATGTTTGGACGCGTTCTAGGGATGGGCAGGGCAGCTGTATGATGCGGCAGGGGTAAACCAGTGAAAGTTGTCAGGCTCTGCTGTTGAACAAAAGAGTGTGTTGTGTCACCCTGACCCGAGTGACATGGCCGCTTTCTTGTGTCCCGTTCCACCTGGAGGGACACAAGAAAGTCTTTCCGTTATAACTTTTTAGGGACATTCTTACCAGAGCTATTTAATGTTATTGTAAACCAAAATATGCACTCATATAAAAATAACATTGGATTTTACGTCTGATTTAGTGTGTTTATTTGTTATTGTTTTTTTAATATAATATAGCATTTAGTTAAAAAGAAACAATATCCATATTGGTCTCAAGAACAACGATTTTATCAATTCTTGTTATCGTTAGATACAATTAACTTACCAGGCATCCCTAGATGTACATTTTTTCAATAGGGGTCTTCTAGCAATTAAATCTAACTTTAATTACCTTGAAGGATACATTATTACATTTATTTCAGTTATTTTTCCAACATTGGATTTTTTTATATCCAGTTATTGAATTTTAAACAATTTATTTTGTCTTTGTTTTGTCCTTCATATACATTGTATTTTTGTGCTTGGTTTCTGAAGATATGCATATTCAACATTTTCCCACATTGAGACCTTACAAACTAATTGTAGGCAATTTACTAGGGCTCTAGTGAGTTTATTATTGTTGGCACACCCTCCACCATAAAAATTCTATAGGATGGTCCGGGACAAAATGTTGAAAAGCTAGTGGCGACAGATACGTCAACAACACCAATTTTTTCGGCATGCAACTGATCCGGTTGCATTGGCTTAGTTATGATAATTATTGTGTTTGTGTTTGTTAGTCATGATCTGTTTTCACTGTTTTCTGTAAAAACGTTTTTTTTCAGTAGACATTTAATTAAACACAAGAACACACAGCCGACCCTTTTATTTTATTTTTTCAATCATGGACCAATTCAAGTTAGTCAATACAAGAGAATACATCTGTCAACATATAAAAAAAAATAAGATTTAATAATTGATAAATATGTGGTCATATTTCTTTTACTGTGTTATGACATCATTACTCCCTGAAAGTTTAGTATGTTGTATTTTACAATATAATAGCTCGCAACCCAAAAAATATTTCCAAGCTCCAAAGTCACCCCATACCGTCACATGCCTAAACATGCTTTGAAAATGGTAGACAGGACTGTTATTTATTTGCTTTTTACATACCTGCATGGGGCTATGCTAGTTCTAAAATTACAGTGGGCTTGGAGAATGACTTTGTTACGATTCAATAAAAGCTTTCCAACCTATTTATTCATTAGAGAAGTAATTTTTTTAAAATAGAAAACCGGTGACACGAGGCCCTATTGAGTTTCGATAAAAAATGCAACTTTAGTCAGGACAAGTATATTTGAGAATAAGTAAGATAAAAAACAGCGTATAAAATAGAACATAACTTCATTCCCTCTTTTGGAACAACGAAATCAGTCCACCAGAAAGAGACCAGAACCAAAATCAATTACTATAACACAAACATACCCAAAAATAGTGAAGATACACTTTCCAAAATATATAAAAATATAAAAGATAAAAATTAATATACTTCATTACACCTCCAGAAATAGGTGAAATAAGCTAAGCTAAAAGCAAGCGACGTAAAAATCAACAAATGGAAAAGTTGATAAAATTTATAAAAAAGAAATACAATTTCCAAAATCAAAAAGTCCCATTCCCTCTTTTCCAGTGCATGGACTATCCATCATGTCATAAGTTAAATTGCTATTGCAAAGAGTAACCTTTTCCTTAAAATCTTCAAGCCCTATCAAAATGCCCTTCTTACACAATTGGATCTAAACTGCCATCATGGTCCTCGTGCAGTCCCACAGGGAAGCCTGGTGGCTCCTTCTTTGGCTCTTCCATTGGAAGCCGGAGGTATTGGCCCTTCAAGGGAACAACAGCTCTCTCAATGGCACGAGACATAAGGTTCCTGATACATGGAATAACACAACAACCGCATAATCCCAAAACAGCAAATACAATAATCAAAGCAACTGTAGCAGAAGTCACCAGGTCTTTATAGCGACCAAAATAACTCATAAAGCGAGCCCAGAGATCAGCATCTACACCAGAATGTTCCTTCATCTTGTTGTTGAGGGTTCTGAGGCCTTCAATAGCCTTGAATTCAAAATTGAATTATTTCACCCTGTCTTTCACAGTGCGCGGTAAACTTGCCTCTGCACACAAGCTTTCCACCTGAACTTGTAAAGGCAGAGTTTGAATTCACCAGGGGAGGAAGCTGTTACGGTTTTAAATACACCAGCTCGGGAATTACTGTTACGTCAGCGCCTGTAACAATTCAGAATGAAACAGTGGTGCCATTAAATTTGAAAATTGCTAGCCACTTGTCATCGTCACATTAACTGTCATTTCCCACTACTCCAAGCACCCGTGCACTGCACACATCGTTGTCCCATTCAGTAGTATTAAGTGCATTCACAATCTTTGTTCTACACATTGCTTCTGTAACGACCCTCAATCGTACGTGACACAAGGGTTCACAGTCACTCGGTTTATTGCCTGCATTCAATAAACAATACAAATAAGTCAGGGCGTCTGAGCACGGCTGCATACATCTAAAACATTAACAAAAGATAGATAGATAGATAGATAGATAGATAGATAGATAGATAGATAGATAGATAGATAGATAGATAGATAGATAGATAGATAGATAGATAGATAGATAGATAGATAGATAGATAGATAGATAGATAGATAGATAGATAGATAGATAGATAGATAGATAGATAGATAGATAGATAGATAGATAGATATAGATAGATACTTTATTCATCCCCGCAGGGAAATTCACATTTCCAGCAGCATCCCTGCGCTGAGAACAATAAAATAATAAAGCAAAATGAATACAATATACAAATACCCAATGTGACGTGCTAATACCCACTGTAGCGTGTTATGTAGAGTATCTACATAGTGCTACAAAGAATACACATTGCAATAAAATTCAGTAATATGCAATGTAGGGGGTGTGGTTTAATGTGGGCCTTTACTCTGTTGGGTGGAGTAAAAGAGCCAAAAATACTAAAACGGGACATCAATCAACATGCCGCACATCGTGGTAATCACCGTTTCAAGCTGCATTACTTTACTTTACTTTTAATTACTGCTTTTTATGCATCATTTAGCACAACCTATATACATTTATATACAAAAATACTTCGTGAAAGCAGCTCCTATATTTAGCAAAATGTGAACTTTTACCTGAACTGGGCACGGCTTACCTTCAGCACAAGGTGATAGAGCTGAAGGTACGGCAAGCGCAGAAGCCCATAAAGTGCCAAACGAAAAAGACAGTCGCACACGGCCATGGCTTGACAAATGAATGCGGTACCAGAATTTTAACAGTAATGCAACAAAAAACACAGATTTTGTGAGAATTCAGAAAAACTCAAAACAATCAAATTTCAACTCTGTTACACTTCCAAATGCTCTTATTTTGTTGCAGTAGCTGGACATGCATTTTGTTCATGTGTCTTTCCCTCTGCTTCTTCCCCCATAGCATACAACAGGGTGTTTATTTGGACATCCTCATCTTCTTGGATTATCCTCATCGCCACACAAAAACGGGAAAAATGCCGCCTCCTGATCGGTTCAGGAGAGTTGAACCTAGCCATTATTTTGCTTCAGTCTTGTCATTAGGGTGAAAGAGTGGCTTTTGACACCATGTCTTAAATTCACTCATTCATGGAGATGAACACTTGTTTTTTTTAGGATCTGTGGAACAGCCAACTCTATAGTTTTGGGTGTAATGGACCCATGTGGGGAAGGCAGGAACCAAAAGCAGGGGTGCTCAAAACAATGACGGTATCTCTTAACAAAACTATGACAAAAGTACCAAACAAAGTGGGAACAAAGCAACTAACAAAATGTCCAAAGAAAAGGCCAGAAACAAAAACAAAAACAAAATCCTGGAAATTAAATTAGAAATGCAAGGAGTAAATTAACAAAGAAACCAGAAACCAGAACTAAAACATTGACAAACCTGGTGTTGTGGTGGTGGAATTGAAAATGAAATGAAAACCAGGTTGACAATGTCAGAAGAAATAAAAAGTACCTAACCTAGTATGATGTCCAAAAGAGTCATATATCAAGGGCTACGATCATTCGGCACAGGTGTGTGGAGTTTGGACGTACCTGTGCCTAGTTCCAAAGTCGGTTGGGGCCCTCTGGTGGAAGGAGCCTCACTAGACCCTAACACTAACATCAGAGTGCACTTAACTGGTTTTCCCAATATGACGTAAACCTTTTCAGCTCTCACTCTAAGAGCTTAGCTACATCTAGTGGTACACAACTGTATGACATTTAGATCATTTGGCTTTTGTATGTGATGGAAATATAAACCCTTCATGAAAAAAAGATCCCCCCTACTTTGTGGTCATGGTTCATTCTTGACTAACAGTTGGTTCTGTTCTTGTTGCTATCACACTTTCTTTGTGGCATTTTCATTCTAATGTACACCTTAGACATTCCAAAACGACCTACTCAACAGAGACCGTGTCACCCTTATCTGTGTCACGTGTAACGGGACCCAGATTTTTTTACCTCATCTGCAAAATAGATGATAAATGTCAGTCTCACACGACACAATTTAATTGTTGGTATTACAGTTCATTTATTGAGCAAGACTCACAAAATCACGTGAGATCCCTTTAACATCTAAATATAAAATAACATTTCCATTAATTGCTACTATTCAAGAATCAATTAACTGTACCTTCCAAAACTACTCACCTCGTGTTTTTTGGTATCAAAATATACAAATCAACATCCGGAGATGGTCACAAAAAAACCTTTACACACATATGTCCTTGGGTAAGACACTGAACCCCTAATACCTCCAATAAGCAGGTTAGCGCCTTACATGGCTGCACGGCCGCTATTGGGAAATGTGAAGCACATTGTAAAGCACTTTGGGAGGTCATTGACTTGAAAAGCGCTATATAAATGGAGATCATTTCATTTCATTTTCACATGTCATCATCCTCACAGTAAGTGTGTTCCCAGGATATACATCACAGCTGCAAAATAGATGATAAATGTCAGTCTCACACGACACAATGTATTTGTTGGGATTAAGGTTAATTTATTGAGAAAATCTCACTATATCCCGTGAGATCCCGTGAAACTTGGCCCAATCATCATTCTCTTACCTGTGTGATATACTGGTACTTCTCTTACCCTTTCTTCTATACAAAACTCAATACCTTTAAAAAAAATGATAAACTTTCCCCAACAGTCAAATACGTATTTCACAACATGAATCCCAAAATATAACATTTTAAATAGTCAGCAAACCTAGTTGCGCCACACTCTCCTACTCAAACCTAAATGTCTCCAGACATTTAATTAAAAAGGCAACTTTACTACACACATTGACTTCTCCCTCTGAAATCCCACATGGTGTTGCTCTGGACTGATATATGCCATGTAAATTAACATTCCGTACTCCCAACATTAATATTCATGAATCATGTTGTAACCCCTTACTAGATCACATACATCATGCAGTTCAAATTTCAGTAAACCAGTTATTTTTAAAGATAAATATCATAGTGTAACAGAACTCAATTTTCGGCAACTTAATTCCATTAGTCTGTTACTATTGTTGTCAGTTTACAGGATCCATCCAACAGGTTTCTCAGGTAATATATTTACCTTGTATTCTCAGTGCTAAGTGTCTTTGGAGGTAGATCAATTTCTTCAAATGTCTGTCTGAATGTCTATGTTACCTCAAGTTTCAGCATGGCCCAAGGTCTCCACAGTCTCTTGCGGGCTGAAGGCGTACTTACATGCAGGCCATCAACTCCAACCTTGGCCACCGATGGCTCACCCAGGGTCTCATAGGTTAGCAGTCGTGTGTGACGTCGCTCCCTCTGCGGGTATGCACTCACGGCTGGTGATGCAGGCTCATCTTCCACTGACGTTGGATACTCTAATGATGGCTCTAGAAGATGATCAGCAGACATCTCTGTCCTCAGCGGGCATGTGGTCAACAATGTCCTGTCCTATGTCCTGTGGTGCAGGTTCCTCATGTAGATATTCAATCTCTGGCACGAAAAGCTCTACTTCAGTGTTTAGGTATCCAGCCCTTTGGCTCTGTTGCGGTTGGGTAGAGAAATGGCACACCAACCCACCCTCATCACTACTGTCACTGTCAGAGCATTCCAATTGTTTAACAATCTTCTGTCTTTTTTTATCTTCTGTGTGGAGCTTGCTCTTTTTTGTTTTGTGTCTCCTTCGGTGTGACCTAGGGGTAAGCTGTCACATGGAAGTAGGAGATTTCTGTGCAGCACTCAACATTTGCCACCTGTCTCCGGTACCACCTCATAAACAGGACTATCACTGCCTCTTCTTTTTACCACCACATGGACTTGGTCCTCCCAATAGGATTATAGCTTGCCCAGACCCCCTCTTTCTGACAGATTACGGATAAGCACCTGTCAGTCACTCATCAGGGCATTCAAGATGCTGGGAGTGAAGGGACTGCACAACAAGCGAGCCATTAGAAACATCAGTAACGCAGCAGAGAAGACGCCCAGACATAAGCCGGGACTTAATAAACCCCGGCTGGGTCCCCTGAGTGTCTGAGACCCAAACATCCAGTGAACCCAGGTCTCAACACTAATGATGTGTCTTAAGATGCACCGAAAGTGTATATTTATATTGTTATTAGTAAATACTTAAAATAAGAAAAGACCAAATAGATTAATTTTAAATTTGCAAGGAGAATAATTTGTCCGAAAACCCTCAGAAAGCCAAATTCCAAATCTGTTATCAAAGCGCTCCTTTCAGTCCTTTCTTTGTATTAATCATCCAAGGTTACAAAATGCATATTCACCCTAAAGGGTGTGGGTATGAAAGAACAGCAACATTATTGTCCGATAGTGACTATGGTGCAACCAGTGCATTATAGTCAAAATGGCAAATTGCAGTTATGTATAATAGTCAAAATAACGTACGAGCATCTTCAGTTAACATATCAGAGGTTAAAGGTTGCGTGGGGTATTTTGTGAGAGGCAATAATGTTATTTCAAGACTTAGTTTTGAGTTGTGAAACTGTGTTTTTCTGGTAAGAGTTCAGTCGCATGACCTAATCCTTCGAACTCCAACCATTTAAAGTAGCAATTTTAATGGAAAATCAAATCCACTTTGAATTTGTATAATATTGGTTTGACTTCCAGGATTATGACTTAATACTAACTGATGGCTCCGATGAGAATTTTTGCTCTTTTGATATACAGTAACACATTCAGAGCCAAATAGCAGTACTGGTAATTAAGTCGAAGTTGATGAGAGTGGTCACCAAAATCAATAAACATTCAAAAGTCAACTGATAAAATAATGCTCTTTCAAAAATGAACTTTGGCAAACTGTGGACTGCACAGACTTGAACGTATACGTTTGCATCAAAGATGTGTGACTAAAGCCCCGCGCACACCTAGCGCCAAATGCACGCGACGTAACTGTTACTTTGGGCTCTGATGAATGGATGGATGGATGGATGGATGGATGGATGGATGCATGGATGGATGGATGGATGGGTGGATGGATGGATGGATGGATGGATGGATGGTTCTTATGAATTCATGCCTGCCTGTAAGGGAATTTAGTTGTGCTTTTTCAATATAATGTCTCACAACCCTACACATCATCACATCATCAAAGCGGCGCTGCCACGAGCGGCTGCCTTTTCCAGCAGCTGCCCTATTGTTTTATTGTCTGCTCCTATCTTCGGTGTTTTTTCTTCCCGTTTTGACAACTACACTATGGATTACTTCTATCCTATGGGACATGTTTTTTAGCGCACAAAAAATGCGTGTATTCAAGGAATTTCAACTCCTTGCCCTGAAGAATTCTCGTGCCGGCGTGATGAAGGGGCCTATCGTGGAAGAAGAGCCGGAGCTAGCGAAGCGGCTAGCGGCGTTATAAGTCTTCGTACCATCCGTAATCATGGTAAATGCGAACTCACGACCAAATAAGATCATCGAGTGCTGGTGGAAAACAACGAAGCGCACAGGGAGCGCAGTTGCTGTGTTTTGCGGAAACGTGGCTCACGTTTAGCATTCCGGACGCTAACGTGTAGCCACCCGGAGCAATCCGGCTTCAACGCCGCTAAACAGAGACACGAAAGCCGGGGGGAATCGGAGAGGAGGCGGACTTGCTAGCACGAGGTGGTGTATCCCTGGATTTTCACAAAGAAAAGTTTTCCATCTGCCGCAGGGATGTCGAACTTTTGGACTGGCGTGACGTCATCCACTCCGCTACAAGCACCCCTAGGGCATAATGTTAATCTGTTAATAAACAACGGGGTAGACTGCTGGAAGTGTGAATTTCCCTACGGGGATGAATAAAGTATCTATCTATCTATCTATCTATCTATCTATCTATCTATCTATCTATCTATCTATCTATCTATCTATCTATCTATCTATCTATCTATCTATCTATCTATCTATCTATCTATCTATCTATCTATCTATCTATCTATCTATCTATCTATCTATCTATCTATCTATCTATCTATCTATCTATCTATCTATCTATCTATCTATCTACACATGTTCCAAAGCCTCAAAGTGACCCCATACAGTTACACCCAAACATGCTTTGAAATTGGTAGACACTACTGTTATTTATTTCTTTTTATACCTGCATGGGGCTGTGCTAGTACCAATATTAGAACGTGCCTGGCAAATGACAATCCCTAGGCTATTACCACAAAAATCATCACCAACCACAGAGAGCTAGAACCTGTCATACAACTTAAATATCTTGGAGCTGTCATATCAGAAGAGGGGTCAGAACCAGAAATCATGGCCAGGTCAGCTTAAATCACAGCCGCACTTGTCAGACTTAAACCAATCTGGAGGTACAAGAACATAGCAGTGAAATCAAAGATCAGACTCATGCAAGTGCTGGTTACATCCATCTTCATCTATACTTGCCGGACATGGAATCTCACAGCAAAACTGGAAAAGAAAATCCAGGCCATTGAGATGCAATACTACAGGAAACTTCTAAGCATCAGCTACTTACCCCATGTGACTGACCAAACAGTGCGAAACATCATCAGAGGGCACATTGGACCAAACAAATAATTGTTGTGAACTGTGTGCAAACAGAAACTTCAGTGGTATGGTTATGTCACAAGATCATCAGGACTGACTAAGATAATTGTCCAGGGTATAGTCCAAGGGGACAGGAGGAGAGGAAGACCAAAAAAAAAGAACTGGGCCGACAACATTAAGGAATGGAAAGGCCAATTTTACCTCACAAATTAAACAACCTTACGACCCATGCAGTTAAGGGATCCGTGAACCATGAACCAGAAATAAGCATTTCTACCTATTTATGACAGTATTCATTTTTCATAGAAAAGTGTTGACGTGAGACCTATTGGGTATTAATAAAAATGCAACGTCAGTCAAATTTTCTTCGTAAAAATGACAAACTAGAGCAGTGATGTGGATCTCATTTTTGTTGCGGGCCACATCGTGGTTGTTGTGTTGTTTGGATGGCCCCTTTACAGGGACATTGTGTACTTTTTAGCGCCTCTTAGTGGCATAAAAACCCTCATAAATTAAAAAAAAAACTATGTTGCTAAGACAGGTAGCCTCCATAAAACAAAAGCTTTATGAAAAAACGGAAGAAAAATGATCCGGTTTAGTCACTGTAGTTTGTATTCTTCCATGTGCTCTGGAGCACTCGTTTTCGGTTTCCCTATACAATACAGTGGCATTAAGCGGTCAAATAGCACACTATTCCTTTAAAGTTTAAAACTGTCATTATACGGTATTTTCCCAGCATTTACAAGGACTTTTATATCAATATACCCTATTAAAAATTTTTAACACATATGGGAGGGATGTCAAACCCAAGCTAACAAACATTTTAATGCTAGCTTTGGGGCCTCGTGTTGTTGGGAGTTGTCATTCTTAAATATTGACAACATTGAGAAGTTTGGTAATGGAGTTTGGAAGAGTGTGTTATAGGCGTAAGTTATGTGTGAATGTTTGGAAGAGTAAGGTGATGAAGTGTTCACGTAATGGAGTGGGCATGGCGTTAGAAATAAGGTTGCATGGACAGGTGCTGGAAGAAGCTGAAAGCTTTAGGTACTTGGGTTGTGATGTGGCTGCAGTTGGTGGAATGGAGGGCGAGGTATTGCACGTGAATCAAGGATGCAAGGTTTTGGGTGCTCTGAGGAGAGTGATGAGCAAGAAAGAGTATGCGTATGGATGTTATGAGAGTGTGATTGTGCCGACCGTGATGTATGGTCCAGAGACTTGGAGCCTAAACGCAGATTTGAGAAGGAAATTAAATTTTTTTGAGATGAACTGTTGGAGGAGTATGTTAGGAGTGACCAGATTGGATAGATTGAGAAATGAAATTGTAAGAGAAGGAACTGGAGTAGTAGTGGAACTGAGCAAGTGTGTGGATAAGAAAGTATTCGGTTGGTTTGGACACATGGAGTGGATGGATGAGGAGCGAATGTTGAAGAGGATCTACAGAGCAGAAGTAAATGGAAGGAGATCAAGAGGAAGGCCTCGATTGACGTGAATGGATGGTGTTATGAGTGCACTGCAGGAAAGAGGTCTAAATATAATGGAAGCTAGAGCTCTTGTTGGTGATAGGAAAGAGTGGAGAGGTGTTGTGAAAGGATAGTGGGACGTTTAGAAATGTTCTAAGGGATGTACAGGGCACCTGTATGATGTGGCAGGGGTAAACCAATGAAAGTTGTCGGGCACTGCTGTTGAAACAGAAGAGTGTGTTGCGTCACCCTGACCCGAGTGACATGGTCGCTTTCAGATTCAGATTCAGATCTACTTTATTGTCATTCTAGTACACGTGTATACAGAACGAAATGTCGATACATCTGACCCGCACAGTTTCCTCGAATGTACAGATATAAGTAAAAGTTGTATTGTATTATGGCTACGTATAGTATTTTACCATAGTGCCGATAGTGCAAGAGGAGTAGCTAACCAGATGTGCAAAATGGGCATTCAGGTTAACAAGTCAGGTAAACAGTAACATTAACAGCTTTCTTGTGTCCCGTATCATCTGGAGGGACGAAAGCATGACCAACTTGGGTGCTGAGGTGCTTAACTTGTTTGGGTGTTTGGGCATTTAGGTTGGCCATGGTCCAGACATTTTTGTGTGTTTTTTTGCTATTTTTTCCCTCTTTTATTGTCTTTATTTTTGTACGTGTTTGCATACCTGTCAACCTCCACGGCTCCATGTCCGTACAAACTGTTGTATTTTCCTGTACAAAATACATTTTTTATTTATTTTTCTGAATGATGCATGATGGGAAATCCCCAGGTGGCAGACGCATGCGCACAGTAGCATCAAACCGCTCGCTTCGTTTGCAACAAAAAAAACAATACCGAGATAGAGGCCTCTGCGGAAAACTTGTTAGACTTGATTAATTTGCCGTTTCATGATAGTCGGTGTTTACCGAATGGTACCCATAATTGACAAATTAGTGTTTTTCCCCACAGATTTTCTTGTACGTCGTACACGTCTTAAAATGCATAATAAACATACTTTGTACGGCAAAAACGTACAGGTTGACAGGTATGTGTTTGTCAGGGTTAGGTAGAGTTACTTTAACTGGATTACTTTCAATTACTTTTGGATTACTCCAATACCAAATATGCTAATAAAAGACAAAAGAAACTAAATATGAATAAAATGACTAAATTTTGTGCAGGCTTGGGGTGTAACGGAATACATGGAACGGCAAAAATGATGTTGGCAAGCTGTTTGGATTTATTTGTATTTTGTTTCTGTCGCATTTTATGTTAGTTTTGCCTGAGATCAAAGAGATCAACGCCAGGAGAGAAAGCTTACCACGTGTTGTGAGTCATCATTTTATTCATATTTAGTTTATTTTGTCTTTTATTAGCATATTTGGTATTGGAGTACCGGTAATCCAAAAGTAATTGAAAATAATCCAGTTAAAGTAACCCTTCCCAACCCTGGAGTTTGTCTTGCTGTCGGTCACCCCTCTCGAAGGATATGACCAGGGTAGATATAGATATTTGTGCGTGTCACACATACTCCAGTCCAGATAGCGGCAGTGAAATACTCTGAAATATTGACAGCCGCAAACTAACATATTCGAAAAAGACAGCGGTGACGTCACGCGTTCCACGTTGGCCCGGACGTGGCAGTCGCTCCGTAGTGTTGCGAAGAAGCAAACCGAAAAGCTGCGACGAATTCGCCGCTTTTGAAAGCTTTGGCTATCCGTAAACAAATTAAACAAGCTAACAGCGATGGGGCTCACCATATCTTCTATTTTCAGTCGACTTTTTGGCAAAAAACAAATGAGAATTTTAATGGGTGAGTAGAAAAAGCCCTCCGTCGAATGTTAGCTTATCCACTAGCTGAAGTAATCTAAGAGAATCTTAAAATATTTGATTTCAAGTTGTGTCAAATAATGTGAATTTGCTTTAGCATTTTATAAATTATAATAGGGAAATTCATCAAATGACTGTATAAATGTTGTTTTCGAAGTCACTCTGATTGACTGTTTTGTCAAGGAAGTAAGCTAATTTTAAATCCCTTGGAATTTAGATATCTGATCAATTGTATTGTATCCTTTTGGCCAACACAATTCACATTCTCTAACCAATTAAACATTTTTTTTTTTGTAAAAATGTCTTCCTGGCATTGTTTCATGATGCGTTCACGCCCTTCCAGACTGCTTCATTTTTGCTTTTTACAGAAAGCCGATCTCTTTCCTGTTGACTGTAGCAACCAGCACGATTTGCTAGCTGGGCTTGTCGGATTATGTAACTACTCAAGTGTAGCTGTTATTCAGCCGTCGTAACCACTGTTCCATTTATCAACTATCCCCCATAGTTGGACTGGACGCTGCTGGGAAAACTACTATCCTATACAAGTTGAAGCTGGGTGAAATTGTAACAACCATTCCAACTATAGGTAGGAACCTATTTCCTTCGCCAGGGCCATCTCCACCCTAAACAAGCGCACACAAGAGTATTTCTATCTTAATCACTTGTTTGGAACTGTGTTTCTGCTTTCACAATTGTTGTGATGTAATTAAAGTCTCCAAGCACTACTTTATAATTCATTTTTCCTAATTATCCTGACATTTTAGATTCTATTTTTGTCTTTTAAGTCTCTTTTACATCTTTATCCTAGTGTGCCATGTCTTATTGCTTTAAAAATTCGAACTACGGACGCTGCCACGAACGAGTTAGGTTCTGGACGATCGTTAGTAAGTTGGATTTGTTCGTAAATTGCTTCAGTGCTATATTTTGTATGTTTAAGGTTTATATAAATCTGTTTAATGTTTTTATAAGTAACTTGTATTGTTTTGCACTAAAAATAAACCTTAAATAAAATTATCTGCTCTACAAAAATAAGGTGAGGTTTAACTCACTTTTGGTAGATGGCGCTTCAAGAGGTCCTCCTCCACGGTAGAGAGTGGACGAAAAAAAAGATCCAACTATTTTCTCAACCGGATCAAGCTTTCTTATTCCACTTTCGTTTCAAAGGAAACGGCTCGGCTCTTCTTTACACTTTACAACAACCACATTGAATGGATGCACGAGATATTAAACAATAAAAATGGAAAACTTCTTAGCACACTAGTAATACAGTACACGTTGTTATGATTACACACGAACCAGGAAATAGAAAACAGATTTTTTTCTTCTGTGTGGATGCCGGGTGACCTCTCACAGCGCAACACGGCGGAAAGAAGTACTAAAGTACTGTCCACTACTCGGAAAAAGGTGCACACAATACAAAATCTAACTTACAGCGGAAAAAAATGTTTTGCGTTAGTCAAATGGTCGTAAGTAGGGGAGCGTCTGTACATTGTTATCAAAGATTATAAAGACAATTCTAATTCTAATCATACAACGTTTTAGCAGTTGCATCATTGTTGTTCCAAGGACTGACATTTTTTTCTCTTGGTTTTAGGTTTCAATGTTGAGACAGTAGAGTACAAGAACATCAGTTTTACTGTGTGGGATGTGGGTGGTCAGGATAAGATCAGACCCCTGTGGCGACATTATTTCCAGAACACACAGGTATGAGAATCACTGTATAACTTTAATGTCCAAGGGCATCGGGCCTAATAAAAAATTGGACTTCACGCGAAGGGCCAGACTGATTGAATGTTGAAAACTTTAAAACGACTCATGGCTGTCTGATGAACCTTACTGAACCTACTAAAAACTAAACATAGTCCAATTTGATGACATGAATAAAGTAATATTTTCATTTTGGCTCTGTCAGTATTTTGAATTGTCATCAAGCACAAAAGACAATTTTACTTACTATCCATAACATTAAATAAAAAAACGTGTATTGGCTAAATTTACTGCAAGGTAAACGTGATTGACATTTTCTGTCATTCCCTCAATTGAAATATCTATTTCAATATCAATAAATTGAAATAAAAGAAATGCAACAAATCTATTAGCCAAACAACTGCAGATTCTTCAAGGAAAAGTAACGTGCAGCAAAAAAAAATATATAGCGATTCCTGGTGTATGGTATAATAATAAATCAATATCATCTTGGTTTTTGGAAAACCTTCTGCAGTGCTTGATGTGGCCTGACGGCCATGAATTTGACATGTGCCGTAGATTTTTGTTGTTAATGCTAAATGATTAAAGATGAAAAGGTAGTTTCCAACCCTCCAAATGGCAAATGCTCTTTGTTTGGAATGTTTTGGGGTGAATTTTGGTTGTAAATCCTCTGTATTACATTAATGTCAGATCAAACATAACAATAAGTTCAATTCAAAACTCAGTGTTAACATAAATGTCTAAATACAATACTGGTATGCATTCAGGAAATGCTTTAATGTGATGGTTGGTAATCTTTCCCCACAATATTTTTCCCTTCACAGGTTTGGTGTATGTACACACAAATAGGTAGCTGTCTATATTTAAATGTGGACGTCACTTCCTAATCCGTCAAAGTTTCTATATTGAGCATCATATCAATCTGGCAGCACTAATTGTCAGCAATGCTTAACAATATTTAACAATTACTTTTAAGAAAGGAAAAAGAAACAGTGAGCAAAATCACATTCATGTTGCACTAAGGTTGTTTCAATTTTTGGGCCCTGCAATCAATACTGGTACTGAAGTGAATTAAACATGTTTTTAATTTTAAAACTTTTTTGATTTTAATAATAGATGGTATTTAAAACTGTTCACTTTAATGGTTATTTACCATTCAGTATACGTGACCAAAAAGTAGAACATCGTGAATATAAAAAAATAAGAGTGGAACGATTAAAAAATAAGTAGAGCTCCTACATAAAAAGTAGTCACTGTTTATTGTACAATTTTGAATAACCCGCAAAATTATTTTCACGACTCCTTGACAACTTTACACACATCCGTTTTAACTTGTCATTGCTCAAGTAGCCACACTTTATGGTTGGCTTAGGGACCCAAAAATTAATACAAACATACATTTTTGTAAACTGACCTGTCACCACATTTTGGTAAACAGTGATGAGCAAAACATCAAAAAGTACACACCTGAGTGTTTTTACCTTTACAGCACATTTGGGTGAATTTGCTAAGTGAGAAAGACCAAACGTTCCACTTGCCTTGATGTCTTCATTATTGTCTTGCCATTGTTTTAACTTCATTTAAAAAGCCCAGGTCATTTACTAAAAAAATCTCTTCATTTATAGAAATGGTTGATAATGTCAACATATTGTCCTGATGTAGTCAATGATAAACTTATCATAAACTTTGCTTGTGTCTTGCAGGGCCTCATCTTTGTTGTTGACAGCAATGATCGAGAAAGAGTAGCTGAAGCTGCCGATGAACTATCAAAGATGGTGCGTATTGTTTGTGGAAAAAAAACAAGACCGCGTGCAGACGATTATTAATAATGTGTGGGGAAAAAATAGCGGACAATGCTTGAAGGTGCTAGGTCTTTGATGTATGTGCTTTCAGTTGGACGAGAAGGAGTTGCAAGATGTTGTGTTGTTGGTGTTTGCCAACAAACAGGACCTCCCCAACGCCCTGCCAATCAGCGAGGTCACAGAGAGACTCGGTCTCAACAAGCTGAGGAGCAAAGAAGTGAGTCATCTAGTAATTGTAAAAAAAAAATCTTAGCTGCATAAACATCAATTTTATTGTCCTTGCGTTTTGCAGTGGCACATTCAGGCGACCTGCGCCACACAAGGCACCGGCTTATATGAAGGACTGGACTGGCTGTCTGCAGAATTGTCCAAGTAGATGTGACTCAAACGGGCAAATGAAAGTGTGAACTTTAACACGGACATTTAACGTTTGGTACTCCAGCTGCAAAGGATGTGGCTGGTGGCCAGTACATATTTTTTCTTTTTTTTTTTCTTTTTTTTTTTTTTTTTTTTTTTAATTTTGATATGGGTAGAGGTGGGTGGGGGTGTCAGACTCCTTTCATTCCGTTGTATGACCAATAATCTTTGACTCGATAGGAATTATTATGAAAACGATGCAGTTAAACCCCCTTGATACCTATTTTTCACGACCATAAGATGCACTTAAGGACGGTTCCAAATACGCATGTCATTTTTGCGTTTAGCACACGCACAAGGTACACCTGGCAATAGGGTGCAGGTTTCCTGAAAATTCATGCACAAACACTTCATGCTGGGTTCCCCTTGTTTTCCTTTACATCACACAGAAAACCATTTTGACTCATTGTGTCCGTTACTACATACCATAAACTCTCGCTCAAATATACAACACACATGTGTGCATATAACAAATACAGCAACAGGCCAAGGCTTCCTCCTTAAGTGCCAACACTTCACCCTCTAACTCATGGTGTCATCTACTACGTCCACCTTACACCAACAACACACATTCACAAGCATGTGTAGAAGAACACATTTGTATTTAAAATTAGAGCTGAGCGAAACTGAGTTTAGTTGGGTTTTATCCGACAAAAACTTGAGTTTGGTTGTGCTTTATAAAGTATCGATGACGAAGTTTTAACACTTAGACAAACAACACTGAGAAAACAAGCACACAAATAGAGTGAACAAACAGTTTTTAATGTTAATCATCCAATCAAACCCATCGAAGTTCTCATCCTCTGTTTTAGAATTGAACGGCTGAGCTAAATCAAACGTCCCGGGTTCATTTTGTCCACTGGCAGTCATTTTCTGTGTCCTTGGTAATGAGGCTGGCTTTTGCAAAGGCTCGCACAAGAGTACGAGCAGACAGATTAGTGCAAGCAGCAACAACCCATATCTCAAATTGTGGCATAACTCGCCGGGGGCTGCTTTTTGCTCTTACCTAAACAACGGTCTCCTTCGATCATCCATCGCTCCAACTTCTTCCTTAGATGGGTAGGTTTACACCGGTTTCCAGTGGTTGGAGTTCCTTTTTTAGGCCTCCCAGAATGACATCAAGTTCCAAACTACTTTGCTCCACTCGTTTTTTCACATGGCCTGTGACATGGGCACGCATAGAGTCACAGATTGACAGAGAAGGTGTTATGCATATGTAAGAGAAATACCTAGTCTCCTCAAATACAACCCTGTAAGCCAATCTTTCATTAATAAGTGCAACCCCATTAACAAGTGAGGCAATTAGCCTTAATGTGCCATCTAAAGGTTCACTGTTTCATTCAGCTGTATTCATCGCAAAGGAGTCCTAAAGAATCATTATTACCTGTTTAAAACTTGTTTGAATCTTTTAATAAAGACATCAATGCACACACATAGTTTCACAAACCACTATTTATTGTTTTAAAAGAAAACTGGAATGCAGTGGAAGTTAACCGACTTTGTCTTTTGGACAAAACTTCTTCAGCCTTTGGAAACACGCTCATATAGAACTGAGCGTTTAGGGGAATAAAGAAATTATTTTGCAAGCTTGTAAATATGGTGATATAAAGCTTTGCTTTTGCTCCGGTAAATCAGGGGATCTTGTTCCCTTTCGATATTATTTCCAGCCATTTACCAATGTACTTCCACTTATGCCGAAATGGCATATTTTCGTGATCTCACGGCGTCATTAAACAATTTTTTACACGGGTATCTATTTGAGATGAAATGCACGGTAAAAGACTGCAAGATACAATGAAAAATATTTTTGTCATGGCATCACTGGTGCTAAGGAATGTGGCACAATCCCCCAAAAGGCAAAGGCTGTTCTTTTGGGCACATGCTTATAAAACAACCTCATATGTGTCTGAGGCCTGATCAAGGCAATTTTATTGGTCAGTATGGATCAAACGTGGTTTATTTCATTATCTGTATTTAAAGCCGAACGCCTATCCATAGCACACCCTTGCTCACTACCTGTACACATGTGAAATTAAACGTTTTACACACATTTTGTTGCACACACACTAGTAAACACATTGTACTCTTTACCCCTTGGCTCTTATAGCATATATGAATACACACGTATTCTTTTGAATTTATTCAAGGGGTGCCACACATTTTGAAGAAAATGTAATACGTTAATGTGTGCTTCATAGTCGTGAAAATATGGTTTTTCCAGTCTTATAGCGTTAACTTGGGTTTGGTGACATTTTTGGTCAATGGATATGGACCAGGATTGCCGTGGTCAGTGATATGTCTTTTTGCTTCCACCGCATTGCCTCTCGCTGAATGGATCCAAAAATGGAACACTGTGCCTTGCAGACTTGATTTTTGCTTAAACCCTTCAAAAATAATTTTGTGACTTTAATTTTTTCCAATGGCTTTGTAAGTGCAGCTTTGTCGCTACTGGTTTACTCATATAGTTTAAAAAATAAACTAAAATCTGCATTTGTATCAAACCATTGTTGAACCCCAAAATTAAGTTGTGTACTCATTCCGAAAAATGTTTGCATGACACTATAGCTTTTGTTTTGTTTCTTCTTTTTGCTGGCTAGCAAATGCATTATATTTATCACTATAAACTTATATACTTAATTATTTTTTTCCTTTTTCGAATAAAAGCAAACAGCGTGTACATTAAGGTCAATCACAAATTCGCCATTGTTAATACAAACATTTGCTTTAACGTGTTTTAAAACAGGTTAACAATAAAGATTTCAACATTCTTAGGGTCACTTTCTGAACTGCTTATTTCTGCCATGGTTTTAGCCAGGGTCAAGTGGATGCCAGCCCCCAAAATACATTCACCGTAAATCCTGGATTATGAGCCGATACTTTTTTGCCTTATTTTAAACTCTTAATTCGGTGCAGCTTCTTTTACATTTTTCAAGGCGGCACCAAGGCGACTGCGAGCTGCTCTTTTCCACAACGCATGTGCTCTTAATAAAAAAAAACAGCGGTGACGTCCGGAAACATTTATGATGCCCTAAAAGAAATTATCCATGTTTTTGCCAACATCAATCATATAAAAAATAACAGGAGAGTTGGCAGTAATGAATTCAATACTGTTATTACAACATATTTACAATATTTCAACTTTTTCACCCAAAAGCGAAGTCCTCAATTCATACATCCAAATTGAACAGTAGTGGAAGTTATCAATAAGGCAACGCTTCTCGTTCCTGATTATCGGCGTCAAAGTCAAGTGGCTTAATATTCCATTAATCCTCGAGGAGCAATAACAAGTGAATATAATTGGGTTCACTACTGCTGCAACCACTAATGACGACACAAACAGACATGTCTGTGTTGCGATCTGGCACTATTTTCTACTGTATGGTTTCCCTGGTGCTGTCGTTTTAAAATATAGGGCTCACATATTCCGAATCCCTCATTCGGGTTCTCTTTCAGACCAATAATAAATACTCGCCTGTGTTAGTAATTGCCATCTTGTATTGCCAGATGATCCGAAAACATGACGTAAACAGTTCAGGGCAGATCTGAAAACTGCATCTGATAATTGCATCAGGTGTGCCCCAGGCTTAAAATGTAAGAAATTTACTCGATTTAGTTCATTACTATGGCTGTTCAAGTCTGTGGCCCAAAATCTGGTTCAGCTTGTACAAAGAATAAATTGAGTTTCTTAAATTTGAAAATACAGCTTTTAACTCAATGCATTCTGTAGTCCGGTATTAATGGTAGCATTTTGTTCTGCATTTTTTAAGAAAAACTTAAGGGTTAATTTTAATGCATGTTTATAGATACAAAAGTGGGCTTTACAATTAGCTTGGGACTATAAACAAAACCATTCATGAAGCTTTTGGCAAGCGAAATACAAAAAGGACGTGGAAGCACAGCATGTGTGTGTATAAGCACTATTTAATTGGTGTAATGCATTTATGACAGCTAATCCGGTCTACAACAGATGGGTCAGATCTGTATGCCTGCATAATGGGTGTGTAGTGAACAGGAGTTTTTCAATCGACTAGTTTATTACTCTCTACTCTAAATACGATTGATGGAAATAATAGCGCCTCTATTCATCACATTTACAGAGGTAAGTGTTGAGTGATCTCGACTAACCAGACTCTTTGACCTAGGGCAGGCTGAAGTTAGCTGAAGCTATTATAGAATGCAGTGCCATGTTCCAGTTCCACGACCCGCTTACTCCCAGGCACGGGAAAACCTGGTCAAGGCGATTCCGCCTAAGTTTCTCTGTCTGTTGGCCTGCGGTGGAGTAGACTGCCGCTATGAAGGACCAGAGTGCTGGAAAGCAGGCCAGCAGGTCATACGTGGCATTTTTTCATCATGGTAATACGAAACGATTGTTTCTTTAGCAGGAACATTTGGATTTAATTGTGACTTAATCTCGCTGAACTCGCAGGGTGACTGATGACATCATTGCCATGGCACGCCCGTCCAAATGCTTGATTGAGAAGTATAGCATTGTTGAACAATTTCAACGGTACAACCTGGAGTTTGGATAATGTACAGACTGGTGTCAGGTGGCATTTTATTCTTCTCACTTGCAACTTCTAACCTAGATTAAACATTAGATCCATCATAAACATGCAAATGCCAGGTGAGCATGCACACTGTGGACCCCTCCTTGATGCAGAAAGTGGCTTCACATACTCGCCGCAGACCTTTATGGAGAATGACAGTAAGATGTACAAAGAACTAGTTTGTTAGTACTGCTTGTCTAAAATAATGATTTTGCACACACATTTTTGGAAGCTGGTTATTTGGTTTAGAATTTGTTTTCATATTTTTTTAACAACAGTTATTTTTTTCTTCTGCAAATACCCTTGACCAGTGCACTTACCCCTTTTTGGTTGGGGATATATAAAGAAATATTGTAATAATTATCTGATTTAATGACTTTTATGGTGGCATACTTGAACTTGTTGAAAATGTATATGTATAAATATATTAAATACAGTTTCTATGTATATAATACTATGTTAAGTTTTTATTAATTAAGGTTGTTTTCTAAATAAAATAAAACTTAAAATGGAAAAAAATCGTTTTAAGAGTTCATTTTTGTATATCTGCCATGAGATAAATTTGCTCATTTAAAGTATCTTATTTTTCTTTAAAACTAGTTTCCATAATTTTAGTTAAAAAATGCAGATTTACTTTTACTCATTCTAAGATTTTTCTTCAAGAATCAAAATTATATATATATATATATATAATTCAACAGGACTACTCATCACGTTTGAGTGTGCTGTGTGTGTGTGGAATGAATGAGACGGCTGAGAGAGAGCGGTGCGACCGGACTTTGCAAATGTAAACAAAGCCAATGAGAATGTGGAAAAGAGGAATAAGTTCAAACTAATTGACACTGCACTTCAATATTGTCCCCTGTTGTGTGCAAGATAACACTTTAATCCTGCAAAGTAATCCACAATATAGGCCTACCTGTAATTGTATGTCTTTTTTCTGTATCTGTAACGTAATACGATTACTTTTTTTATCCTGAATACGCTGTTGCGTGGATTCTGTTACTCCCCAAGCCTTGAAATAATTGTGTAATTATCCCTTATTTACTTGATTGTCCGACCATGCATCCTACAAGGTTTGGGGAGTTTATCTAATATTTCAAAATGAATGTTCCCCAAAATAATTTTAAAATCTTACATTTAAAATTAACTGGTGTGAAGCGGTCAGGGAGAGCCGATACTGCGTCCTTCCTTCCTAATGCATACCTGATCAGTGGCTACCACTGTTTATTGGTCTATTCAAAATCTGCATTGTTTATATTTTGAGTTTAGGGTGAACTGAAACTTCATTTAGGGGAGACTTCTTAAACAGAAAGATACAAAGTGTTAAAACCGTACCCAGTAGACTACTGGGTATATTTGTAACACTGCTCGTCGATTGATGATTCGAAATAAGCTTCAGATAGTCTAGTATCTGTAGAACTCTTTACCTAATAGAAATGTAACAGGAGGAGCATAGAACAGAACAAAGTGCTTGTATCTTACCTATCATTTTGTATTGATAAGCAGTTGAGGTAATGTACAAGCCAGTGACTGGGGTGAAGCCATTGTGGGCAAATAACTTGCAATGAAAACAATTTTCCACACTTTTAATCAATTAAACTCTCTTCCATTTGGTCAAACCTTGAATGTTACAACCTTCCCATATTACAACTCTACCTGGTCTTCCCTAGATGTCTTTGAGCAAAGGGGTAAACTGTAATAAATATTAGTCATGGTGTCAATAGAGTTAACTGCTCTGCAATGAACGGACATTGCCAAGAAAGTAAAGTATTAAATACGAAAGACTCATTAAAAAGCATGGAACAAAAGCAACAGTGAATGGAACGTTTGGTCTCCCCTGCCACATACACAGTAGAAATTGATATGAAACTACTCACACAAGAGTTAAGCTGAGTGTTTTTCAGTTATAGAGGAATAAAACATTTTCATTCAAGTTCCAGTTCTTGGAGTGTTCTTTGTACCAAGTTGTCTTTTGGATACTAAGGGGGGGGGGGTTAAGGGTTATTGTTCTATCTTCGTTATTCATTATCCATTATCCGTTATCGGTCAGTTCATAATACGCTACAAAGCCTAGGAGCCAGGACACTTACTCTCAGCCAAAAGGCCAAGCTAAGGTCCTAGCCCTAAAGCATTGCTGCGATCATTGCGAATGCACCGTTCCCGGAAGTACTGCAATACCGGGCCGATGCGTGGAGTGGACAGAGCAAGCTCTTATTCCATCTCCGGATTGCAAAAAAATCCAGATTGATTTGAGTAAACCAGAAGCTGCACTCGCTTCGAACAGATACAATGACTTTTCTTCTTCCGCATGCTTTTTTAAACACTTGGGTTCTGAGACGACACTGGTAAATAAGCACTGAAGTTGAGCAGTTTAGTTGAGGTGTTTATTCAGAATATTCCAATCAACACAGATGTTTGTTTAGTAAGTGTGCTATCAAAATGGCTGATAATGAATTTTATACTAGGCTATGTCAAAAACAAAACTTAAAACATTGTGGAAAAACCCTGAATCACACCAGCCGTTTCTCATTGCCAGTTCTGACAATTACTGATAAGACTCAAGGTCGTCTACTTAACTCAGATAAATTAATTATTATGAAGTGAATTAGTTAGAATGAAATGAGTGCCAGAGTTATAAATGACTGAAATGATAAAAATAAGTTATAAATGAAGAAATCAAACAATCATGACTATGTATGTACTGACATATTTCACTATTGCAAAAATTCAAATGATTGAATGTTTCTCCTCCCTGTATCACCCAAAGCATTTGAACTACGCGTGTGTTGATTTTGCAGTATACTTTTACAACTTTGGCATGCCAGACTTCGGTGTGTCTTCACTGGTCAGCATAATTGATGGGGTAAAAGTGCTGGCCTTTGCAGTGAAGGAAGGAAGAGTCGCTGTCCACTGCCATGCAGGCCTCGGCAGAACAGGTACAGGTTCACATTGAGAGCGTATCAGCCAGCGTGACATGCCGCACTAAACCCGAAACGGTGCTCCGCAGGTGTCCTGATAGCTTGCTATTTGATCTACACGTTACGTATTAGTCCCAGCGAAGCTGTGCATTATGTTCGCATCAAGAGGCCCCGGTCCATCCAAACTCGGGCGCAGATCAGCCAGGTTTTTGACTTTGCCCGACTTATAAGCACACAACTGGTTAAGTACCCAGACCTCGGCCTGCGACACGGAGCCCCTGTCACCCTGCAGCACTACCTCAACCGCCAGGCACTCCTTTTGCATGGCCAAGAAGCCCGCAGGCTTAGAAACATCCCCAAGGTCAGGAGTAAAGCAAAACGTCAATAGCAGACAATGGAGTTTATTGTCAATTTTTGTCAAAAACGCCGACTAATTGTTGCAGCCCTTGTTGCTAACTGTATGGCTTCCCTGATCCCACTCCCTACTTGCCACCTCATCAGGTGGTGTATCTCTTGTGTTTGCACCTCTCCCACATGTCCATGGGCCTACCCGCATCTCTGGAGATAAATGCTGAACTGGAGAAGAGATCAGCACTGAGGATCTTGAACAGAGTGGTGAGAGAGACTCTGGTGTCCAAACAGTTCCTGCCCTTGTTTACGGAAAATCACAACATGGCTCGGGTGGGATCGGGCTCCATGTCCTCTTGGGATGAGCAGCTGGGATTTTTGGAGAGAAAGAACAATTCGCTTCTGGACAAGCGTAGCTACAGTGATTCTGATCTGAGCCAAATGAAGGTAATTTAAGATGATTTTTACAAACTTAAATTTGCAGAGCCCTATACACCATCCTAAAAGTGTTCTGTTTAGTGACAACCCTGGCGACTTTGGGAATTCAACCAAGATGGATAAGTGTGAAACAAAACTGTGAAAAATATATCTTCTTGTTACTTATTTGGTAATTTTGTTGTTGGTTACAGCTAAATGTTATTACATCACTTTTCATTGCACTATTTTTGATTGCACTATAAACTCCAAGTACTGTATTATTTGACTACTTTTCTCTTTTAAGTCTTTATTACATGTTTGTCCTAGACGCCTATGTCTAATCTAATTGTAAACAATGTAAACTACCTTGTTATCAAGACAATTCCATTGATTTTGAATACTACACTACAAGACAATTGATAAAAATGCAATAGAAGTGCAAAGACAATTTTGCAGGGAGTTTAACAAGGAACCACCGCCTCTCCCCCCCATGCATTGTCACTATTCGCTACTGGTAACACACAAGCAAATATTGCACATATAAGCCAATTTCTGTATTTCATTTCATAGTTGTAAAATCGGATTAAATGTGAGTATACATGGTAAAGTCAGCTTTCTTATACTTTGTGCTTGAGAAGATGTTCTTGATGACTATATCCAGTTTTACTGTGTAGGTAAATATTAACATACCCACACTTCAGTAAATGTTGGCGGCTCAAGGGTTGTATGTCAAATGAAGTCAAGTCACATTTATATGTATAGCCCGTAATCACAAGATTTCTCAAAGGATTCACAGGATTACAATTACACCTTCGCCTGGTTTTAAACCAACATGCGGTTAGGAAGAACTCAAAACCTCAGCATGAGGAAAAAGAAACCTTGAGAAGGGGCCTCACAAGTGGTAATCCCACTTCCAGGATGACCAGGGTGCAATCGATTTAGCATTGGGTAACAGTACACAAAACATAGGGAACATCAATAAAAGAAAACAATAGGTAATATGTTGAAATTTGTCCAGAAAGTGCATGACAGCTACGACGTCTCAACCCTGTATGTATCAATGTAAGTGATGTTGGAGTATAAATCAATCCAAGAACACTAGATCAAGACCTGCATTTATTAAGCAGCGGGATGATGTGGTAACGCACCATAAAATAATGACAGTAGAGTTATTTATTTTCCCTTTTTTTTACGTTACAGCACTTGTTTTGGGGATAAGTAATTGTGTTCTAAGAACGCGTTCCTCTTAAACGTGTTGTGCCAACTCGGGCTTTAAGCAACACTGATTATCTTTATTACATGACACCAACTCTCAAAGTGGCCACTGTCGAATCCGGAATAAAGATAAATGATATTGTTACTTGAAACAATGTTTGGATGCGTAAATGTCAATATTATATTATAATATTGTTTCAGATTCTTTAAAGGGACAGTGTGTAATATTTAGTGCACGCCAATGATACAAAAATACTTTCATTTTGTAAAAAAAAAAAAAAAACATTGATTTGAATAGGGAAAATTACTTGAACTATCATACCAATGTTAGTTTTTCTAAAAAAGAATTAAAGATCGAGAAATTTGTATTTCTTTTACACAGTGGAATCCAAAGTTATGTTGCTGCCATGCTGTGCTCTGTGGCACTGGCCCTCGCGTACACCAGATAACACAATGCCATCTAGTGGTCAAATATTACACACTGGGGCTTTAAGGTTGACTTTAGCTTTAGATGTGAATGTATGAGGAAAACTGACTTGAGGGTCAGTCACACCTAATAATGTGCGCTATTATTTTTGGGAACATTTTTTGTAGTTTTTATAGAAAATGCGTATTTTGTAATTTGCTATAAACTGGCATAATAAACAATTTAAAAAAATTGTATTCGGTAGCACCGTTAATGCCTTTTTATTATCTTCCCTTGTAGGATCTAGAAATGATTTCTTGTTGTGAATGGGATGTGATGGGACCCAAATTAAGACCACTGACCTCCAAAATGGCCCCACTTTCACCACACCTGATCAGGAACCACTCACGTCCTCGCAGAAAACAATCAGACAGCAACTGTTATACGAAGTTCAAACATGGGGTCAAAAAAGATCGATTAATGTACTACAACTCTAACATTGAGGTACATGACATTTTCCACGATGAAATGTGTGAATATTCTGATTTTCTATTGTTCCACAGTTGTGCAGGAGCACAAATGATGTGCGACCAACTTCAGTGGCTCGGGCCATTGCCAAGGCAATGGCGGACCAAGGACCACCAGACGAAACAGTTTTACAGCGCTCATTTCTTCTACAGGTGTGAATCCCACATGAGCATGTCGTCATTCAGTATGTCAGACATTTACCCTCCAAACAGGAGGAGCTGAACAGCAGTGAATGCGGATGGGCTCTCTTGGTGACTGAGACAGATCCACAGGTTCTTGCATGTCTGCTGTGGACTTGGCTGGAGAAGTTAAAAGTCAGTCGGTAGACTTCAGGCAAAACACATTCATGAGAATTAATTCTGCTCCAACCAACAGAATTGATCCATCTTTACACAGGAGCCTGTTCTTGGTGCAGAGGATATCGTAAGATTAAGTTGTGCTGGACGCAACAACAACTCATTTGGTGTGCTCAAGAAGGTATTTAAAAAAATACCTTACTTCTGTCTCAATTACAGGAAATAACACACACATTAAACTATCAATTTAATTGTCTTTTAAAGGGGTATTGCCTAAAAGAATGGTTGTTTTTGCAGACCTGTTTGTGAGGCGGGATACTTTTTCTCTGAGGTATCGGCAAATGTTGCACTTAAAAAAATACCATTGTATTGTGTATTTAGTGAATTTATTGGAAGACTTTGTATTACTTAGCCTGGGCAGATCAGGGACAAAACAGTCACCTGGAATGTAATCCGTGTAATTTATGAGTACCTTAAAGAAAAATGTGTGATTTAAGTGGAACTGATGTCTGACTAATGCATTTTGAAGGACAGACTTTTCTTCCTTTTCATGTTTGTCAAATATCTGGTTTGCGAGACGAAAGAGTAAAATAAACACTGGAGTGAAGCAGTTCAGTTGATGTTTTAATGACAACAAAGACAAATAATACCGAATATTCTGGGCTTGTGAGTAAATATAAGGGTAAGACAAAAACAAAGCCTAAATCAGTGAAAAACTACCAAAATCCCAGCTTCACCCCAGGCCTTTGTTCAGACTGAATCCTGCTGGGGGTCTTATAAGACTCAAGGCCTCCCCAGCAGTAAATTGGAACATTTCTTAGAAGAAACTAATACGATGAATATAAGCGTGTATGTATATATATATATATATATATATATATATATGCATATATATGCATTGACACATTCCAATATTACAACTATTTCCAAATCTTCAATTTCTTGGCATAAGGTTTCCTGTAACTATTTTATCCTTTCAGTCACAGAGGGACACAATCTATTGTCTGGTGAGCTGTGTCCACATGGTAACCAACTTGTGTCCACATAGAGAAGAGGCCGTGATTCAACGCTTGGCAAGAGCCTTGACAAAGGTAAGATAATAAATAATCCAATTATCTTCCTTACTTATGTTTGTTCTTTTGACTCAACAGCGGCCTCAAGAGGACATTATAAAGCTTGCAACTTTGTTCAATCTCTTGAAGGCCCATTTGAGGAAGAGCTTTCACAACAACAGTTATAATAGGAGAGCCAACAGCTGGGGCACTTCATTTTGAACTAACTGAATTAATCATTCTGGCATGCAAGGTTTTTTTTACTAGTTTCATTTGCTTTTACTATATATTCTTTAAACACAAACATCTCGTTTAAATGTGATGACTTAAGTGTATTTCTGACCCAGAATTCTTGTCATATATTATCTACAGTGGATTTAATTACCTTGTTTTAGTGATTACTATTGCATGTTCTGAATTACATTTGATTCTCTGTTAAGGGAATTGTGTCTCCATTTTCGCTCAGAGTAATAATGTGCTTTATTGGTTAGGTAACTGCACAGATAAACCACAAGATTTAGATTGGCTCTACATTGTCATACATTTTCAAATTGTAACAGTTAAATTAGGGATTGGCGAATAAAGGGGCACTCGGGCAAGAAAATGCAAAAATTAGGTTGCCGTTTATTAGGAAGACGCAAGTCACATCTGCCAATTAACAACGTAGAAGTTGAATGCATGAAATGTCAAGATTAAAACTTAAAATTGTATTAGGATAAAGAAAAGTACACACTCTTAGTCGGGGATTAGGTTTTTGATAGCCCTTCCATCGGAGGCGCGTTCCACCTGAGCTTTCTCCCAGATCTGCTTCCAATATCGACTGAGAGAGGAATCACACACCCCCATTGGCTACCGGCTCATTTTTTGAAAACACAGGCCTATAACAACACATCTAATTGGCTTAAAAGACATGAAATACATGAAACAAAACTGATTGCTTTAGACAGAAATCACATGTTTAAATGAAGCGAATAATGCTGGTTGGTAGATGGCATTAGAAAATAATAAATGAGCAATAAGAAAAGTGAAACTTTGTAAAACAAAAGGTACAATACGTAACTGTGAAGTCAGAGGAGTAGAAAACGGAGGCAATCTTGTGACCAGACTTCCCGGCACTAAAGTGAAGGCCATCTTGATTAATAGTCAGCGGGCCCCAAGAGGATTCTATTGCTGCAAGAATACAAACTGCTCCTGGATATTTTCTTTGGCTTCATTAAGGTACTTTTGAGGATAAAATCATACAAATTCACATTCAAACTATAATCAAACTATAATTTCCCTTACAGGTAACACGTTTTGTACATGCATGAAATTAATATAAACGTTAAAAATGCAAATAGAAAACCGCATGACCCCGTTTATGAGTTAAAAGCAATGAAGAAGGCCCCTAAAGAAGGAATAAAAGCTGCTGCACGTAAATCTCACATTGATAAATCAATGGTGGGATTCTGGAAATGGCAGTTGGGAGAACTGGAGCAATGAAAAAAAGTTAAATAAAAAAGGCTATCAGGGGTAGCAAAAGCAGGTGGCCCAACCTGGAACACGTTCTTGAAGGTTGGGTGAATGCAGAGAGCAGTTGACTGAGGTGTTTCCACTGTGAACATTTCAGGACTTAAATCATACTTGTATCACACATATAATTTATTTTAAAAAAATCATGTATTGTGATTTCAGGATTTTTCTTTTTAGTTTATCTCTCTCACAGTGGACATGCACCTACAATGAACATTTCAGACCCCTCCATGGTTTTTAAGTGGGAGAAATAGCAAAATAGCAGGGTGTTCAAATACTTATTTTCTTCACTGTATATTACACACAGAGATATCTGGCTAAACCACCCAAGACACAGCAAGTGAGCCGGCTTCTAAAAAGGGCTAACTGGGACCGATCGTTGGAAAAACTGATCTAGTTGACAAAAAGTCTGTCGTAAGCACCCCGGCAACCCGGAAACCTACAACGAAAAACAGCCACGGCAACAACATCCATCGAAAGTGATGTTCCGTTTTATTTTTTTTGCTATTGTAACATGAGAATAGTGAAAGTAAGAAGAGGTCTGTTTCAAATACAGTGCGAACGCCAACCCACTCCCACAAAAAGATGAAAAAAGACGAGTTTATCAGTACTATATATGAGCTGATTGAGGCTGTGAACATGACTTTAAGCCAAGAGATGGCGGCAGAGAATAGCAAAATTTCAAGTTGCAGACACCACCTTTGATAATACAGCATATATTTGTAGTATTTTTATACATGTATTTTTACATATGGCAGGATGTATGCTCCATACTTTTCAGCCGGATGAGCAAAGTGTCCTTGCGTCAGGAATTTCAGACGTTTGGTGTATAAAGCCATGACTATCCTAAACTTCAATCTACAGCACTAAGAAACATAATGTTCTGAAATACTGTACCGCCACTATGAATATTCACATTAGTATTATCTATCATTATCCATCCATGCATCCATTATCTGCACCGCTTATCCTCAGTAGGGTCGCGGGGGTGCTGGAGCCCATCCCAGCTATCTTTGGGCAGTGGGCAGGGGACACCCTGAACTGGTTGCCAGCCAATCGCAGGGCACACGGGGACAGACAACTCGCTCGCTCATTCACACCTAGGGACAATTTGGACCGGCCAATTCACCTGAAATGCATGTTTTTGGAATGTGGGAGGAAACCGGAGTGCCCGGAGGAAACCCACGGAAGCACGGGGAGAACAAACAAACTCCACACAGGAAGTCCGGTAGATGGATTTGAACCCATGACCTCAGAACTGTGCCGCACACGCGCTAACCACTGCCCCGCCGTGCTGCTATCTATCATTAACGTATTGTTAATATGTTTTTTTAGTTTGAACAATTTTTATTGACACTTTTTACAGCAAATAAACAATGTGAAGTTTGAACAATTTCTATCGACACTTTTAACAGCAATTAAACATATTCACAATTTAATTATATCATTTTCTAACAATATGAGGTTTGAACATTTTTTGTCGACATTTTTAACAGCAATTAAACACATTCACAATTTCATTATATCATATTCTGGCAATATGAGAACAATTTTTCTCGACAATTTTAACAGCAATTAAACATTCACAATTTCATTATATGGTTCACTATATGGTTTGAGTTTGAGTTTGAACAATTTTTATTGACACTTTTAACAGCAAATAAACAATGTGAGGTTAGAACAATTTTTATCAACACTTTTAACTGCAATTAAACATATTCACATTTTCATTATATCATTTTCTAACAATATAAGGTTTGAACAATTTTTGTCGACATTTTTAACAGCAATTAAACACATTCACAATTTCATTATATCATATTCTAACAATATAAGGTTTTATCGACACTTTTAACAGCAAAATAATAATAATAATAATTTCCTTTGTATTGTGATTCTTTGTAACAATGTACACAGAACGAAATGTCGATAAACCTGACCCGTTGTAGCGAGCCGATGCAGCCGCAGCCAACAGAGGGCGCCGCCATTTTACCAATGTTATAAGTCTTAGGTATGACTCGGCCGAGGCGCGAACCAGCGACCTCCCAGTCTCAAAGCGGGCGCCCTACCATCTAGGCTACTGAGCTGGTACATTCACAATTTCATCATATCATATTCTGGCAATATGAGAACAATTTTTCCTCGACAATTTTAATAGCAATTAAACATATTCACAATTTCATTATATGGTTCACTATACGGTTTGAGTTTGAACAATTTTTATTGACACTTTTAACAGCAAATAAACAATGTGAGGTTATAACAATTTTTATCGAAACTTTTAACAGCAATTAAACACTTTCACAATTTCATTATATCATAATCTAATAATATGAGAACAATTTTTATCGACACTTTTGACAGCAGGGTTGGGTAGGGTTACTTTGACTGGATTACTTTCAATTACCTTTGGGTTACTCCAATACCAAATATGCTAATAAAAGATAAAATAAACTAAATATGAATAAAATGACTAAATTTTGTGCAGGCTTGGGGAGTAACGGAATACATTGAACGGCAAAAAAAATGTTGGCAAGCTGTTTGGATTTATTTTCATTTCGTGTCTGTCGCATTTTATGTTAGTTTTGCCGGAGATCAAAGAGATCAAAGCCAGGAGAGAAAGCTTACCACGTGTTGTGAGTCATCATTTTATTCATATTTAGTTTATTTTGTCTTCTATTAGCATATTTGGTATTGGAGTGATCCAAAAGTAATTGAAAGTAATCAGTTAAAGTAACCCTACCCAACCCTGCAGTTAACCAATGTGTAAAGGGCAATACTATTGTGCAGGGGCACAGCTCTGTCTTCTCCTTTTGCAAACGTTTACCTTTTGAATTTGTTATGCTTGCCCTGAAAGGAAAAGTCCTCTAATTTTGTTCGACTTGTATAATGACAATAAAGGCCATTCATTCATTCATAAGCACTTGTGCGCTGTGTTTCTCGCACACGCCACCAGAGTGCAAATGTGTACCACGTCATCACATTCAGGCTGTCATTATGTCATAGCAGTTTGTACGCGATGACGGCGTCAGGATGGCAAAATGCTCGAAAGCAATTGTTTTCCCTCCAACGAGAGAAACTTCGACAAGTAAATCAAGGCCCCTCCTAAAAGGTAAACTATGTGCTACTGAAAAGTGTTCGAATGCGCTAAACAACGAGCAGAGATTGCAAACATTAATAACTGTAGTTGCAGGCGTGGACTGCAAACAAGTGTGATGCATTTAGAAACGCCGATTTTGCTCTACTCGAAGCTTCTAGTTGCCAGTTTCAGAGAAAGCTCAGCGTTAACAATTCTTTCACTGGCTTGAGGCTTCTTAACATAACATGTTCAGCATGTCCGGTCATCGCCATGGCAACATTGTCATAGTGAAGTGGGCCGACTCGAAACAATTTGGATTGTAGTTCGATAAACGTTCTGATTTCCGGATCACATGAAGACTACAGAAGGAACCGATTAGAATTCCCAGAAGGTATACTTTTTGAAAATCATTTTAAATCAAAACCCTTCTTGTAGTATTACCCGAACCAATACTTAACTATAAAAAAAAGCAAATCACTTCCCGTGAAACTTGTTTTAAAACGCGTGGCTAAGACGTGCACTTTTTTTTTGGTGAAATATGTATTAACTATTTTGTGCAGCATGTTTACCTTGTGGTTAGTGTCCCTTTGCATCGTGGTTCAGGGATTGTTGATTAAAATATTTGTGGCTAGAGATATCATGCTTTTCCCCCTTGCTGGAAAGGTTTCTTTGCTGGTATAGAATAGAATGTACATTTATTGTCATTGTTACAAAATGGGTCAACCTATTGTGACAACGAAATTGGGTATGACACTCCAGTTTCACACATTCACAGTGAGGTAAAAAAGCCAAGAACATAAAGGAACAGAGAAGATAAGGTTATAAAACAAGGAGGATAAGGTTATAGTTATAATTTACACAATATTTACACAAAAAATGTCGGCATGTAGGATGTTACATACTGTTGGTATCGTAGTACAGTTTGGTATCGTAAGGGTTTGTGTAATTATACATTTGATGCAAAAATAGTCATCATGGTGCAAAAAAATAGTCAACATATGCATTTGGTGCAAAAAAATAGTCATCATAGTGCAAAAAAAAAGTCAAACATTGTGCAAGGTAAGCAGTAAACATAGTGCAGTCAACATGTGCAAGAAACATAGACATGAGTACCATTTTACGTTCGTATGAGGTAGTAGTAGAGCACCAGTGTGTGGTATTTGACCACTAGATGGCACTGTGTTGTCTGGTGCGAGCGAGTTCCAGTACCTCAGAGCACAGCATGGCAGCAGGATGCCGGGCATACATGCCAGGGACCTAAGTGGGGATTTCACTGTGCAAAAGAAATACACAATTATTGACATAGATTAAAAAAAAAAACATTTGTACATAGCATACCTGTCAACCTGGACGGTTTTGCCGTACAAAGTACGTTTTTTATGCATTTTCAGACGAGTATGACGTACAAAGAAATCTGTACGGAAAAACGCAAATTTGTCAATCGCATGCGCCTGCCGCCTGGGGATTTCCCATCATGCATTATTCCGAAAAAATAAATAAATATGGGTGTACGATTATTTTGTACGGGAAAATACGACAGTTTGTACGGGCATGGTGCCGTGGAGGTTGACAGGTATGATAAAGTGTATGTATATTTGCCTAGTATTCAAATAAATGTTTTTTTTGAACCGCAATGAAGCACTACATTTTATACGCTGTCCCTTTAACTTCCACGTTCTGAAAAGGACGAATGCAAATTCAAATTAAGACTTATTGTCTTTAAACCCTCAGTCTACTATGTTTATTGCACATTGTAATTTTGTTTTGTCTTCATTGTATTGCTACATTGATGCACAGGTCTGAATTTGATGGAAAATGTTTGATATTTGAGTCTAAAAATCCCATTTTCCAAGCAAATAACGGGCATAGCATGAATTCAATAATAGCATAAATTTTGGTTGTTACTACTTTTGAAGATCGATGATTGTTGGAGTCAAATCATCTTGATTCCTTTCCATTTTTTAAAGGGACTGTGTGTAAAATTGTCTGTCGTAGAACACACACACACAAAAAAGACATACTCACCAACACCTCAGCTTTACTAGTTAGATTACCCCTTTTTGCCAATGAAACATCTACTGCTTTTCAATAAAAAATTCAAATTTAAACAAATCTTGACTCAAAACTAGTATTGTATGTTAGTCTTTGGCTGCTTTATTTTGAAGCCACACTAAGTCTTTGTGTGTGAATAAACTGCTCCATTAATCGCGATTTCCGTCCTGGTAAAAGTTTTTAATGTTCTGGAGACTCATTGTGTTTTGGGCGTGAAAATAGAGTGCGCCATAAAATCCACCGCCTTTTTAATGTCGAATGGTTTGCATGTATGATTTTCAAGACTCTTGATTTCTGTTGGAGTCAAATAATGTAGATTCCTTTCCATTTTTAAAGGGACCGTGTGTATAACTGACTTCCATCAAACAAAGAAAAACAAACGAAAAAGAACATCAAAGGTCATAGGTTTGGTCTTGGCACCAGGAAGGGGAGAACATTTGTTTCTTCCCCTGAGCCCTGAACAGGGTTGTTTTAATTAGCTTTTCCTGTTAGCTGCTATTTTTCTGCTCCAGCTTACTCCTGATTATTAGGCTGCTCAATCGATCATAGCAATAAATTTCTGGTAATTGGTAGAGGCCTTCTGATCTTAAGTCAATACCTTTATGGATGTGCTTCAGAATGCATGCACCCCCAAAATAGTCTTTTGTAATATAATTTTCATATTTAAGACGCATGGAATTAAAACTACAGTTAGAGCTAAGGTTGCATAAAAAATAAATGTATACCGATATTTTTGAATTAAAATAATTTATTTCATAGAACATAAATTACCATTATGTCATTTGGTTTCACCACAAAATAATTTTAGCAACAAACAATTAACATGGTGAACACAAGAGGTTACTTGATGTTTGTCCAAGGCAGAACCGTAACCAGATGGAATATCATTTAATTGTAACTATTATTTCAAATTTTGTCCACCGTATTTTCCGCTATAAAAGGCGCACCTAATTATGAGGGCACTTTAAAATTTTTGGCCAATTTGCGGTTTTCAGATGCCCTTTACAGTTGCATTCTATTTGACACTAAAAATGTCATCACACATATACAGTATAATGTTGAAAATTACCCTCTACATAAAAGTTTTGAGAAATTTGAAATATGAGCTGTCTTTTGAGCAAAAATATTGCCTGATATACGAGAGGAATTTCCACTTAAGAGAATTTCCAGATGTTACCACTAGAGAGCGGGGCTTTAAGTCATTTATAGAAATATGTTTTTGGGTGATCAGGAAAATGCGTTTTATAACTACTTAGGTTAACTTGGAGGGGAACGAATTAATTTGTTTTCCGCAATTTTTCCCATTGGGAAAATTTGATATACGAGCAAATCTAGACACAAGCATGATCCGGGAAAAAATAAATCTCGTATGTACCACTGTATAACAAAATAAATAATTTTGGATATTTTAGCAACATTTATTTCTCAATTCCACTCAATTTACATTGATATGGAAATACTAGCGTCTAGTGGCGCTGAGCCATTACTTCACGGATATCGTAGTCGGCAGGCATCGGGGAAAATGTAGTTTTGGGTCAAAGCACTTTTTTGACCCTTTATTTTTTTGGAGGCTCTGACATTTTAAACTCTCTGGGGCCAAATAAGATCATGTGTTGGGGCACTCTTGGCCCTCGGGCGGTGAGTTTGACAAATATGCTTTAATGTATGTGATTTTTTTTTTTTTACTAATACAGATAATGCCTGATGAAGAGCCTTGGATTGGACCATGGAGGCCCCACAAACCACGAGGGCCTATTGCTGCTCTCTATGGCAGCCCAGGGCCAAAATATGCTCTGCCTTCACTGACAGGTGCAGTAGTTGTATCAAAAATTATTATAATTATGTCATATATGGGGCAGCACTGCGACGCAGTGGTTAGCGTGTGTGCGGCACAGTTCTGAGGTCATGAGATCGAACCTTTCTGTGTGGAGTTTGCATGTTCTTCCCGTGCTTGCGTGGGTTTCCTCTGGGCACTGCAGTTTCCTCCCACATTCCCAAAAACATGCATGTCAGGTTAATCGGCTGGTCCAAATTGTCCCTAGGCGTGAATGAGCAAATGAGTGGTCTGTCTCTTTGTGCCCTGCGACTGGCTGGCAACCAGGTCAGGGTGTCCCCTGCCCACTGAGATAGCTGGAATAGCCTCCAGCACCCCGCGACCCTACTGAGATTAAGCGGTGCAGATAAATGATGGATGTCATAAATGTTGTCACTGCTTATCCTGACGACAGTCACTAAATAATAGAAATATAATTGTTTCCTGTCATACAGGTTCATCGTTACATGATCCAACAAAATACAAAGCACCCAGTTTTAGTTTTCGAGACAAACACTATGACCTAAGCACGCAAGAAATCTCACCTGGACCGAAACACCTCATTCCCTCCAACATCACCAAAACCGGCCGAGACGGGACGCCAGCGTTTTCATTCGGCACTCGTCCCAAGGACCTAGTGCGCTTTCAAGTCCCTGCACCCAGTGGGCATGATAAACACTTGATTGTTTTTGTTGTATTTCTTAGAAGTACATCTCAGTTAGCCTGAGAGTGATTTTCTATGACTGTTTTTAGACCATTACAACCTTGGAAGTGCAGACAAGGTCGCCTTTTACTCTGCTCCTTCCTACACGCTTTCCGGAAGGGGTAAACAACTATTACAGAGCAACCAGACTACACCAGGTAACTTGTCTCTTTTTGACATATCCTGCAAAGTTGTCGTTTTTTTTGCAGTGTACTAGTGTAAATTCTTACTGTCTTAACTTAATCAGACAGTGTTTTATGTGTCTTATTTATTAAGTTACAATCTAAGGGTGTTGTTGTATGCTTTAACCGCACCAATCTGCTTTAATCTTACTTTTATTCATCGTGTTCTATCCACGGAGATGATAAGGCCAGAGGAAAGCAAGGCGGGTGGCAGAGGGGTGTCAAGGGAAGTAACGCGCATGCTTAGGTTTTTTTTTTTAAATTTTGGAATGAAAATGTTGAAAGTAAGAAATTAACTTTTTCAAATACAGTCCAAATGCCAACCCAGACCACCAAAAAGTAAAAAAAGAAGAGTTTATTCGAACGTATCCAAGAGAAACACTTACCTGCCCGACAGCACAAGCAGCTTAATGGAAGCTGCAATTATGATTTCTGCCAGAAGATGGCATCGGCAAGTACAATATTTTGAAGTTACAAACACTACCTTTAAATCATCAATGCAGCCTCTGTTAAGCTGCTTGTATGGCACGTGCATGTACATGCCTCTTTTAGAAGTGATTGAATAAACTCTTCCTTTTTTCATCTTTTGGGGTGTGTGGGTTTGCAGTTGGACTGTATTTGAAAGTATTTTTCTTTCACCATTTTCATCCTAGAATAAAAGTAAACCGTAAGCACGCACCCTCGCCCTCCTCTCGCCTAATGCGGTCCGTGGCTGGAACACAGACGACAAAAGTAAATTAAAAGCAGTAAGGTTGGGTAATAAATTATGTATGTATAAACAGGGTTGAGTAGGGTTACTTTAACTGGATTATTTTCAATTACTTTTGGATTACTCCAATACCAAATATGCTAATAAAAGACAAAATCAACTAAATATGAATAAAATGATGACTCACAACACGTGGTAAGCTTTCTCTCCTGGCTTTGATCTCTTTGATCTCAGGCCAAACTAACATAAAATGCGACAGAAACAAAATGAAAATAAATCCAAACAGCTTGCCAACATCATTTTTGCCGTTCCATGTGTTCCGTTACTACCCATGCCTGCACAAAATTTAGTCATTTTATTCATATTTAGTTTCTTTTGTCTTTTATTAGCATATTTGGGTTTGGAGTAATCCAAAAGTAATTGAAAGTAATCCAGTTAAAGCAACCCAACCCAACCCTGTATATAAAGGCTTTTGAAACTGGGTATTGTTAAGGCATACTCAATAGAGAAAATATTTAGTTTTAAACTTTTTAAGGACACCTCAAACTACACACCCCACATTTAAGCAATTATTACTGGGAAACAATTTTTTATTTGACCAAATAGCAAGTCACCTTGTATTACTAAGGCTTCTGAATTTCAAAAAAAAAAAAATTTCATGTCCTGTAGAGGGTAAGTCACAATCAATGGTAGCTACAAAGTAACCCTGATGACCAGAATGTTTTTTTCCCTTTATATTATTTATTCATTTATATCGTTACTACAATGATGGTTTTACGAAGAAATGTTTCACATTTCAGGCAATAAAAACACTTATTACCCGCACTATTGGAATTTGAGTTTTTCAATGATCAAATTTTGTGCTTAAAAAGGACAGCTATTGTATTAATTTGCTTCAATTATTTTTTTAAATGCATAAAAAATGTATTCATATTAAAATGAAATTGTCCATTTGTAAACAAATACACAATAAAATATAACTTGTGGATTTAAATGAAAGCATGATAAATTGGATAGGCCTACAATCTCTTATTTAATCATCTATTGGCGAGGTATCTATTCAAGACAGTATCAGCCTATGCAAAAAATTAAATCAATCTATGAGTCATTTTTTCCCCTGCTGGCCTGGCCACTGTGCAATCTTTTGAATGCAATGCAGTTTATGCAATTTGAATGATCACTGTACAGCCATTTTTTTCTTAGATATTTATACAAGGGCAGTAGTTTTGGATATAATATGTTGAAATACAAATGTTGGAAATAAGAGTGGTATTTTGTCCTTTGCTGACTTTTGATCTTAGTGTGAATTGTACTTTATAATGCAAGTCTCCTTTAACACGTGTAAATACATAAAACAAGATTCCTGAGTTGGTACAACTGTCTCTATGTAAATGTTGATCATGCATGGATTTAGCATAAATATTTGCCTGTTTTAACTTATGATAGAACGTGTTGAAAAATGTTTATATTTGGCAATTTTAAAAAAACCTGTATGCGTGTTCCCTATTTTTTATTTTTTTTCACGTTTCCACCTAATGTCTTGGCAGGTCCGGCATCCAACAGTCTACCTCCTGTGTTCGGGCCCAAAACTGTCACTATACGTGCTGCACCCGCGCACTCTCTCTACGGTCGTGGTAAACATGGCAACTTCATGGAAGACTCCTCAAAGGTATATGTTGTGTACAGGAAACCCAGACAATCACCAGCAATTCACTCAACTCACACATACCTAAAGAGAAGGTAATATCTGAATTATGACCAGAATCAGTCATTAATCCATAAGAATGGCGCCACCTGCTGCAGAGGTAGAGTTTAGTGGTAAAATGCTGTGCCCGCTAGCTGCTAAATTTTTTGTAAGTGCTGCCAGGCTGCTACGCAGGGCGTAACTTGATTGAATGTATGAGCGTCTGCTGGCTCTACAGCGGCTGCATGGTTAGCGCGCAGCCCCAGGATGCAGAGGTTCAGGGTTCAAGTCCAGCTACCCCAGCCTCCCTGTGTGGAGTTTGCATGTTCTCCCCATGTTTGCGTGGGTTTGCTCCGGGCATTCGGGCTTCCTCCTACATTGCAAAAACATGCATGTTAATTGGCCGGTCTAAATTGTCCCTAGGTGTGAATGAGCGAGTGTGTTGTCCATCTCTGTGGGCCCTGTGACTGGCTGGCAACCAATTCTAGGTGTCCTCTGCCCACTGCCCGAAGACAGCTGGGATGGGCCCCAGCACCCCCGAACCCTACTGAGGATAAGCGGTGCAGATAATGGATGGATGGCTCTTGTCATAAGTATGGGTAGACGTAAGTTGAACAGGTTGTGAGTCAGATATTACCTGCGTTAGATCAAAGAGGACTTTTAACGCGATCGATATATGAATAACGGAATGTTTGCAATTTTATGTTTTTTGCCAACTGCATTAGCATCGCCTTGCCTTTTCCAAAGGGCCCCAAAAGCGCACCAACAGCAAGGCTGCTGCAGGAAGTTCACTTTTAACTGAAATTTTCGTTTCCTGCACAATTTGAATACATGCAAATAACATAAAAAGACAGGCAGCAGATGTAGTTAAAATTCTTCTGTCTGATGTCCATTAAAATGCTAAATGTGAATGGAAGTTTCTCTTCAAAGTGTTAAACAGACTCATAAGAAATGCTTCTTGTATTTGTTTCAGTCTCCTGGCCCTGCAGCATATCAAGCTGTGGATCCCCAAATATACCTGAACAAGGCTCCTCAGTACAGCATGCCAGGTCGAAAATTCGCTCCTCAAAGCGCAACCAGGACTCCAGCGCCTGGCGTCTACCGTCCTGAAAAGGTTGGAGAGCGGAGATTTCTTTTTCTTCATATTCAAACACTACACACATGCCCTGAAGACCTCGAATACTATTCAAACCAAATGTTTTTGGACTTGTTGGTGGCACCGCATTAAAGAAATATGGTAAACTGGCTGGGCCACAAGAAAAAAAATGTACCAATACCAAAGATTTGATTCTGATACCTCAAAAATTTAAAAAACACAAAATGTAAATTTTGGAGCAAGAAACCAAAGCGAGGAAGAGAAGAAAAAGTGCCCAGAAGGGAGCAGGTTCCTGATTGGTGGGGAGCCGGCTCCTGTCGTTCCCTTGAAAGTTCTGACTCATATCACTATAATAAAGAAAAATGTAGCAAGCTATTTGAATGTTGGGTACATTGGGGACAAGAGTGGCAATAAATGGATTTTTTTAAGCGAAGTACTTTTACAAATAATTGTATTCATAATATCATCATATTTTTAACATTTGGCGGTTGGATTAAAAGGCTGCGGGCCATAATCTGCTCACCATAGCAGATTATAATAAAAACAAACCAAACAATATTTTAAGTGTGAATTAAAGCTGCATGTTCCTATTTTTGTGCAGGTCAAGAGTACACACAACAAAGCTCCAGCCTTCACTTTTGGACTGCGTCATTCACATTACACTGTGAACCCCATAATGGATGCGGATAGATACCAACATTCCCTATCCTTCCTTTGAGACTAAAATTTCGATTCAATGGCGTCAGCTGGATCAAAGCGGTCAACGATGGGAATCGCTGAGGAGATACCTGAATTACTGTGTTGTCAAGGAATGCGGTCAATTGGACAATTACACATTAGGGGAATGACCTTTCCATTCCATCCTACTGCGGTTCTTCAATTAAGACTAAGCATCCCCAAAATGTATTCTGCTGTGGGCGCATGCTGTCTCATTGATGTCTTTGATATTAACTACACAGATATATTTTCAGCAATTTTTTTAACTTAAAAAAATAGGAGTAATTATTTTTTTACTGGTAGTACACTCTAGTTATAATAATTTCATTTTCAATCAAGTTGTGCAATATTTCTGTTTTTGTCATAGTGTTACAGTACTGACATTAAATTTCAGTGATTTTCTGCAAAAGTTATTCAAAATACTATTGTGAAAAAAATGAGCAAATATGGGATTCGGTAATGCCTCTTGTCAATAAATATTCAAATGCAACGACTCAGAGTAAAGTCATGTGAATTCAGAATTAGGCCAGACTATGAATCATTTTGTGCTTCATAAGTACTGCGCTGAGATAACCGAAATTGTACTTTTTTGTATATTGGATTGTACAAATAGAAATGTGTATTTATATATGTCATGCATAAGTGAATCGTGGAGAATGCTGATTAAATGAATACAGTATTTTAAATGAGTATGTTGTGATGTAATTCTAGTAATGTGTTATTTTAAGTTTTTAAAAATATTTCATTTGGATTGTATTAAATCCTTTTAGTGAAAAAAAATCCTATAATATAGATTTATGTTTAGCCTTTACTGAATATTTGACTCTAGACGTCAAGTTATGTTTATTTGAATGAATAAATGAATGAATGAAAATTTTATTTCAAACATTAAATTCAAAACAGGACAAAAACAATGAGTCAACAACAAAATATTGTTACATAACTTATTCGAAACGGGGTAGTCAGAAACAGATGCTTATTTTCACTACCCCTTTATATTCCCTATTAAATACATTTTACAAATCCTCTTCTTTTGTGTCTAATATAACAAAATCTCATGGATATACTTATTACATCAGTCAGATATCAATAATTATAATAATTGCAATAATCACATATTTTATACACTAATCTTCGTAATACCCATCCCTCAAAGTCATAATGCCACTAGTTACCAAACATCACTGGCACCAAATATAACAATAAAAATAATATAACAGTTATGATATAATAATAGCAACAATAACAAAGTTAATCATAGTTTTAAACGCAGTATTTCCAATCTCATATCCCATTTTCTTCATCCCAGTCTTTTTTTGTATTTGAATTTGAACACATGAATAGTTGGACATTGTTTGATCTCATCTTGTAAATTATTCCAAAGTTTGACTCCACACCTAGAAACACACATACTTTTCCTGGTTGTTCTCACCATTGGGATTTTGAATTTACTACAGCCCCTCAAGTTATAATTTAATTTTTGGATGTTTTCTGGCACCTGTTTTTGTTGACCTTAAATAACAGTTGTGAAGTGAAACATTTTATTAAATCATTCAGTTTTAATAATTTGGACTGCCTGAATAAAATATTAGTATGATCCCGATATCCTACCCTGTGTATGGTTCTTATTGCACGTTTTTGAAGAATAAAAAGGGGCTGTAGTGAACTTTTCTAATTATTGCCCCAGACTTCTGCACAATATGTTAAGTATGGCAGAACTAGAGAACAATATAATAAATACAATGCAGTGCAGTTTAAAATGAATTTGGCTTTATTAATTATTGAAATGCTTTTAGAAACCTTTGTATGTGTCTGATGTGTTTTCCAACTTAATTTATTGTCTATTATGACCCCTAAAAACTTAATTTCTGATACAATGTCTATTGCAGCACCATCCATGTTTACTTCTAAATCTTGATTTACCTTGCGATTACCAAATAATATTACTTTGGTTTTATTTAAATGTAAAGACTATTTATATCCATCCATAGTTTTAGGTTAATTAATTCACGATTAATGCAAGTTACCAAATCAATATAGTTATCATTTGAATAGCAAATGTTAGTGTCGTTTGCAAATATTACTAATGTTAATAGTTTTTGAAACATTATAAATATTTGTATAGCACTTAATCACAAGGATTCTCAAAGGGCTGCACAGACCACAGATTATTGCAAACCAGACTATTATCACACCATACCAAGATCTAAAACCTAAATGAGGGCAAGGGAAATATTCAAAAACCTCAACATGAGGAAAATTAAGAAACCTTGACAAGAGACCACACATGAGGTGATCCCCCTTCCAGGATGACCAGGCTGCAATGAATGTTGCAATAACAAATACGACACAGATATTGTCAACAGGATATATAAGTCATTCATAACCTAGAGAATATAAGGGTGTTTTAAGCCTAGATTTAAACAGTTCCGCTGATGTTGCAGATCGAATCTCAGGGGGAAGAGAATCTCACAGCACCGGGGCTCGAATGGAGAACGCCCTTGAACTTGCGATTTTCTTCTTGGCTCTTGGGATCACCAGTAGACCGGCACTATCAGAGTGAAGGCCCCTGACCGGAAAATAGGGGGAAATTAAATCCCGAGTTGAAGCAACATAGTAAAGAAGGTTATTTCTTAGCAGTTTCCCCTTTTAGATATAAACTTTTACTCAGCGAATGAGTCCAATTTTGAAATTCCCTAAATTCAGAAATGACGTAATGAACTAACACGTATTTTAGTTGCCACAGTTTGGCCTCCTAGTGTGAAGATCCAGTATGCTAATGTCCTCCAGAAGTCACCAGTCACTGGATTATCATCTTGATCACGCACAACTGGCCATCATTACCACCAAGGTATTTAAGGACTTAACTGACAGCATCAGTTGTCGAATTGTACACGAAATGTAGACGTCAAGCCTATTGCCAGCTCCTGCCCGGATCCAACCAAAGACTTCCTGTAGCTTTCCTGCTGTTAGTTCTGTTTGGACTGTTTTCTTTTAACACTTTTCTCCCTCTCCCGCATACAGAGTGTTTTCTGGTCATCCCTGTTGCCACCAATAAACTGGTACAATTTTGCTTGTGCCCTGCATTTGCGTCCAACTTGCAAAACCTAACATCCCAGTATGTATTAGTTATCCCAGTCCAGACTTGATTCATTCAAATACAAATATGATCTCATAAATTGTAAGGACAGGAATTAATTTTAATTTGTAAAACAGTAAAATAATTAATGAAATATTACTCTATGCATTTAAAGTATCAGTGTGTAATATATTATTATTATTATTATTATTAACCACTAAATGGCACTGTGTTGTCTAATGCAAGAGCACAGCGTAGCAGCAAGATGCCAGACGAACGTGGCAACTAGTTCTAGGTAGTGTTTCCACTATGTAAAAGAAATACAAATGTCCTAATCAATTTAACACAGGTATGATAGCTCATGTATGTTTGCACAAAAGCTAAATCAAACAATAATTAACAAAAAGTTTTGCACACAAACAGCTGTAGAATACAATGATATACTTCATACTGTAACCATGGGCTGAAGCAGCTTTTAAGGGCCTATCCCTTTTCAAGTTTTACTTGCAGGAACAACATATTCAAAATCCAAACAAGAAAACCACCCCAAAACACAAAATAGACAAAAAAAAAAAAAACACATTTCATGCCTGCAATTAACGCCGATTGTACTGACCCATATTTGTGTAGGATTAATCTGCCTCATTTGATGGAATTGTTCAGCAAAGTTAAATTGTATTCATTCATTGAATTCCCAAATGTCACCGACTAGTGACTCAACAGGGACATCCAGTGGAGAACAAATCCGCGCAAAACCAGATCTTTAGAGGCGGTGTCCTCTGGCTGAAATCATCATTGCAGCCTCTGCCAAGCTCCTTTTATTGCATGTGCAAGTATGTGAAATTCTTAGACACGCTCGACTAAACTTGCTATTTCATATTTTTGGGGGTTTGTGTTGGCATTTGGGCTGTATTTGAAACAGTAATTTTCTAACTTTTACTATTTGCATGCAAGAATAAAAGGGAACCCCAACCAACCGCGTGAATTAACTCCAAATCCCCCATGACCCCCGCGTTCTTTCCTCCAGCGTAATCCGTTCAGAGGTCTGGAACACCGAGGCTAAAAGTAACATCAAAGCAGATAGGCGCGATGAGAAAAGGGTATATGAAGGCTCTTTGAACTCAGGGAACGTTAACACATATTTGATCAAGAAAACCTTTTATTTTTAACTTTAAAGGACACCTCAAAAGATGCACCCCTTTTTTTAACTTTGTCCTGAATTCACTGTACCTATTTTTAAAGGTTTAGTCAGCAAACTCAGAGGTGCTTTACCGACTGATAGGCAAAATATATTTATTTCTATGTTGGCTTCTCTTATAAACACTTGTCCCTAGCAGATATGGCAAAAGGTGATCTAGTCTATCTTGTAAATGCGCAATGACTAAGTGATTTTTTTTTCCAGTCAAAAATGTAATTCTGATTTTTTTTTTTTAAAAACAATATTGGATTTATCAGACTGCAACTACACTACAATTGAGAGACAACTTATCTCTTATCTTATCTATACCAGCTCGGTAGCCTAGATGGTTGGGCACCCGCTCCGAGACTGGGAGGTCGCTGGTTCAAGCCTCGGCCGAGTCATACCTAAGACTTACAACATTGGTACTCATTGCTCAGCATTAAGGTTTGGAATTGGGGGGCTTGGTCACCTAATGACTAAAATAGCTGCGCCCTGTTTGGCTGCGGCTACATCGGCTCGCTGCAGTTTAACTGTACGGGTCAGGTGCATCGACATTTCGTTCTGTGTGCATTGTTACAAAGAATGACAATAAAAGTAAATTCTATTCTATTCTAAACCGTATTTCAAAATAGAAATGACTCCATGAAGATGCTGGGCTTGTATTCATGCCAGATATTTGATAACTTTATACCACTGTAAGCGGTGATGTCCTTTTCCTCATTTTTAATTTGTTTTTGTTTGAGTCATTAGGTCACCTAGCACCCGATTCCAACCCTGGATGCTACAGGGAAGAGATGAGAACCTTTTGGATTGCAAGTCTTGAATAGAACTCAGGCTGGAATTGAACCTTCAACTACATATGTCCAGGGTAGGCAGCCAACCACAAGTGAATCAAGCTTAGTGTTTTACAACCACTGTGTCCTGAGAAATTGTTTAATGTGCTGAAGTTAAATTTTCCCAATTATTTCATGATTGCAAAATAGAATCCTATTGTTCAATGTATTCACTTTCTTCCAGGGATCAGCTGAGAAACCAACATTCATCCATATATATGTAGGCTGCGGCAGACTAAGTCATGTTTATTTGTATAGCCCTTAATCACAGGGAGTCGCAAAGGGCTGCTAGAACCACAGATTATTGGAGAAGTGTTTAGTAGTAATACTTGAAAAACCGGTTAAAATATAGAGAAAATCCAAAATGAGAGCAATATTATTTACCAAGATACATAACCATTGTCACCTCATAAGCCAGAGCTGCGGTGTGCACACTAGATAAAAAACATGATATTGTCAATTTCGGCAACATTATTACATAATATTTAAAAAAATGAAAGCTGTGCCATGAAATCATTTTTGATTATTTTATTGGACAGTGTGCCTTTTATTATTTTGTTTAACTTAAAAAAAATAAAAAAATAAATGGTTCAACTGATATATAATTTCGCTCATTCTAAATATTTTTTTGTTATTTTTCTACAAAAAAAAATGAAAAAAATGTAGTAAAACGGTTAAATCATAGTGAAATTCAAAGTTACAGCATAATTAAAAACCAAAAATATACAGTGTGACCTGAAACACCTCTTTGAGCAGCGGTGACCACTAAAGATTAAAAAATAATTCACACTGTACCGTCAATTAAGGCAACACGATAATTTTAACTTTAAGAAACAGGAAACAAGCATGACACATAAAATGTAGTTTTTTTTTAGTTTGAACAATTTTATTGACACTTTTAACAGCAAATAAACAATGTGAGGTTTGAACAATTTTTCTCGACACTTTTAACAGCAATTTAACATATTCACAATTTCATTATATCATTTTCTAACAATATGAGGTTTGAACAATTTTTGTCGACATTTTTAACAGCAATTTGAGTTTTAATCGAAATAAAAAAGTTAAGAAAAACTTATCCAACTGGTTCTCCTATCGGTGGAGACCGTGTGATGACGTCATGGGCACACACAGAGTGTGTGGGCGCTCTGTTTTGTGCGCACACGCCACCCAAATCCCCAAAACATCACGACATTCAAGCTCTAATGATGTCGAACGCAAGGGGCGGCGTCAGGATGCATAAAATGTTCGATTTTATTTGCTTGGCTCAGTATTTCATAACGTTCGACTTTCTTCAATTCTACCGGAAGTTCAGGAGACCCGTGACAGGTTCGTCGAATGCATAAAAATATTTGTTCTTTTTTTGTTCCTGTTTTTACCAAATGCATTGTTTATTTTGCATGCTCAGTTCATCCATTTTATTTTAATACAACAATTAAAAGCCAGTGATTTATCTGTGAAATTGTCATTTAAAATACGGTTTTTATTTTATGCAAGCCAGATGTTCTATTTTTAAACTTAAGTGCACTTTCTTTCCATAAATCTTTTGCCATAATTGAAAAAAAAAAAAAAGCTTAGAAGTTAATTCCCGTCAACAGATTCATGTTTAAATTATCATGGTGCCTAAATTGACCCTATAAAGTGGTCTTATTATTTCTGGTTACCTTGAAGCAGGACTCAGAAGAAATACAAGTCATCCATTTGGATTAATAATTGTGCTACAATTTAGGATTTTACAATATTTTTAACCTGATTTTCAAGTTTTATTTTGTTTGCTCCCGTGACCCTAGTGAGGATAAGCTGCACAGAAAATGGATGGATGGATACATTTTGTTTTTCTTGGAAAATGACAAAAATAACATTTGCAATGTATAACATAATTTGCTAGTGACGATCCTATTTGACTACATTAAGACTTTTCCTTTTTTTTAATTTTATTTATCTATTTAAAATGATTTTATTTACTATTATTATTTCAATTTATTTATTCAATTTTCTTAATAGGAGACCTTGTCAACATTTTTAAGGTTGTAATGTAAACATGGTCAAATAAATTTTTTTAATAAAACATATCATAGGAAATAAAGCTTAAAACAGCTAAATGATGTGCAAGAAAATAATATGACATAAATAATGTGTAAGATTTTTTTTATTATTTGGATTTGTTATTTTTTCCCCACTCAATCCTAAACAGCCTCGTTTTTCTTAAAAATAAGACTTCAAATCCGCAAAAAGTCGCTAATATTGAACACAATAAAATAAGATTAACCGTGTTTTAACCTTTTTTGTAAAACGAGAAAATAAAGCATTGTTTTTTATTTTTTTTAAACCGCTTCATCAGACAAAATGTAATTAAATATACTGTAGCACGTACAGAGCAAATTAGGATATTTAAAGAAAACACATTGTAAAAAAAAAACAAAAACACTTCACTAAACGTTTATAAATTAATGATAAAGCATTTCAATGAAGATTTCTCGTTTTATATCTGTCTATTTAGCTTGGTAAGATTTATAGATAAGATGGAATAAATTCACTGTTCTGTTTTAAGCTGATTAAGAGTTTTTGAAAATGTTCAAATACAGTAAAAAAGAGGATAAACTCAAATGTCTACTGTCTTGTTTATTTAGGTCATGCCTGGCGAGAAGCCCAACACTGGCGGGGTGGTGAGGCCCATCAGGTCATTGTATGCACTTCCATCACTCACAGGTAGAATTTTATTTCCTCAAATTGGGGGCTTCTCTATATTTTCTACTGGAATTTTATTTTTAATAAAACGTCTACAAAATGGTTAATTTCTGCATAGCAATTTGAGGAAAAAACAACAAGACGGATAAATTAAGAGATATCACTTGCTCGAGCTTGTTAACCTTTAGTCTGTTCATCCATGGCCCATAATTCAAAATGACAATCACAGCATACATCAGGCTAAACATGCATTGCATTCTATTGCGAAATGTATTTTTAAATGATGTAAAATATTAGAATATCATGCAAAAGTATAATAGTTTACTAGCGGTAATCTAGGAGTGCTTTTCAATTTTAAAATTTTTGAAAATGGCACATACAATTTAGTGTATCGAATCTAATCGAAACTACTGGAAACCTAAAAAATACATTCCAATAATCAGGGTGTCCCTGCCCATTGCCTGAAAATGACAGGGATGAGCTCCAGCAACCCTCTGGACCCTACTGAGAAGAAGCAACACAGATAATGGATGAATGATCACATAAATACAGCAATATTTTATTATGGCTCCATCAGTAATGTTTCATTTTTAACGTGCACAAAAGAGAAATATCCCTTATCTAAAAATCATAACATAAACATTAAATGAATAAGCCAATATTAGTTAGGCACCATCAGTAGTTGCCATCAGGATATATTCTAGCAAAAGTGGTCTAGATTTATTACAAAGGAGAAAATAAAATGGCAATTTTCTATAATTTACTTAACCAAATTTTTTTCTCAAATACAGTTTGATTCAAATGAAGTGCAAACCTCTGGTAACCAAAACAACGCTTTGTCACGGTGCGGAGCGGGAAACAGGAAATAAGGACCCATTTGCGTACATGTACTCACAATTTATTGGGGGAGGATGAGGAGGGTGCACACACTCGATCCGGGGATCGATGGTCGCGGGGTGGATTAGAAATCCAAACAAAAGAAAAGTTGTCAAAAACAAACAACCGGTTCAGACCAAAAACCAAACAGGATCAAACGCAGGCAAATTTACAGACTAAGCATTTCTCAGGGTTAAACAGAACTTGCAGGAATCTCACAGAAGATTTCACCAAAGTTTAACAAGCATAACAAACGCTCCAGCAAAGCACAGTTAAAAGGAACGTGTTTAAGTACTCTAAGAAACAATCAGTCTGATACGTCTCAGCCTGTGTACATGGGCGGGGCCAACTGAGCGCCGAGGCAACCACGCCAGAATCTGGCGCCACCCGGCTAGGACCAACTGGGCGCCATGGCAACCGCGCCAGACGTCACAGAATCCCGCCTTCAAGGGACGGCTCCTGAAGTCCCAACAAAAACCAAATACATCACCCCCCAGAATGGGCCGATGCTCCCGAAGAGGGCGGCCTCACTCCAGCCTCTGAAAACGCAGGAACGGGGAAAGGCAGGGCTGGTAGGCGGACGAATCGGAGCAGCGGGCGGACAAACCGGGCTGGTAAGCAGACGAATTGGAGTGGCAAGCAGACGAGTCGGACCGGCGGGTAGAAGAATCAGACGGGCGGACGGTTGAATCAGGCAAGCAGACAGGTCAACAAACAGGCCTGGCAGGCGGACAGACGGACAAGTCTGACAGGCGGACAGGCAAATCAGGCAAGCAGCCGGGAACCTCAGACAGATCGGGCGTTGCAGAAGAGTCAAACGGGCGAGTTGAAGAGTTAAAGTGGCAGGCAGACGAATCGCAGTGGCAAGCAGAAGAATCAGACAGGCGGACGGGTGAATCAGGCAGGCAGACAGGTCGACAAACACGCATGGCAGGCGGACAGATGGACGAGTCTGACGGACGGACAGGCAAATCAGGCAAGCAGGCGGGAACCTCAGACAGATAGGGCGTTGCAGGAGAGTCGAACGGGCGAGTCAAAGAGTCGGTGTGGCCGGCATACGAATCGGAGTGGCGAGCCAAACAGACGTCATGGCAACCGCGCCAGATGTGATACTCTTTCTTCAAGAAGTAGAAATGTACCTTAATAAACACTGAATACTTGTGTATGATAAAATAATGAATCAAGATTATCCCAAGGGCCAAAGAAAACTGCAGGGCCGGAGGTGGCCCGCGGTCCTTGCCTTTGATTTGATGTATGTGTTGTAATCTATGATTAACAATTATTATAATAATAAAATACTTACAATTTATCAGTTGATTTGTAATCAAGAATGCTACGCATTCTGGATTTTTAAAAATTGTGTTACAGAAAATAATAAATTCATCACAATATTCTCATTTCCTGGGCAGTGTTCCCTAGCCAGCGCACAAAAATGAGGGCTCAAAATTACTAATTAAGAGGCGACTTAAGTCAAAGTTACAGTGCATAAAGGTAAAAATACACGGGTTCCCCTGACGTGTCCTAAATGCAGTATTTTGAGGTCGAGTCAAAGTAGAACGAAGTTGAGTAAAGTTAGTAGAGTTTGTCGAGAACCGGCTTCTTCGGCTCGGCTCACTAAAAGGAACCGGCTCTTCGGGTTGTTTTTGCTTCATTAATCCCAACATGACCAAATATGAAAATTATGCACAAAATGCCTTAAAGGAAGGGGGGAATAGAACAAAAAAGAAAAAATACCAAAATAAAAAAGTAGTGAAAAGCTGAGAAAAAAAGAAACAAAAGAAAGAGAAAAAAAAGAAGGAAAAATTTAGAAAAAAAAGCCAGAAAAAAAAGAAAAGAAAGAAATCTAGGAAAAAAGTAAATAGAGAACAAAAAGAAAAAAGTAACAGCTTTGAGAAAATAAACACAATGAGATTTTTTTTAAAGGAATTTAAAAAAGATAGAAAAAAACACAGAAAAAAGGAGAAAAAGTTTGTATTGCTTTCAAATAATTTCCAATTATATCAAGTGAATCTTGTTGCCAACATTGTACTTCCACTAAAAAATGTGATTAAGTACAGTTCTGTATCTTGCAACCGACTAAATAAGCCCCCCAAAATGTTGATATTATGCGACAAAATATATCAGGAAAAAAAAAGATGGATATCTTGTGAAAGAATTGTAAGAACAAATGACGCTTGTAAGCCGTACAACCTTTCCAATAGTACATGAGTCAATTCATTCAAAAGAGAAAAATAATTTGCCGGACACTCAGCAAAATGTAAAGTTTTGGACAAGTTTGATAATGAATAAAATAAATCTTGCCACACTTGGGGTTGCTGTTGCTCACTGTTGTTTCAAGCGTTGCTCACCGACTTTGTGTGAACGCTCAGACCCGTGGAAAATTAGAGGGAACATTGTTCCTGGGACAGTCCATACAGAAGAAAATTGAATCTGTTTCAGATTGAGCACAAAAAAGCATATCCACCAAAGCTTACTTCCATATCTGATTAAAATACAAAAAAAAACCTTGTTAGACCGTATAATCAAGACTATATTTTTCATATGACTACACATTTTTGCCATATTTTACTTAAATGTTTTTGAATTAGGGATAAAATCACTTAAAATACACCACAATCGAACTGCATATTATTAAGCCAAACCCACTGAATACATGCTATCTATCTATCCATCTACCATGGTCATATCCCTTGAGAGGGGTGACCGACAGCAAGACGAACACACACAAAAAATAAAAATAAAAAAGGGAAAAAGTAGCAAAAAACACACGCAAAATTTTTGGGACCATGGCCAACCCAAATTCCCAAACACCCAAACAAGTTAAGCACCTCGGCACCCAAGTTGGTCATGCTTTCGTCGCTCCAGATGAAACGGGACACAAGAAAGCGGCCATGTCACTCGGGTCTGGGTGACACAACACACCCTTTTGTTCAACAGTAGGGCCCGACAGCTTTCACTGGTTTACCCCTGCCGCATCATACAGGTTCCATCCCTTAGAACGCGTCCAAACATCCCACTATTCTTTCTCAACACCTCTCTACTCATTCCCATCACCAACAAGAGCTCTAGCTTCCACTACATTTAGACCTCTTTCCTGCAGTGCACTCAGAACACCATCCATCCACGTCAATCGCGGCCTTTCCTTATGGTCTCCTTCCATTTACTTCTGCTCTGTAGATCCTCTTCAACATCCGCTCCTCATCCATCCTCTCCATATGTCCAAACCAACCGAGTACTCTCTTATCCACACGCTTGCTCAGTTCCACTACTACTCCAGTTCTGTCTCTCACAATTTCATTTTTCAATCCATCCAATCTTGTCACTCCTAACATACTCCTCAAACACTTCATCTCAAAAACATTTAATTTCCTTCTCAAATCTGCGTTCAGTCTCCAAGTCTCTGCACCATACAACAAAGTCGGCACAATCACACCTCTTAACATCCATACTCATACTGTTGTTGCTCATCACTCTCCTCAGAGCACCCAAAACCTTGCCTCCTTGATTCACTTAAAGGCTAGCTACTTTTAGCAAATGTCGAAAAAAAACATTGTTTCTAGCAACAAGATGTAGCTAATGTTAGATCTGTGCCTTCCCATTTCATCTAGGTGCTAATAACCATGACCCGACAAAAAACAAAGCGCCAAGTTACTCTTTTGGCCAGACTTGCCATAAGAGTAAGACATACATTTCACCTGGACCAGCCCACTTTATTCCCTCCAACATAACTAAAACAGGCCGCGATGGGACCCCAGCCTTTTCATTTGGGAGACGTCGAAGGGAGAAGGCACGAGAAGAAATCCCTGCACCCAGTGAGAAAAACCTCATCGGGATTTCTCTGCGAGGATGAAACGTGATCCCAATTGTATACTTTTCTTGTGTTTGTTTTAGACTGCTACCACATTGCAAATGCGGAGAAAGTCACATTTCGAGCTTCTCCAGCATATACATTGTCTGCGAGATGGAAACAAGCTGCACCAAGCTACCTCTTCACACCCGGTAACATTTTATGAACAATATGTCTTAATATTGCATTACTTTGCCAGTTTCCCCTCTTTACCAATTAAAATTTTGTAAAAAAGTAGGAATGGGTGCGAACCATCACAAGCCTTTTAAAAAGATCCGTACCATTACCAAGAAGCTAAAATAAAAAGAATTTTAAAATTACTTTAAGTAAATTCATTATTAAAGAAACACTGCAATATATGACCACTTGATGTCGCTGTATTTTGTAGTGTAACAGCAAATAAGTGCTACAAATCACAGGAAAAATTACAAACTACGGAGACTGAGTGACCAAACTGCACCAAGTATCTTATTTTTTCGCAGCCTTTCACCAGGTTTTTTTTCGTATATTTCGAGCATACCCTTAGCACCAAGATGGCAGACATGTTATCTCCCTCTACGTGAGCCTCATGTTATGCAAAATGAACACACATTTCTTGACGTATTTGTTTGAAAAATGCACATTTGTATGATTGTTCAAGTATTTTGCTTATATTTTAAATCAAGATTGTTTTTTCCTGATGAATTACAAAATGTGTTGAGATTTCAAGGTATTTATTGAAAGGGAAAGTGTATATTATATAATGCCTTCTATTAACATTATTGAATTGAATAATAAGCAAAAATCCATGTTTGGTCACTTTTCATATAAGTGTGTTGTTTTTTTATTTTTAAACTCCTAGGTTGACAAATTTGCATTCATTTTACATCACATAGCTGCGCCGAGGGGGAGTTGAAATGATTGTCCGCCATCTTGCTGCTACGGTTACCCAAAAACCAAAAACTGAGCAAAAGACTGGACAGATAAAAATAAAAGAAACATTACAGTTTGTTCACTTGAGTCTCCCTCAGTCTCAGGATCAGCGACTATTCAAAATTTCAGCATTAATATAGATTCCAATAAAACATGATATCAAACTTGCCTTTTTATTTTACTAGATTATAAACATTTCTTAAAATTAAAAACAAAACAAAAATAAATAAACAAATAGGGCGGCACGACTGCTGGGTGGTTAGCTGTCAGGAGGACCAGAACAGAGCAGGAGACCCCAGAGCGTTCGTACAAATCTTTATTTGGGGAAGCGTAAAGGGTTAGCGGGAGACGCGTTGACCGTCGGACGTCACCAGCAAAGCCGTGAAGACTACTTCGGAACACGTAGCCAATTGTAGCGTGGGATGGAAGCAGGTCGAGTTTACCGGGACTGGAGAGAAGATCGTAGTGTGGGACGGAAGCAGGTCGGATCGGAGGCAGGCAGAATCAGGTAACAGGTCAAGAAGGCATGGGTAATCAGGAGAGTCAAACGGGGTACAAAAGTAATCCTCAGACGAAGAGGTCTCGGCGTAGTGTGCTTAAAAAGGGAACATAAACCAATCAGGAAGCGCACTCAAGTGCGCCAGATGATTACCCCAGGTGGCTCCACTTAGGTAATCACGACAGTTAGCGTGTAGCCCCATGGTGCAGAGGTTCAGGGTTCAAGTCCAGCTAACCGGCGGGTTCAAATTGTCCCTAGGTATGAATGAGCGAGTGAATGGTTGTCTGTCTCCATGTGGTCTGTACCTGGCTGGCAACGAGTTCAGGGTGTCCCCTGCCCACTGCCCGGAGATAGCTGGGATCGGCTCCGGCACCCCCGGGATCCTAATGAGGATAAGTGGTGTAGATAATGGAATGGAAAGCAAAATAAATGTGTTAAATATTAATGGTATAGTCTTAACCAAACACTATTTTTTTGCATCTAATTAGTATTAGTCAGCCTTAGGTTAGCTTAGCAATGATATTTTTGTCATAGCTAAGAGAGTTAATGCATTAAAGAAGCCCACGTGCAATGGCTGGTCAGCGCTGCTAATGGCGCTATTACTAATATCTTTTTGTCTCAAAAGCATTATTTTAAACCAGTGTGCCTGGGCACACTAGTGTGACGTGAGACCTTTTCTTGTGTACCGCAGGAAATTACTAGATCCTATCCTTGCAAAAAAGCGTGACGTTTTTTAGTTTCTTTGCTTTCTCTCTGTTATCAGGCTAGTAACTAACATTCTTCCATATCATTGAGATGACCAGATTAAAACAATTATCTAGCCATAGTTACTCACTCCTTATTCTAAAAAGAAACTTAGTTCGTAACTGAATTACTCTTTAGTAAAAATAACTGGTTACCGGGGAAAATAACTGTTTTCTTTACTTTAAAAATAAATGTTTGTATGTCAAAGAATTAGACATTTTCCAAGCAGTATTCAAGTCAGTAGAATAAATAATATTCATTGCACCTCACATATAATAAAATACCGATCAGCAGTAAACAGTGTAAAGTGAGTTGAATGAATTAAATCCAACTCTCACAACCTGACACAGCTGGTCAAGAAGACATGATACTGTACTTCACGGATATTGTTCACAACAAAAGTCAACTATGAAACAATATAAAGAGAATTTTACTCCATAGAAAAAAAAATCACAATCTCTAGTCCAGAGGTCTCTAACGTGGTGCTTGCGGGCACCAGGGTGCCCCCCTAAGGACAGCTAAGGTGCCTTTGGACCTGTTCTGAAAATATCTCACTAGGACTGGGTCATTGTGATTTTCTAGTAAAATGATGTCTTTGGAGGTTGACCAAGTCTATTTTACCCTACTTACAATACTTAACTAATCCACTGCTGTCGGGGTTAACGACTAATTAAAAATGTCATTGTATTATCTTATTTATTGTATTCCTCTGTTTTCATGTTCAATTACTATTTGAATATGTTCTTCGTAACCAGGAAATTTGTTTTATTGCTTTTTCGGGCCAAATTTAATTATTTGGGGAGGCTGGGAACGGATTAATAGGTTTTCAGTTATTTCATATCTGGAAAATTCACTCAAGATTCAAGCTATCCTAGATACCAGGACACTCTGGGAACGAATTGACCTCGAGGAATTACTGTATTATTTGGGTGATTTTTTTCTTGAAAAACAAGATAAAAATATAGTTTAACTTGAAAAACAAGTTTAACGTATAGTTTAATCCACATTTACAGCAAAATCATCCACCAAAACAGGTTAGCTTGGATGATTGTGTGAGGCCTTTAACGGTTAATTGATTTTCAGTTATTTCATATCGGAAACATTCACTCGGGATACAAAAAATTCTAGACTCAAGCACGATCCAGGAACAAATTTATCTATTTTTGTGATTTACTAGAAAGACAATTAATAGCTAAATCTGGAAAAACAGGTTAAATCTTTTCTTTTGATCCACATTTATAGCAAAATTATCAACCAACATGAATGACCTTTATTACCTTCTGAGCTACAGTGACCGTAAATGATAAGGAAAAAAAGTATACTGTAAATTTAGGCAACAAAACACATAAAACTGGAATGAATTTCTCATCATTTACAATGGATGGTGTTTTTTCATGAAAAAACAGTGTACCAAGGCTCAAGAAAAGGATGAGAAATCATGCTCTAAAAGGCATCCTTTGGTATTTAACGATACGATGTATGTGATACTGTATTTCATATTCCACTGCAGGTCCGGCATCCAACATGCTGCCTCCAGTTTTAGGATCCAGAACTGTGAACATTCCTTCAGTGCCCTCACACACAATCTGTGGTCGCAGCAAACTTGGCAACTTTTGTAATGATTTGGCTCAGGTAGAAATATTTAAGACTCCATTTTAGATTTTATGAATCAATCCCAGTTGAATTGATAATGTGGTCCTGCAGACTCCCGGGCCTGCAGCATATCAAGCTGTGGACCCCAAAACATACCTGAAGAAATCCCCTGAATACAGCATGCCAGCTCGGAAATTCCTACCTGCATGCTTAACCAAGACACCTGCACCAGGAGTCTACTGTCCTGAAAGGGTAGGAAGCATGACATTTTTTAAAGAGGGGTACGAAATTTGAGGTGTTCTTAAAAAGTTGAAAGTTAAATATTTTCTCTATTAAGTATGTGTCAACATTGCCAAACTGAGTTCAAAGAACCCTTAGGCTTAATTTTCCATTGAGCCTATCTGCTTTTATCTTTTGTCACGCCTCTTCGGGGCGGAACAAATCCCCCAAAAGATGGAAAGTAGAAGAGTTTATTCAAGCGCGACTTAAAAATGCGCCCACATTATGTGCTACTCTGCTGTCATCACATGCCCTAGAGTTCTGATTACTGCCTTACGTTTTGAAATGCTGCACCCCACCTTTAAGGTGAATTGCATTTTTTCCATCTCAAAAATCCTTTTGAAGTGGTGTCGGTCTGAGCAAAAAGGAAAGTCGGTGTTTTGCATTGAAGCAAATGACACGCTATTAAAATTTGAGTACAGTTATCACTTAGTTTTCTCAGGGTTATCATTCCGAAAAAGGACTTGCGATAGTCAAAATTTTTCAAGTAGAAAAATTCATTAATGTATTTATTGGATACATTATACAATGCAATCAAAGAACAACAACCTACATACAGGCTAAAGCATTTTTCTAAGATGAAATTACTGTACTTAAAAACGTTTTATTTTTTTACAAATAACTCTGCACTGTCAAATTACAATTTTATAAATATTTTTTTCTGCTACTGTATACTACTAGTATACTTCAGATGATGTTTTGTAGCCATTTTGTGGACGACCAAAAAATGCGTGAAAACATTCCAAATAGCAAAATAAATGCACTTTATACAGTTTTTTTAATAACTACTTGACTGCCAGATTATAATTTTGAAACTAATTTTACCACTATATTGCACTGTTGATTGGTTATCTCAAGTATGAGTACAATTTAGACTGTAACGTAATTGACACACAGGCAGACACAGGCATGAAGGGTCAGGGTGACTGTTATTCCACAAAGAGGCGAAACTGCTAAAAGTAAACAGCGTTACAGCGATGAATTACTGTATCGCACTACTGATTCTACTAAGGGGTACCACCAATGTTCCCTCTAAGATGCATGTGTGCGCAATTGCGTAGTTCCCAGACATTCTCTGTGCTCAAGAAAAAATATCCAGGGCATAAAAAAAGATTTTCCTAGAAAATTCGGCCAGAATTACAGTGCACACGGGTCTCCTGTGTGTGTTTTAAACACAGTATTTTAAAGTCGGGATCAACACAAGATTGAAGAAGTGCGCTTGAGAGCTGGAGCTAGCGTCAAGTCAAGTCACGTTTATTTGTATAGCCTTTAATCACAAACATTTCTCAAAGGACTGCACAGGATTACAATCACACAATCGCCTGATCTTTAACCAACATGCGGGCAAGGAAAAACTCAAAACCCCAGCGTGAGGAAGAGGAGGGTGGTTTTAGAAGCGTGGCTAATGAGCGGATCGGCCCCGCAGTTGAAGTGGTGGATGCACCTTCTACGCAACTTTCAGTAAAAGTTTCCGCCTTTGCGCAATCTGTTAAAAAATGGTTTATTTTCACTTGACCATGGTTATAAAATAACTTGACATATTTTGCTTCTGTTGTACAGTCAGGAGTCTTGACTGTTCATATTTACATGAAACATGATTTTTCTTATAGATTATAGGTTGCTGAAAAATCTGGTGTTACATTCAAATAATTAGCATTTATATATATCAAGTCAATATTTTTGCCAAAGCTACTTCCACTACAAAAGTGTGATTAAATAAAGTTCTGTATTGTGTAACCGAATAAATAAATCCACAAAATGTTAGCATGATGTAACAAAACATGCTTTTTAAAAAGTAAATCCCTTGTAAAAGTTGTAATAAACAGTTTACGGCAATACCACCTTGAGAACACCTGATCTCTGGAAGCTAAGCAGGGTCTGGCCTGATAAATACTTGGATGGGAGACCACCTGGGAATACCGGGGGTACAATCAGTGAAGATGAATTTCCCTAAAGGGACAGAATAAAAATAATAAAAAAAATAATTTACCTTTGCTGGAATCTCAGCAAACTGTAACTTGATTTGATCTCGCGTTTTGGGTGAGTTTGATTATGATTTAGTTGCCACAAGTTGGATTGATACAATATTTCAGATACTGTGTGTAATTGCTCAGACCTGTGGAAGCTTAGGGGGAACATCGGTTGCCATTATTTTACTTCAGATTATATTTTTTTGCTATCATGGGGACGTTATGAGAAAAAAAATGTGCTGTAAAAATGTAAATTGGAATAAAACATTCCAAGTCAAGTCATGTTTATTTGTACAGCCCTTAATCACAGAGTCTCAAAGGGCTGCACAGATCAAAGACTATTGCAAACTACAGACTATGACACCATCCCCTCATCTAAAACCTACATGAGGGAAAATAATACCCATATTATCAACACAAAATATTGGTTATTCATATGCTATAGAGTAGAAGTGTGTTTTAAGCTTGGATTTAAACATTTCCACTGAGGTTGCAGATCTAATCTCAAGGCCAAAAGCAAGATAATGTACTTTATAAACATTTTCTTTTTTTTTTACGAATAACTTCTGTACTGTCAAATTATAATTTTAGAAATAATCTTACTGCTATGTTGCACTACTGATTCCAAAATAGTTTGAAATTATTTCAGTACACTTTTACTTAAGACGATATTTTGTCGCCATCATGTAGATGTCATTGGAAATCAAGAATCTGCCGTAAAAATGTTTTGACCTTCCTTTAGCATAAGAAATTCAACTCAGTCAGCAATCGAAAGCATCTCCCTCTGCCTTTTTCGTGCTTTTTTTTCAGTCCGGAGCGTTTTGTTGACTAGATTGCTTTCAGAGAAACTCAATTTTGAAACAGATTTGGCGTACGTAATGTAAGTTAGTCAAGCTGTTTTAAGTATTTATACAATATGGACTGCAACATCGTTGAGTCACAGGCAGACACAGGCAGAAAAGAAGCAGGGCTGCTTTTTAGCCAATCAGAATACAGAACACAATGCACGATGAAAATCCGCTAAGTAGCAAAACCTCGAAAAGTTATACAGCAAGAGAACTGTATTTGACCAAAGGCCTTTTTATTTTCTAGGTGACTTCTTCACACCTCAAAGCTCCATCCTTTAGCTTCGGAAGACATCATTCAGAAGCCACCGTTATTCCCCTTACAGATGTGGATCGTTGCCAACGCTCAATAGCACTGATTTAATTCTATACTGGCAAGAGCTGAGGATGAAAATTATGGAGGATTGAATGACACCAAATACACTTACCACTTTAGGCAAATGCACACCCCACTTCACATAGGGCAAAACGTCTTATACTTTTTAGCAACCACGAGATAGCATTTTACTTTTATCATATATCTAAGTTTATTTTGCGTGATTAAGATTCTAGTTTCAAGTTCCAGAACTGTTAGGCAGAGAGTCAAACGACATGGTTACAAAGTATTTTATATAGAGTATTTTTATGTCAGATATTTATATTTTTTGCAAGTTTTAAAACACATCTAATTTTTAGAAAGTTTGATACCACCTAGCCATTTCAATCTTGTGAGTTACTGCTCTAAAATATTATCAAATAAATACAATATTAAAGAGAAACAATCTTCAATTGTGTGTTTGAAATTATTGTTTTTAAGCATATTGGTATAAAAATGATTTCATAGATACCACCAATGTGTAGCCAATCCAAAATGGAATGTGCCCCCCCCCAAAAAAAATAGCCTAGGCATGTAGTTCCTTTTGTTATGTATCACAACACAAATGATGGTCATACAATACACTGTCCCTTTACGTCAGGGGTGGGCAGACTATAACCCACGGGCTATATGTCGGGCTTTTAATCCGACCTGGCAAATATTAAAACAATATAATAACATGGATAAAATGGTAAAAAATGATTTGGTGCCACTCTTCTTCCCCAACGTTCAAAAAGATTGTTACATCTTTCTTTACTTTCGTTTTTTATTTCATCATGTATCTTATTTATCAATATATTTACCATATTTAATTGGAAAAAATATAATTTATACTATAAAATATAGTATAGTATTGCATTTTAAGTTTTATATTATAAAGGGACATCATTTACTACTTTGCTGTAATATGGAGTGATTCAAAACCAATTTGGTTAAATGGTATTCAGACAAAAAATTATTACACAACATGTACTTAAATGAATATAGCCACCTCCACTCTAAAAATATATTTTTGCCAATCAATGCGCAAGAGGTAAAATCTTAAACCCAAGTTTTAACCCGATCCTAACCTGAAATGAAATCCGGTTCTGGTCAAGATTTAAATGTAATCATTACTTCGGGTTCGGGCTGAGCTTTGCCTCTTTCCTTCTGACTTAAAAAAAAAAGTATCCATGTCATTATTTTGTCATGGTTCAGAGTTTGTTCTTCTCTGCGGAGGATCCATGTGTGATGGATTCCATTCCCTTTTCGCGCGACACAACGCGGACACACCCAGTCCCGGTTAGATAATTAAAAATAAATAAAAATAAAGTAAGCCAGAGAGAAGCCCTCCGCACAAAGAAAAAACTAATAATATATAATATATATCAGTGTTCATTTTACCTCTGAAAAGTGATTGGTCGGGGACTCGCATGCTCAAAAATCTATGGGTCCCAAAAGAGACCTATGGGTCCCCAAAATTTAGTGTTATCGAGGTTGAAATTGTAAATCAGCGACAAAGATATAATATAAATCTATATATTCATTCAGTTTTAATCAAAGTTTATTGGTAATACAAATCAGTTATCACTTCAAGAGTTTTCAGTTCACAACAATATTTTACATTATACAAAATAATATTGCTGAAATAATTATATTAATCTATATTATTTTGTTTATTTTCTTTTGTCGAATCGTTTGCTTCAACACACGTGTTTTCCTTGTCTCCGCGATCTTCCGAAGAATTTCTCTGCCAGAATTATTGCCGTTGTTACCACTTTCTGCATGATGTTTCGACTTATTACTGAAACTGAAGAAATTACCAATTTTGTGTTGATTTTCACCTAATACTAACTGTTTTTTCAGAGGCATACTCATACCTGTCAAGCTCCAGGGCTCCATGCCCTTACAAACTGTCGTATTTTCCCTTACAAAATACAAAAAAATCTTGCACCATATTTTTTTTTTCAAACGTGATTATTTATGTACCGGTAGTTTAATATGTTATATTGTACATGTGTTTCCTTATACCATATATATTGTTAATTAACATTTTGTTGTGAGACACTAAATTGCTCGACATGAATAAGGTTTATTATAAAAAAAAGTTAAAAAATGAAGTAGCTTGGACGTTCACTGCAGAAGGAAAAAATACATGCAAATAGAATAACACATTTTCTTATTCAAATTATTAATTCATTTTCTGCATTTAAATTATTGTTGGTAATATACTGATTAAAGGGATAACCTCAAACGTGTCTTTCATTTTCTCCTTTTATAGTTCCTTTTTTTCTTAACTTCTTTATACAACATAATAATTCGTAATATAATGCATCAAAGCAAGTGAGCCGTTTGAGAACTGGCTCTCTTAGATGAGTTGAGCCGAAAAAGTCGGTTCTCTAAAAAGAGACGGACTTTCACTACACAACTCGAACTCGTTTGACTTGATTGATTTGCCGTTTTCGTGATAGTCGGTGTTTACCGAATGGTACCCACGATTGACAAATTTGTGTTTTTCTTGTACGTCGTACACGTCTTAAAATGCATAATAAACGTACTTCGTACGGCAAAAACGTACAGGTTGACCAGTATGCAAATACCCTACCATTCGAAGCTTAAAGAAAGTTGCCATGGTAACAGGTGTGACTGATAATTTTTGACCGGCGGTATAAGGGGCACCTAAGCTGAAACCGGAAAAGGTCCTTTGAGCGTCCTCGTCGCATAGAAACCACCAACACAGATTTTAACAGCCACATACGATGTGTTTATTTTGATAACGTCTGAGAACAGGACATTGTTTGGATATAAACCTATATATATGTTATACATGGTCACGGCCCGTAAAGAAATAGTTTTTGTCACCTGTCTCGGAGCAGTTAGCAGGCACAACTGTGCTGTTACAAAATCCGCTAGTTTCATATTCGACAAAACGTCCCCGTGGAATCTACGTGAGTTGAAGACGACCTCGACTGACACAAATTCATTTCAAAATAACTCGCTTACGTCTTTAGAGTGTCTGCCGCCCGACTGGCTAATCTCTTAGCTTGGTTAGTTATTTTGCAATGTCGAAATCTTAAATCAAAGTGAAGTCAAACAAAGCACCAAGGAGGAAAAGGAGGTGAGGAAATGGCGGCCGACGATAACAGTATCCCCGAGCTCGACCAAAAGAAGTACGACGCCGACGAACAAGTGAAAATCATCTGTCTCGGGGACAGTGCCGTTGGAAAATCCAAGTAAAGTGTCTATCAACTATTCATTTTAATGGGCGCTTATCTGTTCAGGAACCCCAAAGCAAAACGGGAAAAAGTATATTGAATTATTTCTTGGTGAAAGTATCCTGTAAAAGGTTTTTCTCTTACAGGCTGATGGAGAGGTTTCTCATGGACGAATAGTATCCTTTGTTGCATGCTTTGTTTTCTTTATTGATTGCCAAGACAAATATATTTTGTACAGTACATGCATTTGGCTTTTAAAATCAATTCTATTCTGTTTTCAAACGGAGATTTAATAAACATTGCAATTTGACATTACAACAGAGAGGGGCGCTGTCGCCAAGCCTCGTCGGCTCATGCAGTGGTTTTCAAGCAGTGTGCTGTGAAACCTTGTCTAGTGTGCCTCAAAACCTTACCACTGTTAAGTCTTTTCGTTCTTCCAATGATCAGCCAAGTAACATTTATGCATATAAGTAGGTGGCAGCAGATTACCATTTCTTATGCACTAATCTGCTTATGAGGTAGTAAAGATAAATTAAGATTGCACTGCAAAAAATAATAAAACATTTCAAATAGTTGCACTAATACACATACTTTTGCTCATATTCATTATTTGATTATTTTAGTAAAAAAAAAAATCATCACGAAAGTTAGAACATAGTCAAAAAAGGTTTGTTCAACCGGCAGATAATTATTTACTCATTATAATTATTTGTCTTAATAATTGAGATAAAAACAGGGAAACTTGAAAAACAGGTTGGAAAGTAAGTAAAATCCAAACTTACATCGAACGTTTTAGCCAGTTAATGATAACCTTGCAGGTTGCACGGTCGTCTGACATCTCTTCACAAAACGTTTGTTATAAATGCCATAATCTTTATTTTATTATTTTGAAGCCTGAGATTTCATTTTCATTTAATGGTCGATTCATTTCATTAATAGTAAAATAACTGATTATAAATAAGGCTGTTTTAGCCAGAACGTTCTACCAGAACCAACTTGTTGCCATTCTTTTATTTTCCTTCTTTGCAATGACATATTAAAATCAGACAATCAAAAACTGAACAATACTTTCAGAATACTAGCAAAACAATGTATTCACAGATGTCAGTATAGTGAATTTCGACTATTGTTTTTTTTTATTTTTCGGAAGGGAATTGAGCCTTTCGTAAGATCATTGGTGAAGGTAAAAATAAAACAAAGCCATTGATTTAGGAAATAGTAAATAAATATAAAAAAAAAACAAAGTTCCAGTTTTTGTTGAACTGATTTTAAATGTATTTTTGTTTGGATGCTAAACATTTGATTGTTACAGTCACTTTTAAATATTTACAAAAAAATAACCTTAGTATATAGCTCATTATATACTATCAGGATTGTAGTTACAGTATTGGTAAGATAGAACATTACCACCAGGAGGTGGTTCGATAAGAATTTTCAGTGACTTTTGTAGTAGTCCACATTACCTACTTACCTATCATGACAAGGCATGACGACTGCAATTCATTCGGTAAAAGTAGTTTCAGAAATCCTTAATTTTGCCCCCAGTTGCCCACAACAGATGTCAACGTTTGCTTTGACGCTCTACAAACACAAAGCCACTTTGGCCAACAAAACAGTGGCAGTGGGTATGACACTCCCACACAGACACACCTCATCATCTTTTCTGGTCCCGGCAGTTTAACGTTGATTTGATCAACAGATTTCTGGGATACGGCTGGTCAAGAGAGGTTTAATAGCATACACCCCACATATTACCACAAAGCGCATGGTTGCATAATGGTAAGACATGTGCATGGGGAGGATCATTTAACATACATACACTTACTTATGTTGATGTTACCCTAACACTGAAGGTCTCAATCCAGTCCTAATTTATTCCAAACATCTCTTTCATCATGTTGTACCCTTGAGGTCTTCGACATCCAGAGGAGGATCACCTACAAAAATTTGGCGAACTGGTACCAGGAACTGAGAGAGTACAGACCGGATATTCCATGTTGTGTGGTCGCCAACAAAATCGACGGTAGGTCACCTTGGTTTTTTGAACTCTACTCTAACAAGTGACACAAGGGATGGACGGCAATTTATTTTCATTTGCAGCTGACATGAAGGCGACGCAGCGGAGTTTCAACTTTGCCAAGAAGAAAGGACTTCCTCTCTACTTTGTTTCTGCAGCCAATGGTATCAATGTTGTTAAGGTATGCCTTTTTGTTTTCAGTGGTTTTAACCTGCATTCATGTGATCCACATGACTTTAGCAAATTATTAGCGAGCCTAACGCAGGCTGCTCCCCCCTCCTCCACATCAGTTGTGGCAATTTTTTTTTGTACATTGTCCCTGACAGATGTTCCGAGAGATGATCAAGCGAGCCGTAGAATACAAGCAAAACCCATGTGACTTCATGGACGAAGTCATGCAAGAACTGGAGGCAAGTTTCTAGCGCTGATCATTGATTGTGCCCTTTAGCAGTTGTATCTAGTGCAAGGGTAGGCAACATTTTTGACTCAAAGAGCCATGAAAGCAAACCATTAAGATGTTTTTTTAGTGAGAGCCACACTGTATATTTCAAAACAAATTTAAACTACCCGCCAAACCTGATCTCCAGACCAAAGCTAATTCTTCAGTGCGTTTTTTCCCTGTGTGACGTTTGATGATTTCATAGAATATATGAAATGATGACAAATATCCTTCCTAGAATTTCTCTTCCTCCTGCATTCATTTAAAGTTTTGACCATCATAAATAATAGCTTTAAAACAAAGTGCCACCAGAATTATTTCGTAAAAATGTCTCAGAATACCCGAGAAGGGTCAGGATGTACAGTATTTACCTTCAGCCCCGTGATATGTTCACTGTTCTATTGTTGGGAACTGAGTGGCCATTATTCTTCCGTTCCATTTTATAGATTTGAATCTTCCAACATCTTTGAAATCTACAAACATTCGTCATGCAACTCATTAATCATTCATAATTATTTTTCATAAACTGCGAAAAAATAAAATACGCTTAAAAAATATCCAGGAAATGGTAGATGGTATACGTCACCCTCACACGTGTATTTTATCTTGTTTGTTAAGAGACACTGAAAAATCCGAATGACATTTCTTTCTAGTAGCCTTTAAAGTAGAAAATGGCTACAGCGCTAGCGTGTTGCACACCCTAAATGCACTTAAAATGGAATTTTATGTCAGAGACAAATGTTCTCACAAAAAGAGCCACACGTTCCCAACCCATGATCTACTGATATTTAATCTGAAACCATTTTTGTCATCCAAAACACACTAGCTTGGCTTGTATTTAGTGCTGATTACCTCATTCAACCATATTAGCAATAAGTGATTCCCTAGCAATGAAATATATGCGTCAATGGCAGTAAGTACGTTTTTTTTTTACCAGTAGAGTTGAAGTTGCCCACAAATCCAAGATGTCTTAACCACACCAATTACAATTTGCATGAAAAACATTATATTTTAAAACAATTATGGTGTTTTTCCTTTGTAGACGTTTGAGCTTGAGAAGAAAGAAGCTCATGTGAACATGCAAGGCGGAGATACAGAGAGGGAAGATAGCCCAGAGTTGCCGTGACCAATTTATTCAGGTTTCATTTCTCCTGAGAAGAGACGTTACATGACCTCCACTGCATGACCGCTCGAATCAAAACGTATCCCCGGTTTACAATGTTTTTAAGCTCGATTTCTTGTAAGTCCTTAGCTAAGACTAAGACAAATATGGCGGTTGCTGAGTTTTCCCAGGATGCCTAGAAAACAATGACAGTTGGCAACCATCTTGTGTTGCTTTTATTCTATTTTATTTTTTTTACAGTTGAGCTAAGATACTGAGATTGTTGATTGGGGGCCCTTTTTATTTATATGTCGATGGCATTACATGTCCAGGTTATTTTTAGCTGTCTGTGATGAGTGCATGTGCCATTTGTGAACAGTGCATAGAAGGGAATTTATGTTTATGTATATGTACAAATTTAATTTCTATTGTATTCGAAAGATTGATTTAATGTTTTCGAGCTTTAGGATCTAGCACTGAATATGTTACCAGTGGGGTTGCCGAATTTTAAAAACTGAAAATTTCCATAAAAATTGCGGATTTATTGTAAGAAATCGCTTCAAACGAAGGGTTAGGTCCTTATTTGAAAACATAAATAGCATATTCCTGCCAAAAACAAACTAGTACAGTAATGCCTTGACCTAAAAAGTCAAGTCAGAAATCTGCCTACATTTTCGGGTACTAGCCGCAGCGGGAATTAGAGCGCACTAATGATGCATTATAGAACAATTTCCAAAGATGTATACTCCATAGTGACTATGTAATGCAACACAGTTGCCATTCTTCAATTTGTAATTCCTGCTAGGGCTGTATACATTAATCCATAAATCTGACATAAACAGATCACAGGAAATGGTACCCCATACAAGCGTAGTAGTTAAGAGATCCAACCAACCAAGTCAAAGTCACAGTCTTGTTGTTATCAGATATGTGAGATTTTTTATAAACTGGTTCAAGGACTATTTGCCTCAGAGGCTAACTAGTATACAATGGTATTATGTCTTTTTTCATATTTTATGGATGAGAAGGGTGTATAAACTGTTTAAAAAAAAAGGTATTAATCTTCCACATTCCAATGTTTTTTGTGTTTACCAACCGCTTACCGCTCTCCTTTAAAGGGACACTATCCATCATTTAGAACCTCTTAGTGATAAAAATGTGATTTGAATTCATTTAAATTGCAAGCAAAAATACACAAACCGTCATATAAACATGCATTTAAAAAAAAATACTCATATAGAGAAATTTGCATTCATTTTATGTAACTTAAACCTTAAAAAGTGGGAGCTGACATAATTTTCCGCTCTCCAGCTGCCACGGGAACTCAAACACCTCACAAAGCGCTGAGCAGGAGAAAGAAAACAAAAGAAAAATTGTGCAGTTTGGTCACTTTGAGTCTCTGTAGTTTGTATTCTTCCTTGTGGTTTTTAGTGCTTCTTTTCTAAGAGTACACAATGTTCCTTAACTTCATCATAGCTCCTTGATGGTGTAATTCAACATATTACCAAAGCACTAATTGTACCAAACTATTTAAGCTTATTTCTTGCGGTCAAGCTTTTGTCACAAAAATCTTATTTTAAATAATGATTGAAATGCAATTCGTCTATTTCCCCATTTTCACACTGCAGTAAAAACTCTCCAAATGAAATTCCCATGGAAATATTGTCATCATTTCTAAGTCCTGATGTAGACACAGACTCTGCAGGCTGAAACGAATGCAGAAATTCGCGGTAGCATTCTTCTCTGGTTGCAAAGCCTGAAGCCGCATCCATTATGTCAGGGGTCTCCAACCTTTATTGGTCTGAGATCTGCTTTTCGTTACTAACGAGCGCGAAGGGGAGTTGGATATGCATTTTTAAAATAACAACTTATCATGTTATTACTATTTTAGTTGGTGTGTTGGTTGGTTGGATCCCTTAACCACTAGGGTCGTAGGGGCACAATTTCCTGTGGTGTGTCTTGTGCAGGTACAGCCTGAATGGTGCCCATCCATGTCCAGGCCACCATATGTTTCCATCAAGTTGATTAATAAAGGTAGGGTTACGCCGACTTAGTCAAGCACTAAAAAATCAATTTCACTTTAAAATCACAATGACCCAGAATTGGTAAGATCTTTTCAGAACAGGTCCATGGGCACCTCCTTAGAGGCAGCAGGCACCATGTTGGAGACCCCTGCTTTCGCAAACTCTTTCAGCGTCCGTTTACACAACTCATCGGCATTGACATTTTCATACTGGAAGACCAAGAATGGAACCCTTTTAAATACAATGGTGTCAATAAGGCGTGTATGTGCGAATAAATGAACCGAGACACTGACTCAGCAGTTCGTGTTTTAATTATAAACGTCCTACATAATATAACAAATGTATCTCGGTGGCGACAATATCCCCCGTAACGTCTCAAAAACATTGCGATCGCCCACTGCCGTGCATCAGCTTTTTTACATCGCCGATTTTGCGATTTCAACACCGCCACGGAACAAGGCTCAGACGTTGCAAAGGATCATGTCTGTCGTTGAAAAAACTTCACAGTGCAAACAAGGAAAGGAAAAAAGAGCAACCAAACTTGACAGAGAAAAAAAATAAAAACCTTTCCATAATAAACGATCAGTGGGTGACCGGGGCCGCCGCTGAGCCTTTTAAAAAGGTCGCGGCACTCTTTTTCTATGAAGATTGTGCTTTGTTGATTAGGAGAGAAAGATGACAATAACCCCCTCAAATCCACTTCATTAAAAAAAAAAAAAACTCCACTTGATTAGCCCCAAATGATGTGTCACGACTCATAAGTGTGTTCTGACAATACTCTTGTGTTCACACTCTGCAAATAATACTTCATAGAAAAGGAAAAGGTACAAAGGTCGATAAAACACAGGCCCGGACTTAATGTATTTACACACACATAGATGCATTTATGTCCGCCTTTGTACTTGTTGTAGCACTTAATGCACACTGCATCTGAAATGGATGCCGCACGGAATGGGTAAGACGATCGTGCACCCCGCATTTGTTGCTTCTGCGGTGTGTTTCGAGAATACATGCCAACCATTACACTTTTTTTTACACGCAAAATACAATCCGTATCAAACTTTTCCCAAACAGAAAATGAGAAGCATTCGCTGAAGCACAAACACTTGGTCTGACTTCAGGATAAAGCAAGTGTAGACTAAGTACTTGTATTCGCACAAATATGACATTTTTATGTGTAATGACTATGTCAAACGACATTTTAAAAATTTAATAGGGAAGTAGATCTATTTTTGTGAGCATTGCAATTTATTTTTGTAGGGAGAAGCTTTCCTCAGTTACACATATTTCCCCTTGCTAGAATGGTTAACTCCTCTTGGTAGTGATGGTTCTTTTTAGAGAACCGGCTTTCAGCTCGGCTCCCTAAAACGGCTCTTATGTTTTAGTTTCTTTCATCCATATATTATTAAAAATAATGTTACATTAAGCACAAAATGAAATAATGATTTATTTGAAATCAATATATTTCAATAGATTCTACCATATTGTAACAGTTTTTTTTTAACTCAACAGCAAACTTTTAACTAATTTAAACTAAGCTTTTTATACTAAACGACTTCAAAGTCAAGCAGCACAGTAACCCTAAAAACCCAAATGATTGACTTCAGTTCTATGAAGAAACTTTACAATAAACTTTTAATACTTCGTTTAGTTCAACTTTTTAACAATTTGGACTGGAACGACACAGAAGCCCCAAAATATGCAAAAAATATAAATTCAAATGTCTAATTATCATTCAAATGAGTCCAAATGTGTCTCCTTTTCCTGCTTTGACTCATTACTTTTTGAATTACTGTTTTTGTCCTGCATATTAAACTCTCGCTTCTCTAGATACAGACGACACCACTCATTGACCAATCTTGTTCGCCCTTAATAGAAAAACAGCAAGAGAGAAATAAAGGGAACCAGCGCCTGATAGGTGCAGAGCTGGCTTCTTTTATTCTTATTTCCCTGCAGAATCTGACTTGCCCTCACGTGAACGTGCACTCAGTTTTTCTTATGCTTCTCAGCGCTGCGCATCGCACAAAATGACTTGTGATAGAAGTGTGTATAATGTTTATTAAGGAATATTGATGGGCGTGATTAGAACAAAAAAAAAGCTGCTGGGTTGATTGAATGAGTTTATTAAGACATATTAGCAGTGTCTCAAACCCATGACAAAAAATTGCCGGACACCAGGGCAGACAACTCTGAAAAGTTGCCTGCCCAGCCATAAAGCTGCCTGCCCCATTTTTCACAACTTGAAATGCAATAAGACGACTAATGGCAAAAAAAAAACATTGTTGCAAAGTATTAAGGATTGATAAACAATATATAAGAGAACAACACTTTAAAATTAAGTTTATTGTAAATCTACTTATAACATTCATTACATGTATATGACGTTACTGTTTTCCATCTGCCATCAGTATGTACCTGTATTTACTTATCTTCATTCTTGCAATGTTTGCGTTGCATCGTCTGCTACAAGCCTTGTGAACTCCTCTTTCCACGATGCTTTTAATGTACGTTTACATTTTGTAGTGTCATAAATTTTGTTAGCTTCTTTTGAATATTTCATCTGGGGCTGAGGTTTTGGCTTGATTCCTAACGACTTATCCATTTTTCTTGTGTTCTCTGTGCTTCTACTTTGGAAAATTATATGCAAATGCAAGACCTTAAAATGCTTGGGAGAGTCCGGAAGCACGAAGTTATTCGATGCATTCTTCTGATTGGCTGGCAAGTATGCAAATTGCCAAACGAACTGAAATTCCGAAATTTCCCAAACCGAACGAAGATTTCGAAATTTGAATAGAGCAAACGTTTGATTTGAAAAAAAAAAAATCTTTTTTTGGGGGTGGGGCGGTCAAATTTCTGGACTTAAAATGTCAATCAAGAAGTCGGGCAGGACCGGGCTTCTCTCTCTCTCTCTCTCTCTCTGATTTTTTCTATGTTGTCTGTTTTCTTTCTCTCGGGCTTGGGCTGGTTCTGGCTATTATACCCTCGGGCCACGTCAGGTCGGCCTGGAATTTTTAAGCCCTATTTTACCTCTGCGCTAGGTAGGCACTGCGGTAGGTAAACCCGCAGCTGCTTAAAATGCACCTAGCAATCTGCGGTACCGCTTGTGGCCTGCCAGGGAGCGTTTGCATTAATATGTCTTAATAAACTCGTTATATGCGGCACGGCGGATGAGTTTTTGGTGCGTCCGTGGCACAGTTCTTAGGACATGGGATCAAATCCAGCTACTAGCTCTCCTGTGTGTAGTTTGCATGTTCTCCCTGTGCCTGCTAGGGTTTCCTCTGAGGACTCTGTTTTCCTCCCACATTCCAAAAACATGCATGTCAGGTTAATTGGCCGGTCCAAATTGTCTCTATGTGTGAATGAGCGAGTGAGTTGTCTGATAAGTGGTGCAGATAAGGGGATAGATGATTGGAAAGTCGTTATATAGACTATGATCGCTTTTTTCAACCACGCCTATCAATATTCCTTAATCAACACATACAGACTGCGATCGCAACACTCTTTCTGTTGGAAGCGCAGCGTTAAGTAGCATGGGAAAAAGTCAGATTCTGCAGGGGAGTCGGAATAGGCACAACACCAGCTCACAGAGCCGTTACTTTTGTGTACCTTTACGTCACTAGTGTAGAGAAGTGTCTTTTGCAACTTGGAGATGCGAGACCCCTCCCAAGCTACAGACAGGCTGCAAAAAAAGTACCCGTGGCCCTTGGATTATGTGAGTTCCTGCGTGCGGCAAATAGAATACTTTGAAGTGGTCCACGGCAGAAAAACTGCAACAGACCGCATCCGTTCCGGAGGCAGTGTGCATTAAGCGAAAGTGGCATGACTGCATGTCTTGTGTGGTGATCGAGTAGTGAACAAACTATCAAAAGTCAAATGCAGTTCTCAAGATTTTCAGGAGATGGCACCATATTATTGAGTCTCAACAGCTCCAAAAATGCTGCAACGATGAGTCCGTCCTTAAGACAAATATACATTTCTTTTTTGGCACGTTTTTTTTTGTCCCATGTAAGATCAACTTAAAGTGGATGCAATATCAAGGGCATAAGAAATGGAACTGGTAGGAACAAAACCCATTAAAGCTTAAAGATGAAATCGTTTACACTGCAGAGTTGTCACTCCTTACTGGTGCACTATTTGGACAAAAGGTTCATCTTGGAATATTTTGGAGAATTTGGATGGGCTTTAAAAAAAAGATCCATAGCAGAGAAACCTGCATTGTGATGAAATCTATCTGTTTTAAAGGGTTAGAGTGTTCCTGCGCAACTTTGCGATTAACTTGATCATATTTTACTTTCTGACAATGTTTTACAATTGCAACTCAGTTTCAAGTAGCAGTAGAAGTGTTTCATTTTAAAAAGAAAAACATTTATTGGTAAATATTTTTAATTTTGCATGCTGGAAATTCCGATAACGCTATAATGCACTTTTCGTCCAGGCCTAGCTCTATTAGCTGAAGTTTTCAGCAATATTCAACAGTAATACTAAAAATATAAAAGTAATTAATAATTGCACCATTATTTTTGAAGTCACGGTAGAACATAGAACATAATTCATAAACATATGAAAAATAATTTACAATGTGCTACGCATATCAGATAATTTGGCTGATTTGAAAGATTTCTTTATCTTATTCTCCTAAAATGTTTAACTTGCTTTTCTGAGGGATTTTCAAAAGAAAAATATATATTTCTTTCTCTGAACTGTACTGCCAAAAATACATTGTCAGAAAATGTCAAGTGTATATATTGCTTTCAAAAATATATTTATTGTTATTTATCTTATAAAATCACAAGTCATCCTTGAACAAGGCAGTTCATCTATGACATGGTGCAATATTTTGCTCATATTTTTAGCCAAGATTAGAAAAACAAATACTTAAACGACCCCCTTGTAAAAAATAAAAAGGAAATTTTCTATTATTTAGCATCCTCTGGCGTACCTGAAAACCCTCAAATTCAGCAAAACAAATGTGCAAAAAAAAAAAAAAAACCTCTGTAGTTTGTATTTTTCCTTTTGAGCATTTGTTTGTTTGTGCATCACAATACTGTAACATTTAACGGTCAAATAACATACACTGTCTCTTCAGAAATACTGATAGATGAGACAATTTTATCTTCTTACGAGAAAAACAAGATAAAATATCTTACAGTTAGCAAAAAAAAAAAAAAAGAATTTAGCCAGAGAAATATAGTAAAATAAGAAAATATATTCTCAAAATAAGTCTTGACAATCTGGTATGTTATTTTTTTTTGCAGTGCACTCAGATTTTTTATTAATGTATTGTTTTTAGATCCAGCTGGTATTATTCACAGAATATAAGATTGATATTTATAACCGTTGATGGGACAACTGGTTAAATCAATGAATCTACAAATTCGCCTGTTGTTTTGATTTTCTATCTCTTAAGCATCCATCCACTCTTGCTTTTCGTAGTACTTTTGTCCATATAGTGCAAGGGTCGGGAACCTTTTTGACCCAAAAAGCCATAAAAGCAAAAATATGTTGATTTTTTTTTTCTCGAGAGAGCAACACCATGTATTTTAAGACAAACTTCAATAAAACCGCCAAACACGCTCTCCAGACAAAAGCTAATTCTTCAGCACATTTTGTTTTACTGTGTTATGTCTGATGATTTGAAAAAAAAAACAAACATTAATGCCAGATCCTGTGTCCCATATCAATATAGATATATTATTTCAAACGTGTCTTTCTCCTTCCATTACTTAAGAGTGTTAAGATTCATTTTGACGCATTTTTGTCCACAATAATGGTTTCAAAACAAGGCGCTTTTGTAAATAGGTCACAAAATACTGCAAACAAGGATACCAACGTATTTTACCTTCAGTGCAGATGGAGCTGGGGAAGAAGGAGTTTATGCGTCCTGTCCTGTTTACACCCACCAAATTAAATTACTCTACGTGCTTTGGGTAGAAAGCTTGTTTTGGGTTCAAGTTTGTCTTATGGCTTTTCATGATAAAGTGTCTAAACAATGAACATGGATTGTTTAATGAGCTTCCATATAAAGGATTATTTAGTGATTTACAGCCAGATTCACAGATTTACAACCGTTGCCTGTTGGTGGGACACTTCCGACTGTAAAAGGTAGTGAAAATTGTGTTCTATATATATACTGGACCGAACCTCCTTCGAGTCAGTTTAGATCCGGCTTTGCATGTGTGTCAGTCACCACCACACGTGTTAATGTGCTCAATAATTATACATATTCCATGTGATCACCGAGCCATATGTACTCATGAAAGGAGCCATTTATGACTCGCCAGCCATAGGTTCCCGACCCCTGATATAGTGCAATCATCATTTCCCTTGTTGAGCAACTCTCTCTTCATCATGAAAATGGGTGGAGTTGGAATCGGATAATAATAACACAGTAAAGCTCTACTGGACTCATTATACTGATGAATGTAAACTAGTAAACACACGTGCAAGGTTGGGTTGCGGTAGGCGAAGGATTTAAGGGTTGGGGTCTTGTGATACAGATGCAAACGTGCACTTGGACGACGGGACGCTTTGATGTTAGCACCTTGTCACCTGTTACATTTTGTGCAAATCATCCCCTAAAGTTTATAGTTGAAAAGATCATAGAAAGAATAAAATCTGCTCACCTTTTCTACAGGTGGTTTATCAACTATGCATATACTGTATGCCAAATATATACATACTGTATGCCATATATATGTATGTATATATATTTAAATAGATCTATATATATATTGTTTTGTCTTCCAAAAATTTATATGAAATCTATCTTATATACATTGCTTCTGATTTAAAATAACACATTTTCTTTTTATTGTATGTACAAGTACTGTAGGATTAGAATGTGTTCTTTTTTTAAAGTATTATATTTCACACAATATAAAAATGGAGCCACAGTGTCATGTAAGAAAAATCAAAACGAGCTGTTCTAATTGTGTGTGTGAGGTCAAAGTGAGCGCTAGCTACTCTTCCACAAATTCACAATCCACAAACACAAGAGGGAAAAAACAAGAGAACTAAATTTAGATGCTTTAGAATGTGGCCCCACAAAAAACAGGCTGACTATTCCTAGGGCAACCTAACTATCGTCACCATTCACAGTTTACATTTTGGTTACCATTTGGATAGCAGCGATACCAATGGACCAGTCGCGATGCTTTGAGCTCGCCAGCTTATTGAGCTCGACTTTCAGGCTTTCAGGCACGGCATTGGCAATCTCAGGGATGGAAGTTTCATTGGACCACTTCAGGTATATTGCGCCTCTGAAATCACAGTTGAAAAATGCTAACATTAAGTTTAAATGGGTTTGTTTATTAAAAGCATTCCATGTAAAGTTGTCTTCTCAGGTAATGACATTCCATTCTGACGTGGGGATCGCAAGGTAATATTGTCTGCAGGGAATAGAAACCTATGGTAATTTGCAATGTGTTCCAAAACTCCGGGTACCCCAGATAAAAACATTAAAACTCTATGTACATATTAAACATTAGAAACAAAATAGTATATAGTAAGTACTGCTTAAAAGTTATTAGTGTGCATATGATTGAGTAACAAATATAAATTTAAAATATAAGTGCATTTATCTTTGGTGTAATGTGACTTGAGCTGGTACAGTGGAGTTAAAGGGTAAATGCAGAATTGGGAGCGGACACCGCAATAAAATTAAAACTGATTTTAAAACTTGTCTTTAGAAGACTTGGTTGTACACAATGTATTTCGCCTCCTTATTCCTAATAATTTACCTGATCTATGAATAGTTTGGACCATTTTCATTAGTAAGTGCAACAATGCTTGTGCTTCTTTGTATTTTTTATTATTTTAACGTTGCTTGTCCCTTTTACCATCACTGCAAGTCCCAGAGCCATAGCTAAACAAATTCAAGTTTATTACACAAGATTTTGAATTAAACGAAGAGCGAGAAAGGGAACATTGTAGGAGGGAGTTCAGCCAATACCATATCGGCATCTACATGATGCCGTGATGCATACCAATAGCAGATCAGCTCCTGGTATGACGTCAACCGATAGCATATAGTATTTTTAAAAACTTATGAGGCACATAAGTCTTGCAGTCATACGGAAGAAGCCGCAGAGTTTGAATTTTGGAAGTTTTGTTGTACGTAAAATAATTTGTTGTTGATATCGGGGAAAACGACGTTACGAGGAGACAAAACATCATACTCCACATATTAATGTAAAAACAACGTAAGCTAGTAGCGCCGTAAATAGGGGTCTACTGTACTGTTGTTACAAATCTGAGCATGGATGATTATATCCTAAGTGCTATTGTATCATACGGTTTGGTACGACTCCACAACCATTACTGTTTTGCAATGTTCAGGTGAGAAATTCTCATCCAGCACAAGATGATAGATACATAAAGAAGGTAAAGGAGACTGAGAGTGACCAGAGTACAATTTGTCTGGAATTAAACTGTGTTTTTTTTTTTTTTTTTTTATAAATAAGGGTCTGACGATTATCATACAAAAATGGTGGTATGGTAAACACTTCCAAACTAGGTTAAGAACTACCTTGTTTATAGTAGAAATTCAAGAGTCTCGAAGCGGAAGTCAACCCCAAGGATTTCCTAACAAAAAAAATGTTGCGCAAACACGGAATTTTGATGTTTGCAGCATTTTTAAGAAACATTAGCCACCTATTTTTCATCCATTTTAACGCTACCTTCATTCTAAAGTAAAGCCATGATTGATCACGAACTGATGTGTTTGTGATGTCATCCCTTACTCGACAGATTTGTTTAAATAGCTGCCTTCAAGTGGATTTGTCTTCTTATCGCTTATGCCACAAAAAAATAAAATTCTGTATTAAGATTAGTCGGGGACACAAAGCATTTTTAGGAAAGCTTTCTGCTTCTACATGGTACGACTTGGCTAATAATGGCGGTCAAACCTCTGTTGTAAACGATGTAGGCATTATTTTATTGCACACTTTATGCCTATGGTAATAAAATCTTTCCCAAAACATGTTTGGAACATCTGCTAGCATGTAAATACGTCAGAATTGCCATCCATCACCATCTTAAACAAGAGCTTAAGAAATATACATATCCTGCAAATATGTAAAAAATGGGAATTCATATCTTGTTTATCAATTTTATTTTGGATTTTTTGCTGCTCTCTGCTATTGCACTATTTTTATTGCAATGTTGTTCTGATGCAATCACAACTTGGGCCGGTCTCTAAGCACAATGTTGTATTTTGATCTGTGTACAGTATTTATCCTGACATAATCTTACTCCTCTCTTTTAAGGCTTTAATACGTATTTAACCTAGAACGGTATGTCTAATGTCGTTGTAAATAATGTTTACAACGTCTTTATCAAGGACAAGAAGACAATTCTAATTGTAAGAACATAGTTTTCGTGGTAACAAGTGTTCCTCAAATAAATAATTCTGAATGAGATCACCTCAGATCAACTGTGGTGTGGTGTACAGTTAACCACGACCGTGAAAAGAATCCAATAAAGCCTGATGCTAACGATTGCAAAAAGTGCGTCAAACTTCCATCCCTGGAAGGCACAATAGCCGCTTCTATTGATTTTCTATCTTGATGCAGCAGAATTGATGCAGCTTGCATGTCCTGAATAGATTTTGTGGCAGGGGTCTTTCTTTACATTTCTGGGGAGGTTTTTAGTATGAAGGGATACTGTACCGAGCAGAAATGATTATTAAACAAAAGACCCTTCATGCTACAGTTTGACAAGTTGTCAAGGAGATGACTGACACCTGAAAACGAATCGTGTCCATCCGAATAAAGTATTTTCCCTATCAAAAGTGAAGAATAAACAAACAAAATAGAGGTGCAGATTAATTTCGCCCTTTCCTCAATGGTCTTGTCAAAGCTACAATCAATTAGACACATATTCATATTGTTATATAACAGCTATTTATATATACAATGGATCGTCAAAAGTCTCCACACCCGTTTTAAAATACAGTAATGCTGCCCTTTTAGTCTTTTCGTGGATATATTTTCTTTCCCTATTCATAATTTGCCCTACGTAGGTAATTCCAAGTCCAAAACATTATGCTGCGAAAGTCCCATTGAACAGTAATCTATCTTCCAAGCATAAAGTGGTTTATTATTGATATTTGATTTCCTAACGAAAAACTTAGCAGTTGTTTTGAGGGTGTATAGACTTCCTATCACCATTGCATATAAATGATATTCCCTTTGGAAAACCCAAACGATTGTTTAAGAAAAAAGCCACGAGTGTTGGTTAAACATTCTCCAAAAGGAATGGATAGCACAGTTTGGGTAGAGCAAGGCTTCTCCTGTGGTCTGTGGAGCTGTTTCTGGACAGCAGATATAGAGCTGACACACTGAGTGTCCGTTGTGTTCGCCGTCGCCGCCATCTGTGTAGAAATATTGTCAAAAGGCAACTGAGCTTTTTTTTTCTTGATTAGAAAGAGAACTCGTTCCTCGTTTACTCGAAAACCTCAAAAAAAGGCTTTGCCAGGTGGATGGCGGGTTTAGAGGTAGAGGGGGGAGGAGGGCAACCCCTGGATTTTCCTTTCTTTCCATTTAGAATTGAAAAATATGTGATTTTGTTTTTCTGATCCAATATGAAATACAAAAAAATGAATAAAATAAAGACTGAATTGTATTTTAAAGTTTCATTGGTTGGGTTTATGTGACGCACAGGCAAAAGGGTGAAGATACTGTCAAACCTATCAAAATACAGGAGAAAATGCAGTATACAAATCAATCTATCTGGCCCTATGAGTAGAAATGGTGTTTTAATGCCTTTTCATATGTCACCTGTACCACTTGCGATCCAGTGGTAAGGCGTTGGCGCCTTCATTGTTGCGACCTGGGATCGATTCAAGTTAAAAACAATCATTTGTGGGTTTTAGTTAGTGTCACTTATCAGCTGATAATGTTAAGGATTGGCGTGTCTCCGTCTCTGTCCACCAGAAGGCGCTTAATCGATTTGAATTTGGGACAGGTGTGTCTAATCACCCCACACCTGTCCCTTATCAGCCTAATCCTTTATAAGGACATTTTGGACAGCACCAGTTGTCGGGTCATTTTCATTTTCCACATTCATTTTTCACCGTCAAGGACACCATCACCTGTTTCCAGTGTCATCCTAGGTTTGGTTCTTTCTGGTTCTGGCAGTCTTATTGTTGTTTTTGGCCGTTTGTTTGTTACTTTGTGGATGATTTTGTTATTAAATGCCATCTGTTTTTGAGCACCTTGTATTTTCCTGCTTCCTGCTATTGGGTCCACCGCAAACTCTTAACAGATCAATTATTTCATGCGCCTTATAATCTGGTGTGTCTTACGTATAGAAAATGTATGAGAAAACCTGCTGCCCACAGAAGATATCAGTCCATAAAGGTTAGAACCTCTAGACTGGCCAACAGTCTGTATTCAAAGGCTGTAAGGGTCCTTCCACTAACGACAACAATCACACCCACCGACCAAAAAATAACTAAACTAGTTGCATTGTTGTTGTATATAATTACTCACCACTTTCTCACCCTTCTTCCTGTGTGAAAAAAGAGTGTCCATCTGACACAATTGCACCTTAACATTGACTTATGCTGCTGTTAAGTTTTCATAGTACCATATCTGCACTTTTAATGTTTACATTGGGTCTCTTCTTCTTCTCTTCTCTTTTTTCATCTATGGGTTTTGGGTTATATAATGGATATTTATTCTGAGCGTGTATTTCCTTTTAATTATGAGATGAATGGAGGCTCCAAAGTTTTTTTGGGTCTATCTGACAATGATAATCCATATTCTGAATCAGAATCTGAAAAAAAAAAAAAATTTGGGGGGTGCGCCTTATATTACGGTGCGCCTTTTAGTGCGGAAAATAGGGTTTCCGCAATGATTTTCAATTAAAAATGGAAAGAACGGGCCATAGACAAATTAACATGTTGTATTGGAGCGCAATATGCTGGCTCCTCCTCCTCAACGCGAGAACCAATCAGAGGGCTGCGTTCCTCTGGGCGGGGGTCAGCTCTCCAGCAGCTGCTTGAGCGCCCGCTCGATGTTCATGCGGTGTCCTACCCGCGTTACGCCCAGCTCAGCAAAGTCGTCCTTAGTCAGAGCCGGCAGGTGCGATCCCTCGATCTCGTGCTCCTGGAAGCCGGCACGGTGCTCGCCCAGGTTGATGCTCTCCAGCCAGTCGCCCACATCGTACTTGTTCCACAAGTGCAGCGGTTTCTGGTGGAACGGTCGCAGCGCCAGCAGTGGCGAGCCCAACCCTGGCGAGTGCGAGGGCGACAGGGAAGGCGAACGGGAACGAGCGCTGGAGCTCCGCATCACGAAGCGGACCTCTTTGGGTTCCTGCGGCAGGCTCAGGCTGGACGATTTGAGGATGGTGGCGGTGGGCGCGCTGGGCGGGTAGCCCGGGTAGCGCGTGGTGTAGGTGGAGCCGTAGCTTCTCTGAGAAATGGTGTGGAGTTCGCCTAGGCTGCTGAAAAGTCTGAAGGAGAGCAGCAGAAGCAGACATACAAGAAGAAGGGCTTAAGGTGAGCTAGCAAGAGAAACAGCGTTGTTTGCACCAAGCACTTCTTTCCCTTCACAAGTAGTAGCTGGGTCCTAAAACTGAGCTAGATTAGAACAAACTGACATAAGACAGAAAATGCTTGCCTCATTTACCGGCACCAGTCAGATTCTGAATATTTACAATAATCCAATTATGTAAAGCCATCTAAATGCGTAAATACATCAGAATATTGAGACTGCAACAAGTCTGATTAAGAGCAATGGGTTAGTCCTTTCATTTTCAAATTACCAGTTCAAGTAAACCTATTCATTTTATCTGATACTTTGTGTGCATGATTTCTTCTCATTTGTTTCTTTTTTGTTGGTGCTGGACTTTGGGCTTGTAGGACAGGAACAAATTATGCATGCTAAGTCGCAAAACATACCATATAGGGACGCTGTGTTATATTTGTCCACTATAGTTAGGGGTGTGACTCGTGCCTCAACACTTTTAATCAGGTTATATCCGAACAATGAGTTTAACTCTTATCACAAGTGATGCGTTCTAAAACCTGGATTCTGATCTGATTTAGACTATTCCCTGCATGTACTCATACCAACGTAAAAGGTTTGATGGTTCGAATCCCCCGCTAGTTTAAAGACTGGCTCAATCTAAAGCAACCCCCTTGCTTGGTGCAAACTTGTTCTTGCAGTCAGAAGTTGAGATTAGTGCAAAGGCAGAGGGGAACTTTCAAGAAATCACAGCAAAATCATTGAGTGTACGGTTTCCACCTGAAAGTGCAGACTCAGTTGATTTCACTGTTTAAGTTTTAAGGAAAAAAAAAACATCCCATCGGAGTCACTTAAGCCTATTTGATCTTGTGAATACACATCCCTGTGTCGGTTGTTGAAAATGGAGGTCTTAAGGTTACAAACCGATCTGGAAAAATACAAGGCTGACTTAGTTTCTGCTACACTGAAAAACAAAAACTCCATCCAATAGTAGATCACTTTGTGAATCCTAATTTTCCAAGTATGATTTTTTTTTGTTTTATTATACTTTTTACTTGTTTTTCCTAGTCAAATCGGATGATTAACACAAATAATTAGCAAAATTATCAGATGACAAACAGCAAAAGTACTTATTATGCATTTTCAATACCCCCCCAAAAACAAGCAATCTGAACTGGAACAAAGCACATGTCAGAAAATATAATTGTGTGAGGGAATTCAAGAAGCCCCATTTAGATGTGTTTTTCACTGGAATGCTTATTTCTTGTTTTCATTCAAAAATACTGTAATTGAAAGTTTGTTATTGGATAGTTTCGTGTGACTCTGCAAAAAAATACAATTCCCACCCATTGGCAGAACATTGTATTTTAATATTTTTTATCTCTTAGGAAAATCAGAAAATAATCTTTAAAATGAAACAAACGTTCTAATTTGATAGATCGAAGAGCATTTCACTCTATTGTTTTGAATAATGAGTAGGGATTATTTTTTCAGATTTTACAAAAGAAATACATTCAAAAACAAGAAAAATATCTTACTTTTCACTCCTGATTACGAGAGAAATACATGGTAAAATACAGTGGACTCCCAAGGTTAGTGTCCCTAGATTTAATTCCTGATTAATTTTGTATATTTAATTTATCTAGAGTACCAGGGGTTTGGAACACTTTAGCTAATTATCATAGGTCTCTATCCCACGCCATAAAACAATTTCACCAAACTAATCGTTTACCATATCAAAGTGGATTAATTTAATATCCCGGGGGTCTGCTATCATTGTTGAGGAAAATAATACTCAAAATGAGAAATATTTTCTGCAAATAGGCTAAGAATGTATGTTTTTGCAGTGTAGTCAATGACAGCTTCCGTCTTCCATCGAAGGATTGTTATCGTTTTTGTGTGCTCTGTCAATAAAAAGTGTGTAAAATTTTTAGCAAAGTAATGTTTAAATCCTTAAATTAGGTCTAAAATAATCATTTTGAGAAAGCACAATTTTAATGTCCTGCCAGTAGCATTACGTTATCGTCTAAAAACGTCTGTTTGATATCAAAATATTTTAGATTCTGGTAAAAATAGAAAAGTGGTAGATTGGAGCACGAAATCATATGAAAGCTTTTGACTGGCTTGTTGCAGGCACAGAGGAAGGAGCAGAGAAGACAAGTATATGTGCATGCAACGTCTTGCTCACCAATGAAAACCGTTTTCATTGGCCAGCAACAATATGGGTGAAATATGTCCTACAAAGCAATCATTCCCAACCACTGTGACTAAGGATTTTAGCCACACAAATATAATTATTTGGGGGGGTTGTCACACAAAGTACAGTGGTACCTCTTTATACAAGCACCTCTTAACACGCGAATTTCGATATGCAAGTTTTGGGAAAAAAAGAAAAAAAAAACTCTTGCTCTGCTTACGCCGGAAAATAAAGGTCACGAGCATTCATAATTTTACCACTAGAGACCATTTACTGCTTGAGACTGCAAAACCCCAGCATCAGATGGTCCCAGCAATAATAGGTAAAAATAAATTGTGCTATGTGTGTACTTTTATGAAAAGTTACAGTAAGTTTAAGTGTACAGCAATTTCTTACGTATCATCAACAGTCTCTCAATCTCATACCAGGCAATCTCTCCGTATGAATGGTTGCAATGCCCTCAATGATCAACCATACTACCACGAGACGGCACTTTCTTACTCACAACAAGACAGACTTTACGGAATGCAATGACAAATTTCGCCGAGACGATCTGGATAAGAGCCGAAATGGATATTTTTTCAAATTTCCTCGACAAAAAATGCTACAGTATACTGTGTACACAAATTGAAATGATAAAAAATGAGGAAAATGTTGACAATAGACGAGATTGGTCTAAGAAAAAGTGAGTATATGTATATTTTTAATTTCCTGTACAAAAAATGTTATAAGGCGTACATAATTTGTAGTGATCAAAAAACGTACATAAAATATGTTGATCACCCCCAGTCCCCTGCACCACGCAGACACCTCTGCTAAGGCAACTGCCTCCATGTTAAGTGTTCATCATAAACTAGTATTTTAATTCATTTATTTTATTTTATTTATCTTACTGATGTATTCTTTTACGTCTAATTACTTTTTGAATGTGTTTTAAGTGATCAGGACAATGTGTTTTATAGCTATTTGGGGTTCACTTGGATGCTTTTGGGAGGACGGAAAAAGAAAAATTAATATTTAATTAATATATATCGGGAAAATTTAGCTTTTTACACGGGCAATTTGAGCTACGAGCACGATCCTGGAATGAGTTAAGCTCATATGAAGAGGTACAAACTGTACATGGTTTGGCTCGGTCGGGTTTAGGAAAAAGGGTTTGCACTAGAGCCAAGGTGGAACCCCAAACCTCTAGTTGAGGGGGAGACTCGAAAGGGGGCAGACGGACACTCCATGCACACTTACACAGTGGGCGTGCCCTCCTGGGCGCACAGTCACTTCTAGACCAATCAGAGAGCAGCAGGGGTGGAACATGCAAGGCGAGCAAAGAGAGAGCAATGGAGAGAATGTTAGCAACGCTCCCGTTGTGATGCGGAAGGTACCCTCTGCCGTCGTTCACGGGTGCATAATTATATATTATTTTCATCTAAAATAAACTAGATGCTTCCATCATTTACATTTTTATTTACAGTATTTCTTTTATTTATAATGAACATTTTTTACCCCCAGATGACAGTTTGAGTGTGCGTAATGGCCAAGGTTTTATCTGGAAAAATATCGCTGACCATATTGGCAAAACATTGGTTGCAATGGGACACGAACCCGGGTTGCGGCAGTGAGAACGCCACGTGATATAAATGACACGTGAAAAGGCATTAGACTTTATCTTATCATCACACTATTTTTCGCTGCCATTCACTGTGATATCTTTAAAATAGTGTGATGATGACATTAAAACCGATGCCTCTTAATGTATCACATGCATCACTGGTGGTCAAGTGGTTAGGATTCAGGAACATTCACCGCCGCTGGTTCAATTTCCATCTTATTTAACCGCAAATTTTAAGTTGAGAAAGAGTGAAACAAAATTTAACACCAACTTTCTAAATCTAATAATAATGGGACTTGAAGTTATTGGTTACCAGATTTATCCTGACTCAATAAAACCTGAGAAAAAACTTACAGTAATCCCTAGCTATAACGCGTTTTACTTTTCAAGATTTTGCTCCTTCAAGTATTTGGATTGTGCATTGTGTCCTGGATTATGAATGCAAACATGCTTATTACTATTTAATGGTACAATAGTTATCTGTAAATACATAAATGAATAAAAGAAAAGTTTACAAAGTACTTTTATTTGTAACATGAATAGTACAGTAACTTATTGTGTAAAATATTTTAATCATAAAAAAATGAATAAATAACGGTTTCTACTTCACGGATTTCACCTATCGTGGGTTCATCTTGGAACATAAAGTTAAATTAGAAAAGTTAAATTGGGAGTTAAATTAGAAATTTTTTATTATTTTTGGTTTTTATTAATATTGAAAATCAAGCATACGTCAGATAAAATATAAAATTAGTACATAACACAATACAATTTTATATTTATTACTTAATTGTAAATCAACAATAAAATATGAAAATAAATCATGATGAAAAAAATATATTCAATGCCTACAGGACACATTTAAATTTCTCATTCAGGAAGCCTTTGTTTTTAAAAAAATCTATTCTTTTAAGATTTAAAGTAATTATTTTGTTCAATTTAAAATTCCATTATTCAGTTAAATAGGGAGGGAATGTTCGTAATTATGGTGAGACTTACAGTATGCGATCCCTTGATTGGACTTAACGATTAGTTTTAATGAAGGTAAAACATACTTACATCATTAAATATAGCATGAATAAATGTTTATTTTGATTAAAAAACAACAACTTTATAATTCAATTACACAAGGTCAGGTCCCTTTGCAATTAGAAAACAAACGTATAGCACAGGAACAAAAAATGTTGAGAAAACACAAATGACAGAAGAGTTGGCATGAGCACCAAATCATTCATGGACCAAATGAGAGAAAAATGAGTACACACACGACCTTCACACAAGCTTCACAATCTCAAAACAAAAGCACAATGAAAACACATGAATGCACACACTTCGTATTAAAAATGATAACAAATATGACTTTCGTCTCTTTTTGACTTGAATGAAAAATGTCGTTGCATTTGCATTCAAGTTGAAATTGCTAAAACCTAAAAACAAACCCCCAAAAAGGTTTGCCCCAAGGCTTTTTTTCCATGTACACAATGTATTTTGAAAATTGCGTGGATGCATTTTCATTTGCGTTTCTGTGGACGAGAGACGGTCAAGGACAACAAAACTGGACTAAAACATGGAAAGCATGACCAACCAGGTGGACACATCTGCTACATGAGAGCATGTGCTGTCCACATGATTGGTGGGATTTGGACAAGACAAACACATGGAAAGCGAAGAGTGAAGTGGAAGTAATGGTGCGCATAATGGTCTGTGTTGCAAGCCCATCTTCTCCGCTGCTTCTTCCCAGTCTCAAATGTACTATAACCTCAACTCAACTTTTGCTTAAGCCCTTTTAAAACAGCCACAGCTGAAGACACAAATAAAAAAGAGGAACAAAAAACCTTAAATAGACTATAAAATACCATACTAAAAGTATTTGAAACGTATAAAACAATGAAATAACTAGCCGATTCCCTCGGCAATTGTGAGAGTTGGGGCTGGATCTGGAAGATATTAGCAAATAACCATTAGCATGAAGTTGTTCACACGTAAAAATCAAATCTAAAGTAATGACATAGTAATAACACTGTTATTACACTATGTAATGATAATGAGTTGTGCCTTGCAAAGCCAGGCCCAACTAATAACAATAACAAAGGTTCAAAAGCCAAGGAATAAAAATGGGCCACACTGAATATTACAGCCAAAACAAATAAACTTTCCAAATAGTAGTGCTAGGGAGTGCGTTTTGATCCTTGACCTAATATATACATTTGCACTTGAGCCCATTTTAATTTACTTGATTGGATTATTTCAGTGTGGAACGCATGTTTTTCTCCGTTTTTACTCGTATGTTACTTGCTAATTATATGTAATTATGAGCAGACAGCAACCATAGAAAAAGGCATCGAATACTACATCGCATATACAACCACCAGCTAAAATTGCTTCAAAATCGCAACAAACTAAATGTTGAAACATGTAACTAAGCAACAAGGACTATTTAATTGCTTAGATAAGATTAACGGCACAGTGTGAAATATTTGGCCACTAGATGGCTCTGCTTTGTCTGGTGCGAGCGAGGCCCAATTCCAAAGAGCACAGCGTGGCAGCAGGCTGCCGAACAAACATGGCGGTGGTCTAAAAGCAGAACCCACTGTGGAAAAGAAATATATATGTCTCAACCTATTATTTTTATTAATTAAAAATGAACACTGGTAGGATAGTTTATGTATTTTATTGGTATTCAAATTAAAGTTTTTGGTGCCACTAGGAGGCACTGTCCCTTTAATCTACCAGTGATAGTAATAAAACAATTTAAAACTACTACTGTACCTTTTAAGCAGCGCTTCGACGGCAGAAGGTCGTCCAAAATTCTCTTATTTCGTCTTAATTTCTTTCTTCGACTTGACCGTTGTTTTCACTGTCTTTCACTTTTCCTACGCTTCGCCTGCCTTACACCCCATTTTGTTTCATGTATATAGAGGCCGTTTCGCTGATTTCGGTGTTGTATTTTTTTAGTTCTAATATACGGTTTATACGCAAGTATATACAGTAACCCAATTCTGTGGGTCAGAGAGTTTGCCTATCCATGTGCTAACCTGTTACCCTGTGCGAGGCCTGAATTGTTTCTTACTTATTTTTAAGAATGAAAACAAAAAACAAAAACTTTTGACAATGGCAAGAGGATGGAGCTCTTGCACCATGTACACTTCTGACGAATAGGGGAAACAAAGTTGTAGATGGATGATTTATTTATTTAATTAGTGGAAAATTGTGGCAAGGGTAGATTTATGCCTCTTTTGAGTTTTTAGAGACCTCCACTTTCCCCCCCATCCAAACACTCATAAGACTTAAGAAATGTCCGTTTCAAAATGCAAACTAAAGTATAAAGTAATACTAGCACTGCAAATCCTTTTCCTTGTGGGACATGTTATCCTTTCCTTCATTTGAAGGATGATAGAAACAAATGAATAGTCGTCATGGAAACTAGATTTGAGTTTTTACAAAATGGCAATGCGACGCAAGATTACACTTGAATCAGAATGTAGATTTTGTTAAGGATGTAGAAGCGAATGAGTTTTACCGAACAACACAAAATATTCAATGACATGTCTTTCATAGAAAGACAAAATCTCTAATGACTGTAAGAAAAAAGGAACTTGGTTTGCTGGGTCTTATTTTTTTGGACTTGATTATTTTTTTTATTTTATTTTAATAATGTATTCCTTTTAGTGAAATGGAGGCACCTGGACTCATCTTGATTTTTCAAAAATACTTTAAGTCTTATGTGGTTTTGTCAAAGGGACTGTGTGTATTATTTGACCACCAGATGTGGTAGTATTGTATTGTGTCACCGAAAATGAGTGCTATAAAACACAAGGAAGAATACTAAATATGGAGACTCAAAGTGACCCAAACTGCACCCTTTTTCTTCTCTTTTTTTGCCTAGCCTTACACAAAGTTATTGGGTTGTTTGGGGGTACCGTTTGCAGAAAAATCGCAGACAATCATGTCATCTTCCACTACGCTGGCCTCATGTTATGTAATAATAAAAATAATAATAATACATTTTATTTCAAAGGGAGTAAAAATGAGCAAACAACACATTAGAGAGAGTGGGAAAGGTGAGATGGCACAACATTCATTTGGACAGGTAACTTAAAATTAGTTTTATCTGGTTATATCAGTATCAGAAATATTTTATTAACACTCCACTTATTGAAACATGAATATTTTGTTTGTTTGTTTGTACATGATTCAATTGTTTGTTTGTTTGTAAATGATTCAAATTGAATCTTTTCTTCCGGCGCCGTCACGAATGGCAGCCACTCCAGCAGCTCCCGTGTTATTTTCGATTGTTCTCGATTGTTCTCAGCTCAGGGATGCTGCTGGAAATGTGAATTTCCCTTCGGGGATGAACAAAGTATCTATCTATCTATCTATCTATCTATCATTAGAGTTCAAAGGGGCAGTATGTGAAGCAGAACATAAATACAAATTTCTTGGCCTACGAGTATTTAAAAATATGTTATATGATAGTTCATGTATTGTTGCGTAATATTCATCCATCCGCCATCTACAGCGCTTATCCCCATTAGGGTTGCTCGAGCCCATCCCAGCTATCTTCGGATAGTGGGCAGGGGGCACCCTAAACTGGTTGCGAGCCAATTGCAGGGCACACAGAGACAGACAATACACTCGCTCATTTACTATCTATCTATCTATCTATCTATCTATCTATCTATCTATCTATCTATCTTGGTCATATCCCTCAAGAGGGGTGACCGACAGCAAGACAAACACATACAATAACAAAAGAAATAAAAAAGGGAGAAAAAAAAGCAAAAAAAAACAAACACACACAAACAATCAAGGCTCATTCACTACTAGGGAAAATGTGGACTGGCCAATTAACCTGCCATGCATGTTTTTCTTTGGGAATGTGGGAGGACACCGAAGTGCCTGGAGGAAACCCACACAAGCATGGGGAGAACATGCAAACCCCGCACAGGAAGTCTGGTAGCTGGATTTGAACCCATGACCTCAGAACTATGCCGCGGTCGTGCTATATATGTTTTTTCATATATATATTTTTTAAATATATTTTAAAAAATATTTATTTTATATATTTTTTAATGAATTAAGTTTTTTTAACCACTAGGAGGCGGTAAATAATACACCCTGTCAATTTAGGTATTAAGTTCTATTTTACAATAGAACTGTATGATTTGTCAAAGGTAGAAAAAAATCCAGGGAACAGCAAGTTTTGGTTCCACCCCATACGTTTGAGTTTCCCTTGCCCTCATGTAGGTTTTAGATCAGGAGACGAGGTCATAATAGTCTGTGGTTTGAAAAAATCTGTAGCCTGTGCAGACCTTGGAGACTACTTGTGATTGAGGGCATCACAAATAAACAGGACTTGACTATAATTTTGTTCATCTTACTGTCTTTATTGTTGATACAAATTTCTTTTTTTTTTTCCTTAGTTTAAAAGCCACAAGAGGGTATTGTAGCCTGGAATGAAGCCGAAACCTTATTATTTCAGTCAGTTAATATCAAAGAAAGCACAAAAATTGTATCTTTGATTTCTTATCAGACCTCATAAGAATCTGACCAATTCCCCAGCTCATATTTTCTCTTCCAGTTTTGAACGCAAATAAGTACAGGGGGCCGGACTCCTGCCAAAAAGGACAGCGTATGTCATTTAGTATTTTAGCATAGTGGTAAAAAATTCAATTCAAACTATAACAAAAATACCTGAACTATTGATAATTGTTAAGAACTGTTTTTAATATTGAACAATTGCAAAATAGATTGTATAGGATCCCAGCATGTGAGGTTGACTATTATTGCGCATAGTTGTTTTGGTTCGTAGGAACTGTTTACATTATTGTCACTATTAGCCAAACATGTTGCAGCTTTCTGATGACCACACCCTTAAGGGCAGATCTGCTATGTAACCCATAATATTTAATAAAAAAGGCTCAGGGAGTGCCTTCAAAAACAGGGCGGAATTTCTTATCTATGTCCTTGCAACTTTAAAATCCATTGATGTCTTTCCTCCTAATTTTGAGTGTCGACTAAACTTTAAACTCATCACCTTTCATTGAAAAGTGTACTTTTGTTTCAAATACTCATAGGTCAGGAAATTTATTTATTCTGCATAACATGAGCCTGACCTGCAAGGAGCTAATATAATTCTCTGCCATGTTGCTGCTACAGGTGCCAAAAAACAAACAAGAAGTAAAATGGTGTATTTTGGTCGCTTTGAGTCTCCGTAGTTGTATACTTCCTCATACACATTGCAGCAACATGTAGTAAGCAAATAATCCAAACTATCCCTTGAAATGAATTCAAGATTCTCTCGATAGTGTATGTCAAAGTTCAATCTGCAAAGGCTTTTCAGCAGAAACAGCACACACCATTAATGAATTCAGTCCTCTTCAAATACATCAGAAGATACATCCTTGCAGTCGTATAGATGGGAGGTCAACGGCACTTAGGATGTATCACAAAAGGTATTATTTAAATCACGACTTTGGGTGAAGTTTAGGAAAGGAGAGGAAAAAGGGGAAGAAGGAGTGATCGTTTATTCTTCTAGATTCTGTGTGCATGTAATATATGTATGAGTGTGTAGAGGAGCCCACAGGTGTACACGCTGACACTTCAAGGCTCATTTCCTAGTTTGCATCCAATGATCATGCAATACGCTCAAATTGAGCTGTAAATGGCATTTCGCCAACATAGAAACTGAAACGCCACTGCCGAGGTGTTTCTCTGCATACATTTGGTACATAGGCTTAAAAGCTGTTCAACAATAGTATTAGGACATGAACAAGTGATGCAAACAGAGTAACCAATGCATTTTATTTCCTAAAATAGCAGCGAGGGGGGGTGTTAATGACTCAGGTGCTCCCCAGTGTAACGCAAAGTTTTGGTCTTAAACTCAATTTCATTTCTTTTGGGTAGGTAAATCCCTTGATTCACTGTTTTCCCACCAGTGTGTTGTGAGACTGTGTCTAGTGTGCTGCAGGAAATTGCCCAATTCTATCTTTGCAAAAAAGCACGCCATGGTTCAATATCTTAAATTTTTTTTCCCCCTTTTTGTACACAAATTATCTGCTCATTAGGTAGTACAGCGAACTATATTTTATAGCTTATTTTGTGTGATGAAGCTGTTCAAAGGGACAATATGTATTATTTAGTGCTGCATAGTGGTAAAAAAAAATATTCATTCAAAAAAAACAAACCATTGATGTTATAAATAATAAACAAAAAAATCATGAACTATCATATAAATATTCGTTTTTAAAAATATTTGTAGGTTGAGAAGTTAGCATGTGTTTCACATAACATGATGCTTGCCTAAAGGGAGCTGACAAAATTGTCCGCCATCTTGCTTCTACGGCAACCCAAAAACCTCCAAAAAGCTGAGCAAAAAATTATAAGCAAAATGGTGCGTTTTGACTGTCTGTAGTTTTATTTTTCCTTGTGCTTTTTAGAACTTGTTTTCAGCAACACTACATAATACAGCGGCATCAAGTGGTCAAATACTACAAACTATCCTCTTAAAGAAAATAATCCAATTAAGTAAAACTCTGAACAATTACCCACGACCCGGCTGAGAATAAGCGGTGCAGATAATGGATGGCTGGATGGATCTTGAACAATTGGCAAGAATGACCAACTATCATGTTAATGTGTATTCTTTTAAAATACCCATAGGTTGTTAAATTTGCTTTACACAACATGAGCCTCACTATACAAATATTACACAGTGTCCCTTGAAGCATTATATTTGGACCGTTCATGGATCATTCACTTAAAACTCAACTGTAATATTCAACGGGAGAATTAACTATTCAAAAAAGATCAACACATTTATGATTAAAGTATGTTTTCAGATAATCAAAATATTGTACCATAATGCCAAACATTTCATGCTTTTAAAAATAAAATTGTTACACAGACTTTTATTTGCACTGTCCTAATACATTTAATAAAACATGTCAAGAAGACAAAACATTAGTTTTTTGAGGTGTTAAGGCAAGGCTGCTATGTGAGGAAATACAGTACAGAGGAAACAAAGACAAGTAAAGGTGTGTTGGGGACTAGTCTTCAGCAGGATTAGTTGACAAGCTGGTTAGGAAATAAGTGATTAAAAAAAAAGTTTACCCTATTGTATACAATGTTAGGGTTTACTCTCTCCAGTGTCCTCACATCTGCAGAAATAAAAAGCACTTTGTTGGGATTTTCCCGGATAAACACAGTTTGCAACGGTGCTCCACATTTGACAAAGTATTATGAGGAAAGGCTTACCTGGCACCTGCCACAGGAGATTTCCTCCCAGGATCGAGCGAGGCTCCCAATGGTTCTTCACCCAACGACCGTGTGTCTTTATTTAGCTGCTGCAGTCGGGAACTGAGCTCTCCCATCACGGAGGGTTTGGTCGCCTCATCGGCACACAGCCCTAGTCCGAGCCCACCCAGGTTGCCCAAACTCCCAATTCCGAGCCCCACTCCTGGCCCGCGGGTCTCCAAAGGATCACCCCATAGCTTAGAGCGTCGCTGGAAGAGGTAGCGTGGCTTGGCAGGGGCCAGTCCGGACACAGAGGCAGAGCCGCCAGCGGGCAGCCCGGCTCCTCTGGCCACCGCCGCCAGCGCCGCAGCCTGTTGCTGAGATAGCAGCTCACTATCAGAACTCTGCTTCTGCAGCGGGTCCCTGAAGGTGACGGGGCCTTTACTGCCTCCTAAGTGGGACTTGAGTCTGGGCTTGGGAGGCACTGGTGGTTTGTCGAGCACAAAAGTCTGCCCATCGGCATAGGATGTGTGTGTGGTGTGCGTGTCAGCTGGTTCGCCGCTTTCTGAGGACAGCGTGGACATGCTGGAAACCGTGGAGACAGTGCTGGTGGTCTCGAGGTGGTGGTCTCGCTCCCGCTCACTGGAGCTGCGCGTGTCGGCCTCCTCTACGCCTGAGTCGGCTGCTGAGCCAGACTCGCTCACTGGCGGGGGCTCTAAGGGGCCTTTCCCTGAGACGGTTGCTGCACTGAGCGGAACGCTGGCTGGGGTTGGAAGCTGCAGCGGAGGCTGTGTCAGGGTGGGGGGTGCGGTAGGGGTAGTCAGAGTCGAGGGAGTCTGAGGTGTGGGTGTTTTTGGAGTGGTGGGCGAAGGGACAGAAGGCTTACTTGATGAAAGTAAAATCCCCTTCCCCTGAGCCTGTGCCAGCAACCCATTGGAAAACTCATCAGGTGGTGGGACGAAACCAATCTTACGCAGTTCCTCACGTGTTTCCTCATCACTGGAGGATAGCATAGCGGCAGGTAGCGTCACCGTGTATGCATCAGTGTCCTCCTCTGAGCTTGCCTGAATCAGAACCTTTCCTAGAGCTGGACTTGCAGCACGTTGACTCTGAAGCTGGGGCAAAGATACTGTGGGAATGGGGGACTTTGTCCGTGGACTCAAGATACTAGGCTCTTTGGGTGTTGAAACAGTTGTCTGCTCCTTTTCTGGAGACCCGCCTCCAACCTGGCCATTACTCGTAGCGTGGACCATAATCAGTCCGGCTGTTTTATGCTGAGAAGTGTCCATTACACTGATCAACCCACTCTTATCGTCGAGTGTCTTTGCATCTTTCTTCTCCTCAAACTTTGCATCCATTTCCTGGAGCAATGTTACACTTGAAGGTGACCACGGTGGTTTGGTGGGATGAGGGACTAACACGGACGTTGGGATGGATCCCAGGCCAGAACCCGTCCCCTTGGCGCTTTGTGATGTGAAAGGAGGAGATAAGGGTGGCCCTTCTCCACGTGGAGACTCTTTGGTCCGAGTGTCAACAAATATTACGCCCTGGCCCAGCCGCTCCTGTTTAGTCCGTGGCTCTGGGCTGCTCGCTGGAGATTGGGTCTGGGAGGTCAGCGCCCTCTCCCTTGCTGCCAGCGCAAGAGCCAGAGGCGAGTTGGGATCCAGTGGCTTTCCAGTCAGTGGATGGATAAAGGTGGTCCCGCTAGGTGAGGGGCTCAAGGCCAAGGCAGGAGGTGGCAGCTGGCCAAGCTCCCTGGTGAGTATTCGCTCGTCAACCGAGTGTGACTGAGTCAGAGAAGGGACCTCCGTTCCAGCGGAGGATGCCCCCTCCATTGTGCCAACAGAAAGGAAGACCGTTGATCTTCGCCTCTCCTCCAGGCGGCGTTCACGGTCCTTCACTGCTCCGGCAATGGCGGCGGCAAAAGGGCCTTTACCCTGAATCATGGCCTCGCCCTGGGCGCGCAAATGCTCCCGCTCTGCCATTAGCTGCTGCTGGTAGTAGTCGGCACGGCTGGCACGTGTGTGGCCGTGCGGGTGTCGTCCTGAGGGTGAGCTCTCTCGGGAGTGGGCGGCTACTAAAACCAAATTAGCTTTTTCCTGTGCATCCTCCACCTGCAACAAAGGTGATATATAGTAATCCCTTGCTATAATGCGGTCTTGTTTTCCTGGTTCTCCTACTTCACAGATTTTCATCGTGAATTATGTTCTGCATTCTAATTGGCTAAACACTCATTCCATCTCTTATCTACCAGAGCGTCAATAACATTGTGGTTTTATACGTAAGGTACATTTGGCAAGCTGTTCTACATACATTGCTTTGAAAAGTATGTGACCCCTTTCTGATTTCTGTGTTTTTTGCTACCCACAAGGTATCATCAGATCATCGAACCAATTTTAATATCAAAAAGAGACAACCCAAGGAAATAAAAATGCAGTTTTGAAATGTTGATTCTATTTATTGGGGTACAAAAAATCTAGGCCTGTCTGGCCCAATGTGAAAAAGTAATTGCCCCCTAAACAGCGAGTTGGGCCACCATTGGCAGCGATAACAGAATTCAAACATTTACAATAATTGGTTTGTATGACTTTGGTCAACTCTTGCAAAATTGTTTTAAATCTCCTATTCTGTAGCACGAACTGCCCAACTAAGATCACACCACAGCATTTCAATTTGTTTTAAATGCAAACTCGAACCTTTATTTTGTTTTGTTTTGTTTTTGAGAGGTCACAAAGCCATTTCCAAGACTGTAAGGCTCCAGCAAACCACGGTCAGAGCCATTATCCACAAATAGAGAAAACTGGGAACAGTGGCAAACCTCTTCAGTAGTGCTTCAAACAACTAAAATTACTCCAAGAGTGCAATAACAGGTCACCCAGAATGTTACAAAAGGACCTCGAAAAACATCCAAGGAACTGCAGACCGCAGTTAATGTCAGTGTTCATGACTCCATTGTAAGAAAGACACTAGCCAGAAATTGGCATCCATTGGAGAGTTTCTAGGCAAAAACGACTGCTGGTACAAAAGAACACATAAAGGCCCCTCATATTTGCTAAAAGCATCTTGATAATCCTCAAGACTTTTGGGAGAATAATTCTGTAGACGAATGAGTCAAAAATCGAGCTTTTGGACGGCCTTCAGCCTGTTACACCTGGCATAAAAATGGCAGAGCATTTTACAAAAAAAAACCAACAACATGATGCCAACAGTAAAGCATGGTGGTGGTAGTGTGATTGTCTGGGGCTGCTTTGCTGCCTCAGGACTAGGACAACTTGCCGTGGTTGACTGGATAATGAATTCTGGTGTTTACCAGAGGATCCAGAAAGAGAACCTCCGGCTATCACTTCATGCTATAAAACTCAAGTTCTCTTGGAACATGCAGCAGGACAACAATCCGAAACACACCAGCAAGAGCACCTCTGAATGGCTCGAAAAACAAAATGAAGGTTTTGGAGTGGCCAAGTTAAGGTTGGGATTAAAATCCAGTTGAGATATTATGTAACCTTAAACGGGCAGTACAACTGGAAAACCCCTCGAATATGGCAGGTTTGAATACATTTTGCAAAGAAGAGTGGGACAAAATTCCTTTACAGCATTGAGAAAAACTCATTAACAATTCTCGTCAACTTTTGATTTCTGTTATTTCTGCCAAAGTTGGCCCAACTCACTACAAGGATTTTAATTTTTCACATCGGGCCAAATTTTGGATATTGGATTTTTTTAAATAAATGGAATCACTATCTCAAGTTTGCATTTTGGCTTGACTCCTTGGTGTTGTCTCTGTACTATATTAAAATTGGTTTCATGATCTAAGACCTTTGTGAGTGATAAATATGCAAAAAACACAGAAATCAAAATTCTTTTTCACGGCACTGTATGTAGAACAGCTTACGGACATGCAAATGCACTTACCTGTAACTGCTTAACCAGGGGGCTCTTTTTCCTCTGAGGCTTGGTTGGTGTGTACAGTCCAATGCTGAACTGGCCCACATTGGCGTAGGGGTTGTCAATGATCCGCCCCTTTCGTTTGATTCGCTCAGGTGGAGTAGCAGCAGAAGGTCGGGGGATGTCAGTGGGTTCAACGGGTACATGAGCAGAGTCTTGGAGGATGATCATGGAGCGGGCTTTCTTTTGTCTCTCCATCTGGGCAGCCTGCCGCTGTGCCGCCTCATAGGGCAGATCCAGGGAGGAAGGCTTAAAGCTGGAGCGTCCCCCAGGTTCCTGGCCTTGACTCTGGGTCCGCGATGGGGGTGGTGGCGGGCAGAAAGCCGGGGGAGGTCCTGTGTCTAGGTAATAGGGGGGTGGAGGAGGTGCTGTTTGAGGAGGAGGTGGGATGGGATGAGGCTGTTGGTGTTCTCGGAGGCTGTCTGTCATGGAGGAACTGCGGGGGAAGCGGTGCTCACCTTCCAGGGCAGACAAGCGGTCCTCCTCCGTGGCACCTATGGAGAACGCCACATGAAGGACAAAGGTGATGTTACTATAACTTTTAACAGCTCCATGCTACAGTATTCATTCGTGTACAACACATACTCATATATAACGTGCAACCACAAGTTTTAATTAAAAAAAAAACAGTATTAAAAAATTCTCACTTTTCCTCAGCTCATACTTTGAGATTGAAATTAATAGGAATCCAACCAGGGTTGCTGAGGTGAGAGCATTGAACTTCAACCACCGGTAACACTCCATTGTCTTCATTTCGGTTTTCCGGATACAAGCAGATTGCCTGCTTTTAGTATTGTCTTTTATAGTTCTAATTTTGGCTTGTATGTGAGTATAAAGGGTATGTACAGACTTTGCATTAGAACGATCAAACAGTACATTTATCTTCTGTTTAAAACTGTCTCAGTCTCATTGGCAATCAATGAAAGTGCATGGTCACCTTTGTTGGCAACCTCTTTGTCCTAAATGCAAGTCCAAATTATGGAAATTTCAAATTGCAGAAGACTATTTAGGTATAATAGAAAAGTAATTATAGTTGGCTTTATATTCTGGTTGCAAGTGAAAATTTCCGGCGCAAGCCGAAGAAAGTCTATTTGTTTGTTTTGCACTGCTGTGGTAGAAAATGCAGCCCAAACTTTTTTTTTGCCCTTTGGAAAGTTCTCCTGCATGTGCAAAGTACAGTACATTATAACTAATTTGGAGAGATGTCAACTTGGCCATCGTGGAGTGGCCACTTGGAGCTATCTACTAATTTCATCCGTGCTTCTGCATATATCAACACCCTAATAATTGCCACACCAAATGATTCATCATAGGAACACACTAGTCATTGGGAATAAACTTCCCACATGGCAGTGTTGTAGAACTAACACGTTACAAAGAAACACGTTACAAAGGAATTCCTGGAACGCAATCACTTTTCTCCGTGAAATACTGTAACATTTTATTAACCTTTTATTACTACATGGCACATTACAGCATGATTTTATGTATTAATGTGAGCATGCTGAGTTTCTCCTCATAGAGATATTCTCCCTGAAATATTTTTCTCCATCTAAGCTATATTTAGAACTATAAAATAAAATACTGAAATCAGGGGGTCAGCTTGCACTGTATTTGTGTCACCAGTAGTGAATGATAGGCGGAGCGTGGGGTGTGGCTTATACAGGAAGAACAATGGGGCAAACGTGAGCACAGAATTTATGGTAAAAGTGTGCTGAATTTTGATGTTAATATCTGTAAAAATTATGTCAGCAATACACATTGCCTGGAGAGAAAATAAAACGTCTGTTCTATACTGCTGACATCAAGCTAAAATTGAAAAAAGGGAACTGAAGCAACCTGAAAGTTTGTTTAGATAAAAACAATATCAGAAGATAGAAAAATGATACATCACTAGGAGCTGCAAGGCCAAACTTGTGAACGGGGAAAAAAACATGGATAGTACCCAGAAATGAAAGACATTTTCGAGTGGTTTGGAACCCAGAGACAAATTGGAGATGGAGAGTCTTGATTTGTTTGTGTTTGTTTGCAAGCTCTCAAGACGAATATGAAAAGGGTTCACTGCTTCTACAGGTTAGAGTACACATCTTCTTTTAGTATGTGGCAATCTTAAATCAGTTTTAAGGGGTCGATGTCAGGACCGGAACGGGAACAGGACCCAATTGCGTTACGTTTCTCACAAGTTTTATCAAAGGAAAGAGGAAGGGCTGCGCCCACGATCCGGAGCTCGCTAGGCGCGGGAAACAAGTCGCTCTCGTACTCGGATTGTGATCCGAACACGGAAGTGGATCTTCCGTAGCGAGCGATGGCGGTGTCAAGGACGGAAAAAGAGGTAGATCGCCGGGACAGGAGAGCAAAAACGTGGTCGGGGTCAGAAATGGGTCGTAAGCCGAGACGGGAGAGCAGACGTGGTCGGGATCAAAACGGGTTGTAGCCGGAGACAGACGGGAGCAGAAACGGGAAAGGTGGGAGTCAGGGTCGAAAAAAGTCTTGCCTAGTATTCACTGAGGTTCGCAGACGGACTGACACCAGGGGATTGACAGGCCTGGGTTCAAATAGTGACAGGGAGCCAATCAGAACCCGCGGCAGTTGGCGCTAAATGAGCGGACACAGCTGAGTCACATCAGTAATCATGACAGTCGGCTTATATTTGATGTATGCTTATATATGAGTATATAAAAGTTAATTTACAACTAGATAGTAGTAGACAATAACTCATCATCTTTGGTTTCAGGATTTAAGGGGGTAATTGAATTACTTTTTAAATGAAATAACTTGCAACTGTAACAGATTACCGTTTTTAAATAATATGCCCAACACTGACACACGGATAACTAAGATAACAATGAGATACGGTAGGTGATTGTTTTACCAAACGACTTGGTCCTGGATATCTCTTTAGGCATCGCCATGTGACCTCGTTCCAAAGCCGGGTGAAAACCTCCATGTAGTGTCATCCCTTGTCGTTCAAACAGCGACTGGAGCCCAAGAAAACATGGAATTCTGGAACTTGTTCTAGGCGAGGTGCTGATCTTTGAGTTGATGCACTCACACTTATCTCGGCTGGTGTGATTCTCCTGCTGATGGGCCGCTGTTTGACAGTGGCTGCTCTGTAATCAACCTCCGGGGGCTGAGAACGCAACATGGACTCCTGGGATGCTAACATCTCGTCGAGTCTCTCTATTGAGAAAGCAAATGAGCCGGAACTAAGTAAGTCAAAAAACCCCCCCAAAAACAATTAGACACACCAGGGAGGGGCTACGGTCGCATAATTTCTTTTCACTACTAAATACAATAAGGAATACAAAAGATGAGTTGAAGACTGACATTTAGAGTTAATCCATTTAATACCGCATTGTGACGAGAGTGATGCTTCCTTTTCGTGCTAAATACAATAACTGTGCATTCAGGACGTCATTAGTATCTGCCTTTTATCCTGATAGTCTTTCATTTTTTTTCTCTTTAAAACTTTCTATTACATTTTTACCCTGGAGTGCCATGTCTAATGTTGTTGCATACAATGTTTACCACAATGACAATAAGAACAATTCCATGAAATTCCTTTCAATTTTTAAGTACTTGTTTATACTCAATTTTCTATGTACCTAAAAGCGTACCTAAAAGCTGAACCATGCGCCTTATAATACGGTGTGCCTTTTATAAGGAACATTATTGAGTTGCAATAGGTCTCGCAACTACTGTAAGCAGCAGCCGACTCAATTTTCCCCCAGAAAAAAGTAGTGTGCAGTGCATGTTGGGATATATTTATTGGTGTTTAATTTTCTGAACAATGTGTCAATCATTATTTGAAACGGTCACCATTGGCTAAAGTCTTTCAGAGGTAAAGGAAGCGGGTCCTTTCTAGCACTTACAGGCTTGTCTAGGCTAAAGTGGGATAAACAAAGCCTGCAATTGGCCGAAAAAGATGTGAATCACAAGTTGGGTTGCTCTAAGGCCTAGAGATAATAGTCTGTTTATTTGTTTCTTTGCAATTTTTTTTTAAATTTGTCGGCATTATCGCGTGCTATGGATTATGTACATATTTTACACAATGAGATTCACTACACTCACGGATGTAAGGGGACCATGGTTGCGTATTATCATCTAACATGATGGCTGCATGACGATGTGTTTGGTGAGCTACCCCAGCTCTATATTGTTTCAGACTGATCGAGATCTTTCTGTGATGAGTGTATTTTGAAATCATATCTTGAATTCCAAGAGTTCGCGCTTTACAATTTATATGTGGCATGACGTTAAGAGTGACTGGTGACACTGTACAAACACCGTGTCTTGTACGTGTCTGAGACACTTATTTGCTTCTTTGCGAACCGTCGGAATGTTAAGGGGATAATTGAGTTTGACTGAACTATCTGACTGATTTGTTGACGTTCCTACTGTAGCGCCTTATAGTCCGGTGCGCCTTATGTATGGAAAGAAAAAGACAAAATACCATTTTTGTGGGTTACGCCTTTTAATCCAGTGCGCCCTATAGTGCAGAAAATACAGTAGTCTATTTTTACTCGACCTTATGATTATATATTATGAAAAGAAACCTAACTGCATTGCACTATGCCGCATTGAGTATGTGTTATTATTTTGTTATTTGTAAGTTGAAACTCATTATTATTTTTTTTTCTTAGGGGTCGAGACGGGTTCCAGCTCGACAACATGATGAAGTGACTGATATAATTCTACAGGGGAAAACATTTTCATTTTCTAGATTTATTTGAACTAATGCAACAAATTCAAATTAAGCTGTTTGCAATGATTTTTTTTAGATTACTAATATGTTAATATTTGTTTTAGTGTGTGGACATTGTCTGATCTTCTAAATAATATTCATTGTTTTGGTTTTGATGACAAACAGACAATCAAGGTTACCTGACTGCAAAAATATATTCTTGTTTGATTGGGAGATCATTATTTTCATTATTTTACTACCGTTGTTTTAATTTACATTTTTTTCCCCAATAAAATAAAGTACTATTAATGGAGCAATATTTAAAATAACCTGATATATTGGAGGAATTATCTAGTTTAAAAAAAAACAACACATTTTATTATTTTAAAAATGAGAATTACAATTTTAATTCTAATTACAAAAAAAAAAAATCCTAAAATAAATTGTCACCAGGAAACGTAATACTAATAGTGGCAAACCCGTGAGGACCACCTCAACTCCCCCAAAAGCTTTTGTGTCTTTTTATATTTTTGCTTTTATTTTGTTTCTTATTTTATGTGTGCTTTTTTTTAGAACAGTTATTTGTCTGGAAGTATCAGAACGCTACATCTGCCTTTCACCTCTGCTGGTTCCCTGACTACTTGAGTCAGCTAAGAGTCAAAATAGGCGAGAATGGACACTCTTCTATAATTTTTTTTAAAGAAAAGCACGGATACACACGCGCACACATGCATCCATAAAAAAAGGGAGCAATGATGGTATGAGAAATTATCATGGATCAGATACACTGATCTCCCCAAAAAAAACAACAGCAAATTAGCATGATTTATTTGTTACTTTCCATGGATTTTGGCAGTTTTACCAATTCTTCAGTGCTTAGGTAGAGTTAGTTCTCACTGAAAACGTATTTACTCTTCCTCGATAAATTGTCTTCTTTTGAGTGACTGTACCCACCATTGGGAGTATTTAAGTCTCTGGCAACAATGGGTTTTCCTTTCATTTTCCTGACTGTTTTAAAAAATAGGCACAGTTATTATGTCTTCTTTTAAAAACGAAACAGATGAATACATACGTCTTTATTCAACCATTATGTTTACATCCTTTTGTACAGTAGTACAGTGGCTTGCAAAACTATTTGGCCCCCTTGAACTTTGTGACCTCTTGCCACATTTCAGACTTCAAACATAAATATATTAAACTGTAATTTCTTGTGAAGCATCTAAAAAAGGGGGGACACAATCATGAAGTGGAAAACACTTTATTGGATATCTTAAACTTTTTCAACAAATAAAAAACGAAAAAGTGGGTTTGCAAAGTCATTCAGCCCCTTTACTTTCAGTGCAGCAAACTCCAGAAGTGCAGTGAGGATCTCTGAATGATTCAATGTTGATCTAAATGACTAAATGGAATACACCTGTGTGTAATCAAGTCTCTGTATAAATTCACCTGAACTGTGATAGTCTCAGAGGTCTGTTTAAAGCGCAGAGAGCCTTATGAAGAACAGGGAACACAGCAGGCAGGTTCGATATACTGTTGTGGAGAAGTTTAAAGCTGGATTTGGATGCATAAAGATTTCCCAAGCTTTAAACATCCCAAGGAGCACTGTGCAATAATATTGATATTGAATGAGTATCAGACCACTGCAAATCTACCAAGATCAGGCCATCCCCCTAAACGTTCAGCTCATACAAGGAGAAAACTGATCAGAGATGCAGCCAAGCGGCGCGTGATCACTCAGCATGAACGGCAGAGTTCTACAGCTGAGGTGGGATAATCTGTCCAAACGACAACAATCAGTCGTATACTGCACAAATCTGGCCTTTATGGAAGAGTGGCAAGACGGAAGCCATTTCTTAAAAATATCCATAAAAAGTGTTGTTTAAAGTTTGCCACAAGCCACATGGGAGACACCCCAAACATGAGGAAGAAGGTGCTCTGGTCAGATGAGACCAAAATCAAACTTTTTGGCAACAATGCAAGACGTTATGTTTGGCGTAAAAGCAGCACAGCTCATTACCCTCAACACACCATCCCCACAGTCAAACATGGTGGTGGCAGCATCATGATTTGGGCCTGCTTTTCTTCAGCAGGAACAGGGAAGATGGTTAAAATTGATGGGAAGTTGGATGGAGCCAAATACAGGACCATTCTGGAAGAAAACCTGATGGAGTCCGCAAAAAACCTGAAACTGGGACGGAGGTTTGTCTTCCAACAAGACATTGATCCAAAACATAAAGCAAAAGCTACAATGAAATGGTTTACCCAAAAAAACATGTCAAGGTGTTATAATGGCCAAGTCAAAGTCCAGACCTCAATCTAATTGAGAATCTGAGGAAAGAACTGAGAACTGCTGTTCACAAACGCTTTCAATCCAACCCCACTGAGCTCGAGCTGTTTTGCAAGGAGGAATGGGCAAAAATAGCAGTTTCTTGATGTCCAAAACTGATAGAGACATGCCCCAAGCGACTTGAGGCTGTAATCGCAGCAAAAGGTGGCGCTACAAAGTATTAACTCAATGGGGCTGAATAATTTTGCACACCCATTTTTTGTTGTTTAAGTTTAAAATTTCCAATAAAGTGTGTTCCACTTCAAGTCAAGTCATGTTTATTTGTATCACCATTAATTACAAAGAGTCTCAAAGTGCTGCACAGATTAAAGACTATTGCTAACTATTATTACACACTATTATGACACCATCCCCTCATCTAAAACCCATATGAGGGCAAATAATACACATATTATCAACATAAAATATAGGTTATTCATCTGCTATAGAGTAGAAGTGTGTTTTAAGCTTAGATTTAAACATTTCCACTGATGTTTCAGATCAAATCTCAGGAGGAAAAGCATTCCACAGCACCGGGGCCCTGATGGAGAAGGCTCTCGAACCTGCGGATGTCTTCTTGGCTCTTGGGATCACTAGTAGACCAGCGTTTTCAGAGCGAAGGCTCCAGGCCGGAACATAGGGGGAAATTAAATCTGAAAGATATGAGGGAGCAAGTCCATGCATGATTTTGTATAATACCAACAGAACCTTAAAATCACATCTTAAGCTAACAGGGAGCCAATGCAGGTTAGCTAAAATCGGGGTAATGTGATCAAACTTTCTTGTCTTATTTAAAAGCCTTGCTGCAGCATTTTGTACCAGCTGAAGGCCCTTGATTTTGGACTTAGACCGGAGAGTAGTGCATTACAGTAATCAAAAAGGGAAGTAACAAACGTTCATGATTGTGTCCCACTTATTGTTGATTCTCCAAGTCAAGTCAAGTCATGTTTATTTGTAAAGCCCTTTATCACAAGGTGTCTCAAAGGGCTGCACTGATTATTGCAAACTACAGACTATTATTACACCATCCCCTGATCTAAAACCTACATGAGGGCAAGGAAAAACTCAAAAACCTCAACATGAAGAAAATGAAGAAACGTTGAGAAAAAACTGCACATGAGGTCCTCCCCTTTCCAGGATGACCAGGCTGCAATAGATGTTAACAAAACAAACATCCATCCATCCGTTATCTGCACCGCTTATCCTCAGTAGGGTCACGGGGGTGCTGGAGCCCATCCCAGCTATCTTCGGGCATACAATAAATTACAGTTTTATACGTTTATGTTTGAAGTCTGAAATGTGGCAAAAGGTCACCAAGTTCAAGGAGGGCAAATAGTTTCGCCGGCGACTGTATACTGTACAAGGCAATGTGACAATGTTAGCAATAACATTTCCTTGCCCAACAAAGGAGACTGAGCAGTGATAAAACAGCTGTTTTTCTTGCCTCAGACTCACCTCCTCTTCTCCTCCGAGCAGAAGCTTGGTAGGTAATGAAAGCATCAAGATAGAAGAGAAAAAGCACAAACACATGCAAAGAGAAGCAACTATTGTCAGGGTTAGTGAAAAAAAGCAGAAAATTGAAAAATAGTCTATGGATAGTTGTTCATACAACATTATTTATATCAGGGGAGGCAGGTGAGGCTTATCCACCAACATGGAAATTTAAAAATAAAAAGACATTAAAGTGTTATGTTTGTTCTGCGTTAAAGTTCTTTCCTTTACAAACTTTGCAATTTTGGGATTTTCCTTTTTCAAGATTGCCAAATTTTGTAATAGTAATTGTATTATAAATATCGAAATTGTTTAATGTAATTTTGTGTGTGAGTATTTTGAATTGAATGATGCAAAATTATAATCCGATATTAGTTATCTGAATTTATATTAAGTGTTCATTATTACTTTCTTTTTTTTGGAAATGATGATTAGATGTCATTAATTTTACATATAATACCTTGTTACAATAAATGGTTAGGTTATTTGATTAATGTTAAAAGTGTTTGTTAAGCTTTTTCCCGTCAGCCTTTTTTTCTTTAGTTTTTTTTTCAATTGTTTATAAAGTTTAGATTTTAAATGAATTGTAACCTTGTATTCGGTGAACAGTGGAACAAAATAAAAACGTTAATCAATCAATATCATTAACTCAATTAGTATGTACATATGATGGGGTGAATGCCTGCAGATGCAGAGTGAGGCGTGGAATTCTCTTGCCTCATGGCAGAGGGCAATAGTGAGAGCAAGGATTCAGATTCTTCACACATCGCACATCCAAGCAGAAGAATTTGTGATAGAATTTGCAAGCTAAGAGCAAACCAAGTCATCCGGTAATTCTTTACTTGTTGCATGGACTTTTTCATTAACCATTGTTGCTTCTATTCCAAACGATCAGTGTATGAACTTCATGTATAATTTAAGACAGTAGAACCTGTTTTTCTATGCTACAGTTTAATATTGGTTTATCGCTCTGCCAAAAAAATGAATAAAATGTTGGTTCATTTATTTATGAATCTGACTGTGCCTCCCCAGACACAAACCTCGCCATACTGCTTAATATCCTCATTAAGTCTGTGTCCAAGTTTTTGTTTTTTTCAAGTCAGAAAACAAGTGGAATATCGTGAACTCTATTGGGAAATGATCATTAAAAACACATGCCTTTAATCGGATAAGATGCATTTTGGTCAACAACACAGAGCAGACAAGGTAAATGAGTAGCACTCACCCAATTCTTCTAGCTCGGCCGTCATGGATTTGGAGCGGAGTGTGAGGGTGGTGCTGGGCGCTCTTTTTGGAGGCGGGGGCGCTGTGGAGGAAAAGCACGGCATTGAGGAAGACCGCCTTGGCGTTGACGAGTGTCTTGGAAATGCTTTGCAGATCAGGGCCCTCCGGGCCTCCCGCAGTCGGAGGGTCCACGTCACTGTCGCATTTCTTCGGAAGAAATCCGTTTCCGATGAAACGTTATGTTGAGACTTTTCCATGACTCTACCTGCCTAACAAGGCTCTTTTAATTTGGAGATGGTCTTTCTTGGTCACTTTCTCACATTCATCGGGGGAATCTGTTGGCCATCAATGTCATTTGGAATGCATCAACGTAGAAGAAGAAACTAAATGTACCTTTTTTTTGTACAATTTCAGGAGAGAACATGTGCAAACGAGTTTTAAGTTATGGAATTGAAACAGTGAGTGGTAACCGTGCAGATGGGAAAAAATTTGGATCTCTATTTGCTAAAATGAACCAGACGCAAGGGGATGTTAATTTGTAGGTGATGTAGTATGAGTCCTACTTGTGATTGGCTCCAATTTCATTCATAGATCACTGCCAAATCTCTAAGCATACCTGTCAACCTCAGCCAATTGCTCCCCTCATTAATTATTGCGATTCCCATTATTAAGCGCTAATAAACTTTCCAAACACAACACCGTACTTATATAATCACAACAAGACATACTGTGTAGAAAACTGCGACAATACAAGCAATCTACGATGATGACGTCGTTCCCTACCAGTGACCAAGACAACCAGGGTTAGAGACGAAATGGACAATATGATATCAGGCTACCAAAAGAGTAGTTAAAAAAACTTCCTGTATAAAAAATGTTGCATGGCGAAGACAATTTGAACGAATAAAAAAATGCAAAAGAAATATGGGGAGAACGTATAAGTTTACAGGTATGTCTAAGGGGTGCTGAATTGACGATACATCAGAGCAGCAAAGAAAAACTGCGTAGCAATTGTTTCTGTTTTTCAGCCTTAGCGTGCCCGCTTAGTGAATGGGCTTTCACATCTATTTGAGGGAAGAATCAAGATCCTATTCTTGCACGTGCATCCGTTTTAGTCAATCAGCCCCAAGGAGGACGATATGACATCTGCGCTGACATGGAGAGAGGACAGTGGTTTCACGGGAAACCAGAACAATCTGCAACAGACATGACACCTCCAAATTTGCGGGAGATTCGTAATCCTTATCCAAAGGTCCACTGTTGCAATGTTGTCGATCCAAAAAGATGCCTCCAAGAATCGCAGGACTGGGGTAAAGATTAACTTGTTGCAGGAAGTGTACGGGTAAAAAAAAAGCCCACAAAATGTAGCCTGCAGTCAAAAAGTTAGCACACCTTGTTTGAGTTTTTCAGTGAAAAAAACAAGAATAAAAAAAAACAATTATACGCCTTCTCCATATGCGGCATAAGTCCCCAGTAAACCATTGAGGTCTGAATGCTAGTAGGGTTGTGGAGACGGAGGAGCTTTGGAAATAAAAAAAGGAAAAGCAAGAGAGAGAACCCAGGGAGGGAGGTAGGTAGAGAGATGCTGTTACTATAATGCAATCCGAATTCAAAACTTGCGGTGTAGTCGCCATGACAACGGTAGTGAAGAGCACGGAAGATACAGAGATGCAGCAACTTTGCGTTATCTCTGTGCATTCCGTTACAGTGCAAAATGGCTGAGCGCTAATGTCTCGGAGGAATTTGAGGAGCAGCCAGAAATATTGTCTTCAATGAAAGGATTTTCTTCTTTGCTCAAGAGTTGTCAGCATTAAGGTTAGAATTGCCTATACACTCTAAAAAACAAACAAACTCAGAACTACAGGCCATGGGCTACCCATATGCTCTATCTCCGCTAGTGGCAAAACAAACCAGCTTCAACAGCATCAAATTTTTGTGCTACCTCATTTAGCAGTGATTACCTTTTTTGCGGACAACTTCCTCCGACTCTGGTTTTCGCGTGACGGACACCACTTTCATCAGGAGTCGGTTGCCTCCTTGTCGAATCAATGACACCACCTGCTTGTGGCCCACCTTCACCACGTTAATGCCGTTCACCTGATGGCCGTTACACAAGCACACAACAGCAAGCAGTTACTGCTGTTACATTAAGTAAGAGTACATTGAGTAACAAGCAAACATGTGAATAATTACGTTATAGATTTATCTGTTTTCCTAACTATAGGTGCCAAGAAAGGTAGCGCTGAAAAAAACCAGGTATTTTTTTTCACGACCAACAGTGAAAGTGTACTATAAAACTAACTTTTTAAATTTCACAAACTCACAGGTACAACAGAACAAAATTGCAGAAATTAAAATCCTCCCAAAACTTCCGTGCAGTTGTAATACTAAAAACTGTCACTGCATTTACAGTCATGATGGTATGATTTTTTTTCTAATTAATTTATAACCTTTTTATTATTTCAGTCATTCAAAACTCCTTTGACTTAGTCATAATTCATTCATTTCACGATTATTAATTCATTTAAGTATAAATAGTTGACTTCATGATATATCAATTTATTCAGTTGTTATTCAGTTTCTACATTGTTTCAAGTGGTGCTTTTAGTTTGCAGTTAGGAGAAGACCTTGAGTTTTATCAGTAAACCAGTTTACACAAAGGGCAGTTGTGAAGTACAGATGTTTCCATTATGTTGTACCTTTCATTTTGTCATAGCCCACCCTCCTAAGATAAAAGTGATTGTCATCCATGTTAGAGCTCACTCTTGTGAATCAAGCAATTTTCTTCTGTAGCTCAGTTGTGCCCGGAATATATTACATAAAAACCTTAACGGAATGGTTCTATGGTGTTTGCTTTACGTTTTTTTTCTCACGACCCGGATGTAAAAAACAGACCATTCAAACAGTCATTCATTTTTACGGTCAACGTAAGTGTCATATCCACAGGTTTGTGTGGTTGCTCCATAGTTTCATCTACATAAAGCATTGCCATACTTTGATAAAACAAAAACAAACAGGGACTATGGAATTAGGTAAAGCACTAACATACAGTATTTGGCTAAAAGTATTAGATTTGATTCTTTTAAAATAGTAACTCTTGACAACCAGTAAATGCAGATTTTCTTTTATTTTTCTTTGCAAAGTACTTACTGTCATTATTCGCTATGGACATTCTTTTCAAACATATCTTTGATATCGTTTCCGACAGTGACACGGAACATATAGAAACAAGTGGGGTAGTAGCAAATCTGGATTAATGGCATTTGCATCATGCTAGCAAAGGAGAAATTGGACTACCTCGATCAGAAAGTCCCCCGTCCTCAGTCCGGCCCTCCAGGCCACGCCCTCCACATCCACCGACTCCAGGTACTGCAGAGCGGGAAATGCTGGGGTTGGCGTGAACTCTTCAATGGGCGTCTCAGCTATATGAGAAGATCCAGAATAAAAAGGAAAATTATTTCATCTTTCCACTGTTAGCTTTCATTGCACTCCACGGCTCATGACATTATTGCCAATATTACCTATACCTATACCAGCGGTACTGGAAGTGCAATGAACCAATGTCATTCGAGCTCTTAAACTCTACCCTGGCAACTGTTGCTATGATCAAGTTCACAGGGATTGTTTATGGAAAATTCTGCGGATCGCTGCTCAAATCATACATTGTGACGATCCAAAGTAATGAAATGAGTAAAAAAGTAGCAACATTGAATTGTTGTACTAATACAACTACGATATATCTGTTTAATTGTGCACACTACTTCATCAGGGATATTTTAATGCTAAAAATACTTCTGGATGATTATTACAAAGACACTTTAACTCTGGCTTACTCTCTAAAAGGCACATTTATTTGTCTGTGACCAAAAGGGAGCATTTTATAGTTGTATCAATATATATATATATATATATATATAAATGATGTCACAGTTTTATCCATTCACATAGAGTGTAAGTCTGGAAAGCCACATTAAGTAAAAGCAGTAACTAGCACACTTTTGGAGAACCATGGCACTTTATCTGATTTTGGTGAGTGACACGAAGGATATAATTTTTTATTTAATGTCAAGTTAGATGCAGTAATAACGTCTATTTGCCTAATGGCATAGATCATAATTGTCGACCTCATTGGATTGCTAACAAACAGTGCATATATGTAGTTGTTTGTTGGTGTAATTACATTGTAAACAATGTACACTATGCTGTTGTTTGTATTTCTCATTTATTGTTTTTTTTTTCAATCGTGCAACATACATTACAAAATAAACAAAAAATTACATGAAAAGAGAAAAGGGATGACAGGTTGAAGCAAAAGGCTTATAAGAAACCCGCCCACAAAATAATTTTAGACGCTTCTTACATCAAAGATTTTAAACAAATGATCACATTTTAACAAACAAATGCCTGCAGATGAGTGTAGCGTGGGCATCTTAGCTGGAAGACAGGTGAGACAATAACTTGAAGCCTTACCAGATTTGATCAAAATCTGAAAAACTAAACATTGCATTTTACACATTTTTTAAAGGCTAGGTCGAGCTGTTTCCAAAAGTGGCCATTTGGAGACGACAAGTTTATGGTTATAAAACCTCTGCGACCTTGTGTTTTACTTTGGCCAAATTTTTAGACATTTTGAAAAAGTTGTAAATGTTTGACTTATCTTTCCAGAAGTCATTCAATGATTGTGCACATTTGGCCGTAATAATGGTGCGTAAAAATGAATCACAATTGGCGTTACGCATGTTTATTAAAGGTCTAATTTAAATATCTTCCAAACATCTGAGTATCTTTCTTTTGAGAATTTCATTGGCTAACCAATGTGTCAATCATCATTTGAATCCGTTGCTACTGGCTAAATATATTCGAAGCTAAATGAGGCGATATCTGTTTTATTAAAACAGGCCCTTATTGGCTAATACAGGTTGTGGACCATGAAAAAAGTTATTGGCTCAGAGTGGTGTCAATCAAAAGGTCAGAGGTTAACGGCCATATACATTTCCAATTAGATATATATATATATATATATATATATATATATATATATATATATATATATACATATACATATAGATACATATATATAGAATTTTAACGTTAAAGGGTTAAGAGTGGGGTACAAGGGCCCGACGCGATCAAGTGAAACCTGCTGTTATGACAATAATAATGACAATAAAGACAGCACGGCGGCGCAGTGGTTAGCGCTTGTGCGGCACAGTTCATGTCATGGGAACCTGTCGTGGGTTCAAATCCAGCTCCAGACTTCCTGTGCGGAGTTTGTATGTTCTCCCCGTGCTTGCGTGGGTTTCCTCCGGGCACTCCGGTTTCCTCCCACGTTCCAAAAACATGCATTTCAGGTGAATTGGCCGGTCCAAATTGTCCCTAGGTGTGAATGAGCGAATGAGTTGTCTGTCCCTGTGTGCCCTGCGATTGGCTGGCAACCAGTTCAGGGTGTCCCCTGCCCACTGCCCGGAGATGGCTGGGATGGGCTCCAGCCCCCCCCGCGACCCTAATGAGGATAAGCGGTACGGCTAATGAGATGAGATAAAGACTGTTCTATTATATTTGAGCCGATTCTATTTTTTGTCATCCTCCTCCATACTTTTATTGTGTTTTATTTGAACAATTCATGCAGCAGTTTGCTTATTGGTTTCAGTGTAAAGGTGCTTGTGAAATGATACCGTGTTTTTTTCCAAAGTAGAAATTTATGCGTGAAACGAGACAGTCAAACTGCAAAATGACGAAGGAAAACTGTTCGAGTTTGAGATCATTACTGAAATCTTCATCTCATACTTTTAGAAAATGCAATTTCGGACGGTTTCAAAACGTCAGAAAGAGGTGGGAATTTAAATATAACTAAAAATATGAAGAATATAGACTTTCTACTGCGTGACATCATTCATGGTCACACTTTCAACTCTATATTTTGAGTATTTGATGACGCTAACACGCTGAATTGCTTAGGAGTGCAAAAGAAGCATGCATCTAAACTAAGTTTACCACTTTTACTATATGATCTTGAGCATTTTTCTGGACAAGCACACAACGTTAAAAAACACTCACACACTTGAACGTGAGTGTGGGCCTTTCAATTCCACAGTTACTAAATGATCAAGAAGTAAAAGTAGAGTCCTGCCAAAGGGCTTGACAGTAGGTTTCTATGGTAACTGTCACTAAACCTTTCAGGAAAGGAAAGAAAATACAAGCGAGAGCGCAGCGGTGTCTGCAAAATGTAAGTGTCATGCTTGAGCAGCAGATGTGGCCGCGGTCACTTACACATTTATAAAAGCACAACCACACACACACTCTCGCATCCGTGCCGGAAATATAAAAACCACTCAACTCCTAATTCATTGAATTGCTCTAAAGTACACTACATTAATAATAGGGCTCACCTTTTGCTCCGCGCAGGACAAAACCAAAGCCTTCATTTTCTTTCTTCTGTAAGACTGCATTCTTCTCCTCTATGATGTAATCACTAAGGAGGGAACAGATGAGGAGAATAAAATCGTACTCTTAAAGTGCACGAACACACATTGGCATAAGGCGGTTTGAGCAATATGGCATCTGAAGAGCGATCCAAGACTCAACCACAGTTGTGACGGACATAAGCGACTCGGAGGTGATGCTAATAACAGACAAATAATCGCAGACTCATTCCAGTTTAAGATGAAAATTCTCAACACCACCATATGTCCCATTTCGAGCCTTTTAAAATATGCTTTTAGGTACTGAAGGGACACTCTATAATATTTGACTAGTGTCAATGCATTATGTAGTGCAACCAAAAACATGTGCTATTAAGATTGTCCCCAATTTTTTCCTGTACTAAGGTCTAATGTATGAAAATATTCCCCAGGGCCCGGCCCAATGATAATATTAGTAATAATACCGTAAAATTCGGACTATAAGCCGCGACTTTTTTTCCCAAGCTTTCAACCCTGCGGCTTATGCAATGATGTGGCTGCAAGGGGCGATGGAGGAGTAAAGGTCAGAGTGAGACACCTGGAATACATGTGTTAAGGAAGACGCAAGTTTAATGTAACTTCGTGCTTTGTGAATGAATAAAACATGAACAGACCCTCATCATGGAAAAGGTGTCAATCAAAATGGGAGCGCTAGCTAATATATTGGGAATCATTTTATGAGTCTGTTTATCTGTTAACGAAATTAATGTGGCGAGAAGCAACCTCCAACGAAGCAGAAACGTTTAAGGCCGATTTCTATTCATTTGTCGGCATTATCGTGTGTTTTGGAGAAAATATTTTACACGATTGGATTCTATGGATTGTACATGATGTAACAAAGCCATTTTTGTGGACATTCAAAGAAGTTGAAGACGGCCAAAGGTGGTATTAGGGAGTTACCTCAGCTTTATAGTTTTCGGGTATCTTGTTTCACACTCATCATGATGTTTATTACATTGCTGTAAGTTAGATTTTGTATTGTGTGCACCTTTTTCCGAGTACAGGACAGTACTGTAATGCTTTTTTCTGCTGCTACCGGCGTGTGGCGCTGTGACAGGTCACAGGCTTCCTCTTCCTCATTAAACATTCTATATTGTATCTACAGTGCTAAGAACTTTGACATTTTTATTGTTTGATATCTCGTGCATCCATTCAATATGGTTGGTGTAAAGTGTAAAGAAGAGGAAAGCTGTTTCTTTTAAAATTAAAGTGGAATAAGAAAGCTTGATGCGGTTGAGAAAATAGTTGGATCGCTTTTTTCCGGCTACTTTCCAAAACGGAAGAGGAAGTCGCCTAACTCTTGAAGCTCATCTTCCAAAAGTAAGTGGACTTAACTTTATTTTTCTTTATAGCAGCTCGGTAGCCCAGATGGTAGGGCGCCCGCTCCGAGACTGGGAGGTCGCTGGTTCAAGCCTCGGTCGAGTCACACCTAAGACTTACAACATTGGTACCCATTGCCTCCCTGCTTGGCGCTCGGCATTAAGGGTTGGAATTGGGGGGTTTGGTCACCTAATGACTCCCAACACAGCAGTTGGGTCTAAAAACCCGGCGCCGATCGAAGGCGACGAGTCACGTCGATAGCTTCGCGTGACAAAATGATTTCCGGTAGATATCATGTTGATGGTTAATACTGGCTGAATATTAAATAATAAAATAGAGCATATTATTTGATGAATTGTTTATCTTTTAGTACAAAACATTACAGGTTACTTATACAAGCCTTAAATGTACAAAATATAGCAACATAGCAACTTATGAACAAATTCAACTTATGAACAAATTCAACTTATGAACGATCGTCCTGAACTCGTTCATAAGTAGGGCAGCGTCTGTACACAAGAAGCTTTCTTGGGTGTATTTAAGGTCAAAACACAACACACTTGCCACGGTAATTTTGAGCCCACTCTGACATCAAAGCAAACCTTTTAGTAACGTTGTTCGAGATGAGTCAGTTGCTATTGTGCTCGCTCTTGTGTTAGTTTAGCAACAAAACGCTTAGCACTTACCAATACAACACGGAGCTCGTGCTGGTGCAAGCGGCTGTTCGGAAACCAACTTTTCTGCTAGGCGCGAGGCCAGAAGTGGTCTTTATTAAGTCACATGTAACTTCCGCAAAGGTAAATTTAACAAATGCAATTTTATTGTCTTTAGTAAGAGGTGAGTAGTTGAACTGTTAACATGAAATTATCAAAAAAGCAAGCCCTATGAATACTTTTGACCTCCAAATAAGAACAATTTCATTTTAGGTTCAGATTTTATTGTATTGGTGTATGGTCATGGCAACATACAGGCTGCATATTTTTGTCTACTGACAAGTAGATGAAGCATGCTTTTGGCAAATTCCATAAAACCGGGACTCTGGCGACACAAATGACATTTAGAAAACCGAAAAGCATAAATAAAAATGAAAAGCTGACATTTAAAAGAAAGGCTGAGGAAGTTTCAGGAAACAATGGCCGTCATGAGAGCAGTCACATTCAAAGGCCTACTAAAATTGCAACATACTGCATTTCCCTCCAAACCAAAAGAAAGCAAATGCGGGAATACATTTTTAGATTAAGATTGAGAGCTTGGATACACTCATAAATATTTACAGTATACTTACAACTATTCGGATGATGAGTGTTTGAATATGGTTAGTTTTGTGCCACAAATAAGGATGAAAATATGACTTTCAGCTTTTAGTTCAGATGCTTGTTGGCTATAGTTTCTTGGGAAATACACTGTATTTATTAACGTATATAGACCTCTTTATACATTTTCTATTTCGATTACACTGACAAGCCTAGGGTGAACACAGTCTCTTTTGCAAAACCAGATAAGACATTAACTTGCCCAGAAGGCGCTCGTAAAATTTTATCGTATTCTTTTTTGTACTTTGAATTTGGAAACTAAGAACTTAATATTTGGATTAAACATTTAAAAATGAACGGAATAATGAATGTATTTATTTGAGAAAATCTATGCGTTTTAACAAAATACCAAATTCAATATTACTCAATTTTTTCAACCTACCAACCTACCTACCTAACTACTCACCTGCCCACCCACGGAATCATCCACTCACTCATCCGTCCAACTCAAGACAAAAATCCCCTCACCTGTGCATCCATCAATCCAAGCTTTCCTTAGATCATTTATCGATCCATTCATGGATGGGTGCATCCATCTATCCAACCAAGCCAGAAATCACTCCAATTTTTTTTCCATCCATCCATTCCATCTTCAAAGCAGGGAATTTTGTGAATCCACATAACAGAAAATCAAGCATATCCATTTAATATCAATAGTTCAGCTTTACTGTGGGTGAAGTGGAGAACGTCTCCAAATCTTTTATCAGTGCAGTAACAGCATAATGCCTTTAGATGTCATTAAATACCACAACAATCTTATTGTCCAAGTAGCTCTGACAAACCGACTCTTTTGGGAGTTGTGGTCACGACAAAGGATAAAACTACATTTGGGCACAAATGAGCAAGGACAGGGTCTTACCTGTACGAGGTGAAGTTGTCATAGGATCCCACAGTGTAGTGTCTAAACAGTCTTTTGGTGCGGTCCTCTCGAGTCTCTACAGAAGAAAACAACGCAATATTACAAACACAGGTGACAAAGCCTAGCTACACTGTCACAACATTCCGACATTTTTAAAACTCATTTCACTATTCACGTACATTTTAAGACGGTAATAACAGGCATCTGTTTTAAGTTGCTTTGTGTACAGCATTTTGGCAGCAGTGAGTTAGTGGGTCTATTTTAGTGAATTGGTAGAATGCAGTCTTGACACTCGACGGACAATAAGAGACAAAAAAAAAACATTCAAATTCATGGATTTAAAGAAAGCATATGACAGGATAGATCATAGACATTGTGGCAAGTGTTGAGGATATAACAATTGGGTGGCAGGTTGCTGCGTGCTGTGCAGCAAAGCTTGTATAAGGATAGTAAATCTTGTGTGAGAGTGGGCAGTGAAGTGAGCGAATGGTTTCCGGTAAGAGTAGGTTTGAGGTGAGGGTGTGTCATGTCACTTTGAATGTTAAATTTGTATACGGCTGGAGCGTGAGGAGCGTGGAAGAGCAGGGAGAGCAGGTATTGTGCATGAGGGTGGGTTGCATGTAAGTCAGCTGTCGTTTGTGGATGACACTGATTTGGTGGCTTACTCTGCAGCAAGACTGAGTGCTTTGGTTGAGGAGTTTAAGAGTGTGTGTAAGAGAAGGAAGCTTAAGGTGAATGCAGACAACAGTAAGGTAATGAGGTGTTCGAGAGGTGGTGAGATAGGTGGAGTAGAGATTTTGATGAAGGGTGTAAAGCTGCATAAGGTAGATGGTTTTAAGTATTTGGGTTTGTATGTGGCAGCAGGTGATGGTTTGGGGGGGGATGTTAAGAAGAGGTTGAGGGAAGGGTGCAAGGCAATCGGTGTGCTGAACGGATAGTTAAAATGTAGAGATCTGCGAATGGATTGAAATGAAATTAAATGAAATGATCTGCATTTATATAGCGCTTTTCAAGTCAAGACTTCCCAAAGTGCTTTACAGTGTGCTTCACATTTCCCAATAGCGGCCGTGCAGCCATGTAAGGCGCTAACCTGCTTATTGGGGGCTTTAGGGGTTCAATGTCTTACCCAAGGACACTTCGACATGTAACACGGAGGAGCTGGGAATTCGAACTGCGATCTCTTGATCCTAAGACGAGCGCTCTACCTCCTGAGCTACTGCCGCGAGGATTGTAAGAAGGTATGGTTGTACCAATGTATGGCTCAGAGGCATGGGGTTTGAGAGAAAATGAGCGTGATAGGTTAAATTTCTTTGAAATGAGATGTTTGCATAGTATGTGTGGAGTGAAATGACTGAATAGGTTAAGGAATGAGGAACAACGTGATGCGGAAGTGATAAACCAGTATAAGCTGTCGGGCCTTTCTGCTGATGAAGGGTTGCATGGCACGACAACTGAACCCTTGTTGTGCTGTGGGCTTAATGTTTGGTAATAAGGTTGGGAAGAGCGAAGTGGAATGAATATTTGGTGTATTTGAGTGTGTTCTTGACTCTAGCCACTTCCCATTAGGGGGATATGGCTGTGGTATATAGATAGATGGATCAAGTCATTAAGCGGATTTAATAGCAAGTGACATTTGAAACACATAACTTATTTGTGTGTGCACATTTACGTGTGTGACTGACTGACAGTGATGCACTGTCAGCCAACATGCTGTTGAATTGATTTGTCATGTGTTGCATGTGCATTTCAGTGTCGTTATGTGACATACTATGAACTGCCCATGCTGCGAGTTCTCCATTTCACGCTCTAATCTGACACATCATCCATCACTCGCTGGTAAGTAGTATTTACTCTTGTGTTTGACAGTCACTTCTATTTGCTGTATCAACCCTTAGAGAATAAAATGTAGGCCTTCACTTATCAGCCTCTTGAGCATTCATTTGACGTACGAAACTATAGGTCAGGAATACAGTCAGCAAACTACATATGGCCTGTTGGGCTTTTGAATCCGGTCCGCTAAACAAAAATAGTAAAATTAAAATATTGCAAAAAGTACTACTACTTTTTTTCCCTTTTACTGCAATTTCTGCATTTCCCCAAAGGAAAGCACACTCAAACTACACAGAACATTCTTAAAAGCACACTATCTGTTCCTAGCTGTACGATTGGTGAACGGGACAATAGTGAGGCTTCAGGTCATGGAAAGGATTATTAAATCAAGGCTTATTAATTGCTAAGGGAGGTGGACATGAAAATAAGGAAAGAAAGAAGGAAATAAGGAAAGAAAGGAGGTAATAAGGGAGCCAAGGTGAGGGGAAAGAAGAATAAAAATATAAATTCAAGGAAGGAAGGAAGCAAGGGAGGTTTAGGAGGTAGGAAGGAAGGAAGGAAGGAAGAAATAAAAAAAGGAAGAAAGGAAAGAAGGAAGAAAGGAAAGAAGGAAGGAAGGAAGGAAGGAAGGAAGGGAGGGAGGTTTATGACATGAAATGATCTGCATTTATATAGCGCTTTTCAAGTCAATGACTTCCCAAAGCGCTTTACATTGTGCTTCACATTTCCCAATAGCGGCCGTGATCTGTGCAGCCATGTAATAATAATAATAATAATAATTTCCTTTGTATTGTCATTCTTTGTAACAATGTACACAGAACGAAATGTCGATACACCTGACCCGTTGTAGCGAGTCGGTGCAGCCGCAGCCAGAGGGCGCCGCCATTATACCAATTAGGTATGTGTCGGTCGAGGCGCGAACCAGCGACCTCCCAGTCTAAGGCGCTAACCTGCTTATTGGGGGTATTGGGGTTTCAGTGTCTTACCCAAGGACACTTCGGCATGTAACACGGACAAGCCGGGATCCCTTAATCCTAAAACGATCGCTTTACCTCCTGAGCTACTGCCGCCCCAGGTTTAGGAAGGAAGGAAGGAAGGAAGGAAGGACGGATAGATAGATAAAAGATAGGATAGATAGATAGATAGATAGATAGATAGATAGATAGATAGATAGATATACTTTATTCATCCCTGCAGGGAAATTCACATTTCCAGCAGCATCCCTGCGCTGAAAACAATACAATAATAAAGCAAAAATAATACAATATACAAATTTGCAATGTGACGTGCTATTACCCACTGTAGCGTGTTATATAGAGCATCTAGATAGTGCTACACAGAATACACATTGCAATAAAATACGGTAATATGCAATGTAGGGGGTGTGGTTTAATGTGGGCCTTTAGTCCGCCGGGTGGAGTTAAAGAGCCTCATGGCATGAGGAAGAAAAGATCTCTTCAGTCTGTCCGTGGTACAAGACAGTGACAGCAGTTTGTCGCTGAAGCTGCTCTTCAAGAACACCAACAGCGTCTTATTCCGAAGTCTCTTGAGAAAAGGACGCCTCTCACACTTACTCAAAGAAGTAAGGAAGGAAAGAATCATGGGAATAAAGAAAGGAAGAAGGAAAATAGAAAGGCAAGGTGGAAGGAAAGACGCTTGGGAAGAATAATGCAAGGAAGGACAGACAGAGCAATTATCTAGACAAAACTTCTTAAACAGTCCCAAATTTTCCTTCAATTACGGTAGCTTTGGTGCCGTGATAAAAAGACACCCGCGTTTCCTGCTTAGCACGAGAGTCACGGCGAGCAGCACGGGTGTCGTTCCAGCGGCAGCCGACTTTTATGACGGATCCTCTGGTGGACACGCAGACATCTTTGCTGTCCTTGTCTGAAGGGCACATGTGGCAACCCTCGCACAGTCGCTCAACATCGCTGAAAAAGGAATTAACCTACGCTGTCTTGCTACTGATAGATAAGAGCTGCCGAAAAACACGCGTACAGGCACACACGCGCACACTTATCGAGTAAGCCTCATTGACTTTGTAAATCTTTGCTCCAACACCCTGACTCATCGGATTCTCCCCGCTCATGCAGAGAATGTTAACCTCCTAAACTAGGTGAATTGTGGCCTCCGGCCAGGGGGACAAAGTCAGACGTGTCTAAAATAACACTCATTTATTTACTTGAAAACCAGCCTTAAAAAAAGTCCAAATGAGTCAACTTTTAGGATTTATAGTAGCACATCCACAAGAAGATTCACCACAGCGACAATTTGTAAAAATGTTCCCTTTCTATGTGGACAGTCAACAAAAAATGGACTTACTTAAAAGTTCAAAACTAACCCAAATATTTACCCTTTAGTTTTAACTGTGCAATAATCACGCCAAATTTCATTTTTTTTTCTTTACAACATATAAGAACAATGTGATTAATTCGGGAACATTTGACATGACTTCTTCACAATTCCCACAAAATAGTTTAATTCATCAAACTCTATTGGGCCGATTCTGATGTGAAGCAGAACAGACACACTTTCCAGCAAGAGTTAGGCTCGATCCCAATCACTCCCCATTCCCCTCAATTTTACTCACTCTTGCAAAACACATTCGCAGTGTGGAACCCAAGTTTTACAAAGTCAGTACAGGAGCGCCCGAGCTTCTTCCTTGCCACGCCCCCTAAGTATTTCCGACCAGCTAGAAGCAATCAAGGGAGGGAATGAACCAATTAGATGTGTTTATACTGTGTTGTGTTATTGAACATTATTCCTACAGAGGACACTATAGCACTAGTAAAATCAAAGAGGCACAGTAAAGGGGTTACGGGATAAGGAAGAATAAAGAATGAAGCACAGTACTCATTTTCTGGCATACTTAAGTCTTTTGCAAATGAACGCTTCAATTTATCGTTGTAATAAGTTCCAATGTTACAATCTTGAAAGTCAGATTTAAAAAAAACACAAAAATGATAAAGAATGAGTAACTATTGCACATGGCACAACACACAATAAGATATAATTCTGAGACAAACTTAACCTCACCAAAGAAGTGAAGGGGGCAGGAGAAAGATAAACAAAGCAAAAGGGGACGGTGGAAGAGGAAGCAATGGGATAGAGCCCTAATCTAGCATCTCATTTATTCTTCATTGAATTTTTTTACACTATTTGTCGCCCTTTACAGTTCTATCTTGATACACACATCAGATTTCAAAAGCATGTCAGCAACTGACATTATTTAGCAAGTCATTTTTTTCCCAATCAATTTTTCTTTTAGATGTTTTTCCTCGTTTAAAAGACGTACTAGTTATCTTTGTAAAATTAGTTTTCAAACTTGATCAGTTGCACAATGAAAATGTATTGAAAGTTGAAGTGAGTTACAAGTTGTTTTTTTTTTTCAAAATGATTCTTTTATTTTGGCTCTACCAACTTTATTTATGCTTATCATTTTTTGGAGCCTCTTTACATTCAAGTAGGGTTGTAAACTAAAAAAGAAAAATCCAGCTAGTATCCATGCCTCTCAAAAGAAAACTATTCATTCATCCAACCCTGCTCCTTAAATCATTTAAAGGAAAACTTCCTCAACTAAAAGTCTTGCCTATTTCTGGATACATTTAGCAGACTGACAATGGGATAAGGTGAGAGAAAGAAAATTGGAGAAATGCCAGCACAAATCCTCTAATGCAGGGGTTTGAAATCTATACAACATACAGTATATGGCTCCTTTCATGAGTACATATGGCTTGGAGACTTAACCAGTACAACAACTTGATACATGTATATATATATATATATATATATATATATATATATATATATATATATATATATATATATATATATATATATATATATATATATATAAAAACACGCCTGCAAAGCTGAGATTCGGTCAAGTATTATATAGAACACAATTTTCACAACAGTTCACAGTGAAGGTGGCACACCAACAGACCCCACTGTGGCTGTATATTGCTAAATAATCATTTATATGAAAGTTAATTGAACAATCTATGTTCACTGTTGAGACACTTTATGATGAAAAGCCAATAAACACATTTTAAAGCTTTAGCAAAGCACATAGAGCAATTTGATTGGGTTTGCGTTAAAAATGAGTGGAGGTATACACAGGACAAGACATGTGCACTCCTTCTCACACAACACTGTCTGGACTGAAGGTAAATACAAGGGTATCCTCGTTTGCAATATTTTGTGACATTTTTACAAAAGCAACACCGATTCCTCACCACTAGACCACCGGTTACGGTTGCTCTATGAAAAGGTATTTGATCTCATCTTATTATCACACTATTTTCAGTCACGGTACCAGAGACAAATGTAAAAGAATGGAGAAAACAGAACAATGTTCTGAAACATTTTGATAAATACAAAACAACAGGATGACGAATCAGACTTTGAAGGATATTGAATAAATACATTGTAAATTTTATCTTGGTATCCTGATCATATTTCACGTTGTCAATAAATTATTTCAATCATTCACACATGTATTCAACAATGTTTGTCACTCACAATGTCTACTTTGAGATAAGAAAATATACAGATTTTATATAAAAAACAATAGTGGTCCTTTTTATACATGAGTGCATGTTACATACAAATAAATATGGTAAGAAACCTTGAGAAGCGATTCAAAAGGAGATAATCTTCCCTTCAGGATGACCAGACTCCAATGTATGTTCCAAGGCATATAATTTCCAGATATAGAGAATTTGAAACAAAAAGTATGACCCTATTTAGTCATCCTAAAGAGTTGGAACTAACTATAACAGTAATAACGTCGTCCCAAAAAATTAAACACTCAAGTAAATACACCTGGCAAATACTCCTATGGGCACCTACTGAAACCTTGTTCAACAGCTACCACTGGACTTACCCCAGTAAACATGGCACCATATTGTGCCATCTTGATCCACCTTTACCACTGCCCCGTTGATCTTGCTGCACACTACAGGCAGTTCGGACACCATAACGGGATGCCAGTCCATGTTACATCCCGTTTACGGTTCAGACACCGGGGTCTGTCCCTTGAGACGATCCCACCGTGAGACGGCCGCCTTCCTTGCTTGCCTCAGCTGCATTTTCTTTCCTTTTCCAACAGCAAAAAGTGTGTCAGAGTCTTCGAGCCTCCAGCAAACAATTGCCTCACAATCTCTCTCTCCCTATCCCCTCTCTCGCTTGCTCAGATTTCGGCGGGTTTGCTCGAAGAGCCTTTGGAGAACTCCTCGTTACCGCCTGGGTCTCGTCACCGACCGAAAATACCTCGGCACTCGTCAAAGTGGAAGAAGCTTTGAATAATTCAGTGCCAATGCGCTTACAACAGCCAAACGCTTGTTGACAAACACTTGGTGAGATTGTCAGTTTTAAATGCTTCAGAAGGCAACAACAATGCCAACGCATTAACAGTTACATGAAGGTTCAAGTTGGACTGTGATGACCTTTCACGATCTCGCCAAAAATTAAGAATATTACAAACAGCAGCGCCATTTTGACATATGAGTGACTTTAGAACGCTGGCTGGCAACATTTTCTGTACCACAGACCAGTTTAATGTCTTATTATTTTCTCATGGCCCAAAAACATTAGTAACAATAACAACAAAAATAATACACTCAAATTCACTGGATGATTAAAAGACCGCTAGGGATTTAGATGACAAAGTAAAACAAATTTGATTTTATCTCATCATCACACTATTTTTACTCACAGTACCACATTGTAAAATGTTGTTTTGGCTGAACACGTTCCCATAATGCTGGATTACAATGTAGCAATGTGAGTAGAAATAGAGTGGCGATGAGATCAAATGGAATGCCTTTCCCATTGTTATTTACAATCGTAGTGGGAGAGTGGTTTGGCTCCAGAGATGTCGCGGTCGCAATTCCAGTTTGATTCCCGGTACATCCAATGCTGAGCAATCGTGGACTGATCAATTACGGTAATATACTATCGTAAAACCTCGGTATAATGTGCACCCAAATTTTGACTTTGTTTTTCCTTTTCTTTGTGTGCAACCATGTACGAATTGATCCAAGACCAGGTACCGCTGCACATCCCAGAGGTTGCCAACCAATGCTTTAGAATAAAGAGAGCAAAATGGGAAGAACACTGCACCAGCAATAACTCATTGCTGGTCAGTGGTGGAATCAGGGGATGCAGGAGAGGCATGACCATTAAATTTCAACTTGAAAAATATATTAAATGTTTATATATTTTTTGTTTAGCTATACCGAGTATTATCATTTAAGATTTTCTCTTTTTAAGTCATAGTCAATTGAATCGCAGGATTAGTATGCAACTAATTGAGCTGAGCAGATGCAGAGTAAGACATGCAATTCTCTTGTCTCATGTGTGTGATAGAGAGACCAATGATTTTCATTTGGCAATCAAATTCATGATAGGATTATAAAGATTCAGCAATTAAAAAAAAAAAAAAACACAAAATTGTGAAATTAAAATGGACATAACTTGAACACAGGATACATATAATCATTTCAATACACTGTATTTGAAATATTGTATTTCCACAATGACAGGTGAGGCACAGCCTCTCCTGACTGCATGTCATATATTTGCATATACAGAGACCCTCTCCCTAATTGCTGCATTGGTTATTGTTGGTTCACTCTTTTGCAGAAAAAAAAAAATCCAACGGATGCATTCGCATCAACATTTCGGCAGCCAAGATTCATGCCGATTGGCCAGCACCCCATTGACTTGAAAAATTCAATGCCGATTTCCCAATTTATATTGTAGCATTTTTCATACCGTACTGTGAATGTACACCTGCTCTGCTTTTCTCTCTTTGTCTCGGTGAGTTTTTGTCCAGCGCCCTTTGTCATGCAGCCTAAACGATGCGTAAAATCTGCCTAACCATTTTTTTCTCTACCCCCCCAAAAAAACACAAAACATCAACAAGTTTGAAATCAAACTGTTTTCTATTTGTTCTCTTTTTCTCAGTCGGTAAGCCGGCTTTAATAAAAGTGTCCCCGCCAAAAAAGGAAAACATGAAATATGTAAAGTTTAACATCTAAATCTAACAGTTTTCTATCTATTATCTCTTTCTCTTGCTCACTCTCTGTCGTTAAGTCTGCTTTTAATTAAGGTACGCCCCCCTAAAACAAAACAACATAACAAACTAATTTAAAATATGCAGTGTTTACCTTTAAAATGTAACAGTTTTCTATTTGTTCTCTCTCTTTCTGTCAGCAAGTCAGCATTATAGAAGGTGCGCCTTCCCCCCAAAATACAAAAAAACATCAACTAATATAAAAAAGGTACTGTTTGCCTTTAAAATCGAACTGTTTTCTATTTGTTATCTCTCTCAGTCGGTGAGTCGGCTTTAATGAATGTGTGCCCAATTCCAAAAAAGAAAAGCATCGATTAATCTATAATATGTCGGGTTTACTGTTAAAATATTTCAGTTTTCTCTCTCCCTCTCTCTCTCTGATGTTAAGAGGGCTTTAATAACAAAACAACATAAATTAATTTAAAATATGTACCGTTTTACCTTTAAAATGTAACCATTTCCTATTTGTTTTCTCTCTTTCTGTTGGTAAGTTGGCTTTAATCATCCAAAAGTCTAAAAAAATATATATAAATATGTACTGCTTACCTTTAAAATCTAACGATTTTGTATTTGTTCTCTCTATCTATGTCTTTCTGTCGGTAAGTGGACTTTAATACAGGTGCGCCCCCCCAAAAAATAAAAAATGTATATAAATATGTATTGTTTACCTTTAAAATCAAGCTGTTTTCTATTTGCTCTCTTTCACTCCCTCTCTCTCTCACTCACTCTCAGTTGATAATGTGGCAAGTCAGCTTCAATGAAGCGCATCAAGGAAAAAAAACATGGACTAATTTAAAATACTGTTTATCTTTAAAATCAAACGGTTTTCTACTTGCTCTCTCTCTCTTTCTCTCTGTCTCTCTCTTTCTCTCTCTCTCTCTCCCTTAATGAATTTGCGGTTGGTTCTGCTCCCCATGAACTGAAAGATCTCTGTATATTGCACAAGGTGTATATCACCCCAAAAAAGTTTGAAATCCGCCTGTACAAGTGATTTGGAAGAGTTTTTGCTCAGCTTTTGTGAAGACAGATTTGGTGTCAACGTTTGGACACCGATAGTACAAAATCGGTTTCGAAGGAGAGCAATGGAGGAAATCTGCAGTGAACCGGCGCCCGCACTCTTGATGTTATCAGGCGAATGTGCGCGTTTATGTGCATGTGACCTGCTGTCCTCCAATCAGGCTTCCTTGTCAAGCGCGATATGTCTTCTCGAGTGGAGAAGCTCCACGGTGATTCATCCCTGCCATCATTTTTTTACCATCAGGCCGTCGCCTTCTATTACCCTTCCGTGTGGCTTGCTCCTCAGCCGAGTGAAAGACGTCTCGCGTCGCACCTGATGAAAAACAGATTCGCTCAAGCGACGACACACACTCGCGTAGACTCGTACAACGGGGCGCTCCATACTAGTAGCACCCTCCTCTCCATTTCCCCTTTTTTGAGCCATCTGTCCGATATTGCTGACTCAGCTCGGCTTTAATATCAGACCCGTCTTCCAAACGGTGCTTTACAGTCTGCACCTTGGCTTGCCTTTCTCATAATAAGATGGATTAGTCTGATATGCTAAAGTCTGCTGACTCCACACAATACATGTTACACACATAATCGTTTAGTATGTGTGTATTTTATGTTTCACGTGTTGATTGCATCTTTTCTGTGTTTATCAACAATAATATTAAATACAACTCATTACATGCGACGGCATTGTGTGACTCATAGTAGCCTTTGTTACTCTGGTCACAGCTCTCTGTAGGTCAAGTCAAGTCAAGTCATTTTTATTTGTATAGCCCTTAATCACAAAAAGTCTCAAAGGGCTTCACAGGTTATTACACAGACTATTTTTTCAGACTATTATTACACCATCCCCTGATCTGGAACCAACACGAGGGCAAGGAAAAACTAAAAAACCTCAACATGAGGAAAATGAAGAAACCTTGAGATAGGACCGCACATGTGGCATCCCCCCAGGATTACCAGACAGCAAAAGATGTTGCAATCACAAATAATACAGAGATATTGTCCAAGAAAATTATAGGTTATTCATATGCTATAGAGTAGAAGTGTATTTTAAGCTTAGATTTAAACATTTCTACTGAGGTTGCAGATGGGATCTCAGGGGGAAGAGCATTCCACAGCACCAGTGCCCGGATAGGTCATTCACTGGATCCCCCTGTGTGTTTCTAGGATCTTGCTCACCGTTCTTGTTATCATTTTGACATCACGGTGTGAGATCTTGCATGGAGCTTGAGATCGAGGTAGATTAGAATCGCTCCCACAATTGATTTCTTTACACCAACCTTTCAACTTTTGCAGATTCCATTTTCCCAGCCTAGTGCAGGTCTACAAATTTGTCTCTGGTGTCATTCAACAACTTATTGGTCTTGGCCACACCAGAGTTTGAAGTGTAACTGACTGAGGATGTGGTCAGATGTCTTTTATACCGTTAATGATTTAAAACAGGTGCCAAATAATACAGTTAACGTAACAGCCTAAAATCTTGTAGGTGACCAAATACTCATTTTCCAATCTAATTGGGAAATAATAAAAAAAACAAACAAATGTGATTTTCTGTATTTTTCCACATTCTGTCTCTAATAGTTTATGTTTACCTATGTTTACAATTACAGGCCTCTCAAATCTTTTCAAGTAGGAAAACTTACCCAATTTGTGGTTGACTAAATACTTATTTGCCCCACTGTATTTCATACTCGATGCCATATTCAAGGCCTCACACAAAAGGAAACACTAAAATGTATTCTCTGCAAAATAACTTTAAACTTTTAAACGTGTCTGGGACAAGTAAAGCCTTGGAATATTGTATCTCTGTGAGAACACAATATTTGTTTCTGGACAGGGATGTGTGTAACTGTTTTTGTTGTGACTAGTTTAGTCCCTTAGGGCGGATTTACTCTTTGACCTTACAAATGTACAACCTGAAAATTTGGATGGACAACAAACCTGTATGCAATTTCTCTTTAAAAAGCAGTTTCAGTAGTGACATGCTACGATAAGAAAAGTGACAGCCAGACCGAGAATGCACATACAAGAAACAGCTTTCATGTCAGATGTGTTAACATGACATTTGAAGTGCCAAGGGCAAGACTGGACCTGTGCGATACCGTGACAACAAGGAAAATCGAAGGTAAAGCAAATGGGACACAGACCTTGTCGGTGTTATATTTAGCATATAAAAGATTGGAGCCATTTTTTCATTGTTAATTGGCATGAAAAATCTGAAAAGCACTTGCTTAAGATTAAAGCCTAATCCTTTATGCCAAAGAGTAGCTTCTTCAAAAAAACAATATCTTTTAATTATTCATATCATTCTCTTACCATCATACAAACTTCTTCTTTTATATTAAACCTATAATGGTCTTTTCTACTCTGAATTCTAGCTTCTTCTGTGAGGCTCAAAACTAGCGGCGTAGTGTTCAATAATTTAGTGGCATCGTTTCATAAGTTGCAAAAAATACTCCTAGTACTTCAACACGACCAATGTATGTTTTTCTTATCAAAATTTGCATTTTTGGCTAAGTGCTACTAAGACCCTGGAAAAGACAGTAGTTGAAAAAGCACATTAAATGTGTCTAAAGTTGTTGGGTTATAATGAAAATCAATGTTACTAATAGTTTGAATCTTAAATAAAATTGGATAAATACCGTATTTACTCACATATAAGCCAAATTTAGAACTAAAGAGTACTGAAATCATTGCGTTGACTCGTATGCACATATTTAATTGTCACCAACAGAGAACCTTAGGGAGCGCGAAGGAAGGAACCAAGGGGTAATCAATCAGGCAAAGGATAGCACACAGCCACATAATTTATGGTAGAAGTGTGATGAATTTTGATGATGTTATTTATGAAATTATTTTTGCAATACACCATGCCTAGAGAAAAAGACAATATCATATATTGTTGACTTCAAGCCAAAAGTGATAAAGGCCCATGGAAAACAAGCAACCTCGAAGCAGGAAGAAAGTTTGGCGTTAATGAAAACAATGTCAGACGAACAGGGGATCCAAACATGGACAGTACTCAAAATGGAGGAGATATTTGAGTGGTTTGAAGCCCAGAGACAAAATGGACATAGGGTGTCTCAGCTAAGTGTTTGTAAGCACTCAAAATTGCACATGCCATACCAAGAAACATACTTGGGGAAGTCTGATAATGAGTGAGGAGGATATTTTACACACATATATATATATATATATATATATATATATAGGCAGAGCACGGCGGCGCAGTGGTTAGCGCTTGTGCGGCACAGTTCATGTCATGGGAACCTGTCGTGGGTTCAAATCCAGCTCCAGACTTCCTGTGCGGAGTTTGTATGTTCTCCCCGTGCTTGCGTGGGTTTCCTCCGGGCACTCCGGTTTCCTCCCACATTCCAAAGACATGCATTTCAGGTGAATTGGCCGGTCAAATTGTCCCTAGGTGTGAATGAGCGAGCGAGTGAGTTGTCTGTCCCCGTGTGCCCTGCGATTGGCTGGCAACCAGTTCAGGGTGTCCCCTGCCCACTGCCTGGAGATGGCTGGGATGGGCTCCGGCCCCCCGCGACCCTAATGAGGATAAGCGGTACGGCTAATGAGATGAGATGAGATGAGATGAGATATATGGGCAGCACGGCGGCGCAGTGGTTAGCGCGTGTACGGCACAGTTCTGAGGTCGTGGGAACCTCCTGAGTGGGTTCAAATCCTGCTCCCAGCCTTACTGTGCGGAGTATGTATGTTCTCCCCGTGCTTGCGTGGGTTTCCTCCGGGCACTCCGGTTTCCTCCCACATTTCAAAAACATGCATTTCAGGTGAATTGGCCGGTCCAAATTGTCCCTAGGTGTGACTGAGCGAGTGAGTTGTACGTCCCCGTGTGCCCTGCGATTGGCTGGCAACTAGTCCAGGGTGTCCCCTGCCCACTGCCCGATGATTGCTGGGATGGGCTCCAGCATCCCCGCGACCCTACTGAGGATAAGCGGTGCAGCTGATGAGATGAGATATATATATAAATGATTTGGTATAAATTATTTTTAAATACGTTCAAATCAATTTGTTTTTGCCCTAATGCGAACTTTATCTGTCTTATTTATGAAAGTCAGAACAGCTCGATTGTCCTTTTATTTTTTAAATTTCACTTCATATGTGGTACCATATGTATTCATACCAGATATTTTGCAAAAAAAAAAAAGGAAGCTCACATTTTAGCCTTAATATTATCAATTTAAGATTTAATCCGAGGCAAGGAAAACAATCTTGTCTTGCTACAGGCTTGATGAGCTCTTGTCTGCACCCCATCATTTTGCTAATTAAACCCCCATGGCATATTTTGTCACTGAGCGTTTGTCGTTTAAACCCGTCACCCGAAAAAACAAAAATTTCATTGTGTGTGCGTGCAAAGTAGTGATTACGCTGCAATGAAACGACATTATCCTCCGGCTCTTTGTCACATGTGAGCACGACACAGCAACCAAATGATGAGGTTGGCTGACTAAACAATGCTCGGTCTCCATTTTGGGATAAAACAGTTAGCAATTGGTATGTGGTGTTGTTTATCCAATTACCTCTTTTCCCTTTTTTCACAATATACAGAGTAGATATGGTATATATAAAAAGAATACATTTTGTTACAATATTAAAATGTGTCAGTGCATATAGTTATAATTGTATGAGTTTTCCAATTATATCCTTTACATTATTTTATTCATATAAAATCAATAATCCTATCAACATTTTAATCATGATAATACTTTTGAAGTAATTAATACACTTTATGATTATTCATGTACTTTGATGTAATTAATTACTTATTTACTTCTTGTCTTATTCACGTGAATTCTCAATGTATCAATTTATGAAGTCGTTATGCAGTCCCTGCATTGTTTTGAGCAATGTTTTGATTTACCCTTAGGGGAAGCCCTGAGTCTTGCCTAGAGTCTTATCAAAACACCTGCAGGATAGACAAAAGACTGATGTAAAACTGGGATTGGGGGAATTATCCATTGACTTATGTTTGGTTTTTGTCAAAGCCCCCTTAGATCCATCCCCTGGTACTGTATATAAATGGTTGTCGGCAACTTTGTAAGCATTGCAGCCTTGTTCTGTTCTTACAAGCCCAGACTATACTATTTAATTTTTTGGGTATTTGTTTTTATTGCAATAAAAACTTCAACAGAACTGCTTCATTCCGCATTTCGCTAGCCGGATGTTAAACGAACACGTGGAGGAAGAACAATCTGTCCATGTTCAACATACCTTTCTAAAAGCTGTAGCAAAAAAAAATATATATATACGGTTGCACGGTTGTGCAGAACCTCTTCTCAATAAAAATGTTTAGTTGACAAATTAATTAATGTAAATAAATAGTCAGCACATTCTTACATTCATTTCAAATGATTGTGAATAAATTAATCCATATACCAAAGCCATATCCCCTTATTGCGAGGTGCCTATGATCAAAAACATTCACATTGACCTCTTCCTAACTTGACACCGAACATTAAGCCCACAGCACAACAAGGGGTGAGTTGCTTTTCCATTCGACCCTTAATCAGCAGAGAGGCCCGTCTGCATACACTGGTTTACACACTCCTCATCATATGCGTAGATATAAGTCGTTTTCAACTATCCTTTGCCACTCACATCTATCCCTAGCACACACTAATGCATCCATTAAATTATTTACGTCACATCCAGAGCACGTTTCACCCTATCCATCTAACCATATTTAGGCGTTCCTCTCATTCTATTTCCCACCACTTCTGCACTACATACTCTTTTAGTCAAATGGCCTTCATCCATTCTTTCCATTTGTCCAGACCATCTCAGAACATTTTCATCAAAACTCTCAGCAAGCTCTCTCCCCACACCAGTTATTCCCCTTACTTCCTCATTCTTTAACCTATCCTGTCGTGTCTCATCAAAAATGACTCGAAAATCTCATTTCAAAAACATTTAACATATTTTGCTTTTTTACCCTTAAACCCAACGCCTCTGAGCCATACATTACTGTTGGTACCACTAGACCTTCATACAATCCCCGCTCACCATCCATTACCAAATCTCTACATGTGAACAATCCGTTTAGCACACCTATTTCCTTGCACACTTTGCCCACCCTCTTCTTCGTATACTACTTGAAACCTCCACCTGCTACCACATACCAACCGAAATACTAAAAAGCATCTACCTTCTGCAGCTTTACACCATTGCCCAATTTCGTTGTCACAATATGTTAGCCCATTTGTAGCAATGACAATAAAGGTATATTCTATTCTATTCTATTCTATTTAACAAAATCTCTAAACAGCCGACCTCACCAACTCTCGAACACCTCAATACCTTGCTCCAGTCTGAAATCACCTTTGGCTTCCTTCTCTTACACACTCTATCAAACCCCTCTACCAAAGCACTCCGTCCAGCTGCAGAGTCAGCCACCATCCGTCATCTGCGAACAACAGTTGACTTACATCCAACCCACCATCACACTCTATTCTTTCTCTCCCTGAACTTACATCCACCTCAAGCACCACTCCATCCATATAGAAATTGAACAGACAAGGCGACATGGCAAAGCCTTTCCTTAGACCCACTCTTACAAGAGACCATTCCATCAATTCACTCCCCACTCTCACACAAGCTCTACTATCCTCATAAAAACTGCACAGCACACAGCAACCTACCACGCACCATATATATCCAAAACATTTGCCACAATGCCTCCTAATCTGACCCACCAACCGGACCTCATTTATCAAGGTCACTTGTCATTTGGGCACAAAATGGCCCCATGCTGTCTGGATTTGGGGTAGTTTACTACGCATTGGTTAGGTACAATTTTCAAATTAGGCACAATTATACAGAATCCTGTGTTTCTCTACCTAACTAAAACATTACCAACTCTATCCAACTTCCTTCCAGGAGTTTCGCCTTGGTCAATTAGAAATGCGAGTTTCGGTTGTCAACAATGATAATAAAATGATAATTAAAAAAACTACAGAGACGAGCATAATGTCTTAATCCAGCAACCCCCTAGCCCCCTTTCCTCGAACCAAATGTGATTCATCTTGAACAGGTCTAATAAAAGTAAGATAAAAGTAGATAGGCACAATGGAAAATAAAGCCAAATGCAGAGTTCTCCAATCTTTTTCAAGCTGGTAGCTACTTTTTGTTAGTAATTAGCGCAAAGGTCACCTCGTTTAGTATGCAAAAAAAACATGTTATTACTAGGTTAATTATTTGAAGTATGGTTGAATAAATTCTGTAAACTACTTAAAAAATCATCTTTCTATAAAATAACAATGACCTGGCACTGTTGAGCTAATTCTCCAACAGGTTTGAGGGCACCTTAGCTGCTCTTTGTGGGCACCCTAGTGCCTGCAGGCACAATGTGAATATCCCTGGCATAATGGCTCTATGAACATTGTTAACACATAGAGTACTTAATAGAGAAAATTATTTAACTTTCAACTTATTTAGGCCTACTGAAACGACACCCTCCAACAAATTACGACTAGGGTGAGCAGTGGCCCCACCCCTTCACAACATGCTCATTTTAAAAAGTTTGTAAAGATATCTGCTAGAGTCAATATAATCTGTATTGTGCACATCCAGTGACTTCTCCAACTCAAATGCATGTGCACATGTAGGTGTAGGTTTTGTCCGTCAAGTTTTTTCACCAGGTGTTCCCTCTCGAGTCCATTGCATCATTCTCTCTCTCCGTACTGCAGCAACCTATCGGATGTTTATGTATTCCGCGGATGTGCAGACACATTTCCAAACTTCTTAATGGCTGTGCTAAAAATAGCCCCAGCCTGGCACGACTGAACTGATTCATGCGGCTCTGAGTCATTCAAGTGCACACTCGTGAATGAAAAAGTGTGTGCCTCTTGTAGTCAAACTGCCGTAGAAAGCGTCTGTTTTCATCAAAGGAAAAAGTTACTTTTAAAATTGGGGTTTTATCTCTTTCTTTTTAAATTCTAGTATCTGTAATTCTACTTAGAGTGTATTTATTGTAAAAGTGAATGCAGGTGTGCAGTTGGATAGTTTCCCAATAGAACAGTGGTTGGGAACTTAATACTTAAGGGCCATTTATGGCTCTTTTCATGAGTACATAATGTCTCGGAGATACAATTTACCTCTTGCACATTACTAAGTGACATTCTAAAGTTAAGTAATTTCATCCTGATTATGGTTCAGTCCAGTCTATATAGGGCACATTTTCAACAACAGTTTACAGGCAGGGTGTCACACCAACATGGGCCATTTTAGTAGTAGGTCGCTAAGAAACCTTTTAATTTGAAGTTCAAGTCAACTCATGTTTATTTGTATAGCCCTTAATCACAGGAAGTCCCAGGCACAGACCACAGATTATTGCAAACCACCTACTATAATTACACCATCCCCTGATCTAAAACCTACATCAGGGTAAGGAAAAACTCAAAAACCTCAACATGAGGAAAATGAAGAAACCTTGAGATTGGACCGCACATGAAGTCATTCCTATTCAGGATGACCAGGTTGCAATGGATATTGCAATAACAAATAATAAACATATTGTCAACATAAAATATAGGTTATTCATATGGTATAGAATAGAAGTGTGTTTTAAGTTTAGATTTAAACATTTCCACTGAGGTTGCAGATTAAATCTCAGGGGGAAGAGCATTCCACAATGCTCTCGAACCTGTGGATCTCTTCTTGGCTCTTGGGATCACTAGTAGACCAGCATTTTCAGAGCGAAGGCTCCGGACTGGAACATAGGGGGAAATTAAATTTGGAAGTTCATTAAATTATGTATGATAACTGTTGAGATACTTTGGAATGAAAACCCACTGATCAACTGTAAATAAATAAGAACATCAAACAAACCACTCAGAGCAATTTCATTGGGTGAGCGGTAGAGGTGGGCAGATCCCTGCACACAGCGCAAGGTACTTCCTTATCTCTCTCTCTCTCGCTCAGTGCAGTCTGCGCCGAAAGTAAACACACCAATATCCTTATCGTTTGCAGTATTTTGTGACATTTTTACAAAATAACTTTGATTTTGAAACCATTATTCAGGACAAAAATGACGGTCAAAATGAGCCTCAACCTCAACACTCAAGTGAGGGTGGGAGACACATTTTAAGAGGTATATTTACATTGTTATAGGGCAGAGGCTTATTATTATTATTTTTAAGTCATAGATTTGATCAAATAAAATGATGCACTGTGAAATAAAATGTGCTGAAGAATTACCTTTTGTCTAGAGAGTGGGTTTGGTAGATTTTGGGTCAAAAGTGTCCCTGACCTCTGCCAAAGTTGATCAAACACCATGTTTTTTTTTTTTTTGGTTTGAACAAATTTATTGACACTAATAACAGAAAACAATCATGACAATCTCAACAGCAATTAAGCACATTCACAATATTATATTCCAATATGACGTTTTTAACAGCAAACACAATGTGAGGTTTGAACAACCCTTCTCGAAAATCTTATTAGCAATCAAACATATTCACAATTTCATTATATAAGATAAACTTAAAAAAAAAAAATAGTGATATCAGTAACCAATACCTGTTAGTACTATATACTGCATATTTGTATTTACTGGGACAGAAAAAGCATAGATGTTAACCAAGAATCCTTAATTTAGGTTTAAGGAAAAAGGTAGGAAAAAATATTGTAAATACTCCATTTATTTGTGTAAAACGTGCACCCCTTATTTTTTATATTATAAAAATTGGTATGAATTTTTGTTGCACTTTTCCTAAGTTCAAACTTTGCAGTTAGCTGCAACAGTAAGCTAACACAGATCACAGCCAGGAGAGTGCCTAATTCTAACAGTCATATAAATGACATGCGAAAGGACAGTAGATTTTATCTCATTATTATGACACTATTCTAAGCACTGTAAGTGACAAATCATGGTAACATAAAAGGCACAACAAAATTGACATTCGTCCCTGGTGCAGTGAGTAAAAATGGTTTGATAGCTCGATAGAATCCAATGCCTTTTTGTCAGTCATTTATAAATCGATTCTACTCCAAGCATTGCAAGTGACAAATTTAGTGTCAGTGAAACATAAAATGCACCATGAAATTATTATTCGTCTCTGGTACAGTGAAAGAAGTTGTGTGGTAATGCGAGAGAACATAATGCCTATTCATTGGGCATCTCTATTCTAAGCATTGTAATTTACAAATCTTATGTCATGGTAAAATAAAAGGCACAACGAAATTAACACACGTTTCTGGTACCGTAAATAAAAACTGTGTGATAGTGCGATAGAATCTAATGCCTTTTGTGCGTCATCTATAATCTATTCTAATTGTAATGTAACATGCATAAAAAAAAATCAATATCGGTCTCTGGTACCGTGAGTAAAAATAGTGTGATAATAAGAATAGGTCAGCTTTGAAATGAAGCAGGCGTGTCACTGCTACACCTCTCCCAAGTCAAGCAAGCAGGGGGCAGTATCACTTCAAGGTTGATTTAAAAGAAGACACTGAAAAACCTCAGTGTTTAAAACAGAACACTGTTCAGTATGATGACATGTTATGTCTATTCTCTTTGATGTGTCAAAACTATTAATTTTGCCAATGCGTAGTTATACATGACCGACATTTGTTTTAAGAAATGTAGCCGAGAAACTGAAAGTCTAAACTTTTGCAAATATGAATCTTCAGTTGACTCACATTTCTGATGGTAAAACATTTTTGACATCCACTCTCTTTATAATCTAAACTGTTTTCCCAAAAATGTATGAGTTTATTTGCAACAGTGTCCATTTTTTTTTTAAAATGACCTAAGACTGAAATTTGCCATCCTTCATATATTATTTGCAAGAGCCCAATATTGTGCAGGGGTCCTAAGGGTTGTTCCCTCCCAGATTTGAGAAGGCATTTGTCTTTTTGACCACATGGTAGTCAGTCGGCTTTTGTCAAGCTCCTTGGATGTCCTCATCTTATTTCCTGATCTTCAAAGAAAGTGTTTGCTTCTCACACTCCTACTAGTATTGTCATCGCTCCCGCGACAGACACAAGCACTAAAATCACTTCCACTAAACTGGCCCAAGAGCCAGAACACTTCCAGAAAGCGTCAAGGCTTAAAAGCCAATCCAGGTTTCCAGGTTGCCTCCAGGTCTCAGTCCGAATAGTATGGACATTGACATTTAAAACTACATTCCCTCAATTTCCCACATGGACATTTTGCAGCGTAAATGTACTTTTGCTGACATCCAATCTATTTTGCTTTGTTGGACAACAAGGTCATTTGAATTGGGTCTTTGTTGTATGTTTTTGTTTTGATTTGTCAACTTTTTGTATATACAGAAATATTAGAATGTAAATGCCATCTGTATCGAAAAAACAAACAATATAGACATAAATAAAATAATTGGCAGTGGCAAAGTTTGCATAAGTTTCCCATCAGCCTTTGCCTTTTCATAAGCTGATCAATACAGTATGTGTTTGTTGTGGACTGTGATCCACATGCTTTTTACTGCTGTCTAATGGCAAAAAAAATGAATATCATCAACAGCATAGAGGTGCATTTACTGTGTTCAGTCCCACAACGGTGCAACTTTAATTTGCTGTCTATAAAAAGGGATCAAACAGTCTGATTTTATTTATTCTATGCCTGAAAGCACTTCCCGAAATCTAAAGTGACAGCAACTGCCATGATCCAGAACGGCAATTCTTCACCAGATGGTGACAACACACAAATGGACTGGAGAATCCCCACATTTGCCTCCGATCATCCACCTAAATCTCATTAACGACTGTGGCAACAGATTCATCTGTTGGATCTTTGCTCTCAATGCCAATGCCGTTTCCGCCTGCCAGTGCTTGTTTCCTGACCTTTGTGACACCCATACTGTACCCTAGAAACACTTTTCTCTTCTTCCAGTCGTGAATTTTTGAATGTGTTCGTGTTGCCCTTTCATCCTTCCCTTCACATGAGGAGTGCTTTTTGGTAATTCCCTTTTCCCCAATGAAGCTATCAACTCTGCTCATGTGTCCCCGTTTTGACCCTCTCCGCCAAACCTTGACAGAAACCCTGATGTGAAAAGAAAATAACATTATTACATAACACAGTTAGTTATATATGAATACAATAAAATAGATAGTTAGTTTTGGAGCCGACCGATTAGCCTAGGAAAATTTATTTTGCCCATGCTGAATAATCTACGATTTGTGGGATCGATAAAGCATCAGCTTCTCGGCAAGGTGCCTTCGGAATGCTCTACAAAGCCAACTCAAAACAATCTCACCCCAACTCTATTCCTAATGACTCCAATCAATAGAATTTGTTTTTCTGCCTCATGTTCCCTATCAGGTCCTTCACGCCTTCATTCGTCCTTTCTTTCCCCGTGTTGTGGCTGCGTTCATTTTTCACCTGCTCCAAGATAAACGTCCGCCCGCTCAGTTCGGACCAAGCAATCATTTCATTCTTTTTTTCTTTTTCATCCACCACTTTCCATGGTCCATTTTGAGAGAAGAATGATGGAGCCCTCTGAGGGATGACTGATAAAAGGACACAGAGGGCTACAAAAAACGAGAAGACGGGTCCTCGTTGCAATTGTGTGCCCGCTTCGATATCGGCCTAACTGTCGATGACGCCTGCATGCTTAGGTAAACAAAAGCCCTGCGTCTGTGTACATTGGCTCAAAGTTCATTAGTCTGGGGAAGAGATTAATTTCCCGGTCTTAGTATCGCTCACAAATTAGCATGCAATTCAGTAAAAAGATCACGCTGCTATTTCATTCCCATGGTTTTGTACAGGAACCCACACTGCTGGCTCAATGGAACGTAATGAGGTTACACAAGTGGATATTATGCAGTCGCTTCCCGTTAATTGGGAGAAAATGGCAGAAAATCCACAATTTACGGTCTCGTGCTGTAAGGAAATGATAGATATCACTGGGGGAAATGAAAGAGGACTTTACAAATTAGAGGCCAAGTGATACGATGAAAACTGATACTACGGATAAGAATTGAACATTTTCTTGGCAGCCAAATATTCATAGAATATTCATTGTAAGTTAAAATTTTAATATTAATTCAATTCTTAACGAGCATGATGTCAACACCCTCATAAAAATACAAAAATAAAGCACGGGGAGAACATACAAACTCCGCACAGGAAGTATGGAGCTGGATTTGAACCCACGACAGGTTCCCATGACATGAACTGTGCCGCACAAGCGCTAACCACTGCGCCGCCGTGCTGCCCCAGTAACGCTAATATTAATTCCAAATACCGATCTTAGTACATAAATTACCTTAACCTCTGTATAAAAAAAAATAAATAAATAAATAAAAAAAAACGAAAAACATTTCCTTACTATTGCATCTAGGTAATGGCAAAATAGAACTCCTTTAATTTGTGGTTAATGATTGTTAAGTGGCAACTATAAGGAAGTCCATACTGTTATATATCCTGAGAACCCATACCTTTGAACATGATATCTGCACATACAGTATACAATACATGGTATTGATACTTGCTAAACCCTTGTATTTAAATATACACTTAAGTGTCGCCTGTAATATGTATCTCTTCAGTTTCAATAGGAATCAACACACTAGACAAACGTCTAATGTGATTAAGTGCTATCCAAAAAATGTGACTGGACTTAGCCTTGAAAATTGTACACGCAATGCAAAAAAATCTACTTACTGTCATTTTTCTTTATAAATGGTAAAATATTCCTATTTGTGCCCGAGAACTTTGTTACACTGCAAAAACAAATGTTACCCCATTGACACAAAACTTTTAACAGTAATTATTCCCTGTTTTCAGATAGTTGAACATCAATCATATTTTAATAAAAATAAGAACATGTATACTTACTTAAGATAAGCAAAATTATTTTCACTAGCACATGGTAGGTGGGTTTAATATTTCATCTTGATAGAACATGTTTTTTAAAATTTGTAAAATCTTCTACCACATAGAAGATTTGCCTGTGTTCCTTATTTTTTATTATGTTTTTTTTTAAGGAACAGTTAACGTTGCAAGAAAAAAATTCTTCAAAGGTGTAAATTATTAAGCCAATGGAGTGAGAACTTGTTTTTATGTAACATGAAAGGCATTTATTTCAAATATAATACCCCCCCTGATAAAGATGTTGAATATGAAGTCAAATAATGTGTTTGATGCATCCCCACTGATAAGTGAGTGGATTGTAATACATTTGCGGGTTTCTGCTGAACCTCCCTCTGTGCAAAGTGCCACTTGGCTGCATTCGCTTAACGTAGGAGCCGCCATATGTCTCACTGCTTTCCTCCTTTCTTTTTTCTTCATTTCTTCTTCTTTGCCTTAGCCGTCAATGCATTTAAATTGAGTATTTAGGGATTCTGCCCTTTTTCATCGCTCTTAGTCGACACCCAACAAAGGAGGAAACTGCACACCTCTATCTGAAACATAACCTGTCGGGAAATAAGCTTCAGCTAAAGTTGTAACCAACAACAAATTTACCAACATTTAGTCTAAATATAAAGAAAAACAAAGGACTATATTCTAACATTTTGTAGCTTGTTTAACTCATCCAATTCTAGTAACATAACTGAAGAAGAGAGGCTTTTTTATTCTTCCGTGTGTTTTTGACAACTGCGTTGTGATTTGATAAAAACAGCACTAGACTAAGACGAGCAGCTTATTCGTTTCTTGTAAGTTTTATGATAACATAATATTCTGGCCACAAATGATCAACAGGACAATGGCTTGTGCCGCGCACCCAGTCCTTGAGAGCCGCATTCCCTGCATGTTTTGGGAGTTTCTCTGCTCTAATCCAGGTGAGTCGAATCACCTGGATTATTATTCTCAAGCTCCTGCACAGCTTGCTAACAAGCTGAAAATTTGCATCACCTCAGTTGGAGAAGAAAATCTCCAAAACATGCACGACATGCGGTCATGCTTCACCGATGGGTGAGTTTCACGAGCGTGTCATCAAAATGGGTGACAATTACTTTTAGACTTGGAGAGCGCTCCATGAAGAAGAAGGAACAAAAAGTTAATGGAACAATCCCTATTTAACCACAGCTTTTAGTCTAAACCCAGTTTGTCAGGTAAAAAAATAAAATGTAAGCCTTTCTCGCTTTACCTAGCTTCATTAGGAAGAAACACAAGTGCAGCCACACAAACTTGTGGAAAAAATACACTTGCATTAACCATGAAGACAAGCAGCTCTTACTTCCTCCGCGTGTTTGTTTACATCAAGGTTGAGTAACGGGTAAAACAAGTGCTGAGTAGTGTGGTTAAGGTTTTTCAGAATATTGCAGGAACAAATATGGCACAGAATCAAACTGTTTGATTTGCAATCACACAGTCCAACATGGCTGATAATCACTTTTATCTACGTTATGCTACGTGGGTGGGTTATGGCAAAACAAAACTTGAGAGGTAGTTGGAAAAATCCTTAATTTACAACAGACCTTTGTCTAAATCAGTTTTGTCAAGAACTGATAAAACTCAAAGCCATCTCTTGACTGAAAACTAAAAAACACCGGTTAAAACCATGTATGGACTGAAAAAAAAAAGGAAAAATGGATATGTTAAGAACTTGAGGTCTTATATCAAGAAGTAAATACTTTAACTAAAATACACGAATAATCATGAAGTGCTTTAATGATGACTTAATAAGTGAAGGATTTATAAATGACAGAACGAATACCATTATTAAAAATGAATAACTCATGCAATCATCACCATGACACATTTCAATATTTCAACATAAGTCAAAATACATCTTTGACCTATATAGCAGTCAGTGGTTCTGCATTTTGGGGAAAAAGACTGCACACAAAGGTTGTCCAATAATATTCATAGATAGCTTGATGAGAGAAGATAAAGCCTGATGGCCCACCAGCCTTAAAGAGCATTGGTGGACACCCTGAATGTATCTAGGTCAACTACAATATCAATGACAAATTTAAAAATAGATTAATATGTATTTCTTTAACTGCAAACACGTGGAAGATCTTTGATACGTGTGACTTACCTAGCCGAGGGTCAAACTGCCTCATCTGAACTTCTTCCACGCAGTCGGCAGGAAACCAGCCCGTCCTTCCTTTGACGTTGCCTTCCCAGAAGCCTCCTTCACCGATGCTCAGCACTGGAAGCACGGCGAGAAAGCAGAGTTAGATTTGCAAACGGGTGCTCGTAAAATTTTGTAGCTGACGTGAGCCTTTGGGAGGCGGACCATAACACGATGCGGAAAACCAAAGCCAGGAAGGACATTTCAATGGCGGATTGAACATGTGGTCTATAACGGGGCTAGGGGTTCAAAGACTAATCTTGACTGTTTATGAAATTAAGTTTCATTTTTAGGGGGAATAATTAGAAGCTTTTTTTCTTTATTAATTTTTAGGGATCCCATTTTTTACTTCACATTTCCAATCTTGTTTTACTGTACAAAAATAAAACGGATGTTTAAATGGCACAAGAAGTAATTTTCTCCCTGCTCTCCACTTAATCAACTGAGTAGAAGAAGAACAATGAAAAGGGGAAGACGGTTGGGGTGAAAATGGTTTGCCTTATAAGGTATTGGCCTACGAATGCTTCCTCAAATTAAGGTAAGTGTGGTAATTTAGTTGGCTGATAAATCTGTTCATCCTTAGTAAAAAGATGATCAAAACTATAAATAATAAAATATGTATTTTTCCCATGTGTCTCAATTGAAACTAACTCAGAGTACTCCAGCCGCGCTTTTGTCCCAAAAAACCCCAAAACAAAACAAAATGGATTTTCATTCATTTATAAAAGATAGAATTGTCTTTGTTGTCAATGATAACAACAAATTGAACATTGTTTGCGCAGGATTAAACATGGAACAACAGAATATATGTAGTAAAGAGTTAAAAGACGAAACTAAGACGCAAAAAAATGTCAGGATTAAAAGGCACAATATTCACAAGGGTGTGTTTGGAAACTGGCGAAAGTAACAATTATGCAATGAAAAATAGTGCATTGTAACAATAGTGCAATGATAAAATAGTGCAAAACCATTTAACAGCCACAAAATTCCCTAAAAAAGGTGATTTACAGTACATACGCTATATATTTTCCAACAGCCTCAAGCATTTTTTTTGTATTTTCAATCAAAGAGAAAACATTGAAAAGTAAACACATTTTAATAATAATAATAATAATAATTTCCTTTGTATTGTCATTCTTTGTAACAATGTACACAGAACGAAATGTCGATACACCTGACCCGTTGTAGCGAGTCGGTGCAGCCGCTGCCAGAGGGCGCCGCCATTATACCAATTAGGTATGTCTCGGTCGAGGCGCGAACCAGCGACCTCCCAGTTCTCCGGGTTATGAGAACATGAAGATGTCCAAAATGGCATTGTGCTGTGATTATTACGATATTGCATTCGGGAGATAACAACAAACTGTACACAAAACACTCTATGTACATTATTTGGACGTATAGACATCCGTTATAATCTTTGATATAACACAAACCTTGTGTATTTCAGTGCATTTCCCAGGATTTTGTTATTTTTCTCTTCAGTGCCAGAGTCAATTGTATGCGAAGTACATTTTTTTGTTGAGTAGATACACCGCCTGGTGGCACTAAAGCAGAAATATTAGTGCTTTGCAGACAAAATTAACACGTGAGGTTTTTGGTGTAACCGCTATTGTCAAAAAATTGGCATATTTTCAAAAGAAAAAAAAAAAGGCGCCACTTTCTGACTACTCCAAAGTCATTTGAAAAAGTAAATACATGAAAAACTATATATGTTTGATGGTCTAGTGCCACAGAACATTTTGAGTGGTTGGAAGTCCAAACATATTTATAAACGGCTAAGTTATCATACTTTTAAGTTCAGGTCTAAATAATGTCCACTGACGTACGTTGTGTCATAAAAGGTCCTTTATTATTATGTTATTGGCTCTACTGCAGTATGGTAAGCTGGACATGTCCACCAGAGGGCCCCCAAACATTTTCTTTATGTTTTTTTTCTGTCTGCTGCCGTGCTTAGCATACTACCCCACAAAATACAACCTGTTGCCAGACTGTCTGTTCAAAAGCAGACATATAGAGCAGTGTTTCTAAAAATGGTGGTTTGCGACCCAAAAGTGGGTCCCATTTTCAGTGGGTCGCATGCCTTTGCTTTGGCAAAATAATACTAAGAAAGAATAACTGAGGGTCATGTACACGCCTGAACACTAGATGCACCGCAAATGTGATTTGGCATCTGAAATTTCACACCCAAAAAAGACTAGTAAAGTTTGTTCGCACATGTTGAGCATGGCGAAACACAGAAATTGCAAAGAATATATGAGATGTGGATTTTATTATCTAAAAAGGACAGAAACCTCTATGTGTTTTGTGCAATATATCTCAGATATGAACTTTTAAATTCTGCAATTTTAAAATGGGTGAAACTCATCTCATCTCATTAGCTACACCGCTTATCCTCAGTAGGGTCGCGGGGGGTGCTGGAGCCCAACCCAGCAGTCATCAGGCAGTGGGCAGGGGACACCCTGAACTGGTTGCCAGCCAATCGCAGGGCACACAGGGACAGACAACTCACTCGCTCATTCACACCTAGGGACAATTTGGACCGGCCAATTCACCTGAAATGCATGTTTTTGGAATGTGGGAGGAAATCGGAGTGCCCGGAGGAAACCAACGCAAGCACGTGGAGAACATACAAACTCTGCACAGGAAGTCTGGAGCTGGATTTGAACCCGCGCAGGAGGTTCCCAAGACATGAACTGTGCCGCACATGCGCTAACCACTGTGCCACCATGCTGCCCACGGGTGAAACTACTGTTCATATTTACCATTTTATGTATGTAGTGTATTTGTATTTATTATTTAAGCCTTTTTTTTGAGCGCTTAGAGGTGGTCTCACCCAGGAAGTAATTTAGTGTAGAACCGCCACTGGCCAGCGGCGCCGAATGAGGCTGCCGCTAGGTGCTCGCAGGGCTTAGAGGCAAAGGAGAGAAGTTGCACCATGGTAATTAGAGATAAATGCAGAGCTGATATTGATCGCCCATGGAGGACTCAGCCAGCGAGCTGATACACACAACAGCTGGAAGTGAATCTTTGCCCGATGAAGCCTCCTTCCATTCGGTTGCTAGGATACGGCTGTATGAAGTTGCAACGGGACCCTGGACAGCTTGCTAAACGATGCGGTAAACGTCCTCTGGCGTGGTGATGCAAGCCGAGCCCGGCGCATAATTCAAAGTCTGTACACATTTTTAATGGCCAAACTCAAGCACTTTTTAAATACTTGTTTTCCAATTTTTGGGACTATTAAAAGAAGAAATCCAGCGCTGATCAAAATAACAGTTTTTGTTGTTGTTGACTTTGATCACAAAATAAAGTCACTATCTTGCTGCTAGCACATACTTTGAGTTTATCTGAGATGTTCCTATCTATGATCTACGATAATTGTATTTCAATAAACTGACATGAATTCTGCCATTCTGCCTTTACCGACAGGAAAAAGGCTCAATAGTCGGAAAAATGGAGTTCAATACGGAGGACAAAAAATGTACTGTATGTATAAAAAGCAGGAACATAAGCAAAATTCATACTAATTTTGATGATGGGTCCAAAGCAGAGTGCATTCAATCTTCCATAGAGACTCCTGATCTTTTTTATTTGAATTTGTTCTTATTTCAGTTTATATTTTTTGTGTGTTTTTCAGAGGATCTGTGTCTAAATTGGTTAGAATACAATAGTAAATATTTTTTTCATTATTTCCTCATTTAGTTATGTCACTGAAAGCGTTAATATTTTCGATTCATATTTGATTGTTATGCATTTTCAGGGATTCTGTGTTGTTGTTAGGCTTTAAATCTGTTCAGTGTTAAAAGCTAAAACTTTTTTGGTAGATCTGTAAATATTTTAAATTACATTTCAATGTTTTTTTCACTTTAAATTCAATCAAATTAAATACATAAATTATCATTTAAAATACAGCAAATGCAAAATCCTTTACCTGGACAAAGAGCTTTTAATAGGTCACAAAACAAAGGCTGTAAAAAATACTAAAACAAAGGATCCATGAACTGTTAAAAAAGCTAAAAGTGTATTTTTCTATTTCATATTTTATTTGTTGTTTCACAGAAAATTAAATATTTGTATTTACCATTTGTTGTTTTGTGTCTTTCAAGGATTCTTTGTTGCTTGACTTTAAAGTGGCTTATTACAAACAACCTGAAAGTTAATTGAAAAAATATGAAAAAATAGTACATATTTTTAATAAATTTGGTGCATAATGTTTTATAGTTATTGATAATATATAATTCATTTTTAATTTATTTTTTTAAATGGGAAGAGCCGCTCAGAACCTCAGTGAGCAAAGTGGAAAGAGCTGCTTTTCTAAAAAGAGCTGAAATTCCCATCATTAGTCTGATGCACTTGTCTCATTGACTGTGACCTGTAGAGATCATGATATGAAGCCACCATAGCAGGCGTATTGGCATCATTTTAAAGCAGACTTGTTTTATTAAATCCGAGGTCTATCGGGTCAGAGTGCAGAGAAACATGGAAATGACAATAATTTCAAGCATTTACAAGCACCTAACCTTAAATTCCATCACTTTATAAACCTTGAAACACAACATTGAAATTCAAGCATTTTCAAGTGTTTCAAGCACCTGTACGGATTCTTTTAACTCGAAACGTCATTATGATAAGGTTAAATGAGACGATGACGGATTAGATTAAGTGCTGCATCTTATTGCAAATATGGAGATAAACTGACCAGATTAGTGGAGTAAGTGGCAAACAAATAAATACAATCCAAACAAATGTGACTTCTCAGAAACAAAGCAAATTGTTCTTATCAGGTATATCATAGTGTCTCAAGGTCTGCGGGCCAAATGAAGCCAGCCAAAACATTTTATGAGGCCTGTGAGACAATGCTGAGAGAAGCACAAGAGAAAAATGCACTGCATCACGTCAAACATTTACTAGCAGTTTCAAATGTGTCCCCTGGATGTCACCAAAGCCAGGCCCCACTCTCAGAGCATCGACAGCAGCTGTATTTGCTGACTACCATTAATCAACCAGAGAACATTGAACTAACCAATCCACAGGTTATATTACTTAAATAAAAGTCACAGACGCGCCGTTTAAGGCACCACAAACAATACAAATAATAATAATAATAATAATAATAATAATAATAATGATAGCACCCGGGTGTATTTGCAGAAGTTTAAAGAAGCTTAGATCCTTACTATTATATACATCAATTCTTTCTATATTCAGGTAAACATTTTCATTAAAAATAAATAAATAAATAAACCTAAAAAGCAGAAATGATTTTAAATCAATCATAGAATAGAAATAGTTGTTAATATGCTATTTTTGACTTTTTCCAGTCTACACGAGTTTCCCCCAGTTAAATAAACTGAAGTGGAAATGAGTTGAAGTGTTTTTTTTTTTTTTTTTTTCAATATTTGAAAAATATGAGCAAAATGACAAACAATTTGCTAGATAACACGAGTTTTTTATTTTTACCAAACACTTTGTTTCTTGAGGAAACTTGTTTTAATCTCTCCAAATTGGATTCTACTTAAATTTACCGAATTTACCGAATCTCTCTCTCTCTCTCTCTCTCTCTCTCTCTCTCTCTCTCTCTCTCTCTCTCTCTCTCTCTCTCTCTCTCTCTCTCTCTCTCTCTCTCTCTCTCTCTCTCTCTCTCTCTCTCTCTCTCTCTCTCTCTCTCTCTCTCTCTCTCTCTCTCTCTCCCTCTCTTTATCTCTCTCTCTCTCTACATATTTTATTAATTTTTTACAATATAGGACAGAAGGGGCGCCGAGGCCATTTCGAGAAAATGTCAATACTTTAATAACAGTCCCCTCTGTGGTACCTTGCTATTATTCTCTGTAAAGTGATTAACATGCTTGCATTACAAACACGAGATGCCACCCCTTGAATTAGAAACAACGTTTTAGTGACAAAGGAACCATAAGCATGTACATTGGCCATTTAGATTGAGATCTGAAAATTTACACTTGACGAGTGAAAAGTGTTTCCTTCAATGGAGACATGCGAGAAAAGCACAGCAGGGTGCTTATCGACAACAATAACAAGAAAAGTCCGACCTGTGTGATCTCAGCTTAGCACAATTGTAGCGTGGTGGTCTCCTGGGAGGATTCCTATCTCCCTCCTTTCCAAAAGCTTTAATCTCTTACAGTAAACACTTATATTACTTCTCCCCACTAGACCGCTCGTCTAACCTGACAGTGAAGGTGAACCCTATAATTGATTCCCGCCAACAGTCCACTAGCCCTTTTTATGAGCTTGCTGATCCTCAAGTTTTGGGGCTAGGCTGGTTACCATTCTGGATCAGACTGTCCCTGATTGACCTGTGCCAGATTTTAGACTGCATTACCTGAAAGACCCCACTATACTGAACAACCCTTTACGGGATTCCCGAGAAACACAGTTAATTCCTTCTCCCCGGCCATATATCTTAGTAATTTTTTGCAAAAGATACAGAATAGTCAAGTGAAGTTAAGTTACATTTATTTGATTAGTCCTCAATCACAGAGTCTGAGAGGGCTGCTCCGACCAAGATAACAACATCCCTGATCTGATACCTAAGAAAGGAAAAACTCCAAAAACCTCAGCATGAGGAAAATTAAGGAACATTGAGAAGGGGCTGCACATTAAGTAATCCCCTTTCCAGGATAACTAGGATGCAATGGATGTTGAATGGGAACCAATAGACGAAACACAGTCAACATCATATACCGTTGTATTGAATTGCTATGTGTTCCTGTATTCATATATTGCTTTACTTGTCATAACGTTCTCACTCAAATGCCTTTCTACAATCCATCGATGGAATTTTCTCCTTGTTTGTTTGATAGCATTACGTTTAACAGACAAATATTAAGGCAAATCTACTATGTATTTTGTTGAAGTGTGTAATTTGTAAGTACACTTCATTAAGGAGTGCCAATAAAAATGTTGAAGCCACTCAAACAGTACACTGGTAATAGAGGGTACTCATGGCTACAATGTTTGCTCTTAATTTAATGCAACATTTTGAAAAAAAAAAATCAGATGAACACACATGAAAATGTGCTATTTTTTTAGCCCCGTACATATTGAAAATAAAACGTGCAGTCTCAAAGTAAAGTTAATGGCAAAAAAGGGAGCAAACATTCTAATAGTAAATCGCAACTATGGCACAAAAGAGAAAATCTCTTCCGAGAACAAAACATCCATCCATCCATCCATCTATTATCCGCACCGCTTATCCTCAGTAGGGTCGCAGGGTTGTTGGAGCCCATATCCAGCTATCATCAGGCAGTGGGCAGGGGACACCCTGAACTAGTTGCCAGCCAGTCACAGGGTACACAGACAAAGACAACTCACTCGCTCATTCACACCTCGGGACAATTTTGATGTGTCAATTATCCTGACATGCATGCTTTTAAAGTGGGAGCAAATTGGAGTGCCCGGAGGATACCCATGCAAGCACGGGGAGAACATGCAAACTCCACACAGGAACGCTGGTAGCTGGTTTTGAACCCATGACTTCAGAACTGTGCCGCGGATGCACTAACCACTGCTCTGCCGTGCCGCCCGAGAATTAAACAAAAGAGACAAAATGTGACCCAAGCTTCAATAGCACCGTGACAAAGGAGAATGCTCGATTTGATTAAGACTGACGCCAGCAGACAAAAAGGAAAACATTTCTAATAAAATACGAATCTTCGTCGGGTGCGGTGATAAGCTAAGTGAGGTATTCCTCTAAGGGTGCCGAGTTGTTATTTTGAGTTTTGCCCTTGCTTAAAGCAGTCACGACTCTTTGCAGGTTCTTTGCGCAACTATTTATATAACACACACTCTTTCTTGCAGCGGCCATCAATGCATCCCCCACGAGTGTGTGTGTGAGTGATTGTATTCAGTTTTAAACTGGCGGAGCTCATTTCAATTTTGCATCAGGCTGAGTCACCCGGTTACTCTCCGCAGTCTCAGCATCTTTGCATCACTCTTGCACACACGCACAATGCCAGAGTAATTGCCTTGCATGAATGAAAGACACATTTCCCCATACTACAATAGGCCAGAGTCAAACGCTTTACATTTGCGTCTGTCATACAGTACAATGACGGAAACAGAAACCGCGCCGGGCGAACCGACTTAACCTTGTCCTTTTTTATGTAACGTCTTAGTAAGATCACTGGAGACAAGTTTGTGATGACGCAGGATATGCCTCGAGGAAATTTTGACAGAAAAAAGGAATGCGAGTGGCTCATTTCGGCAGAAGTTTTGTATTCGTATATTTTCTATAGTGGCTGAAGTCACTATAGGTAAGATGCAAAATTGTGAATACTACGCATCATGGCCAAATCAACTGCATGTCATATACAAATGCTTCATTTTATAATTGAGTTTTCCAGACAATAAAACACTTGCAAATGGGCAAAAATGCAAAATCATTAAGAAGCCACACTGGAATCAAATTTAAATACAAAAGAGAAATACCTGATTGGCAGTAAGGTTTTGCTCATACGGAAGATACAAAATCTTCTTTAACACAGTTATTTCATAGAAAACAGCTGAACACAATGACACTGAAAAGAAAAACAAATTAAGCAGATAGTGAAATATGCATCTGGGAAAGGTATGCAAGCGGCAAAGAGAACATTTGGAAATAACAAGAAGCTGAGGTGACGATGAATCTGTTGGTGGTGATTTTATCAGATACCTTTCCCCAAACATGAGACTTTGATATTATTTTTCCTTCTTAATTTAGCCTTTTTGGCTGATGCAACCCCGGAGTGATCTATAGTCTGGAAAATCGACATTGAAATGTTTTTAACAAAGACTAATGAACAGGTAATCAAGAGTTTTATTTTAAAGCATTTCCTGTACCTTAAAGCAGCCCTTCAATGGCAGAGACTCGTACACGATTTTCGTATTTCACTATTGTGCCCTTCTTCGACCCAATTGTTGTTTCCACTGTTTTACACTTTTCCTTTCCTGTTCACTAACTTTCTCGGGGCACATAATAAAGAGCAAAAAGAGCAATAAAAACACATTAAACTATGTAAAATGAGATGTGGTCCCTCACAAACACAATTGTGACAACACCGATTGATTGAACTGGAAAAAAAGATCAGGCTAGGGGATCCATGAGGACAGAGCTTGACTTGAGTGGCTCTGTCTGTCTTTTGCCCCCTTGTGCTCAATTTGTTTCATGCGCATATGAGCTGACCGCTCGGTTTCGGTATTGTGTTCATATTTATGAAGTTGGCTTAAGTATGAGTATATACAGTTCATTTTATTGAAAAATGAAAAGAAAACTGAGCTCACATCCCTTAAATAAGCTAATGTGTCGTAAAGATAATTCTTTAGAGATTCTTTCAAGACAAAAAAAAAACACAATTTTCTGGATATGATTGTTACAATGTTAAATAAGCCATTTCTTTCAGCCTTTAGTTTTGGCCTTTTTCCCCAAAATACATCAAACAAAACTTTATGACGGAAACAGTCATGACAAAATCAGTCATGTGCCTCAGACGTCTTTAAGATGCATGTCTGCTATTGGTCAACGCTATATAAGATGCTGGTCATCTATTGGTTTCATGAAAATGCCATCATGATATTTGCTGAGCTCCCTCCCATAATGCTCCCCTTTACTCTCTTAGCTTATTTAAGAACTTAATTTAAGATACTTGGATATGTTTAACTATGTGTCCCAAGGCTTGCAGTGATGGTAAAGAAGATGATAAAAATGGAAAAGAAGCTTCAAATTATAAAGAAAGATGGCACACACATTGTTTTATTGCCTAATGAATATGTCCATAACCGGCCAATTTTTAATGAAGCCCAGTTCGGGCTATTTTAATTTCAAGAATCACTAAAAATCGTACACTTTTTCAAAATGACCTGACATGTGAAAGAATTACACAAGGAAAAACACTGTGAAAAGACGGAAACAACTGCACTTTTATCATTCATCTTTGTACGTGAGCAAAACTTGCCGAGTCAGGCCGTTCTCCATTAGCGGTACATGGCTTCTCCTTTGTCGCCTCATGCTCGTGTGAAACAAAGTGTGTGAGAGACTTGAGCGAAAGAGCGGAATCCAATAAGCGGAATTATTAGATTTGCTTGCCTGCTCTCTTTATTAAACTTCACTTCCAGTCAGTGTGAAACACACAAACACACGTGCAACTGAGCAGTGTCACGTTTTAGCGGGACCTAACCGGACACATCATCAGAAAATGATGTCATAACTGAGCTAATATGTCTCAATGTTCTGCTAACATAGCATGGTTCAATGTGCATCTCCATCACAGTAAAGGTAAAACAAACTTGAAAAAAAAAGATTCAATAAAGAAATGAATAAACACCATATAAATAAATATGAATACATAAATGTAGTGAATAGACAGATCAGTTCAAAAACAGTGGGTTAATAATTGAACCCTGGGGGACTCCGCCAAGAAGAAAAATAGCTCAGGCCGATTAAAGCAACATCAGGGCTAACTTTAAAACAGGATTTTAACCAGGCACACATTGCAAATAGAGTTTCCCCTATTTTTTTGGTCCTTTAGAAATAATTTGGTGCTTGATGGGGTGAAGAGATGCAATTTTTTATTAAGGTAAGATAATAAACTGTCGTCTTAATAAACTGGTGAGTAAAGCGGGCTCTGTTGTGGGCACAGAGCTGGACAGCCTGACAACTGTAGCTGAATGTCTTTCAAAGTCTGATTTGTCATCCGATACACCAACGCTGTATCCCCTCATCATGCTCTTTCGTATTTATTCACACCTTTCAAGACTACTTTCTGTTTTATACCATTCTCTAACAAGGACAATCAAGGAGAATTCATCATATCCACTACACAGCATCATCTACAAATGGAAGAACACCTTCAGTGACAGACTGCTATCACAGTCTTGTTCCACGGACAGACTGAGGAGATCATTTCTTCCTCATGCCACGATTCTCTTTAACTCCACCCGGGGGAGTAAAAACCCACGTTAAACCACACCCCTACATTTGCATATTACCCTATTTTTATTGCAGTGTGTATTTTATGTAGCACTATTTAAATACTATATATCAACACATTACATTGGGTATTTATGTATTATATTCCTTTTCCTTTATTATTGTTTTATTTTCAATACAAAGATACTGCTGGAAGTGTGAATTTCCCTACGGGGATGAATAAAGTATCTATCTATCTATCTATCTATCTATCTATCTATCTATCTATCTATCTATCTATCTATCCATTTATCTATAAGGTAAATCAGCAAAAGTGTCGGATCTAGCAGAACGTAGATCATTTTGCACATTTTAATTGTTTTAACTAATGATGGTGAAAACAAATTCTTAAAATGAGCAAAACCCAAACCCATCTGAAATACAGGCATATTTCTACACACATTTAAACTTCTTTTATTGAATGTTCTTTTTTAAGAGAAATTAAAAAAAATGTTTTTAAATAATATATACTTAATATTTGCAAAATTTTCTGCCACCATTTTATTTTGGGCAGTGTATACTCTGTCTTTCATGTTCCACACTGCTTTGAAAAAATAAAAATCTCCAAATAAAAAAAAACATACCTCAAATCAGGTATATTATCCTCATTTTAAGCAGAAAATCTGCCACTGGGTAAACAAAAATTCAAACATTTTCTTAAAAATGAGTCCCTTTTAAACAGCAACAAGTCTTAAAAATAAACAAAAATCTTGAAATTAAGTCAAACGAGCTTTTTTTCAAGCCCCCCAAAAAAACAATGCAACACAGCTTTACTTATAAATGGAATATTCTGAAATTAAGAAATCATCTCTGTGAAAATATTTAAAACAAGACATGAATAACCACACTCCCAAAAATAAATGACCCTATTTGCTGAAAATCGAGCTAATTTCAAGAAAAGTTTACTTTAAGTGTTGAGTTTTTTCTTTTTTCGTCAAAACAATTAAAATGTACTTTATACTATATATGAACAGATTGTAAATATCTCTGCTCATTTCAAGTATTTTTTTTTTCTAATCTATGGAAAAAATATTTCATAAATTCGGCAAAACAATTGATCATGTTTATCATGATACAATTTTAAGTTTAAATGTCTCCCTTATTTGAAATACAAGTTAAAACAAATTTTTAAAAATGAATTTAATGTCAGCAACATTTTCTGCTAGTGGGTTAAAAATGCATTTTTACAGTTAACCTCATGGAGCTCAATCAATCAAAACTTTAGAGGGACATTATGTGTTATTCAACGGCTCCTAGTGGTAAAAAACAACAACACTTATTCTAATAATAAACAAAAATTAATGAACTATCATATAATGATGCAAGTAGCCTAGATGGTAGGGCGCCCGCTTTGAGACTGGGAGGTCGCTGGTTCGCGCCTCGGCCGAGTCATACCTAAGAATTATAACATTGGTAAAATGGCGGCGCCCTCTGTTGGCTGCAGCTGCATCGGCTCGCTACAACGGGTCAGGTGTATCGACATTTCGTTCTGTGTACATTGTTACAAAGAATGACAATACAAAGGAAATTATTATTATTATTATTATTATTATTTTAAAAATATTTGTAAACAAGGAATTTTTATTTATTATACTTAACATAAGGCTTACCAAGAGGAGAGCTGACATAATTGTCCGCCATCTTGCTGCCACCGGTAACCTCCAAAACCAACAACCTGGCTGGTTTAAAGAAATGAGGACGAAAAGGGTGCAGTTTGGTTGCTTTGGGTCACCGTAGTTTGTATTATTTCTTGTGTGATTTTAAGCATTTGTTTTCGGTTGCACTGCACAGTAAAGTGACATCTAGGGGTCAAATATTACACAGTGTATCTTTAACTGGTTCGCGTTAGGCTCTCCTTGTTTAATTATCTTTTTAAAAAATCTCTTATTTTTATAGAGAGTTTATTGTGACTACCGTATGTATTCATGTAGGACAAACATTTTTTTAGTACCTACACAAGTACTTCAAGTTTGGGTGCGTGATATACGCTACATCATACGGGGGTATATCACCATTTTTGTACAATGATTGATCAGTCGAAAAACGTTGCTGACCACAATTGCAAAACATCGGATGCAACTACAATCGAAGACGGGTCACTGCGGTGAAAGCGCTGAATCCTTACCACTAGACCACCAGTGCTAAAGATGAAAATTCAAAAATGCAATGGATTTTATCACATTATCGCAATATTTCTACAGTACCAGAGATGAATGTTAGAGAATGGCATAAAACAGAAAGTCATCCTGAAAGATATGAATGAACACAAAAGAGCAAGACGAGGGAAACAACATTGGTGTATCGAATGACAAATCAGACTTTGAAGGGCATTCGATAGATATACTGTAAATTTTTTGTTGGTATTGGGTTATTCGGGCAGCACGGCGGCGCAGTGGTTAGCACATGTGCGGCACAGTTCATGTCTTGGGAACCTCCTGCGTGGGTTCAAATCCAGCTCCAGACTTCCTGTGCGGAGTTTGTTTGTTTGCTTGCGTGGGTTTCCTCCGGGCACTCCGGTTTCCACCCATATTCCAAAAACATGCATTTCAGGTGAATTGGCCAGTCCAAATTGTCCCTAGGTGTGAATGAGCGAGTGAGTTGTCTGTCCCCGTGTGCCCTGCGATTGGCTGGCAACCAGTTCAGGGTGTCCCCTGCCCACTGCCCGATGATTGCTGGAATGGGCTCCAGCACCCCCGCGACCCTACTGAGGATAAGCGGTAAGGCTAATGAGATGAGATGAGATGAGATTGTGTTATTAGTTTACATTTTAATAAATTTTATTAGTAATTGTCGCAAGTATTCAACCCCATTATCACTAACACTCCTCAGTTTGAGCTAAGAAAAAGTAAAACAATATTTTATACTGATTTTAATCAAAAATCAGGGGTGCAAGTTATACAAAAGTTAGCGTTATACGAGGATAAATACGGTGTATATGCAAATCTCCCTTCTGTTGGTGCAAGCAAAGAGGTAAGGATGAAGAGGTGGAGCAGCCTCATCGGCACAAGAGTGGAGAAGGAGGAGTAGCAGACAGGTTGATAAATCTTAAGCAGGCGATTGCGGAGACAAAAAGCTTTCTGTGAGTGACGACCTGAGTTAGAAGAGGGAGTGAAATGAAAACGAAAAGCAAAGGAAGGCGGGAATGTCATACGGAGAGGAAAACGCAAAAGGATGAATCAGGGGATTCCTCTTCTGGACTCCTCCCCCTTTCGGAAGCTGACATACTTTTCAAAACATCGGTTTCTTTTACCCAATAAATACATGTAATGACTTCCTGAGCACATTTTGAAAAAAAGGCAATAAATGGTTGTTGTTGACAACCATCTGGTCAGTGCTGTCCTGTCACGCTGTCAAAAGAGCATCCTTGGCTCCATCTGTATCAGCTAATGATTTAACATTATGCTCTCCCTCTACAAATTTATTCATCAACTAAATGCTCGTTTTTTTTGGACTGTTATGTCAGGAACCCTGTGGGTGAGCGAGATGGCTGATACGTATTTACTTAAAAAAAATAGTATGCTCCGGGAGCTATGGTTTTAATTTCAGTCACAGTCAAATGTGTGGCTAAACAGAAAGACAGGACAGGAAGGGAAAACAGGTGGTGAGATCTGCAGGGAACTGCGAAATGCGTGGGCATAACTTTGCACCCTGCCGAGAACACGGACGGACAGCGAGATGGTCAGCAGTGACTTTGGTGACCTTGCCTGAGGGCTTTTGAGAACGATTGCTAATGTTTATTCCAGCAAATATTTGGAAATATCACAATGTCAGTGAAAACGGTTGCAATGAATCGTCTGTTGTGTGGGAAAAAGCTTGATTGAGTCAAAACTAATTGAGATTTCAAATTTGTTCTACATCAGACGTCTCAAATTCAATTTACCGTAAATTCCGGACGACAAAGCACACCTGATTAAAAGAACAGTGCAGCGCAGGTTTAAAGAGACAGCATGGAATATTTGACCGCTAGACGTTATTGTGCAGTGCAGGCAAAAAGAAAGAAAAAAGAAAGAAAAAAGAAAATAAGAAAAAAAAAAAAAAAAGATAAAACAGGAAAGAAATAACAAAAAAGCAAAAAAAGAAAGAAAATAAAGAAAAAAAAAAGAAAAACGAGAAAAACGGGAAAGAAAAGGGTTGGAGAAAAAAAAGAAAAAAGAAGAGAGAAAAAAAAAGAAATAATTGGGGTGGGGTCCTGTAGCTGTCATGTCCTGCATGGTCGCCATGACAACCAGCTGGTCCCGCCCCTTGACACCGGCTGACACAGGTCCTAAGTACGTTTGGGATTCTTAAGGGCTGGTTTGGGGACTGCCGGTTGCTGGTTCATTGCATTGCATTGCTCTGTATTGTTCTGTTTTGTTTGAGTCGAGGAAGACCTGTCATGCCCGTTTATTTGAGTTAGTGCCTTTAAGTCTGTTTTGTGAGTATTTCCTAGTCTAAGTTTCTGATTGCCTGCAAGCCTGTTTTTGTTTTGTTTTTGTCCCTGCGTGTTGGACGACTTTTATTTACTAAATAAAAGTAACTGATCGTTACGCAATTGAGTTCACCCTTCCTGCCTCCCTGGTCCGGCTCCGTGACAGAATGAACCAGCCCTCTATCACAGCGTTGTGCTATCTATTCTTTTATTATATATAGTTTTATATATTTAATATAACGGAATATATCTAAATGTAATCTATCTAAAATATTTTATAAATCGCCATGTTTTTGTGTGTGTTATTTTGTAGGTGTCTCCGAAGTAGCTGAACCAATTTTCGTGAAAACTTACAAAGCTGTTCTCCAGGCGTCCGCGAGTGTCTTTAGCTACGTTTCATGTTAAGGCATCTGCAACAAATACCCAAAAAGTTGACTAACATCTGCTTTCGTGGTGTGTCTACCGCCCCCTGGCTGAATTGGATACTGCTATTCCCAAAAACCGACCACTCCAAACAGCCAAATGCAATCTTCTATCGGCTTCATTGCGGGGACATTTTGCTTGTGTGAAACAAATACAAAGGTCTCCATCTGCAAAGATTTTTTTCCAAAAGCACTATAATTGAGGATGCGATGAGATAGCATCCATGTAAAACTTGGGTGGGCCACACTAACATTGAGGCAGGGGATCCAAATGGCCAACTGGCCATGCGTTTAAGTCCCCTGTTCCCATGTAAGCCGACATCTACGACTAGTTTCTACCTTAGATGAGACTTCTTTATCAATAACATCTTGACAACTTCACAGCTTCAAAAAACAGGCGGACGTAGAGCATTTTTTGACTAGTTGTTTTTCTTATTTCACCAGAAAAAGTATGTGACTGTGAATATGCTTTAAATTAAAGAAAAAACACTTATAGGGATATTGTGCATTATTAGCCCCTACGAGTGGAAAACATAACATTATTCATTAAAAAAACAATATTAATTTGAATTAAAAAAAAATACATGAATTATCATATAAACGTGCATTTCTTTAGATCAAGGGTGTCAAACTCATTTTAACTCAGGGGCCACACAATAGAACTAACGTTCTCTCGGGGGCGGGACTAGTAGATTAGAAATAAAGAAAAAGAGAAAGAAATAAGAGAAAGAGAGGCAGAGAAAAGGAGAGAGGATGGGACGAAGAAAGACAGAAAGGGAGAAAGAGAGAGAGAGAAAAGAGAGAAAGAGAGAATGTGAGAAACAAAGAGATAAGAGAAAAAGCGACAGAGGGGGAAAGAAAGAGAGAGAGAGAAAGATATAGAATAGAAATGGAAATAGAAAGAGAGAAAGAGAGAAGGAGAGAAAAGATAAGAATAGAAGAGGAGAAAGGGAGAAAGAGAGAAGGGCAAAGCGAGAGAGAGAGAAAGAGAGAAAAGAGTGAGAAAAGGAAAAAAGGAATAGAGAGCAAAATAAGGTACAATGACACAGAGAGAGAAAGAGACAAATAGGAACAAAGAAGGAGAAAAAGAGAGACAAAGAGTGAAAGAGAGAGACATAGAGAGTGAGAGAAAAAGGGAGGAATAGGGAATAGAGAGAGAGAGAGAGAGAGAGAGAGAGAGAGAGAGAGAGAGAGAGAGAAATACAAGTACAGCGTTTGTGAGAGGCACCTGGCTTCGGCAACATCAAGTGGACATATTTCAACCTGCAGCTCATTTTTCTCTTGCGCTTCTCTCAGCGTTGTTTCGTGGGCCGGATTCAGTCCCTTAACGGGCCTGATCTGGCCCGCGGGCCACCTGTTTGACACCCCTGCTTTAGATAGTCGTAGGTCAAGAAATGTGCAATTATTTTCCATACCTTGAGGCTCAACTATGGGATAATATAGGGAGCTGACAAGATTCCCTGCCATCTTGCTGCTACGTGTAGCCCTCCACACCTAAAACCTTGTAAAAGGCTGGGCAAACAAGTGAATAGTAGAGGCTTGGTGACTTTAGTTCATGTAGTTTGGATTCCACTCAGTCGCTTTACTTCCACATCCTCTCACATTTAGTGACCCTATAACTGGGGTCTCCCGCCCCCCTTTCTTTGCGTTGCTGTCTCTTAGGGATAGAGATAGAGAGGAGAGGATCCTCAGTCCCCTCACTCCCTCCACCTTAGTCGCCTCTTACGACACACAGCGGACCACGGTGGGAGAATTCTCACACCTCTCTAGGGGGAGAGGGCCCCTCACCACAGGACAAGGAATGAGTGGAGAGGTGTTGTAATAGGATAGTGGGATGTTTAGACGCATTCTGAGGGATGGGCAGGGCACCCGTATGATGCGGCAGGGGTAAACCAGTGAAAGCTGTCAGGCCCTGCTGTTGAACAGAAGAGTGTGTTGTGTCAACCTGACCCGAGTGTCATGGCCGCTTTCTTGTGTCCCGTTTCATCTGGAGCGACGAAAGCATGACCAACTTGGGTGCCGAGGTGCTTTACTTGTTTGGGTGTTTGGGCATTTGGGTTGGCCATGGTCCAAAAATGTTTGTGCGTGTTTTTTGCAACTTTTCCCCTTTTTTATTTTCTTTGTTTTTGTATGCGTTCGTCTTGCTGTCGGTCACCCCTCTTGAGGGATATGACCAGGGTAGATAGATAGATAGTTTGTATTCTTCCATGTCCTCGTTAGAAGTCTTCTTCGGTTGCATGACACAATAAAGCAACATCAAGTGGTCATATATTACACACGGTCCCTTTATTGCATGTTTAGAGTAGAATTGTGTATTGAGCTTAACCCGGATCATGCATGTTAACTAATAAAAATAGTCACACATATCTATCAGAATTGTCATGTAGCTATTTTCATAATCGTCTACTAAACAGACTTGCTGCATCTTACAGAGTTTATCAGATTCAGATTCAGATTCAGATCTACTTTATTGTCATTCTAGTACACGTGTATACAGAACGAAATGTTGATGCATCTGACCCCCACAGTTTCCTTGAATGTACAGATATAAATAAAGTTGTATTGTATTTTGGCTACGTATAGTATTTTACCATAGTGCAAGAAGAGTAGCTAACCAGATGTGCAAAATGGGCAGTCAGGTTAACAAGTCAGGTACACAGTAACATTAACACTGTAACAATAACGCTGTAATTAGTAATAGTGCAGAGAGCAATGTGCAATGAGTGGCAAGCTATAAAAAACTGCCAGGGGGACTTGACTATTGGATTTTTTTTTGTCAAAATGGGATTTTTTTTTTTTTTTTTTTTTTTTAATAGGATCTTTTTCAAATCAAGCATTGCAAAACATAGAATAGTACATTATGTGGTCAAAGTCAGCATAACCCTGTCATACATAAAGACGGGTATCTTGTTTCACAATTACTAGGCAGATTATCAAAAAATCAAAACCAGTTTGCGAATTAGGTTAGAAATCGCAGCAAAATAAAAATAAAAACAAAAAGAAAAAAACATTGATTTGTTAGCTGTGTGCCGGTCGCTTCTTAATACCGTATATGCATAAGCATTTACAGTATGTTTAAACAATAACTTGCAAACGCCAAATAATGACAGTTATTATTCATTTGCACTGTACACTGGCTATTTATCACATGACAGTACACTACAGTGCATGGGGCACTCTATGCAAAATCATACACGATGCAAGGCGAACGGAAAAGAAAAGAAAACAATCTGTTTTAGCTCTTCCCTGCCTGTATTGCAACATTAGCCAGTTGCTACAGGCGCAATCTTTTCCTCAGCAATCCAAGCGAAGGAAAAGCAAAAGTCAAAGAAAACACATGTGTTGCCGGCCGTAGCGGCGGCTTTAATATTCCACACGTTGCCAGAGCGCAAAGTAAGCCCATTAATCATGTTTGTGAATGTCTAATCGCAACGTTATTTGCAGTGCTGTTTCATTTTCACGGCTGTCTGCGAGATTTATAATGGCGTTTGGGTGGAGAGGTGCACATAATGGTAAAAGTGTGTACGGTTCTGAGTGAGCGCTAGCTAGCCAGTGAGGGAACACTTGCTAGCCTTTCACCTTGAAGAGGGAAAATCCCTCGCCGTGATTGTGCAGCCATGATGATTTTTTTTTCTTTTATTTAAAGAAATGATCGGAGTATCAGAGCTGGTTATCACAAACTTATTGAGGTTTATGATTACAATCGTACAAACAATTGTTAGCTTAAGTTTGGTGTGTTATTCCTGTACTTGACCAAACCACAAAAATCTTTTTCACCATTTGGAAAATAGATCTTCTCATTTTAATGAGACGCTGTCTGATATTTGACCACTAGATGTTGCTTGCACGCTACGGACTTTCAAAGTGACGAAACCGCACCAATTTTCTTTCCATTGTTTTTGTTGAGCCTTTTGCAAGGTACCCTTAGTAGCAAGAATCATGTCCGCTCCTCCTGATGAGTATAATGCTATGTAAAAATACAGATTTCTTGACCTATGAGCAATGTTGCCTCTAATTTTCCACGGGTCTGAGCATTCACACAAAGTCGGTGAGCAACGCTTGAAACAACAGTGAGCAACCATAATCCCAAGTGTGGCAAGATAATTAATTATCAAACATGTCCAAAACGTGACATCAAGTTACATTTTGCTGAGTTTCCGGCAATGCAAAATTATTTTTCTCTTTTGAATGAATTTACTCATGTACTATTGCAAAGGTTGTACGGCCTACAGACGTCGTTTGTTCTTACAATTCTTTCACAAGATATCCATTTCTTTTTATTTCCTGATATCTTTTGTCCCATAATATTAACATTTTTGGGGGCTTATATAGTGGGTTGTAAGATACAGAACTATACTTAATCACATTTTTTAGTGGAAGTACAATGTTGGCAACAAGATTCACTTGATATAATTGGAAATTATTTGAACTCAACACAAACTTTTTCTTCTTTTTTCCGTGTTTTTTTCCCCACTTTTTTTTAAATTCCTTTAAAAAAAATCTCATTGTGTTTATTTTTTCCGAGCTGTTACTTTTTTCTTTTTGTTCTCTAATTACTTTTTTCCTACATTTCTTTCTTTTCTTTTTTTCTGGCTTTTTCTAAATTCTTTTTTCTTTTTTTCTCTTCCTTTTGTTTCTTTTTTTCTCAGCTTTTCACAACTTTTTCATTTTAGTATTTTTTTTCTTTTTTGTTCCATTCCCCCATTCCTTTAAGTCATTTTGTACATAATTTTACATAATATTTGGTCATGTTCGGATTTACAGAAGCAAAAACAACCTGAAGAGCCGTTTAGGACCAGAAAAAGCCGGTTCCTTTTGGTGAGCTGAGCCGAAGAAGCCGATTCTCGACAAACTCTACTGACTTTACTTTTCAACTTCGTTCGACATTGACTTCAAAATACCGCATTTAGGACACAACGTCAGGGGAACCCGTGTATTTTTACTTTCATGCACTGCAAGTTTGACTTAAGTCGCTTCTTGATTAGTAATTTTGAGCCCGCATTTTTGCGCGCTGGCTAGATTTTCTTGTGCGCTGAGAATGTGCGAGCAGTGCGCAATTGCGCACGCGCGCAGCTTAGAGGGAACACTGCCTACGAGTATTTTAAATCATGCATGTTCATATAGTTTTTTTATAAATGCAAATCAATATGTTTTTTTAAGGAATTAAGTTTTTTTTTTTTTACCAGTAAAAGTGGAAAGTGGTTCCTAGACAAAAAGAAACCACACATCATACATTATACTGCAAGTGTGCAGAAGATGGTACTAACACACTATAAATAATCAAGAAACAATCAACATTGAGCATTCCTTGACCAACAACAGAGTGCCCCCTAAGGCCAGTTGAGGTACCTGTGGACATGTTCTTAAAATCGCTCACCAATGCTGGGTTATTGTGATTTTCTAGTAAAATGTTTATTTGTTGTTTGACTGAGTCTATTTAACCGGATCTTTACTTAACTTAATAATAACATAATAATAAATCATGAATTATTGTTTTAGAATTTGAAATAAATAAATTCCAGTTCATATGCTTTATGGACTAAAACAATATATTCAAGTATTGATAATTATTTTCAAGCAATTGATTAAGATAATACAATGCCAATCTATTTATTTATTAAACACATTTATTAATTCATATATTTATTGATTTATTTTAAAGCAAATACAACATAATATATTTGAAATTATGGGTTTCATAAGGTAAATGAGCAAAAAAAATGAGTTTTTAGCTAGCTATCCGGATACTTTGTTAGCTTTGTAGCTAGCTATTTTACTACATTTTCAGCTATTTAGCAAAGTATCGATCTAGGTTTTTACATTTTTCACATGCTATGTAGCTCACATTTCGTCTTACTTTTCTGGTTTTCAAGCTACATTTTGGCCCTTTCTAGCTAGCTATTGAGCTACTTTTTTTAACTTTCTATCCCGCTATTTAGTGGGCTTTTTATTATTTTAGCTTTCTATCCACCTCACTTTTACTTTTTTACCTATTTACTTTTCTCGCTAACTATAAAGCTACTTTTTAACTATTTAGCCATTTAAGAAATTCATATTAAACTGGGTGCCCATTGTGCTGATTTGTAAAGAAAAATGTAGCTTTCAGCTTGGGAAAGGTTGGAGACCCTGTTCTAGAGAATACCAGCGCCGGGCACTAAAGCTTTAAAAATATGCTCAGTATCAGCCCAATATAGATCAGTACCTTGTATTTTTCATGTCCATCCCTTAATCAGTTACAATTTTATACATTTAAACATTTCCGATTACAAATTGGTAGATGGTTAATGATACGTCAAGGCTAAATTTGAAATTTTCTGCCACTTTGAATGAAAGACAGCAAAATCCTTTATTTACAGTTAGCAATTCCAAAACCTTTGACTTAAACGTTTTAACTAAAAAATTAGAATAATTTGTGACCATGCATCGATCATTAAGGGTTATTTTATCAATAATGTTTTAGTTCTTATGATCAATCACATAAATCCCTCATTCTTCTGCTTCCAAAAGTTCCACATATGAAAAGAGAAATATTGATCTGTTTTGTCTGACTTGCTTAAAGGTCGGCCCGAAATTAATGACCATGATAATATGTAAGCTCCAAGGCGAGACCCGCAGTGAACGCCCGCTGTGTAATATTTACAGGAATGGATACGGAGACTGATTGCTGTATGCATGTAATTGTTTCTGCGCCTTTGCTTGGCAGCCTTCATTTAGATGAAAAGTGTGTAAGACTTTACAGTTGTTTTCTCTTTCTTTGCCCAGAATAAAGTTCACGTATTGGATTTAAAATGAATTGTGAAATAGAATAAAAACTGTAAAATTATTCTTGATTTTCATTACCTGGGAGGTCGGTGGTTCGCGCCCCGGCCGAGTCATTCCTAAGACTTAAAAAGTGGTCGGCGGCGCCCTCTGTTGGCTGCGGCTGCATCGGCTCGCTACAACGGGTCAGGTGCAATCGACATTTCGTTCTGTGTACATTGTTACACAGAATGACAATACAAGGAAATTATTATTATTATTATTATTATTATTATTAGTTCTTGCGCTGCAACGACTTGTAAATGAAAATAAATAAAAAAACAGTGGACCTCTTATATTAAGATATATTTGACGCTACTCTGTGGAATATGTAAGTTTTTCTGTCCCTTTATTTCCCCCACTGTACAACATCAACAACAAAAATATTTGTGTGCCCCAAAATATAAAGTTTTCTGTGTTCGAGTGTAATGTAAGTGCCTCGATCTTCTGCGAAATGCCTGTCTTCAATTGGTTGACGTCTTGAAGATGCTTGTCTGCCATTGGTTTGCATCACAGCATCATGTAAATGCCAATATGGTATTGGCTGAGCTCCATCCCACAATGCTCCCTTTCTCTCCGTTCAGTTCGGAATCGTTTGTACTTTGTAAATATGTGATTATTGCTAGTTAGTGCGATATTGTTTTTGTTAACCATGGGTCTTTAGACTTGCAACGCTGGTAATGGGAGAAGCAAGAGGATGATAACCTCTGGAATGAAGCTTAAGAAAATACAAAATAAGAAGCAGACAATTACATCACCCTTGCTGCGGAATACGGCAGTAATCAAACAATGATTGGTACAATTATTAAGATTAAGAAGGCAACTAAAGTTATGGAGTTACATTTATTACATGTCGGATGACCTATAAAAACGAAGAGACTCCTTTAATGGACCAAAGAAAAAAAAATGCTTGTGATACATTCACCCAACAAAGAATTTCTTTATCAGGTATGGCTCATACTAATATTTTACTGTCATAGAATTAATATTATGCCCCCCCCAGTGAGGTCGACTGCAGTATAAAATAAACTTGTACCAAAAAAAAATCATTAAAATGCCATTTTATCAGATGATTGTAGTAACCATTTAGCCACCATGCCCTGGGCTATATGTAAAAATTTTAGCCCAACCTATTCTCGACATGGCAACTGTAAAAAAAAAAAAAAAAAAAAAAAAAAAAAAAAAAAAAAAAAAAAAAAAAAAAAGGGAAAGTTGACTGTGAGGGCCGAACTTGCAGGAGAAGTGGAAATTGGAGTATTTTTTCACTGAAATGCAAAACAACTACGTCCACCTGATTTGTCAAAAGACTGGCGGTTTTCAAAGAATATAATATTAAAACTACCAGATGAAACATGCTGATGACAAAAAGGGAAGCAACTGTAAGCTCTTTTAACGTTACAGCAGTGCTTTTTTTTACAAGATCCTGCTAGTCAAATAAAAATGTTACGAAGGCCAGCTATGAGGTCGTTATGCCCATCGCCAGCACTGCAAACCTTTCATCGGTTTTCAGGACCCAAAATTAGCCATTCTTTCAAGTTTAGAAGAAATTGCACATGGAACATCTTATTTAAAAAACAGACCAGACATTTAGAATCTCGACGTACAAGTCAAAGGTAGAGTCTGAGTTATCATTTTTCAGATTCCTCTTAAGTCACGTGACTTAAAGGAACAGTGTGGAAAATGTAGCACCTCCCAGTGGTAAAAAATGCAATTCATTAAAAATGTATATTGATTTTAAAAATGAACATGAATATATGACATTCATTTTTTTAAATTACTCGTAGGTTGAGAAACATGTATTCGTTTTACATAATATGAGGCCCCACTGGAGGGAGCAGACATCATTGTCAGAAATCTTGCTGCTATCGGTACCCGCAAACCAAAAACCTTGCTAAAGGCTGGGTAAAAAAAGAGGAAAATGGTGTGGTATGGTCAACTTTGAGTCATCGTAGTATGTATTCTTCTTGGTGACTTTTAGCACTCGTTTTAGGTTGCAAGACACCATACAGCAACAGCTATTGGTCAAATAATAAACAATGTCCCTTTGAGTCTCAAACATCAGTCACTGTCAGCACATCAGGAATGCATCATTGATGTGTATAGCCATCAATGGCATTTAAAATGTTTAAAAACATATCTTAAACAAAAAAAAAAATCTGAGACTTTCGATGCCATGGCCATAAAAGCTTCACCCTTTTGTGAGTTGGAAAAACCCACACACAAAAACATGACACAGCTGCTCATTGCATTAGTGATGCTAACTAGTGCTACATGAGTGCTGCCCCAGCTGACAAATGACAAACAAACTGCCGAATTTACCGGGTCATGGCGATTGTGTGCAATGGTGCCGGTTGCCATGGCGACAGTGAGTCGCCTTACAGACGAAAAGACCGTTTCGACCCAGAGATTAGATCAGTAATGAGAGAATGGGAAGGCGCAAGGCGGGAATCGGGAAACGCGGTTAGCGTGAGGATATACGAGACAGAAGGCTATCGGATGAACATAAATGGGAAGTGCAGTAAAACAGTGGTGGAAAACCACCTGGTCGCGGGCCGGTACCAGGACTTGGGTGGATAGGTACTGGGAAGCACAGGTGCGTTTCATGATATCCGCGTGGCCCAGCACCCCAGTGAACCTTGTTAAGGTAAGCGGTTCTAAAAATCTATCCATCTATCAATCAATCCATCCACCCAAACACATCTATCTATCCATCCATCCATCCATCCATCCATCCATCCATCCATCCATCCATCCATCCATCCACCCACCCATCCATCCATCCATCTATCCATCTATTTTAAACCCGTCTATCCATTCTAAATATGTCTGTCTGTCTGTTTGTCCATTCAAAATCTGTCTGAATATTCTAAACCTGTCTTTTTATTTTAAACCCGTCTTTCTGTTCTAAACCTGTCTGTATGTCTGTCTGTCTGTCTGTCTGCCTGCCTGCCTGCCTGTGTATTCTGAAGTTCTGTTTGCCTGTCTCTTCTAACTTTGTCTGCCTGCCTGTCTGTCAGTCTGTCTATTCTAAATCTGTCTGTCTGTTCGTCCGTCCGTTCATCAGTCTGTTCGCCAATCTATTTCTCCATCTATCTACCGATCTAACTATCTATGTATATACTGTATCTAAATATCTATAAATGTGTGTGTTTGTGTGTATGTGTGTGTATGTGCACATGCGTATGTGTGTTTGTATGTGACTCATATGCTCTGAAACGGCAGGACGATTTTTTGTGAAAATATACACAGTTGTACTTTAGGCCTCTGGGAGTGTCTTTAGCTAGGTTTCTTGTCATGATGCCCCAAATGAATACCAGCAGAATTGATAAACACCGGCTTTTGTTGGGTCACTTACACCCACTGTTGGCCAAATTAGCCACTGAAGCTCCAGACCACCAACCACTCCAAGCTGCCGAATCCAATTTTTTATCAGGCTTGTAATGCTTGGCCAGTTTGGTTGTTCTAATATATGTCGTACTGTAATTGTTGTTATTATCGGTATTATTTTAGAAAAAGTACAATATGTTTTATGCAGCCCCTGGGCTAGGTCATGAATATATTGTCAATGAGCTGTGTGTCCGTGATACAGAAAAGATTGCCGACCACTGCACGAACACACAAACATTTAAAAGAACCAAAACCTCACAGTCAAATCGCGCATGCTAGTTTTGTTCTCCAGCGGTGGTCAGCCAATGTGCAAAGGCAAGCAGAGCTCATTACCCGAGACTGTGAGCCATTTACGGACCATCCCACATTTCTTAATGCTTTTTGTGTGTACAAAGGCTAACTACACACATTGATCTCTCAAAGCTGGAGCTTTTCCTACTCAGTCAGTCTTAACAACGAAGAGAAAATGTGAAGGGGAAAAAAAATCAACAATTTTGCCGGAAACACTTTGAAATGACGCAACAATGGCATTTGTGCGTGAATCATCCACACAAAGGAGAGATGACATTAAGTCAAATTAGCTTCCTTTTCCAGCTCAAATGAGCTTTTTATTTATTTATTTATTCACTATTCAGGGCTATTAAGGGCATATTGTATCCTGAGGCACACAATTAATTAACTGGTGCTGCCTCACAATTGACTTTTTTTTTTTAAAGCACTTGGCCATCCTGGGTTCATTTCAACAATACATTTTTGCCTCTGCCAGCATCCTCTTTCACCTCAAGACAAAAAATGTATTTTTTTATGGCAGGAGTATCCAAATACATTTGAATATATTTAATAATAATAATGTACTTTCAATGATTCAATTTAAAACTTATTGTCCACAATTCGTACAAATTCGATTACCAAAAGAAATTCGGACCATATTATGATTCCAACCTTGTGAAAACCTTGTAAATATTTTAAAATATATTTAAAATTACTGAGGAAAATATTAACTAATAGAAATAAAAAAACGTTTAGTCATCTTTCACTGAGGATTTTCATGAAAAGGAAACAAAGTTTGATTTCAGATTGCAGGTCTAGCAATTGCCCAACTATAAATATTGTTATATATATATATATATATTTATATATATATATATATATATATATATATATATATATATATATATACATATATATATGTATATATTATATATATGTATATGCACCCTGCGATTGATGTTAAAATGCATACTTATGCTAATTTAACATGGAATTGGGTTTGAAATCAGTGTTTATGTTACATAAAAGTAAAACAAAAAAATCTAGCACAAACCTTGAATCAAAACAGAGTACTTGCAGTACTTTTCATTGAACATTTTCTTATAGAAAAAAAAGAGTACACATTGTACAACCTACGATTGGGAGTTATGGTAATACGACCACTTCTTCTATTAATACTTCTTTTCAAAATCTTTTTAGTTGCAAGTTGCATCTGTTCTCTATGAACTTTGGCGACATTAAGCCACATTGTAAGAGCTTTTAGGAGTGTTTAAGAGGGGAAAAAGGAAAAAGAAACAGGAGCCTACTAAAAAAATATCAAGTTAATGGTAAAACACTATACTTTAATTCAATTTTGAAAAACTTAAAGGAATATTCAATGCATTTAAAGAGGAAGTCAGCCATGTTGAAATGAAGCTAATAGGACATTGTGTATAACATAGTGGTCCCTATTAGTAAAACCAATGTAATTCTATTTAAAAAAAAATGCCTTACATCATCGGTAAACATACACAAACTATTATACAAATGAGCCATTTTTAAGAATATTTGTAGGTTGGAAAAATTGAATTCATTTTACATAACAAAAGGATTATACCGAGGAAGCCCACATGTTTTTCCGCTACTACAGGTACCTTTAAAAACAAAAACATTGTGAAAGGCCGGACAAAAAGAAAATTTTCTGGTCCTTTGTAGCACTAGTTTTCGGTTGCAAGACATAAAACAGCAACATCTAGTGGTCATATATTATGCAGTGTCAATTTGTGAGACATTATGTTTTTAAACTTCTTTTCAGTAAGCTAAACAAATATGTTTAGATCCAAAATGATAAAAACTAAATAATTGAAAAAAGAATCCTAAGAATATGAACAAAAAAACATCAAATGTGTCAGGGTTCTTAAGTGGGGATAGCAGGTTTGATTCCCGGCTCCTCCGTGTTATGTGTCGAAGTGTCACTGGGCAAGACACTGAATCCCTAATGCGCCCGATAGCAAGTAGCTGTCTTGCATGGCTGACGCTATTATCGTTTAGTTAGTGTGTAAAAGGGAAAAGTGTGAAGCACATTGTAAAGCGCTCTGGGAAGTCTTCATTGACTTGAATAAGGCTATATAAACGCAGAGCATTTAATTAACTGCTAGCTATGATTTTACAGTTGTTGTATTTAAGGGCCCGGTCACACAGCCGTTTGCGGCTGAATCACGGCCAGAAATTTCTGCCTGTGAAGCAGACGCTGTTGGACGCTTTGAGATCGCCATACAGACGAGATACAGCAGTGCTTAACACGCGGTCGGAAATTCACGCGCGGTTGGCAGCGCGAAAAAGTTTTGCGCTGCTCACTACTTTAGAGCACGGGTACACAGCCTTTCACGGGTGTATCGAGGCTGAATCAGACACTGTTGGGCGCTGTTGGACGCTTTGAGACCGCCATATAGACGAGATACAGCAGTGCTTTACTCGCGGTCGGAAATTCACACGCGGTAGGCCGCGCAAAAGAGTTTTGAGCTGCTCAAAACTTTGAGTACGTGTTAACCGTGGGCGGCACACGAGGTAATGACGCGGAAATGACGCGGAACGACGTGCTCTGGCCGCGGCCAGGGCGTGGTTACACATGAGTAGGATGGGAAATTTCAGCGGGTAATCGTGGGTGGAGCATGGTAATAGCATGTTCTGCGCCTGTATTGCGGTGTTATTACGTGAAATTAGCGTGTTACGCGTGTGACGGTCAAACGCCTCTCCCCGTATATACAGCGCGATTTGCCGAGCACACGTCAGTCAAGGGGTGGACATGGATCTCCGTCACCGTAGTGACCTCGTCTTAATCCAATTTTATTTCTTGACATTTATTTTCAATTCATAACAAGATAATAAAATCAAAATGAAAAACTATTACATTAATAATAACATATTGGCTTCTTCGGTGCCATAGCTTGAAATCTTGATCTTCACAGGACTGTGTCTTGAGCGGTTATGATTTCTACAGCCCGGTGTTATGCCGAGAAATGCATCCCTGCCGAGATTTGCATCCCCTCGCTACTACAACCACTTTTACCTCGTTTTATCTCACTTTTATATCACTTTTAGGGAATGTAATGGCGAACATATAACCAAAACCACTTTGTCTTGCATTTGTTGGGAATGTAATACGACTTAAACCATTCCGTCTTTGTTTTTGTTGTGAACGTAATCGAACGGTAATGCACACCGTATATAAAATCCTCCCCCCCTCGCGTGAACGCGCATTCTGCTGCGCTTCCAACAAAAGTGATCGTATTCTATATAAAACGCTTATTAAAACAATAAAGCGAGCTAATTATAACAATTGGGAGATCCTAGTCTGTATAACGCGTTTATTTAAACAATAAAGTGCGATTGTATTCTACAAAATGCGTTTGTTAACGCAGATGAAAAAGTCACCAACGTCAATGCACGCTTCCAACAAAAGCGATCGCAGCAGAATGCGTAGGAGTCGGATTTGGGCACAACACCGGCTCGGGAGCTTTTATACCCGTGGTCCACACGAGAAAATGACGCGGAAATGACGCGATGAGGAAGCGGAACAGTCGCCGGTGTCTGTTTTGCGGGCATACCACCGATGAACAGCGGGTTGGCCAATTTTGCGCATTTTCCATCGCGGGCAACCACGGGCAAAAAAAAACCGCAAAATTTTACCCGCGATACAGATGCAAACGGCTGTGTGACCGGGCCCTAAGTGTAGCTATTGTATTTACCCTCCAAATCCGATCGTTCGTCCTTCACGATAAAAACACACCACAAAAACAGGGAAGAGTAAAGGTTATCTCAATACAAATGTCCAAGACCAAGACTTCAAGCTTTTACAATTGTTGGCAAAAGAACAAAACAAGTATACTTCTTCCGGATGATACCTTGATTTTGTCCATAACAGAAAATCAACAATTAGATTGTGATCTCATTTTAAGGATGCTCCTCAAGCAACGCTAGTGATTAACAAAGGTGTTAACAAAGCAGACTGATGAATGTGTAAGTGCTTGAACGGGCCGGGATGATGTTGAGACACAAATTACCTCTCAGTAAATCACTGTCATGTTTGCAATGCGAAGCAGTACGACAGTTAGCTTCAGGGTACAAGCAGCCCTTTGTGTTAATATTTCAAATACAGACATGGGACATTTCATTAGGTACCGCTTGCATTTTGCATTGTGGTCAAATACTTTCTTTGCGTTTAAAGCTGCTTGACTTCTTTCCATCCTCCCTGGCAAATGAGCACTATTACTATTAACGACTCTTTTCATTTATGAATGCAGATGAGACTAAATGCATTATGAATCAAAGGAGGCGTCTAAAATAGCTTCTCTCAAGCCTTAAGGGCTCGAGACTGGTCATTCTTTCCTGGAGACACATGGAATTCAATAAATAAACTACGTTTTCCTTTTAAATAAGCAAGCGATATTTGTTTTTTTCCCTTTTCAAGCACTGGATTTGAGATTTTTTTCTTTTAGAAAAAGGGTTCAATTTTCTTGATACATGAAATAAATATGTGGTAAAAAATTACTTATCCATAAAAAAAGTAACTAAATTTTTGAAAGTTGGCCTTGAGCACAGTGCAAACTGATGCTGGTGAAAAAAACATTTTTTATGGCTCTGAGGCATAGGAATGGTCACTGAGGACAACCGCGGCATCGAAACAACAACAACATTTTAACACTAATCCCTCGCAGATCACCATTTTCATCATGCATAGTGTTCTGCATCCTGATTGGCTAAACAGTCCCTAAGAGTGTAGGCATTGGTAAAAATAAATAGATGGATGAAATGTTTTAAGATATACATTGTACAGTTTTTTCAATTGTTGAATGAATATTTGTTCCTGTAAAGGGGATATGTTCTTTCATTTCATTGTAATCGAGTATCTGATTGTAAAATCATTGAAAAAAGTAGAATTTTTTTACTTCACTGATATTGCCAATCTCTACTTATGGAATGTAACCCAAGCGATAAGCAAGGGTTCACTGTACATTATTTTTCATCATATGTATATACTTTACTATCACGGGCAGCATGAGGCCCACTGGCCATAGTTTGCCCACGACTGGACCAGCCGAGAAGGGAAAAAAAGAAAAACTACACTACAGTGAAGACAGACTACGTATGTATTGCAATTTCATTCTTCGATTGAGCACTTCCTCACCTTGTCACTTAATGCAACATATTAATTACTGTAGCAATGGAAACGTGAACAGATGTCAACGTGCTGTGCTCCACAATAATGCTAGCCAATATAACACAGCAGATCAGCTTAGAATTTCAAAATACTGACATACTGATTTGAACAAAATTGCATCATAAAATTACATCACATTAGTTAAAAGGTCAGAAGCGCCTATTCACAAGTTATTTTTTCAAAGGAAAAGCAAGGTTTCAGATAGATGTTACAGACAATTTTTGCATATATCCTTGAAATATATTGCAAAGTAAAATGTAGCAGCCCATATAATAAGCTTGGTTGATTTGACCCACTATGAGTAGTCACCTTGTGCCACTTGCACCGGCTAGCTAGCAACGGGCTTCAGCTAGTAACTGTCAGCCTTAACACAACTCAGAGTTGCTCAGCAATCAATGCATTTGTGGCGGTCTTTAAAGTAACGTATATTTCAGGAAAAATCTTACATGCTAAACTGTGATAAATTAAACAAATAAAGATATGACTCGCATGTTTTTTTTCATAAACAAAGTTGTTGATGGATTGATTAAAGACGGGTACAGCTAAATAGCAAATAAAGTTTTCCCCAACAATGAAAAAAAAAGAAGAAAGAAGTAAATTAATGCAAAATATCACTGTGTTCATGTGAAATTGGATTGTTTCTTTTCGAATATATTTTTTTATTTTATTTTCTCAATGCTCGCATATCCCCACTGTTAAAAATCCAATCAAATGTTGAGGAAAATATATAGTTGACAAGATGATATAACCTAAAATAAGAAAAATAATACTTTGAGCAATATTATCTGCCAAAAGACATTTGTGTGTGGTATAGTTAAAACACATTGATGATAACTATAATGTTTTTGTTTTTACAAGCATCCTATGTTTTTATTTAGATTTTTGAGATTAATACAATACATGCTCTCAAAATTACGCATATTTTATATTGGACGGAAAAATGCAGCCAACAGATCTTTTGTTTTGCAGAATATATTTTTTTTTTCCAGTAACCTGTTTTTTTTTTAATTATTATTTGTGGGTCAACACAACAAATGCTTTCGGAATTACATTAAAAATTATTTTTATATTGTTTTCATTTTCAGACAGAATAAAACAGCCAACATAACTTTGTTTTTGCATTCAGTAAAAAAATATTCATAGGAATCTTTGTGGTCAAAACAAAATTGACTCTACTAACTAATATTTTAATACCATATATTGGCCCAAAAACAGCCATCATGCCTTTTGTTAATAATTGGAACATTTTTTTAAATTGCACAGATTTAATATTGGACAGAAAAACAGAGCCAAAAATTGTTCTTTTTTTTTGGCAGTATAGTAAAAGGAGTATTTATGATACCGGTAATTGTAAAGCTTTTTATTTATTTCTCCCCAGGTTCCTGTGTTTCATTTTAATTTTGAAGTTTAACACAACAAGAGCCAACATAACTTTTGATTTGCATTCAGTAAAAAAATAATAAAATAATCAAAAAAATATATATTAAAAAAAATCCCTATACATATATATATATATATATATATATATATATATATATATATATATATATATATATATATAATTTTGTTTTTAGGGTTAAGACAATAAATGCTCTCAAAATAACATTTAGAATCACTCCTGATTTTATTATTTCACTTTTCTATCGGACATAAAAATAAATATATCTTTTGATTTGCAGTGTGGCAAAAAAGGTTTTTTTTTTTGTTTGCTTTTTTAACTACTATGTCGTAGTTTTTATTAAAAATGTTGGAGGGTCAATTAAAACAATGCTCTTGAAATTAAATTAGAAACATTGTTTATTTTACTTTTTAGCTATTCTATTGGACAGAAAAACAGCTGATTACCACAATGTGGTTATAAGAAACACTGCCTGTTTGTTTTGTTATTTTAAAACATTGTTCATTTGATGTTCAGTAATTTATAGTGTTGTTTGTTTAAAATACTTATAATACTTTTAATATTAAAAAGATATAAAAAAATAAGCCCCATAAATTTGGGATGTTGCTCTCAAAAATCAGTCACTTATCGTCAAAGCAGTTCTCCACTAGAGGCCAATTTTTCATTGAGACTTGAAATGAGGCAGCTCTTAAAAGATGTACTTGGTTTCCCCGCTTCAAAATATAGTGGGCAGAGAGACAGAGACTCAAAGACACAACCATTTGCAGACAAACAATTAAAAAGTCCATTCAACACAATACATCAGCTTAAATTGCTTCATTTGGCATCACAAAGAAAGATATGCTATTGCTCTTCTCATAAGCTTTTGTAGCAGCTGTGCTTTAGTGGCTATGTTTAGAGATGAGAGTGCAAAATCTACCTCAACTTCAAAAGCAATTTGAATGTTCACGCGAGTGATGACGTAGACGCCGCAAAGTGGCACGCTGCATGTTGTATAACACAGCCAGATGGTTTTGCTGCGAAGGCCTGCCAAGACACTGGCAATCACACGCCTGTGAAGAAAGCGTCTTTCAATATTTTTCCTGAATAGATCTACAAAACGGAAACGAGCCTGCAAAATCGGTGGGATGATTTTTTTTTTCCAATGAAATATATCGTTTGGCCACGACAGTATTTCCTGACTATTTCGTGGATCAACTTTGCGTCCTCAGTGCAATGAAATTACAAAGTCAGTACGCTCTAACCAAAGGTAAGATAGGGCCTAAAGAATTCAGCCTGACTCAACCAGAGTCGCGGGTATATAAACCTGAACCCGCCCAAACCCGACGGACTAACTTTGATTTGACAAACAAGCCCAAAATAAGCCCAAAGCTATCATTTGCCGCCAAAGTAGGCAGGAAACTCTTTTGGTTATGCGTACTTTAGCGCCAAAATGTGCGTTTCGGTTGAACTACGCATCTTGGGGTATTCCTGGGGCTGAGTCCCTTAAATCAAGTGTGCACTGCCAGTTCAGCGGCAAAATGACCGGTTTGGCGCCAAAATGGGCATTGTGTTGACGTACAGCAAACAAAAGTGAAACCTGGACTAAATGGCACCGCATAAAAAAAATAATATTCTGCAGATTACAATCTGCAAATAGTGAAATATTTGACCAAAAAAGCAGAAGTAAAGTTTGTAAAACGAGTAAGCTATTGGCAAGAAGCAGAAATGAAGTCTGACGTGAGGGAAGTGGAGGGAGGAAGCGGCGCGTCTTCTACCCCAACACAGAGAATGAAATATGCTTTGGATTTAGTAATAGTTTGGTAAGCATTTTATTTATCTAAGCTATTACTTGAGTACATGCTGTGAAGATACTTCACGATGAAGAAAAAAAAAAAAAACGGCGGGACTTAATGATTGACATTTTAATCCCGGGTTTGAGTCGGGTTCAGGCCCAGGCTCAAGATATTATTTCCAACTCAAACCAGAAAACTGCCTTATTTCTTGGGCACTGATTGGAGCAATCTGAATTTATCGTTTAGACTTCTACTTACATACAAATAACCCCGTGTACATGCCGCATAGGATGAAGTATTCTAATTGGAGGGAGGACGGGAAAACACAAGCAACACTATCATGCAAAAACACATCATTTTCCCATTAGCTTTGACATTTCATAAAGTATGCTTCCAGTCATGTCACTCACTAAAATCAATAAACAACCTTGTTTGTTTGTTCTAATAGTGTGATCCATTGCTGTGTCCTATTTACAAGTTGTGTTTGTACGTGGCTTACCAGAAGCCTGGATTACACTCTACATGAATGGATACAACTGTTGCATTTTTGCCATCAGGACAGAAAATAAAATGGATATGTCGCGGAAATTAACCATAACCGATGAGGGTTTCGAGCAAATAAGGCAGGGTTGGCATGTATCATACATTTCTGTTCTACAACAATACTTCAACGTATCAAAATATTCTGAATGACAGAACCCCAGCGTTCACAGTAATGCGCACAAGTAAACTGATTGTTTTACGTGTTAAATTGTATATGCTCTTCAAGTGTTTGTGAAACGGATTAACTGTGTTTTGTTTTGACTCAAAACCAAAATTTTGATTTAATGTAACTTGCACTCGAAAAACAGTTTCGCCAAACAACATTGTCAAACAAAATATAAAACATAGAGAACTCAATTCTACTTGCTAAATGATTCTGTAATACTCAATACACTATCAATCACAGAAACACAGCCTACAAGAAAGATTACTCTTTCATTTGATACCACACTTGCAGAAATATAAATTCTTATCCCATTGACAGCACATTATGCTCGCTTTATGACTATTTTGTTCTTAATATAGGATTTTTTTGGGATCAGAAAACATGTTTGTAAAAATAGCAAAGCTGTCTACAGTATTTCTAATTTTAAGAAATATTATCTACCAAAATTAGAATTAAAAAAAAAAACTAAATAACAAAATTGATCTAGCATCTAATGGACAATGTTGCCTATCTTAAATTGTCTTATTTTTTTGTAGAAAATAAGATAAAATATCTCAATATAAGAAAAAGTAACTTTTCTCTTCTAAATTCATTTTTGAAGATTATACACTTTGAAACCACGGCACAGTATTTTAAACTAGATTTTTTTTGCACCATCAAAATGGCACTTTTCAATAGTGTTGAGCATTTGACATGCTAAAATGACAATACATTGCATTCCATTCTATTCTATAAAATATTGCTAATTCTAATATATTTCATCTTGTTTTAAACTAGTTTAACTTGTATTTTTATCCAGTAAAAGAAGAAAAAAAAAAACCAAGCAAAATTAGCTTATCTAGCAGATGCTATATCGTTCTGGTCATTTTAAGTATTTTTTTAACAATCAAGTTTATTAAATATTTCTTTAAGATCGTAAAATAATTCACAATTTACAAGAAAAGAAGATGTTACTTATTTTAAGAATTATTCTTTTCTCGGAAACAAGACAGAATACCTTATAAGAAAAATAGTGTAAACTTATTGAACATGCTCTGCCGATGGGGCAAGAATTACATTTTACATTTTACATTTAAGGACTTTCACGTTTTTTATTGCACAAGAAAGTGTCTCTGACTTAACACCTTCCCTCCTGCACAATTATATCCTGAAATCACATTTTAATGCCCAAAAATGTCATTGTATAGCCGAAATGCATTTAGAATGAGATCAGCAGGATGTACAGTGGGACAAATGTCAGAAACAGGAAGTGTGGTTTTGTATCGGGGGTGGGGGATTGGGGTGCTGAAAAACGTGTAGAAAATCGATAACTAATGTCACTCGAGGTGTGTTTGATAAAGCAAACATTATAAAGACTCGATAGACAACTCAAATTCTACGATGACGAGAACAGTGGTGAAGAATGATTCTTTCTTGTTTTATGGTATTCTTTCTTTCTTTTTTTTCAGACAATATTTGTTATTTTTTTTGCCACAAGTTCATGCTGATATTTCATGAATGAGTATTGTTCTATATCAAAATATAAACTTTAATTCTTTAATCAACTAAGGGGATTTCGGTAGACTTTCCCAATCAGGATCTATCAGTCGCCAGCAAAGGACAGTGTAACATATCTAATGCAGTACTTTCATATTACGCTACCTGGCATATATGAAAAAAAAACCTGGGTGATCTAGTACCTTGCTTTGAAGCCTTTTCATTAAGCTAATGTAATGTATGAACCACGGTGATGGATGCAAAGTAGGGTGTGGGTAAGTGCGGACTGGGACAGGTGAGGAGGGAGTCAGGGAAGGAGATAGCATGCTCATGTGGGAGAGCACCACTAGACAAGTTTACAGGGCCTGTTTGAATCTTCATGCACTGTTCTCCTACAAGGGATGGGCATTGGAAGTTAATTCCAAAATGATATTTTGGACTCATGTGAGTTCATTGTGGAAGAAAAATGAAAACAGTATTTTGCCTTTGTGTGCTGTGCTACGTATTGCATCGAGCACGTGAAAAACTTGCGTACATTCACTACTGCCCTGCAAATGAGAGACGTCTTGATAACTAAAATTTGCCTCCCCTTAGCAAAAAACAAGGACAGTCTTTTTCGCTGAGAGATGTTTCTTCAATCATTTTGACTTATATGCTGCAAAAAAAGCAACTCCAACTTCAGTGTGACATATGTGTGTTTAATGCAAATTGGTTGGTTGGTTGGTTGGTTGATGGATCCCTTAACCACTAGGATCGTAGGGGCAATATTTCCTGTGGTGTGTCTTGGGCAAGTACCGCCTGGTGACGCCTATCCATTTCCAGGCCAACATGTTTTATAAAATTCTTCTTTACTGTACTCTACATTGTGTAATATTTGACCACTAAATGTCGCTTTTTTTTGTAGTGCAGCGGAAAACAAGTGCTCCAAAAGACAAGGGACAATACAAACTACAGAGACTCAAAATGAGAAAAATTGACTATTTTTCTTCTTATTTTTTTCCGTACAGGATTTCAAAAGGTTTTTTGGGGGTATCCATAGCAGAAAGATGGTGGGCAATCATGTCAGCCTCCAGTAGATGAGCCTCATGTTATGTTCAAAAAAAAAAAAAATGCACCCAACAGACGAGTATTTTTGCAGTGTGGCGATCATTCTCACAGGGGACGGGGTAATAAATTAATGGCATAAAAAGTGTGCCATAGCTGGAGGGCTGGGGGTCTTTTAATAAGAAATTGGCATCTATGTTATGTTAACCTGAAGCTCACCTAGAGGGAGCTGACATGATTGTCTGCCATTTGTTCCTGAGGTTACCACAAAAAAGAGAAAACCTTATTAAAGATTGGGCAAACAATTACAAGAAAAATGGTGGGGTTTGGTCACTAGTCTCTCTAGTTTGTACTCTTCCTTGTCGTTCGTAGCACTTATTTTCAGTTGTACGTGGTCAAATATTACGGTGTTCTGTTACGGTGTTCTGTTGGGTAATATATTTTTAAAAGTTCAGAGTATGGTGATTAAAGTGAAACATTTACAGAGTTCAAAATTTTACCTATAGTACTACGCATATCTGTCTTTTATTAAGTAATTTATTACGTACATGTTAAGAATATTCAATAAATTTACATATTTACCTGTGAGAACAATCATAGGAACAAAACTCGTTCATCAATTGAGGGTTTGTTGCAAATTTTAATGTTGCCACTCGCTTAGGCTCAGAGCAAATGTCCTCAGTTGAATGCACATCATACGCTTGAAATTTATACAAGTAAAATATTTGCTATCCTCTGTAACCTGATTTGTAGAAAAACTGCAATTATATGATCATCACATCAAATCTTCCGCACTTCCTGTTTTGACCTCTGTTATCATGACAACCTCAACTGCGAAAAATGTACATCGGAAACAGCTTTGGTCAGGTCAACTCAACTTAATTGGAGTCAGTGAAAGAGAGACAAAATAATGCTACCAATTGAAATGAGGCAGCATCACTTTTCGCACTCTGATCATGTCAAATAATTAAACAATGAGATCGGATGGTCCCTCAAGTTCAAGTGAGAGTTCTTGCTAGCTAACAAAAGTGTGATGCCTATCCCGACTACCTCGCTTTAAAAAACTCTCAGCCTATCAAACAGGGAGGCAAGTGTACAATGTGGTGCACACAAAGGGGTAACATGTAAAAACAGTGGAAAGGTGGAGAAAAACAGTTTACCTTCTACGTCATTATTGTCAAAGTCTTGAGTGAGGCATGGATGGAGACAAAAAAAATCACACACACACATAGACATACAGACAGATGAAAAGCAGAAATAAAATAAAAACATTTATAACATGAGTGGAGCTTAAAATGAGGCAGAAATATTATTACATGATACTGGTACAATGAACATTTCTATTTGTGTTCTTAATTCAGATTTTAGTTCTTGGATTTTCTTTTACAGCAAAAGGGACAGACCCTTTTGTTTCCAGGGAAAGTGGGACTTTACAGCCACATGAATATTCGTGTAAGGTTGATTCGAATATGCTTTTCGCATGCCAGCATCCACATGAAAAATGAATACACTATATACATGTACATACATTTCTACTTAAATAAAACAACTCCCATGCCTGTTGAGTTTTGACTGATAGCAGTCCACATTTTTCACTTAATATGTTGTTAATATGAGTTGTAAAAAAGGAGGACAAAATTACATAATATGTTTTTAATAATTGTTTTTTATAATATTTGATGTATTTCATGATTTATTGTGTAAGAGTAGGGGAAATACTGCACATTTTAAAAGACGACAATTACATGCAAATACAAAAACAGTTTACTTGAAGATATTGTGTTCTTCATAATTGTATGTGTTATTGTTTAATTGGAGTTTATGTTCAACTTATATTTTGCATTTCATTCATATTATATTATTTTAAAGTCAACTATAAAAGGTGTTTTATTATTTGTTTTAATATTCTGATATTAGGATTAATCTTATAGATAATGTTTTGGAGATTACTAATATTCTAAAATAGCAAAAGTAATTGCTAAGGCACCTAAAATTAAAATTACTAAGCTAGGGTTCCATCAAAAGAAAACATATTTAATAGAAATGATTGATTATGAAATCTCACCACTATTTTCAATTTATTTATGAATGGTTACTGTATGTAGTAGATATTTATTGTTAATATGCAATTCCGGATTGTAAGGCACACTTTCCAATTCCTGGCAAATTTGGGGATTTTAGGTGCGCCGTGTAGCCTATGAAAATATAGTAATTTACTGATTTTATTATATTTCACTGGACTTTTTCTTTAATAGTACCAAGATAAAAATTTCTGAAAAAAAGACTGGTTTGAAAAAAGTGGAAGGGAAAGAGGAATTTACATTCCTCGATCCATTTATCCATGTTTAGCGACAGACGGATAAACTTGATCAGCTGTCTCCACCAAGCGTAAAGGGCTGACTGTTTGATATACATTTGGGATATAACAACCTATCATGTTATTATTGTCTTGTTTCTTTGTCACTACTAGGGTATTTATTGGAAATGGGGTTAAATAGACTAGGTCAAACGTATAATTTTACTAGAAAATCCAAATGAACTGTTTTCAGAACCGGTGCGCAGCCCACTCAGCTGTCCTTAGGAGAATACCTGGTGCCCGCTAGCACAACGTTGACGACCCCTGAGCTAGATGGTTCTTAACCAGCACTTTATATGACTTTATATGGTTTGCTCTGTTCCCTTCTGACAAGCAAGCTTAAAAAAAAAAACACACACCGTCTGAGTCATCTTACCTTTGACCCTCTCTCCTCGATTGAGTTGAATCTCTCCCTCCCCCTGCGGTGTGTAGGGCTTGACGACAATGAAGGTACGCCCCGGGACGGCGCTGTACAGTTTCCTCCTGGGCCCCCGGGGGCCCGTCGACGCCGGCAGCGCGCGGTGGGGCGGGCTGGGGTCCCGCTGCACCGAGCCAGGGCTGTAAACAAACACATAGGTTACCGTGGTGATGCCCGGCAGCGGGTATCCGAAGCCCGTGGTCACGGACATGACGGTCTGCGGGGAAGCCGGCGGTGGCCGGCCCCCGGTCTTGGTGGCAGACAGGGAGAGATTCATAAAAAGGTTCGAACGACAGCCGTCAGCGTTCCGCCCGACAGGACCCGGCAGCATCCGAGGCAGAACCGAGACGCTCAGGTGCGATAGATCCCATCGGAATCCCCCCCTAAGTCATCCCGAGTTGGCAGGAGCCCCCTCCGAGGAGGGAGGCGTATCCCTGCCGGCCGTCCTACAGATCCCTCCAGTGGTGGGGGGAGCCTGGATTCCTTCTCTCCTTCCTCTCGGGAGCCTCTTTCCGTCCTTCCTTTCCCCTCCTCCTCTTCAGCCTTCGCCACTCCTCTTCCACACACATGCATTCACTCACAAGCGCCCAGCCAATCCCTCCACTACAACTGCTGCCCCTGCCGCTGTGTCCCTCCCCTGTCCTCTCTATGCACTACTAGCTTTTGCACACTCCAATGGTGGTCACAATTGGGTGTGGGTGAATATTGGTAAGTTTGACTGGGATGGATGATGGGGTCTAGTTAAAAAACTGGAAGCCATTTGGTCAAACTGATACTCCTCACCCCCCTTCCCCGGGCATCCCTTTTGCTTCTAAGCATCTCTTTACATGCACGATGAAAGCAGAGCTCCACCTACAGTTTTCATTCATCCCTCTGCCGTCGCTACTAGCCTGACCACGTGCTCTCCGCATTCTCCTCAAATGGGTTTTTCACTGTAAAAATGATCAAAATTAGGGACCCTGAATAAAAGAATTGATAATCCTGTCGATCAGTAATATTAATAGAAAATGTTTACATTTAAATCCCTGTCAGTACTGGGAATAATGCATTACAACATATTCCTGGAACACAATTAATTATCTCCGTAACAAGTGCTGTAGCTGTTGTTACAACATGGTGTGTTACGCCACTATTTGTTAAAAGCAGAACATGAAATGCAACAATCTCTGATTTCCAGCTGCCCCCCTCGCTCATGATATAACATACAACTCTCAATCCGCCTGCAACTAACAAAGAAAAACTAAATACGGTTACGGTGGCACAGTCTGAGGTACAGAGTAGGCCATTCACAAGAAGAAATTCTAACTACGGTATATACTCTAATCCAAAATGTATTTACAACTACAGTAATCCCTCGGTTATCGCGGTCAATGGGGTCCAAAATCACCGCGAAAAGTGAAAATCCGCGAAGTAGCGACGCCCCTTCAAAAATGCTTATTATTTTTTTTTTTTCAAATTATTTTATTTTATTATTATTATTTTTTAGACCCGGTTAATGGGGACCAAAACCACCCGCGAAAAGGGAAAATCTGCGAAGTTGCGACGCCCCTTAAAAAATGCTTAAAATTATATATAAAATATATATATATATATATATATATATATATATATATATATATATATATGCGCATATATTTTTCTTTTAATTCTATTATTATAATTTTTTAGACCCGCGAAGCTCTGAACCCGCGAACGTGGAACCGCGAAGTAGCGAGGTCCCACTGTATAAAAAACAAATAATAAAATCAGGGGTCAGTTTATATGCACATATTTGGTTGTGTGTCACTATTATCAAATGGAAGGCAGCATGTGGGAAGGGGCGTGGCTTATATAGGAACAACTAAATCAGTGGTGCAAACGGAAGAACATCATTTACGGTAAAAGTGAATTGAGCTTTGGTCTTTTTATTTGTAAAATTATGCAATAGACCTAGCCTGGAGAAACAAATATAACGTCTTGGATAGCACCTACAGGTGGTTTGCAGCTCACAGAAAAAAATGATGGTGTCTTGCTAAGTCATTTGCAAGATCTCATAATTGCGCAAGGCAAAACAAATGAAGGGTTGGTGTACACCCTCCATCCATTATCTGCACCACTTATCCTCAGTAGGGTCACGGGGGTGCTGGAGCCCTTCCCAGCTATCTTCAGGCAGTGGCCAGGGGATACCCTGAACTAGTTGCCAGCCAGTAGCAGGCCACACAGAGACAGACAACTCACTCGCTCATTCAAACCTAGGGACTGGCTGGCAACCAGTTGAGGGTGTGCCCTGCCCACTGCCTGAGGACAGTCGGGATGGGCTCCAGCACCCCCGCGACCCTACTAAGGATAAGCGGTGCAGATGATGGATGGATCGATGAACACAAAAGCTGTTCTGTTGTCAAAAACATTTTTTTTTTTAAATGCTTAAGTCCTGAGTATTTTGAGATATGGTACTCAAAAGGTACTTTTCACTGTTCAATTTTTGACTCATCAGTCAGTTTACAGAACTTTCTACAAGCGGATAAAAAAGATTTAACTTTTGGGAAAATTGTGCAGCCTGTTACATCTGGCATAAAAATGGCACAGCATCTGACTAAAAAAACATGATGCCAACAGTAAAGTATGATGACGGAAGTGTCAAGGACAACTTGCTGTGGTTGACGGAATAATAAATTCTGGTTTTTACTAGAAGATTCTGAAGGAGAACGTCTGGCCATCGGTTTGTGCCCTCAAACTCAGGCGCTCTTGGAACATGCAGCAGGACAACAATCCGAAACTCACTAGCAAGAGCACCTCTGAATGGCTGAAAAATATCAAAATCAAGTTTCTGGAGTAACCAGGTCAGAGTCCGGATTTAAATCCAATTGAGATGATGTGATGTGATGTGACCTTAAACGGACAGTTTATGGTAGAAAACCTTCCAATATGGAAGATTTTAAACAATTTAGCAAAGAAGACTTGGCCAAAATTACTCCACGGCATTGCGAAGGACTTATTACCAACTATCGTAAACATTTCATTCTTATTATTGCTGCCAAAGGTAGCCCAATCCGCTATTAGGTCCAGGGGGCAATTCCCTCTTCTTATAGAGCCAGATATGTTTTGATCTTTTTTTGCTTTAAAAAAATGAATCAACGTTTCAAAACTGCTATTAGTATTTCCTTGGGTTTTCTATGTGTCGTTGAAATTGGTTTGAATATCTGACACCTTTGTGAGTGATGAATATGCAAAAAAACACAGAAAATGAGAAGGGGGTAAATAACTAGTTTATCCGGAAAACGCCCCCCCCAAAATAATCTGAATACGTGAAATGCTTGCTATGAAATCAGTGTCATGAGAACAGTGAAAGCACAACTTTGTCTGAAATTCTATTTTAATTTAGAGGCCCATTAAACACAGTCAAATACATTACTTATCACAGTTAATGGGGACCACAACCCCCCAAATTATGTAAAAATACGTAAAACTCCCTCCTTTTCAACATTTACTCTATGGAGCCCACTTGCAGCAATAGTCAACTGGGGATAACGGATTGTGGTCCCAAGGGTCATGTTAATTTAAGGTGGAAATAACAGAAATTAAGAGCCATCACACATGGCACATATTTTTTTTCCCCGCCCCCACTCTCAGAAATATTCGACTGGGAATAATGGATCACAGCCAAAACAGTGCAAATCATTTTAGACAGACAACACAGTGGCACAAGTCAGCATCCTGAATTGAAAAAAACAAGTGTTCTCCTGACTAAAGTGCCTTCTACAGGTCCCTGCTCACCAGATAAGGGAATTGGGGATAATGGATCACGGCTGCACAAGTTAATTTTAGGCGGAGAGAACAGAAAAAAAGGGCCACCAGGCTAGACAAAAGTACACTCTGCCGGTGCCAGCTTTATTAAAAACAATTTGTTTTATTTGGTCACAATTGTGCTGCACAGAATAATAAAGAAAACTAAAAATTATATCGTTATCAAATAAATTAGGATCTTGCTTAGCTTATTTGTGTGCACTTTTATTTTAAAGGTTGAATGACTGTTTCTGGGCAGCATGGCAGCGCAGTGGTTAGCGCATGTGCGACACAGTTCTGAGGTCATGAGATCAAACCTTCCTGTGTGGAGTTTGCATGTTCTCCCTTTGCTTGCGTGGGTTTCTTTCATGCACTCCGGTTTCTTCCCACATTCCAAAAACATGCATGTCAGGTTAATTGGCCGGTCCAAATTGTCCCTAGGTGTGAATGAGCGAGCGAGTGAGTTGTCTGTCTCTGTGTGCACTGTGACTGGCTGGCAACCAGTTAAGGTTTTTCCTGCCCACTGACCGAGAACAGCTGGGATGGGCTCCAGCCCCCCGTGACTCTCCTGAGGATAATGGTGCAGGTAATGGATGGATGGATGGATGGATGGATGGATGGATGGATGGATGGATGGATGGATGGATGGATGGATGGATGACTGTTTTTTTTCCAATTCCTTTTCAGATTTTTTTTTTTTTTGGAACAGCCAACAATGACTAGCAAAAGCCATCTGTGGTTGTGTGCGAATGAATGCTTTCACAATTAGCATCTCAGACAGAAATATGGTGTTTTTCAGATTTTTGGGCAACATTTACTTACAGATTGTGATTTGCTCTATAAACATTTCATATACATTTTTTTTTGATACCATAATTATATCCTTGTTACGTGACATGGATTCAGTCAAGTACTGTTCACATTAGATTCACATTAGATTCTAGTGCCCACTCTGCATTTAAAGAGAAAGAGAGGGGCTGCTTTGATATTGCGACCATTCCTTCAACAAAGGAGCCTTAAGCATGTCAAAACTACTATGGAATTATGTTTCCTTTCTTTCTTCTTCTTTTTAGCAAAGAGTTGACAGGTTAAAAATGAAATGGCGTTTAAATTTCGAATAAATCTTAAGCGAAATCATTTGAACAAAGATTTTGAGATTGGAGGCTTGTCATTGCTGTCACTTGGAGTGTGTTTTGTCTATGGGCGCCCATTTAAAAGCCTTTGGAGTCTTGTCATCCTGGAAGGGGATTAACTCCTATGCGACCCCTTCTCTAGGCTTCTTCATTTTCCTCATGCTAAGATTTTTGGGGGTTTTCTTATATAGTAATGGTGTTATGTGAAGCCTTTTGACACTCTTTGTGAGTGAGGGATATACAGATAAATGTGACTTAACAACAAAATGCCAAGTCCCAAACATATTCTTGTGATGTTTGTATGCAAAATTGAATTAAATGAGGACATAACGTAAAAACATATTGTATTTCAAGCACATCTGTCGTTTTGTCAGCGCATCCATTGAATGGCATCACTGAAATTATGACTTTCATTTACTGATTACTCCCTTTCTCCAGTCTCTAGAAGACTGCAACTTCCCACATGGCCACAGCGAGCTTTCTTGCCTGTCGGTCTATGAACAGCAACAGCTTGCTCATGGCTTTCCAATTACTAGGGGAGGTTGAGGAGGGGTATACGAGTGGGGGACCAACGTGGGACGCCTGCCGAATGTTAATGTAGGAATCGTGGGAGAGGAGGGTGAGGCGAGACGGGAGGCAGCAGGGGACACCAGGATGCGCAATGTGACATAGGCAGCCTTTGGAAGTGAATCCCTTTGCCGAGTGCTTGTTTTCGTTTTTCTGCCATTCTGGTGTTAAATCCAACTTGCACATTGGCAGGGATATGGTAAAGAAGGTGTAAGTGTCACAATAAGAGAGTTTTAATGCCAAAGATGCAGTATTTTAATTAGTTAATTGTTTAATTAAATCAGTATTTCAGCATTTGTAGTTTTTGTTGTTGTGTTTATTTATCCATTTAGTACAGTGTTCAAATAAATTATACAATTTGCTTCAGTGTTAAGCAAAAAAAAATAAATGGGGACAAGATGGTAATAAAGCGATTAATCTACTGTATTTTGAATCAAAACGTCTGTGAAGAATGTGACATGGATGTAAAAATGTCAAATGCCATCATTCAAATTTTCCATTATTCTTTTTTTATTTTACGATTTAAAGGTGGAGTGTGCCATTAGAAGCATCCTTAAGAGGTTGAAATCAGAATATTTTCTCATCTGAGTATGTATTACCAATGTCAACTGAGTTCAAAGAACCTTTATAATTTTTATTCCTCCAAGCCCATGTGCTTTTATCGTACTTTTAGCAACACTGTTTGGGGCGTGCAAAACATTAGGTAGAAGAATTGGGGGGGGACGTGATGAGTGACTTTATGCTCATCATTGCAATTTTTGGTTAGTGTAGCATTAAAATGGTAAAAAAACAAAAAAAGAAAAAGCACGTTTGAAATACAGTTCAAACGCCAACCTAAACACCCAAAAAGATGAAAAAGGAAAGTATTTTAGCGTGTCTGAGAAATCTGTGTACTCCTGAATGAGCTGACTGAGGCTGCAATCATTACTTAAAGCCAGGAGATGGCAACAGAGGGTAGCATGGTCTCAAATTCAGGAGCATTTAAGAATCCCAAAGTACTTAACTGAAAACACGATCGAGAAACATTGTAATGTTTAAAGTGTATCTATTAATAAGTTTTGTATTACAACTGTGACACTGTAATTCATTATTTATCGTAGTCAATGGGGACCAGAACTTTCCCGCAATACATGAAAATCCGCAAAATAGTCTTCTGCAGAAATAGATAATAGATTGAGACTGCATAGTTGCCTGTCGTTTTAGTCAAAAATAATGAATGATATAGAATAATGGATAGCGGGCAAAACAGTGCAGTTGATTTAAGGAGGGCCACAGTGGAACGCTTCAGTGGGCTGAACTGAAAAAAATGCTATGTTGCCCCTTCTCTAAGTAATCATAGACCAGGGATCATAGACCAGAAATAATGGATTGTGACCAAAACTTCATTACATCTTAGGTGGTCCAGAACAAAAGTGTCTTCTGCCGGTCTCCACTCGAAGCAATATGGTATTGGAGATGATAGACTACGGCTGTACAAGTGCAGTTCTTTTTAGGCGGAAATACAGTAACAGTAAGAAAAGAGCTACCAGAACAGACAAAAATTCACTTTTCGGGCCCCTGCTCGTTTACTATTGTTAGACCTGCAATGCACTGAGGTGGCAGTGTATGAAGCACAAAGTAGCGAAGGACTACAGCATTCTATTACAATATAGGTGGAACTACATTTCTATTATTGGATTGTGGTTATGTCATGATTGTTGATTCAAGGCACCCGTGACTGCCCAATTGGCGCCAACAGCCCGGAGAGCTGATTGGGTAAGAGACTCTTTTTAAACCCCGGCCTTCAAGAGAACACTGTCAGATCGTTGCTCCTAGCTCGGCAAGCTCTCACTTTCAGACATTTTTCCTACCATGTTTTCCTTTGCCAGATACCCGTTGCCGACCTGTTTCTGGACGCGATTCTGCCCTGTTTTGCCGTCCCGACATCCGACCTGTTTTGCCCCGCTACCTGCCTGACACCTGTTGCCGACCTTGTTTCCGAACTCGATTACCGCCCTCACTCTCCCGTCCCGGCTAACGACCAGTATTCCTGCAAATCTACAATCATCCTCGCTCGACACGGTAGTGCCACTTCCGCGTTTCCAGCCACCTGCTACTCTTGTTCGTCAACCATTGGATTGTGGAAGCAAGCCCTACTGTCCCTCTTTATTAATAAAACTGAGTAAACTAGCGCTATTGGGTCCTGTGTCTGTTTCTGGTCCGTGACAGGCTTATAATGGAGTTTATCAAATTAAATCAGTGGGGAAATGCCTAGCAAATCAATCCAAACTCTGTTGGATTGAATCCATTAAGTAAATTACTTTTTACACTTATACTTGACATTTGCCTGTACAGTGGATTCAGGTTAAAGCAAAAACTATTGACAGTAGGTCCAGTTAAACCAAATAAGTGATTTTTTTTCCTCCTTTTTCACACCTTTCTTTTTTGAAAATGAACAATGGAAGGTACCAGATCCATTATGTATGAACAGCTTTTTGTGAGTTTCTCACAAAAACATTCTGTGCTGCCTCTGTAATGACAGCAAAAGTCGATGACCATAGAAAAAGTGACAAAATTCGTCAGAAGTGACGCAACTATGTTATGATGCTATTATGAGCAACATTAATGGAAACTGCAAAGTAAGGAATTGCTTAGCTGGAGCTAAATTTCCTCTAAAGGTCCAGATAGATTGCAGTTTCCAAGAAGCACCCAAAGTTATTGCTTGGTGCCCTTTTTTTAATAACAACCCACAAACCAAACAAGATCCACTTAAAGAGCCTTGTCTTCATTCTCAATTACTTAAACATTTTTATACCAAATCTTGGTAACAGATAGAGACTGGCAGATCTGCAAGATCAGGACACTTTTGATGTGGGTTAACACAGATAAATGGGACCAGATTTGCAAAAAAACCCCACCTTTTCTTTTACATGGGCTTTGACCGCCAACGCTCGCAGCAGTGGTCCACTAGGGAAAAAGGATAGTGGCCGCACGGGTGCAGTTCATATTAAGCGGGAAGAAAAAAAAGGCCACGCATTACAAGAATTTATTCTCTCGGTTACCACTCTCAGCAATAGTCGACTGGGGATAATGGATCATGGGCAGAACAATACAGTTCAGTTAAGGCGGGCCACAATGGCATACCTCAGCAGCCTGAATGGGAAAAAACAATAGGCTCTGCAATGGTAAAGGGGGATAATGGAATGCGGCTATACTATTTTTTATTTTATTGTTTACTATAGCACTTTGCACTTTATTTTGGGTGGGCTAGAACTGCACATCAATATATGATACGGATTAATGGATTGGAGGCACATGAGTGCAGTTTATTTTAACCAAAATTATAGGACCAACAAAAATGTTCTCTGCCGGCCCTCCTTTGCAGCGCTATGCGATTAGGGGTAATGAATCGCAGGATCTTTCTTAACAAGTGATGTACTGAGGCCGCAAAGTACAAAGCGTGAAGTAGCAAATGACGATACAATTACATTTTGGGGAAATGTTTAAAACAAGATGAGAAGTGTTTCGGAAGATATAGTTTAAACAAAAAAACAAATTGACTTGGGTTATTTTTTTAAATTGTGGGTTTGGGTGTGCTCAAAAAACAGAAATTGTATGTTTTTTATTTTTATTACAGCTCAGGAAGTAAGGTGAAACGGACTTATCTGACTGAAGTAGTGTAATGGTACATTTTTCACACTACATTGACCACACCATTTGAAGAAGCAAAGCTAAACCCATTATGCCAATTATTTCGAGGTAAGCGCTACCCACACGTGCATTACTACCAAGCCGAGGACGCTATTGTCTGCCAAACACGCGACAGGCGTGACCAAAGAGTATCCTCTCTTATTTCAGTCTCGAGAACGTATCAGAATTGACTTAACAATTACAAATAAATGAGTCCTATCACACACGGATGATAATGCGCCTGATTGGATAGGAGAGGGCGCTCGACAGGTTAACACACAGATGAGTCAATATCGTCGCCCTAGCGCAAACGGCCATGACCCAATGTTCAATGTGAAAATATCACAAGATGGCATTTACGGCTATCTTTTTTTAATGTTCAATTGTTTTGCTTTAGCAGGTGACTAGAATCCTCACTCTGAGTACTCAAGCAGGCGTCCAGATACTTGAATCAAAGGACAGCGATGCAGAATACCATCAAACTATTTTTAGCTACGCTCACATGAAAATATGTTGGCTTCTCTCCGTACCAGTGATGTGCAGTCAGGGAAAGCAAGTGAGGCAGTGCCTCGCCTGTGATCATTATTTAGAAGTTGGCATTGTGAAAGTTTTATGTACCGTCTTCTGTTCTCCTTGCAGCTTAAAATTAATTGGTGTGGACTCTTCTAATTGTGAGTGTCTACTAAACTATAAACTCATCAAAGATTCTTTCTCATTTAACTTTATTTAAAAAAGAATCACGGAGTATCCTATATTGTATAATTATTACAATTAGTATGCAATATCCTAAGGGTCTATAGATGCACAGTGAGGCATGCAATTCTCTTGCCTCATGGATGAGGGCGGTAGTGAAACCAAAGATTCAGATTTGGCACACACCTCTGCCCTAAGCAATAGAATTAGCCGTAGTATTGACAAGCTAATTGTAAGTCGAGCCATCCAGTAATATTCAGGCTTCATACACCTTTTTCATGGCCAATTTCAAGAACTTCTTAAAGTCTTTCAAAGCCAATTTTCCAATTTCTCCAGGACCATTAAAAACAGAAATCCAGTGTGAATCATGTATTTTGCAGAGCCACAAATGTATCTGCAATTTACATACAGTATGCATTAATAAAAAGACATGATGATATTTGGAAGTTTGAGTAAATCGCAAATATATGTGTTTCGGTGACAAATCTCTCCCCAGACAGATTGGGTTAAAATGAAATAATATGTAGCTTACATTTTCAGTTGCAAGAAGTTCTTCCCATTACAATTACCAAGCACTACCTTCATTTTTTGCATGGCCTATAATAATCATGGCCTACGTAATCCTTGCATTAGTACACATATCATTGTGCCCTGTTAAGGTGCAGAATGCACGTGTCCTCTAGGGCACGACCCTTAGGGGGCGATGCTGCTTCATAGGGCATGACATACAAACTAATGCCAGCAGTAGTTGATCATGGGAGGAGAAGAAATGCAATGGAAAAGCCAAGCCACCAGAGAAAAGTGTTGCAGTTATTTTTAACCAGACTTGTTGAGAAACATGGCAACAATTTGAATAGAGTGTACACAATATACCCACGCTTACCCAAAATGTAAGCACTTTTCAAACCTTGGAAACACAACATTAAAGTTAAAGCATTTTCGAGAATGTCAAGCACTTGTACAAACCCTGCATTTTTTCCTGGTTGCATAGATTTTTTTGAAAGACTACCTATCTTTTGATTCTTTTGTTCAAAAGAAGCACCTTCGAGACTTCATTTCTTAGTCAAGGTAAGATAATAAAGCTCTTTTTTTCCATGCCACAGTTCATAAATTTCTTCTTGCTCTTGCTAAACAAAAGGATAAATGTATTCTTAAATCTGACTTTGCCTCAACAGACATGAACTTCACTGCACGTAAAGAATTAACGAAAGCATCCAATCCAAACCGGGCCAACAGTCCAAGAAGTTAAACAAGGGAGAGAATATTCAATGGTATGCACGAAGGCCTTAAAGAGCAATTCCTTGTTTGCACATTGACCTTGGTCTTCTATTCTCTAAAGCTTAACCAACAAACAAGGTCTCACTTTTGCGCATACATCAGGCCAATTAGGCCAGGTAGCGGCTAACGTGCTAAGCCTGACCAAATCCTGCCTTCCTTTTAAATTGCTCCTGACTAGAGTGTACAACACAGATGAGGTAGTTCATGCATGACTGGCGCTTACTGACACGAAAACAATTAAGGCAATACTTTTACATGCACATGCGCACCTAAACACATATCTTCAGCCAGAAATGCCAAAGTAAGCATGACGGACCTGAGCCTTCCCCGATCTCCATGAGGATAGCCGTGGCTATGTGAGCGTCTGGGCACCGGCCTGTCGTCATCGTGCGAGTGATGCAAAGAAGGTGAGCGAGAATGAGAAGACCTGGAGCTGCCTGTGCTCTGGAGGCTGCTGTCAGGAAACTCGACATGGCGACCCTGGAATTCAAAGCAAACGATTACTTTGTCAATTCAAATTCATTTGGATGGTTATTTCTAAGGTTTTCTGTCTGCTTCCATCTGTCAATTGACATAACATGATAACTCATGATCAGATGTGGGTAGTAACGGAGTATGTTTACTTGAGTAATTTTTTGGACATTTTGTACTTCTAGTATTTTTAAATCCCAATGCTTTTACTTGAAATTTGTTAAGGAAAAAAAAAACGGTACTTTTACACCGCTACATTAGGCAACATTGAAGTCGTTACTTCGTAACTTAATAAATCTCCTCCAAGTTGGTACGCGTCTGTCTGTCTCCGCTAAGACTAATTTATTTTGACGCAGAACTCTGCCAGGCTCTGCCATGTTTAACCAATCAAATGTAGCCGCCTCATTGTGACCATATTCAATTTCAGCGAGTGAAAAGTTGTTTATGGATGAAACAGATCGAAAATGTCGCTTAGCCTTAACGACTATGAAAACACAGAAAAGGAGGAGCACCCCTAGCCTCACATCAAAAGCATGTTTCCCTTAAAAAGGGTGCGATACACCAGCTACAATACGCAATGTCTCCTTTGTTCGAGTTATTGGGCTAGCTTGTTCTGCTTGCAGAGGCTGTTAAGCTAAGTATTAGGGCTTCATTGTTCTACTTGGTGCTACATGTACTTCATTAATTTATTTGATTGATACTATTTTTATTGTATTGTTTACTATAGCACTTGAATTCATGTTGGTTATTTTAATCTACCGTATTTTCCGCACTATGAGGCGCACCTTCAATGAATGATATATTTTAAAACTTTTTCCGTTCATAAGGCGCACCGCATTATAAGGCGTTATAAGTGCATGCCGGTTCAAGATCAGGTAATTGTGCAATTTTGTAATTGTAATCCTGTGCAGTCCTTCGAGACATTTTTGTGATTAAGGGCTATATAAATAAATGTGACTTGACTTGACTTGACTTGGCTACAGTAGAGGCTGTAGTTACATTATTCAACCATTAGATGGTGCCGTGCTAAAGGGAATGTCAACAAAACAGTCAGATAGGTCATTCAAACCTTATTAATAGATAACAAACAAGCTTTCCACAATTGTATTCCCTCCCAAAATGAATAAACAGCTGTTTTATTATTTTCTCTGCGGTAAAGCATTTTCATGACACATCTTTAACATCTTTGAACAACAGCAAGGCATAACATTTTACTTTCCCTCCATTTAGTCAACACGCAAAAAACCGTCTGATACTGTTATGGTAAATTAAACGTTAGTGCAATCGCAATATAGTGACACTCGTAATGTGCAAAAACAATAACAAGTGCAAAACAATAACAATAAAGCAATAACATAATAACTGTAAAATGTAAAACGTAAACAGCTCATCCTCATGCTTCCGCCACTTCCACACCATCGATTTATTAATGTTAAACTCTCTTGCTGCTGCTCTATTTCCGTGTTCTACTGCGTGACTGATCGCCTTGAGTTTAAACTCTGCGTTGTAAGCGTGTCTCTTATTAGGAGTCATTTCAGGGTCTTTATACAAATGCACAAATAAAAGAGAATCGTTGTTTAATATTTCCCAGTATGCACAGCGCATAATATTGATACATATATAAGGCTCACCGGATTATAAGGCGCATAGTCAGCTTTTTAAAAAAAAATCTGATTTTATGTGCGCCTTATAGTGCGGAAAATACGGTTATTTTAAATTAAATGTATTTTTTGTTGACTTTGTGGACTTCGATCATTTGATGAACTGATTGGTTGTTCAAAAAATAAATAAATACGACGTCGCTACAGTCACTCGGTACTTGAGTACATTTTTTCCCCTAGTACTTTTTTACGTTTACTCACGTGAGTACTTGGATGACTACTTTTACTTCTACTTGAGTAATATTATTCTGAAGTAACACTACTTTTACTTGAGTAAACATTTTGGCTACTCTACCTACCTCTGCTCATGATATCATGGCATAACCATGCAAATACAACTGAAATCTGGTTAAACCCATCAAGCCATTCATTAAGCAAGGTAGCAAGCAGGCTAGCAATCTACTGTAGCAAGTTCTAACTAAATATATTAGCTAGAGTATTAAAAGCTGTTACTTAAAATTTAGACATGATTACGAGACTGTTTCAGCTGTATTCCTTTTATTGTTTAATTATCACATCACGACTTTGATAATCACATGTATTGATGTATATAGAGCTTATTAACGTATTTGAATGTAGCATTCACTTCTTGTGTTCACTTGGATTGAGACCCAAAAGTGGGTTGCAAACCTGTCTTCAGTGTGTCACTGGGTTTTACCATGTCAAAATATTGCTAAAAAAAAAAAAACGGAGGGTAGATGGCGATTATGCCCTGCTCGATCTCTTCTTCCTGTTGAGTCAATAAGCGCTGTCATAATTGTGTTTGAATGGGAGAGCTTATTTTAATTTGATATATTTTTTTAATTTTCTTTTTCTGCATATAATAATGGGTCCCAGGGAGGTTAGTGATAAGGAAAAGGAAGAGTCAGACCAGTTGAGAAGGACTGACCTAAAGCATTTTATTCCACAGCTTTGATGCTTTTGATGGAACTTCTTTTGATACAAATCGTTGCCTCATTCTGACAGTTGATGCTTACCAGTTTTTAGACCGCTGGCACTTTGAAGTCAATTTTAATAACAATAATCAGTGTGTGTTCACTATGTCAAAGAGCTTTACTTTAACACTGTTGGGTCACCCAACCCCCAAAAAACATTCAAACCTCTATAAAAGGGGTGGGCAAACTCCATCATGCAGTCCAGAAGCGGCTTGTCAGGCTTTGCCATCTGGCCCACCAAACAAAAATTGGCAAAATATAATGACAATATACTGCATGGGCCATATATAGCCATTTTATGAGTATATATATGGCTCTGAGATAAAATAGGAGTACTAAGAATATTCTACAAAAATATCAAAGACATATAACAATAATACTCATTTTGGAAATACTACAAAAAAACGAATGCAGAAATGCTAAAAAAAAAAAAAACTAGAGTATTACGACACAACTACTGCAAAAGTCACTCAGGAGAAATACTACAATAATACTAAAAACATACAACTGTAGTAAGATTACAAAATTAAATTTGTTATCTAGTTCAAATTTGGTGCTTAAAACAGGGACCTAACATATTATTTTGCTTTAATTGTGAGTGAAAGTTTTATTAAACTAATCTAATTAGAAAATAAGTAATACATGTAGATATTTGCAGGTACATTTATTCATACATGAAACAATTGGATAGAGCTCCAGGATTGGCCCCTTGGCCCAATTTGACTTGTTTACCTGACTACCCATTTTGCACATCTGGATAGCTGCTCCTCTTGCACTCTTTGCACTACTGTATGATACTATACATAGCTATAAATTATTTAGCATTTTATCAGTACTTCAATACTCTAACTCAGTACAACATTTATTTATATCTGTACATTCAAGAAAACTGCGGGTCAGATGTATCGACATTTCGTTCTGTATACACGTGTACAAGAATGACAATAAAATATATCTGAATCTGAATTTTGAGGCCCGCGACTCCAAATAGTTGCCCACCCAAACTTCTTAACTCAGTCTTTACATTCATACTATTACGGACAATAAAAACAAACAAGAGTCGGACTTACCTCCCCAAGGCTGCCTCCATGGGGCTGGCCAAAAGCCGGCAGGCTTCGCAACGACGGCACGGGGGAATGACCCTTGTGCCGGCCCCGGGATTCTCGAGACGTTTGTCGAAGGATGTGGACGTTATCGTTGCCGTTGAGGTTGTTGTCGCTTGCCGAACGTAGAAGCGAGCGTGGGGATGGCGTGGGGCCCGTCACCCGGCGGCGGTTGGTGTAGGAAGGCGTCTCCCGGAAAGGCACTGACCACACAAAACCGAATCAGTTTATTTTTCTATCAAGCAAGCAAAGTATAAAACATTAATAGAAAGGGGAATTAAAGGAGCACATTGTGGTTGGTTATGGAATGAAATGAGAAGTCCTTTTACGAAAATTGGGGGAAGCTACAATAGATTATTGGGTAAAAATGATAGGTGAAATATTCATCTATCAACTCATCAACTTATAAATCTTTTCAGAAGCTTTGTCCATGAGTGCCAAAACGGGAAAAAAAATAAAATAAAAAAAACATTTTTTTTGTTTTATTTCTAAAAACAATTGTCAAACGTTCAGCGCTGATGTCATTATTAGAAATCACCATTATATGGCATATTTGCCCACACTTCAAAGAAGCCCCCACTTCTTTAATTTTTTTAAGGCGAATAAGTGTGTGTATGCAGCCCTATTTGAAAAGTAGGCATAGGGAAGAGGTGTGATGATAGTTACAAAGATATGGATAAGTACAGACAGTTAACACTTCAACAGAGTGTTTTGTCTCTAAAAACGATGACAAAGCCCCTAGTCATCGTCGAGGCAGGGAGGGATGGCGTTTTGTGCACGTCCGCAGGAATAATGTTGCCTGAGGGAACGTGATTAACATGGTGACTAAAATTGTGAACCTGACAATGTTCAACTGCTGTTTACTAACCAATGGTAAAAGCTAGAAACATACTTGTTTTGAATGATGAGGGTTTATCTTTCTTTCAGAATGTCCTATGCCTACAGTATGTCACAAAAGTGAGTACATCCCTCCTATTTCTGCAGAGATTTCATCATAATGTTTAATTGAACAACACTGAAGAAACATAACTTTTACACAATGAAAGGTCTTCTATGTAAAGCTTATACAACAGTGTACATGTATTTCCCCCCTAAAAACTGAGTACACCCTAAAGTAAAAGTTCCTTAAGTTCAATATTTTGTGTGGCCAATATGATTTTGCAGAACCAGAGCCTCACACATTACAACTGCAATGCTCTTTGACTCCTCAATGACAACATGACTAAGCTGGGGATATTCTAGAACTTGTGCTTCTCCATCTTCGGCTTGAGGATGCCCCAAATATGTTTTATTTCACTTAGATCTGGAGAAATGCTTGGCCAGTCTGTCCCCTTTACCCTTAGTCCTTTTCAAAAAACCTTGGTCATCTTAGAAGTGTATTTGGGGTCATTGTCAGGCTGGATAGTTGCCCTGCGACCCAGTTTCTGGAGGGAGGGGATCATTCGCTGCTTCAATTTTTCACCGTAGGTCCTTAAAGAAATGCAACTCCCCAATTCCAATTGCACACATGCAGCCCCAAACCATGACATTCCCAACACCATGCTTGACTTTTGGCACGACACAAACATGTTTGTAGTCTTTTCCTGGTTGCCGGCACACATGCTACACACAGCCTGAGTAACATAAATTTATTTTTGTCCCATCAGACCAGAGGCCATATCCTTTTTTTACAAACTTATTTTCATTGTGTCAAAGCAATTATTCTTCAGTGATGTTGTATTAAACATTATAATGAAATAGGGTGTGTACTTACATATGTGACATATTGTATAAAGCTAGAGAACTAACTTTTCTGTAGACATTCAAAAATGAGTCTAACTGGCAACAATTGCTCTTCCCATTTGAGAGAAACCTTTGATATTGGATGTGTTTAATTACATTTTTTGATCCACTGGCAGACAATTATGCTCATTTAAATGATTAGAGTATTAGATAATGAAAGATACTGTGCAATATTTGGAATACAATGTAAGAAAAGTAATTACAAATATTGAAGGAAAATACCTTAGTAAAAAAGATAAGATAATATCACCGAGATTGTGTTTTTGATGCAGAACTGTCGTGTGCCACTTGAACACATCTGCTTTCAAGATATTAAAAACTGAACTCATGGCCTGCGCTTGTATAATTTTGAGACATGGCTCTCAAAAGGTATGATATATGAGGAATATAATTATCTCCAGATATTGAGGAAACAGTTGATTAATACAAAAAAGCTTAATACTTTCAATAGTATTTAAATCATGCAGAACATTAGTTTGGAAACAAAGCCGAACTAGATTGAGTTCTTATTGAGCGGGACATTACTTCCCCTTTCATTCCAATAGAGTATATTGCAAAAAACATATATTGAATGGCTCTTTTTTTCTGCTTTGAGTTTGGGGTGGTATTTTATTTTATTTTTTTGTATGGAAAAGTGTTAAAAAACTCAATAATTACTGAGTTTTAAAAATAAACTCATTTTACATGATCATTTTGTTTTACAGAAAGATCACTGATCTTAATTTACGAAATTTCTTAAAATATATATATATATGGAAAAATAACTTAAAAAAAACTCAATCACCACAATTGAGGGCTATGTAAGTTAAATTATTGCGTTAACTGGAGTCGCTGTTATTTAATAAAAATAGTATTGTATTGTATTTTCCTGTTTTACAATTTATCTAGGGCAGTGTTTTTCAACCTTTATTGAGCCAAGGCATGTTTTTGACATTGGAAAAATTTTACGGCACACCACTAACCAAAAATGTTATAAAATGACACTGAACGGTAAGTTTAATTACAATATAATTTAGAATACCCCCAGTTTTTACAGCACAGACACTTGACAATGACATAATATTTGCAGAAAATGATTCAAAAATGTTTTTTTTATTTTAAATTTTAGAAAGTGACATTGGATAATTTTTCACCGGACACCTGACGATCTCTCACGGCACACTAGTGTGTCGCGGCACAGTTGTTAAAAATCACTGATCTAGGGCAAGGTTCTCCAGTGTATTTCGAGCTGAGAGATTTTGTTACTAATTAGTACAAAGGGCACCCAGTATTATATACATTTCTAAACTATACATTTCTAAAATATCAGAATATTTTACTAGAAAATCACAATGACCCAGCACTGGTGAGCTATTTTCACAACAGATCCGCGGGCACCTCGTTCGGGACGCCTGATCTAGGGTATTTTAAGTATATCCTTCTTGTTTTACAAACAAAACTAACAAAATTAATTTATATTAATATCCAATACAAAATACAAAGTATTCAGCTATCTTCCAGTGGAACAAAAAAGTATATCTGGAAGGATGGAGTGTATGGATCATCACTGAAAAAAGGGACATAATGAGACCGCATTTGGACACAACGGGATGGCATAATGGAACAATATGGAAGACATCACAAATGACAAAACAAGTAAAAATATGTGTCACTGCTGTTCAAATGTCATCAACTCTTTGGCAAAGTTTTCCTGACAAAACGGTGTGACACTGTGGAACAAAAAAAGGACAAAACAACAGGGCAAAAATAACTTGTCCATTAAGGCCGTACAAGACCTTCAGGACAATTCACAATAGGAATATTTTCCAGGCTATTGTTTTACTTTGCAACAATGTTAAAGGTGTCTACCAATGAATTGTATTACTTTTGTACACTAGATGGCAGAGTTTTCCTATGTCTAGTGGTTTAGACCAGCAGGGGTTTTATGATGAATCCACTTAAACCCCATTTCTCCACAATGCTTTAATCTGATGTTCTTCATCTTCCCTGATTTTTTTCTACCCGCATCTTTCTATCCAAAGCCTTTAAACCTGGAAAAAAGGCGAGTCACTCACCGACGTCTGATGCTTTGTGGACCTTTATGATTTCTGCCAGATCAAAGTTTCCTGCTATAATAGCCACCTAGAGGGCAACAGCAGAAAGATTACAGTGTATCGTGTTGAGTTCAACACAAGAGCACATTTATTAGAGTCCTTAAGTAATGTAGTCAGTATGACTCGGATCAAAGTTGGCAAAGGCCTGATTGTGGGATGTCTCGAATAGATAATCCTAAGCGAATATTTTGTGATGTGGCCAGTGATTGATTTTCTCCCCAAAAGTGTTCAGAAAATGTGTTGAGATACTCATAACAGATCTTCTTTATCGTTGATAAAAGGTGACTGACTTTGAATGAGGGCCAATTAAGTTTCTCCACAATTCGCCTATCGAATGTCTTTGAAAAATGATCTTGAGCGAAAATCCTGTGATCGTTAAATGATTTCCATGGCGGCCGACATATATGAAATAATTGTTAAATAAATCAGCATTTTGCCTCGTTCCAGTACTCTAGATTCTAAAGATTTAACACCATCAAATTAAAAAAAAAAGGGCGAACAAATCTTTTCTGAACAGACAGGGAGAGTGAAAATCATAGCACTCATTACCCAAAAAATCCCCGATTTATCATAGGTAATTGGGACTACAACCCCATACAATATACAAAAATATGTGAAGTATTTGATTTAATCAACCCCACCAGATTTTTAACATGCGTTCTCGCAGCCCACGCTCACATCAATCGTATCCCGGGTTTAATGGATAATGGGTACTGTTCATTTTAGGTGGGGTGAACAGAAAAAATAGCTGCCACCCATGACACAAATTTGAAGTCCTGTTCCCCCTCTCAGCAATAGTCGACCGTGCATAATGGATCGTGATCAAAACAGTGCATGTCATTTTTAGGCAGGCCAAAACGGCAATTACGTATTTGGGAATAATGGATTGGAGCTACACAATTTCAGTGCTTTTTGGTTAAAATAAAGCCTCCAGGCTAAAAAAAAGTGTGTTCTGCCAGTGTATGCTTGCAGCAGTAAGCTACATGGGATAATGGATCACAGCCACATAGAGTTTTTGGTGGAGAGAATGGAAAAAACAGCCGCAAGGCGCAACAGTAATGTTTTCTGCCACGCACAGGAATATACGATATGGATAATGGATCTCAGGATATTTTCCAACTTGCAAAGCATTGAAGCCGCAGAATACGTGCATAAAGTAGTGAGGGATTATGATGACCCTGGCTCACCTGTCAACCCCTAAAAATATCACACTTCCTTAACAATTACCCCAAGATATCTTTATTTATAATTGCTACTTCCAAGCGTTGTGATGTATGTATTCTGCTTCAGGTTCCATTATTGTACATACTAAAGGGGTATACATTAAAAATTGCCAATCATTTTTTGAATTACTTGAGGGGGATGATGGTATGTCTCATTACTAACCAAACACAGCAGAATAATTCTCAGGATAGATATTGAGGGACATGTTTTGAATTTGAATCATACTGACCCTCTTTAAGGTTTCTTCATTTTCCCCATGTTAAGGTTTTTGAGTTTTCCTTGCTCTCATGTAGGTTTTAGATCAGGGGATAGTGTAATAATATTCTGTGGTTTGCAATAATCTGTGGTCTGTGCTGCCCTTTGAGACTTCTTGTTATTAAGGTTTACATGACCTGACTTGACTGACCCGTGTCAGCATATTTACTATATGATTTCTAACAAATTACACTTCGTGTAAACAGAAGTTTCATACCTGAAAGGCAGTCTGGCTGTTGTAGTTCTTGATCTCTTTGTTGGCCCCCCGAAACAGGAGAACCCGAGCGCAGCTGTCCTGAATGACAAAATGGATAATAATGTCATTTCTATCATTTTACAAAGCTTGGAATCGGTCTGCTTATAACACGGCTGTGGCGGTGTTCAGGTGGCTGCCTGTGTGTGCTGACTTTTAAATGTCACCTTTTACAAATAGCACTAAAGTCAACCCGGAGAGCCAAAAACACTTGGGGAAAAAGAGGGATCAATAAACGAGCTCTCACAAAAACATCAAGTGAGCATAAAAAGAGGAGAGCCCGAGAGGGGCGGTCTGGGGCAATGTGGCCATCGGGATAGAATTGGCATTTGGGGAAATGTTTTTTTTTTTACGTCTACGACAAAATCAAGTAGTGAGCACGACTTCAGATGCTTAACCATAACTGTTTGTCCAGTATTTAATTTATCTATATACAAATTGAATACAGTTACCACAACTTGTGAACACTTTTCTTTTGTGTTCAAATTATTCTATACCTTTTTCATGATGTATTACACTTAAGTCTAAGTCAAGGACTGCAAGCCCGATCTGGCCCCCAATAAGGTTTTCTGAGGCCCCTGAGAAGATTTTCATTCATTATCAAAACATACAACAGGGATCTCTGTTTCCACTGTATGTTACTTCTCCTTGCACTTTAGTGAATAATAGAAAATTGCTATTATTATTTTCAAGGAAATCTGTCTTTCGTGCCTTTTGGAAAATAAATATTACTGGCAGAGCCATAAAAAAAGATTGCTTAATTTAACTGAACATACATTGAAATATATACAGTGGCTTGCGAAACTATTTGGCCCCCTTGGACTTTGTGACCTTTTGCCACATTTCAGACTTCAAACATAAAGATATAAAACTGTAATTTCTTGTGAAGCATCAACAATAAGTGGGACACAATCATGAAATGGAACACACTTTATTGGATATTTCAAAATTTTTAACAAATAAAAAACAAAAAAGTGGGTGTGCAAAATTATTCAGCCCCATTGAGTTAATACTTTGAAGCGCCATCTTTTGCTGTGATTACAGCTGCAAGTCGCTTGGGGAACGTCTCTATCAGTTTTGCACATCGAGAAACTAATATTTTTGGCCATTCCTCCTTGCAAAACAGCTCGAGCTCAGTGAAGTTGGATAGCAAGCTTTTTTGAACAGCAGTTTTCAGTTCTGTGCACAGATTCTCAATTGGATTGAGGTTTGGACTGTGACTTGGCCATTCTAACACCTTGATATATTTTTTGGTGAACCATTACATTGTAGCTTTTGCTTTATGTTTTGGATCATTGTCTAGTTGGAAGACAAATCTCTGTCCCAGCCTCAGGTATTTTGCGGACTCCATCAGGTTTTCTTCCAGAATGGTCCAGTATTTGGCTCCATCCATCTTCCAATCAATTTTAACCATCTTCCCCGTCCCTGCTGAAGAAAAGCAGGCCCAAACCATGCTGCTGCCACACTGTGGGGGTGGTGTGTTGAGGGTGATGAGCTGTGCTGCTTTTACGCCAAACATAAGGTTTTCCATTGTTGCCAAATGTTAGATATTGGTCTCATCTGACCAGAGCAGCTTCGTCCACATGTTTGGTGTATCTCCCAGGTGACTTATGGCAAACTTTGAACAACACTTTTTATGGATATCTTTAAGAAATGGCTTCCTTCTTGCCACTCTTCCATAAAGGCCAGATTTGTGCAGTATACGACTAATGTTTAAAGCTATTAGTATCCAAATCCAGCTTTAAACTTCTCCACAACAGTATCTCTGACCTGCCAGGTGTGTTCCTCGTTCTGCATGATTCTCTGCGCTTTAAAAAGACCTCTGAGACTATCACAGTGCATTTATACAGAGACTTGATTACACACAGGTGGATTCCATTTATCATCGTTAGTCATTTAGATCAACATTAAATCATTCAGAGATCCTCCCTGAACTTCTGTCTGGACAGAGTTTGCTGCACTGAAAGTAAAGTGGCTGAATAATTTTGTACACCCACATTTATGTTTTTTTTAATTTTGTTAAAAAAGTTTAAAATATCCAATAAAGTGTGTTCCACTTCATGATTGTGTTCAACTTATTGTTGATGCTTCACAAGAAATTACAGTTTTGTATCTTGATGTTTGAAGTCTAAAATGTGGCAAAAGGTCAAAAAGTTCAAGGGAGCCAAATAGTTTCGCAAGCCACTGTAGGTTGGCTTTTCAGTAGGTTCAATTAGATTTTAATATCCTTTTAACATGGCATCAGTCTGGCCCTAGATGTGTAGCTTAATTTGTTGTTTGTCCATTTTGTCTGTTTGACTTCGACCTGATTAGTGAGATGTATAGAACTTATATTTAAAATGTTATAGTCTTATAATTAAAATAACTTCTGACAAGGACTTTTTAGTTGTATTATTTTTTCTGAAAAAAAAAGAAAATCCTTGTTAAAGTTCATATTGTATTGTATTTTAATTTTCAAAATGTATGTAAAAATATCTTTATTTATTGTAAAAATCATAATTCCTCCAAAATTAAGTTTTGCTCATGTTGTGGGAAGTAATTGGCTTGTTTCTCATTCATTTTTCCAGCATTTTTTAATAGAATAAATACATAAAATATTAAAAAGTGACTCATTTTATAAAGGTTAACAAACAGGAAGGTACATTTCTGTTTATGTTTGTTTTTGGAGATTCCAGGCTAAATAATTGCCAAACAATGCCATTTATGAATATTTGTGTTATGTACTGGGGTCAATTTCACAAAGGAGGTTCAGCAAGCGCTTAATCTAACTAAGACTTCCTGGGGTTTCAGTTATAGAGGCGAGTGTTTGACTGAGTTAATTCAAGAGAGTGTAGATACTACTTGCTCACAAGCACTCAATAAAATCCACCATAAATGGAGCTCCAACAACAGGCTGGTGTCCATTGAATAAAATAATAAAATAATTGTGTGTGGGGCTGAAAGGGGGCGCAGACAGAGAACAACTTGAGGTTTATTTGGGTAAAAAAAACCTGCTACGGAATAGGTTAGCTTTGAGGACCCTTTTCCTGTAGAAACTGGCGAAGCTCACATGTGACTTCTCTTTGGGAAATTGTCATACAGGGGAAACCCCTAATTTTCTTATTTGAGTTACACTCAGGGACCAATTTTCCTATTTCTCTAGTACCCTGAAAATAAGAAATCCATTGTGTATCATGCATTTAGCAGAGCAACAAATTAACCTGTGATTTACATATGCAGTTTTTAATCTTGCATGTCTTTTTATCAAGACATACAATTTTGTGATCTTGAGTAAATCGCAAATATGTTTGTTTGAGACACCACTTGGAAACGCTACTTTGAATTTTTGCATGGCCTTTGATACGTGCAGATAATTGATTATAATTGACTAATAGAAATTTGATGGTGCCATGTTTTGTTGTCCTCTTTGGGGTGACCTGTGGCCCATAAAAACAATACCAATGTCATACAAACTAATGCCAGCTGCAGTTAAAACTACGGAAAAATAAATGCAATTGCAAAGGGAAGCCACTAGAGAGCAGTGTCAGCGTCATTTTTAAGCAGACTTGTTGAGATTTCATGGAAACGATTCCAAGCAGCTACAAGCACTTCACCTAAAACGCAAACACTTTCAATCTTTGAAAACACAACATTAGAATTCAAGCATTTTAAAGGATTTTAAGCACTTGTATCAACCCTGCACACTGCTTTGTAAGACAAACAACTCAGCATTTCTCGTATTTGAGGGTTAAACTACTCACTAAACCTTCTTTTTCAAACGGATCCCTATTCTGCAACACATCCTTGGAAAATGTGTCTATCAAAGAGTGTTATATACTGTTTTAAATACTGTTACTGAGTGCACTAAAAGTCCGAGCTGTCTTTTTCCCCCCAACTCACTGCAGTGTACTTAGTGTAACAGTACACAGTCCCCTAAGGCAAGGCAAAATCCACTGGTAGGTAGATTGACGGACACATGTGCGGGGGCAGGCTGTTCTGCTTCAGGGTTGGGGGGTGGTCGATATGCAATTTACCAGTGAGTGCAGAATGAACAGGACAATCTTTGCTCCGCAAGTAAGCAAAGAACTCGACTCGTGACAACGATGCAGTCACGGGTTTGAAAATGATCGAGTGAATGACTGCAGAAAATAAGTTAAATAAGTCGGACTTCTTATAATGGTATCTTTTGCGTTTATTAAAAAGCTTGTTATAAAGTTACATTAGGAACATACAGTTATCTAAGTATATGGATATGTACGGTATATTGCTTTTCGAGTGACACTGGAATCGGTGAATTGGCCAGTGAGTTTAAAATTCTAAGCAGTCAAATATTTTATCTTGTCTATTTTTTTCTTTCTTTTGGAATTCCATGGGTTGTTTGAATCACTTTTCTCTTTTTTTTAAATATTGTGGCCATGTGCAAATATATTTTTGATAAATAAATAATTTATCTCCCCTTCAATATTAAAAAAACAACTCAATTATTTGTGTAGGCCTATATTTTCTTTAATATAGAGACACTTTTCCATGTTTTTGCCCATTGAATGAACGCAGGCATAGCAACGATAAACTTAAAGATTCATTAAAAAGCATTATTAAAACCAAAAATTAAGATTGAATATACAAAACCTATACACACATTTAAAAAAAATGTTTTTCAAAAAAACCAAAAGCATGGACATAATAACAGAGCTGTCAGAGTTTGAAAATAATATTTAGGAATAAACAAGGAATATTTTCAGATTTTCTTCTTTTTTTTGGGGAGTAGCATTAAACACCAAACCTGCGGTTACTGTAAATGTCCAGCAGGGAAGACTTGTGCACCATAAAATACCAAGTGACAATCAATATTGTCAATACAAAAATAAGAATTGCTTGATTTTTTTTAACCATTTTTTGTAATAGAAAATGCATACTTCATAATTTACCATAAACTGACTGAGTAAACTACAGGGAATTCATACTATTTGGCAGCACTCTAATAAAACAATAAAAAAATCTGGACCAGTTACCAGAGTAACAGACCTCAAGTTTGTATCTGTCTTCTCTTCCCTACCACTCATAATATTTTATTTAATCAATCATTTAGTCGATTTTTTAAGAGTTTTTTTAGATCCATGTAGTTTAGCCTTCTTTCATCAAAAATAAATTAAATATAAATATGTATCCTTCCTTCCTTCCTTCCTTCCTTCCTTCCTTCCTTCCTTCCTTCCTTCCTTCCTTCCTTCCTTCCTTCCTTCCTTCCTTCCTTCCTTCCTTCCTTCCTTCCTTCCTTCCTTCCTTCCTTCCTTCCTTCCTTCCTTCCTCAAATCTGACATCACTCGACAAACACACGTAAATGGTAAAACCTAATCTACACAATTCGAAAAATATATTTATCTGCGTGCTTTTGACCTCAGCCACCGTTTTTCCTCCACAAATTGGGTGCTTGCGAGAAGGCAGGTTTGCTGGAGGTCCAAATGTCTTAAAACGAGCAAAATAAAGAACACCTTTTCGCTGTCAGCCATCTTTGCTGTTTACATACGCTTGGAACGCTTTGAGGTCGGATCTGGCACCGTCCAAGTGGAAAATCCGACTTCCCGCTTTTGTGGAATGCAGCATTTCTCTGAAGCTAACCAAGCCTTGACCTTGCAGGGTTTAAGTCAAACCATCATCTAGTAGTTTGATTACAAATATAGAGTTAAGTAAAATGTGAAGAAGAACTAAGCAAGATAACTTTGGAAAATCTTGCACAATTACATCTCCACATGGTTGAAACATAAATTTAATAATCCACAGCTAGCATTGCTTGTCAGTTGGAAATCTTATAGAAACGTTGTTATTCCTATCAATTGTGCTTACTATGAGTGTCACAAAGTGGGAAATCGTAGGGAAGATAATAATATACTGTACTGGACTCAGCAATTCAATTTATTCTCATTTTTACAACAGGGGGCAGACACAGTTTTCATTTCGACTCAGACAAGCCGATTTTTACACTGCAGACACTTAATGACCATGTTCCGTCATGCTTAAAGAAGAAGACAGATGCTTCCTGTCACAGCCTTGTTTGTAAGTGGTATGATTCATTTACCCATTTTCTTGACAATTTTTAAAACCAAATTAATGCCTGGTAAAAAAGATTATTCATATAAATTGTATAAAAACTGACAGTGTGGCAAAATAAAAATTATAACAACACGCAAATAGTTTCCATAGACATTTGACATGAGAAATAAACAAAATTTGTCATGTAAACGAAGATGAGATTTTTGAAAAAGGATATTAAAACTAGTATGATTTGGTTTTAATGAAGCTGTTAACAAAAAATAAATAAATAAGTAGAGGCACTTTGCAGCTGGAATGCTCCTTTTATTGAAAAGGGAATCAGCTATTTAATACTATCCTACTTAACCTTGGTGTGGTCTTCGAGTCAAAATGACCCGCCACTGTGTTGTTAAAAACCCAGATAAAATATCCTAAATAATATTTCATTTAAATTTAAATGTTATGACTGTTCCTGCATTGGTCACAACAGTAGATACATTAAAAAAATGTAAGATGTATAAAAAAAAAAAAAAAAATGGTCCCTAAAAATAGCTAAGAAATTTAAAATAAATGCACGTTTATGTGACAGTTCATGCATTTTTGCTTATTTTTCAAAATCAATATTGTTTTCTTAATGAATTAATTTATCGTTACATCTAGGATGTGCTATATAACACACAATGTCCCTTTACTGATTTTAATGGTCAGTTTTTGTGATCAGTAATACCATATCGCCCAATAAAGTAAAAAGTGTGTGTATGTGCCCGTGCAAGACGTAATGATTCCCTGAGAAACTGCAAGACGCCGCTTGCTGAACCCGGCTGGGAACTCAAACATCCATCGAATTTACGTGAGCAGACAGTAACACCTCGCGGTCGCCCGCTAATCAAAGCCGAGTCCTGTTTCTGCAGATGTAGAACATCTCTCATCTTTCACGCTTTGGGATCCACCTGGATCCCGTCTATGGGTGTATTGATCTCAGATTGCAGCTAAGAAGACACCTACTCCCTCGGCTGCATGATTGCGGGTGACTTTAGAGCTTTTCGGAATTGAATCGTACCCCCCGTGACTGCTAAAGCCGTCAGTATCACAGATCAATCCGTTCTTCTCCTTGTTTCGCCTCCACAGGGAAAGAACAACAGCGACTTCTCTTTAAAGTGGGACACTAAAGTTCCCCAAGCTTTTCCTCATTTTTACTCAAGTTAGAAAGCAGAAATACCGTTGAAAATAACGGTCAAAGTATACTGTACAGTTTTGAGACTAATGTAAGCACAAATTCTACAGTAAAGGTGTGCTGCCTTTTGGAGTTTTTGTTTGTAAAAATGTAATTGAAATGCACTATGCCTGGAAGAAAAAACAGAAAACGTTTTAGACAGTTTGCAGATGTAGAGTAAATAAGCTCAGCACAAAAATGATTTCCACATACTTTGTTTCAAATGAATCACTTTGGAATGAATGGAACGACTGGTTCCCCTTTTGGACAGTTCCCGGACGTACCAATCCACCATGAACCATAATGAAATCTGATAACATGAAGTTTTGAATGTCATCAAAACATTCAAAACTCTGTATTAATAAAATAATGCTCTCACCGTATTAAATTATGTCGATTGGAAGGACATTCTCAGGTACAGAACTTTACGCAAATGTCTAATTTATTTGGCTTTCCAACAAGTTTAGCAATTTCAAACAGCGTCACCCTATACTGAGAGTATCAGATATCTGAGACCACGCCCAAAGAGGCATGATCTGGTCGAGCTTCACTGGTCAATATAAAAAGAATTGGCTGAGCGATAGCCGTTCTCATTTTCTCCTATCTGACTGACCCATTGCACATCGACCGCATGGCACGGCCGTGCAGACCGGCACTGCGGCCTTGTGTTCAGCACGTTGGCCTTTTTGATAATATTTTGGGTATATATTTCACTTGGTATGTGGTTATTTTAAAGCAGTTTAAGGGGAATGTATAATTTACTTTATTGTCAATACTTTGCGCAAAGAGCTACCACTTTTCCATTAATTCCTAAAATCTCAACTAATCATGTAATCATAATGTTTTACTCGGTAGTTATTATCTTATTACTAAGTTGTAATTATCAGAAGTAGGAATCAGTTCTGTGTTTAAGTGGTGCAGTGGATGGCACATTCACTTAACACGCGAATATTTCCCAGTTTGAGACTGGGTGGACACATTTGCAGTGCGTGGAGAGGACTGGGCATGAGCAGGCTGTATTTGCCCAAGCCACACCACAAACAATGGTGCCCTTACGACACTAGTGGTTAAGGGAGACAACAAACTACTAAAATATTGGCCTTAAATAAGGGCACTGAGGAATTTCATTATACAGCATAAATAAAGGGATATCTTTTTTTTTAATGTGAAAAATTGATCATATATTTCAATACACTAATCATGTCAATGTTTTTTCTTGAAAGTTAGAAATAAAATCTCCTAGGAAATTCCAGTGACCCCTTTTCTGGTGACCTATTTTCAGCACCAGTCTAAGGTCCACTCAGGTGTTCTTATGAGGCTATCTGGTGCCTGCAAGCACCACATAGGTGACCACTCATTTGGGTAAGATAAATATTTAAATTCAAATGTGATAAAATAATTACGTGACAAATGTATCAACGAAACCAACACTTGTGACATCTGTGTGTGTTTTTTTTCGAGGATCATTGTAAATTGTTATTGTTGAAAGTAAAATGTAGTAATCAATAGTAAAAAGAGTTACCTGGTTGTAGAGTGCGCACACATGTAGGGCAGTGTTTCCAGAAGCATTTTGGGCGCTCATGTCTGCTCCGTAAAAAAGAAGATGTTCCAGGTGCTGTACGTGACCGTAGCGGCATGACTGCAAATAGAAAAGACCATCAATGGATGATTTATGCTAGGTAAACCAAAAAGAAGATGAAAAAAAATTGATACAGACAGATCATTTTGAGTACAGTGGTACCTCTTCAAAGGAGCTTAATGCATTACAGGATCATGCTCATAGCTCAATTTGCTCAATTAAAGAGCGAATTTTCTAATATGAAATAATTAAAAACTAATTGGTCCCTGAACCCTGAATAGCCTGATCACTAAAAACACATTCATATAGTCTATCCATCCATCCATTATCTGCACCGCTTGTCCTCAGTAGGGTCACGGGGGTGCTGGAGCCCATCCCAGCCAGTGTGCAGGGGACAGCCGGAACTGGTTGCCAACCAGTCGCAGGGCATACAGAGACAGACAACTCACTCGCTCATTCGTACCTAGGGACAATTTGGACGAGCCAATTCACCTGACATGCATGTTTTTGGAATGTGGGAGGAAACCGGAGTGACCGGAGGAAACCGGAGTGACCGAAGGAAACCTACGCAGGCATGGGGAGAACATGCAAACTCCACACGAGGAGGCTGCGATAGGAGGCTCGAACCCTCAATCCTCTGTACTGTGGGGCTGTGCGCTAACCACCCAGCCATCGCGCCACCCTATATTCACATAGTAACTAAAAATAAAAAATACAGTTATAAAAGAAATCAGAGTTTATAATGAGCACTTGTCATAGAGGGGGTGGCGTTGAAAGGGGGGTCTAAGATTCGAAGGGGTGGGGGAGAGTTGTCTTTAGTAAGGTGGCATGATTGAGATGGCATAACTGTCGACTCATACGTTTTTTTGATCATTTCAAAATGTTTACGCCATATAACAATTTCCATTCGGGGAAAGCTTTTCTTTAAGATGTAAAAGATCTTGTCTGGCCCATTTTGGGTTTAATCCGGATCATCCTGGTCACTGGTAGCAGATGAAGACGCCATCGTAGATTGCTATGATTGTCGCTGTATTCTACATAGTTTGTCTCGCTGTGAGAGAAAAGGCGACACAATGTGTTCGTAAGGTTTATTATCGCCTAATAGAATGAATAGCAACCATAAATACGGGGAGAAATCAGCAAAGGTTGACAGGTATGAGATCTAGACACTGTTGATCATGCATAAGCACTTAATATACACTTAAAATTAGAGTTCCTGAAACTTTAATTGAACGTTCACACAAAACATGTTTACAGCCCCTTGTTCTTTTCTTTTTTATTGTTTAACTTTTCAAATATGTTAATGATAATTTAAATGACTATTTTGTGTCACGGTTGCCCATTGCCCTCACTTGGCCCCGCCCGTATGGCGCCAGTTGCGGCTCGTTCCCTGATTAGCTTCCCTCCTTTTTAAGCTGGGTGCTCTCACTCATCCCTTCTCAGTCCGTCAACTAACCTCTGCACCCGCAAGACGTGTTTTTCGACTCTGTGCTGTATCCTGCTTGTGTATCCTGTCCGGTATCGATCCCGTCTATCTCGTCCTGTTTGATATATGACTCCAGTCCCCAGTGTCTGGTATCGATCCCGTCTGTCTTGTCCTGTCACATATCTGACTCCAGTCTCCAGTATCGGGTATCGATCCCGTCGTTCTCGTCCTGTTTGATATCTAACTCCAGTCTCCAGTATCCGGTATCGATTCCGCATATCTCATTCTGTCCGATATCTTGCGCCAGTCTCCAATATCCGGTATCTATCGTTTCTGTCTCGTCCTGTCTGATATATGACTCCAGTCTCCAGTATCTGTTATCGATCCTGTCTGTTCCGTCCTGTCCAGTATATGCTTGTGTATCTGGTATCGATCCTGTCTGTCCCGTCCTGTTCGTATCGATCCCGTCTGTCCGGTATCTGCTCGTGTATCTAGTATCGATCTTGTCGGCCTCTGGCTTCTTGTTTTTCCACGCCGGACTTCTGTCTTACTTCTTCCGCCTAGCGATCGCCGAATCACTGGCGTTTGTGTTCACGCGCATGACTGCCCGATTCCCGTAAAATAAAGCTTGTGTGAACACAAAACGCAACTGGGTCCTCCTCCTGTTCTGGTTCTGACAATTTTGTTCTTATTTTACAACAAGAAAAGAAAATACGCAAAAAATATCACCTGGTGTATCTCCTGCCAGCCATTCTCGTCCATGCAGCCGACCTGTGCGTGGTCGTGTAGCAGCAATTCGCAGCAGTAAGGGTCTCCTCCCACCATCGAACTGTGGTAGAGGGGGGTCAGCCCCCGGCTGTCTTTGTAATCAGGAGATGCGCCCAAGTCTAAGAGTGTCTAAAGGGAAAAGAACATGACATGAGTCTCTAGAAGAATATAATTGTGCTTACTTTGAATATCTTGTTTCCTATATTACTGTATTTTAAAGAATTATTTCAAAATTTGAAAAATATGTCTTAGCTCATAATTAACAAAACAAAACATTTAATAACATAAATATTTAAAGGGCCAATGTTCATTATTGGGCCAATTAAAAATTATTTTATCAGTACAATAATACCGTAATAGACAAAGATGTATACGACTGTGACTATATGGTAGGCGTGTCCTTCCATGTTTTCTTTTTGCACAAAACCTGAAAACCTCACAAGCCATATTAAAAAACATCCCATTTTTTGAGTAAGACAATCATTATAATGATATAATTTGGGTGTTATAAGGTCCACCATATTTTCAAGAAACGCATTTTGACAGCTTTTCATGTTCTTTCATGCTAAATTAACCAGAAAAAAAGGGGGGGGGGTGTAGAGGGTTATTGTTCTATATTCTTTATCAATTATCCATTATCCGTTATCGGTCAAACCATAATACAGTGCAAAGCCAAGAGGCTGAGACACTTGTTCCCAGCCAAGAGGCTGAATCAAGGTCCTAGTCACAGGGCCAAGCAGCGATCAATGCGAATGCACCGATCCCGGAGGTACTCCAATACCGGGCCGATGCGTGGAGTGGACCGAGCAAGCTCTTATTCCATCTCCCACTTGCAAAAATCAACTGAGCATGGTGCATAGTGTTAGTTCACAACTAGATAGTTCACAGGTCCGGAACCACAGTTGACATCACGGTCACATGATTAACCCGGGCCAGTCTAGCTGTCATCCATTAAGAATACACAATAGAAACGGCCGGAATAAAAGCGAGCTCGTATCCTTATTGCAAAATAACAAAATAGATCAAACAAACGGTGAAAAGTAGTTGTGGAAATAAATGACGTGACTCATGCAAGCGAACTGAGCCAGCTTAGACGAACGCGATAAGAGAGCTGTCAGTAAATGTTGTATCATTCAGGGGTTGCATCATCCATACGGAGCAGATTTCCTTAAGCGGGCTCCAGCGTAGCAGGGGCCCCTCTTGTGCCAAATTGGCCCTCTTGTGGCGAGGAGTGAACGACAGAGCTGAGTCACCCTTTCTGCTGGATAATACACTAAGAGTTCATGGCAAGGGGTGCTCGTGAGAGCCAGATCACATAAGAAATAGTAGACCCCGGGATACAGCGTCCCCTGCTTATAATGTTTTTACGTTTGGATGTTGAATGCAATGTTTTTTTTTCCCTTGTTACGGCATTTTCACACCATATGACATCGACCACAATTTATTTTGCATTGCTCAAAACATCCATCCATTACCTTTATCTTTATCCTCAGTAGGGTCGCGGGTTGCTGGAGCCCATCCCACCCATTTACGGAATGTAGGCAGCGACACCTCAAACTAGTTGCCAGCCAGTCGCAGGGCACACAGAGACGGACAACTCACTCGCTTATTCACACCCAGGGACAATTTGGAGTCACCAATCAACCTGCCATGCATGTCCTTGGAATGTGGGAGGAAACCGGAGTTCCCGCAAGAAACCGGTGCAGGCACGGGGAGAACATGCAAACTCCTGAGACAGACAACACACTCATTTTTTCACACCTTAGGACATTTCTGAGTCGCCAATTGATCTGCCATGCATGTCTTTGGAATGTTGGAGAAAACTGGGGTGCCCGGAGGAAAACCACGGAGAACATCCCCATAACAAACAAAATTAAAATTGTACGGTGTTCGTGCGTATGTCCGTGTGGACTCGTGCCTCAAACATCTCTTAGACGCCTACCTGCTATTAGTCAAATTCATACAAGACGCTTATCTGCTTTTGGTTTGCATCATGTTATCACGAAGATGCTGATAAGATATGGGCTGAAATTCCTCCACCAATGCTCCCTTCCTTTTTCCTTTTTCAGTTCAAAATAAACTTTATTTTGTTTAAATATGGGTCCAAAGACTTGCAGTGATGATAAAAGTAGAGGCAAAAAATCACTACTCGTGGAAAAAAGTTTACAATAATGAAGAAATATGAAGAAGGCAAACACATTCTTACCCTACCAATGGAGTATTGCTGTAACCATTCGACAATCAGGACAATTATTAACAATGTGGTGGAAGTATTTTTTAATTGTAAGCCACTGTCAAATCCCTCCTGTGCACCCACCCACTACTCCACTAAACCATCTTAAGTCACATAAAACCAAAGGCAAATAAAAAAAAATAAAAAACGTATAGAATATAGAAAATGTTAAATTTGACAGGTAAAGCGCAAATTCTGTTTCTGTTTAGGGAACCGGCTCTTTCGGCTTATCTTTAACGATATACAAAACTACCGGTAAGAAAATAACATTATGCATGAAATGAATGCACAAAAATGTATTACACTACTTTATTAAACAAACCTTTAAATTTCCACTATTCAGTGAATTTTTAATTAATTGAAACTTTTTCTATACTAAGCAACTCTAAATTCAAGCACCACACAATCCTCGAAAAATAAACTACACAATAAATAAGATATATTAACTCTTCAGTGGTTTAAAACATTTAAATACAAGAACTTCTAACTATTTATTATTCAATTTTTGACCAATGTAGACTGAAAAAATACAGAACCACGCAAACATATCTATTAAAATGTGTATAACAAAAACAAAAATATTATTTGTCTCTACTGAATGTTTTTATTTAGGAACACAAAGTGCTCAGCTTTAAGGGACGGATTCGGATTCTTCTGTCAGGGATAGACAATGGACACTGATTTGGAGCCATAAAAATGGGTCCAAATAAGGATCACTTTTCCTGCTTTGGCACATTTTTGTTTTATTACTATTTTCGTTCCTTCTTTTTGTCCACTGTGTTGCCCACAAACTATCCCTCACTCCTTTACCCAAGGAACATAAACATGCTTAATAACCAATCAACCAATTAACCCAAAAGCGAGTGAGAGGACAAAAAAGCTAGCATGTCTTTTGCTATCTTTTATATATTGAAATTTCTTAAAGTTATTTTGATAAACTTCACATTTATATATATTAAAAATTACCTTGGAAACCGGCCAGAGACTTTCAATAGAATGGGAAACATTATTTATATAAGTATATTTATATATGACTTATTACTCTATTTTGTAACTAATGTTTAATATATATGTACGATTTAAATGCTTTTGCGGACAGCACGACGGCGCAGTGGTTAGCGCGTGTGCAGCACAGTTCTAAAGTAATGAGATCGGACCTTCCTGTGTGGAGTTTGCATGTTCTCCCCGTGCTTGCGCTAGTTTCCTCCGGACACTCCGGTTTCCTCCCAAATTCCAAAAACATGCATGTCAGGTGAATTGGCCGGTCTAAATTATCCCTAGGTGTGAATGGGCGAGTTAGTTGTCTGTCTGTGCCCTGCAACTGGCTCGTATGGGATGGGCTCCAACACCCCTGCGACCCTACTGAGGATATGCGGTGCAGATCATGAATGAATGAATGAACGAATGAAATGCTTTTACCTTGGGTACTGAAGCTTTGGAACACATTAGGCAATCACAACTGGTTACTGTAGACAATTTCACCTTACAATCCCAACCTCAGAATAGAATAATGTAGTATCTCAGGGGTCTACTGTACTTGAAAATACTGGACAACAGTATATTTGACCCTATATTTCCTCATTAAGACAACTCCAAACAAAATTCAAGTTATTTATTTTAATGGTGGCAGTACAATGGCCCTCGTTCCAGTATGTACCAGTGTGGCCCTCGCCAAAAAAAGCCTTCACTCTCAAGTGAAATGTTCCAAACCATAAAATACAATAAGGTTTTTTTATGTTGTGTATTTGAACAAATACATGATGCAATAATGTTTAGGGCGGCAGTGGCTCAGGATGTAGAGCGCTCGTCTTGGGATCAAGAGATCGCAGTACGAAACCCGGCTCCTCCGTGTTACATGTCGAAGTGTCCTTGGGTAAGACACTGAACCCCTAATGCCCCCAATAAGCAGGTTAGCGCCTTACATGGCTGCAAGGCCGCTATTGGAAAATGTGAAGCACATTGTAAAGCGCTATGGGAAGTCTTCATTGACTTGAAAAGCGCAATATAAATGCAGATCATTTCATTTTCATTTCATAAGAATGAGCTGCCACATCATTTTAACATATGATGGAAAATATCATTGGCATGCCAGTTAGAAATGTTTACCATTCATTATTTAGAACTTTTTCGAGAAGACTCTCTGATCTTGTCATGTTCTGGTGAGGGGATGTCACAAAGAATTCAAAGCTGTGACGGATCAAAGACTTGTAGGGAGTATTATACAAGAGCACTCACAGCTTTCACTTATTTGTAATGTTATTATCTTTGATTCTTGCTCACTTGCCAACATGACAACCTTTTGTCAAATCCAGTAATTAATGGTCTCAGCACTATCGTACTCTCGTCTTTATTCAATTACATGTGAGTATATATTCTGCGCCAATTCGTGTTCTTTTTTGATCGGTTTGATTCTTTTTAGTGGTCTTATTTTTGTAGCAGACATTGGACTTGGAGCCTGTTTTGATGTAACCTTGATTACTTTGATGAATGATAATTCAGAAAAAAACTTTGTCTTTTTCTGTACTTCATCCAAAATCAAATATTTTTTTGTAATATGATCTTTTTCTCAAATCTTCGCTTTGAAGTTTACATCTATGGCAGGGGTCGGAAACCTTTTTGACGCAATGAGCAATAAAAGCAAAGATATTTTAATTTTTTTAAGGGGGCTTTTGAAGACAAAATTCAACAAACCCGCTCTCCATACAAAAGCTAAATTTTCAGCACATTTTATTTCACTGTGTGATGTTTGATGATTTAATAAAATCTATGAACAAATAATAATAATGACATTTCAATATAAATATACTACTTAAAAATTGTCTCCCTCCCGCAGATACTTAAAGCGTTGAGGCCCATTCTGACTGTCAGGTTTAAACAAGGTGCGAGCAAAGTTATTTTGTAAAAGTGGCACAAAATACTGCAAACGAGGATACCAACGTATTTACCTTCAGTGCAAACGGTCCTGGGCCCTGTGTATGGCTTTGCGCATTATTACCTCTCACCCAGTCAAATTACTCTAAGTGCTTCGCTAGTGGTTTTGGGTAAAACGTTGGGTTTGGGTTAAAGTTTGTTCCGTGGCTTTTTATCATAAAGTGTCCCAACAATAAATAGGTAAATAATGACCACTAAATTAATAAGGTTAGAAATGTGACAATGTCCAATAGCTAATGGTAAATACTTCCATGTCCTTCTCCTTTGCAATATTTAGTGACATTTATAAGAAAGAACTCTGTTCGCACCTTGTTTTGAAACATCATTTACAGCAAAAGTGAGTCAAAATGAACCTCAACAATCCTTAGTACCTACCTGTGGGAGACAGAGAGATTTTAAAATATGTTTTAGGAAATAGTCAAATGTCACACAGTGAAAAAAATGCACTGAAGAGTTAGCTTTTGTCTGGTGATCAGGTTTTTGTGGCTTTGTTGAATATTATCTTAAAATATAAGGTAATATTTTGTTTCATGGCCAACCAGTTCAGGGTGTCCCCTGCCCACTGCCTGGGTGGGTTCCAGTAAGGACACATTGTGCAGAGAATGAAAAAAGCTGCTTTGGTCTACCTGCGTTGATGACCACTGCATAGTAGGGACCTCTCAGGAAAAATACCCTCACCTAAAGAAAGAAATTGTGACACTCACTATGAGAGCCGTGTGATTCTTGCTCCGCACCGCCTTGTGCAGGGAGGTGATCCCGTCCTTTGTCCTGAAGTCCAGATGTGCACCGCCACTCCTCAGCACCTTAATGAGTTCTGCACATCCTTCTAGCTGCACTGCTAGCGTCAAAGGGCTTTCTGCATCAAATGGACACAAAACAGACGGAAAAATAATGTTGATGTCACTTTATTCTTCAGAGGACATCTGGCTATAAAATGGCATATTTTTGTCTTGTCAGAAAATAATTCAATGCCTTTATAATAAGAGACATCACCTGGTAGTTGTTAAATCTTTTTTACACAAGTTTTTTGCTGATTCAAAAGAAAATAACCCAGATTATGGTGATGTAGAGTCTTTATTACTGATATGACTCGATTTTATTCCAGACCTATGACTATAAAATATATATATATATATATATATATATATATATATATATATATATATATATACAGTGAAGAAAATATGTATACATAATAAGCATTTTAACATTCTGCTTTTTTGCTTTTTCTCCCACCTAGAAATTATGGAGGGGTCTGACATGTTCATCGTAGGTGCATGTTCACTGTGAGAGAGATAAACTAAAAAAAAAAATCCAGATTTATGTGATATAGCTGCAAATAAGTATTCAAACACCTGGAAAATAAATATTAATATTTGGTACAGTAGCCTTTGTTTGCTATTATAGAGGTCGAACATTTCCTGTAAATGTTCACCAGGTTTGCACACACTGCAGGATGGATCTTGGCCCACTCCTTCACACAGATCTTCTCTAGATCAGTCAGGTTTCTGGGCTGTTGCTGAAAAACATGTAGTTTGAGCTCCCTCCAAAGATTTTTGATTGGGTTAAAGTTTGAGACCCCTTGAGGTGATATCTTGCATGGGGCTCTACTCTGATTGAGATTGACCGTCAAGTTTAGCTTCGTCCATTTTCTAATGATTGCTCCATCATTGGACCTTTTTCACCAAGCTGCTTGGCATTGCTCCGTAGCCCTTTCCAGCCTTGTGGAGGTGGACAATTTTGTTTCTGGTGTCTTTGGACAGCACTTTGGTCTTTGCCATGTTAGAAATTAAAGTCATAGTAATTTTATGGGGTAGACAGGAGACTTTAGGCAGATAACTACCTCAAACAGGTGCATCTGATGCAGTGTGATACATGGAGTGCATGTAGACTTCTAATGGGCGGACTAACAGCTTTTTCAGGGTCAGAATTCTAAATGATACACAGGTGTTCAAATACTTATTTGCAGCTATACCACACAAATTGATTGTTAAAAAAATCATGCATTGTGATTTCCGGTTTTTTTCTCATTAGTGTATCCCTCACAGTAGACATGCACCTACCATGAAAATTTCAGCCCCCTCCATGATTTCTAAGTGGGTGAAATGGAAAAATAGCAGGGTGTTCAAATACGTATTGTCTTCACTATATATATGTATATATATATATATCTCATCTCATCTCATCTCATTAGCCGTACCGCTTATCCTCATTAGGGTCGCGGGGGGGCTGGAGCCCATCCCAGCCATCTTTGGGCAGTGGGCAGGGGACACCCTGAACTGGTTGCCAGCCAATCGCAGGGCACACAGGGACAGACAACTCATTCGCTCATTCACACCTAGGGACAATTTGGACCAGCCAATTCACCTGAAATGCATGTTTTTGGAATGTGGGAGGAAACCGGAGTGCCCGGAGGAAACCCACGCAAGCACGGGGAGAACATACAAACTCCGCACAGAATGTCTGGAGCTGGATTTGAACCCACGACAGGTTCCCATGACATGAACTGTGCCGCACAAGCGCTAACCACTGCGCCGCCGTGCTGCTATATATATATATATATATATATATATATATATATATATATATATATATATATATATATATATAATCAGGGGTCGGCAACCTATGCTACGCGTGCCACGCATGCCAGCGAGGGGTTAACCAGTGGAACGCGAGCGCACGGCAAAATAATAATGATTATACTTTAAAAATGCGCATATTTACTTGAAATATAGACATTTTCAGTCGTGCGCCGTGTGATTAGGCTTTGCGTGGGATTTGTGTCAGTGTGTGTTTGCGCGGCGCCTCGCAGAGGAGAGATCTGTGTTTCAACCCAGCCATCGAAACACACGCGCGCTATAAATGAACGAATCACGACGGCTCCTCAAACAAAAACATCGCAATCTTTCCAGCCAGCGTGGAGAGATGACTGGGGCTTTGTGCAAAAAATGACCGTGCTGTTTTGTGCATTATGCCCCGAGAGCGATGTACCTCGCGCATCAAGTGTTAAACATCATTACGAGACGAAACATCAACATGAAATTAAGGCGGAGGCTTTAAAACGCGCAGTGAACAAACACAGACCCTGAAAACCTTTGTCACTGCTAAACACACCACCAGTGAAGCAAGCTGTGCTCATTACAAAGCACAGAAAACCATTTACTGATGGCGAATATTTATAAAAAGCGTGTGTGCATGTGAGCACGCGCGTGCGTGCTGCTGTGATTTCAAGTTTTGATATTTTCTGCAACAAGATACAATTGATGAATGGTATGCTAGCTGTCCATAGCACTTGTTTTTGATTGGAGTTCATTGTTGATGAAGAATGGTGGATTCTGGTTAATTCTTGTGGCAAAAAGTTGAAGTCATGGATGTCTACAGGCCTTTCCACTTGTTATTCACATTCCTTTTTTAGTTGATTGATGAACAAGAATAGTGGAAGACAAATTGGTCAGTCATACCAGTGATTTTCAACCAGTGTGCTGGGGCACACTAGACACACTAGTGTGCCGTGAGACCTTGTCTAGTGTGCCGGTGGAATTTGCCCAATTTTATCTTTCCCAAAACAATCAGGCCATTATTCAGTATTTTTGCTATCTTCAGACGAGGAACTGTAATAGTCATCCATATCAGTAGGTGGCAGTAGATTTTTATATACTTTTTATGTACTAATTATCTGCTCTTGAGGTAGCACAGTACATTTAATAACTTAATTTGTTTAACAAAGCGGTTTAAGATTGCACTGTAAAATATAAAAATATAGAGCACATCATTCTTTTTATTTTAAGTATTATTTTCTTCTTCTTTTTATATACTAATTATCTGCTTATGCGGTAGTACAGGGAAATGTTTGACGTAACTTCATTTTCAACCATTTTCGACGGACGGTGTGCCTTGGAACCTTTTTATAAGTAAAAGTGTACCTTGGTTCAAAAAGGGTTGAAAAACACTGAATTATGCGATTAAAATGTATATCCATGTTGTATATTTGGACTGGTGTAAAATGGCAGCTCTGTTGGATATTAAAAAAATGTTGTGCAAGTCATTAATCCTGGTGTGGCACACTGATTTACAAGGAAATTTGAAAGTGGCACTCCACGCCGAAAAGGTTGCTGACCCTTGATATATAAATTATATAATCCTGATCCTGAAGAAAAGAGAAAAAGAAAAGGGGAAGGTCCACCCAAAAATGTTTTGCGTCTCAATGCGAATGGGTTTCTAATGGCGCACAGCCAATCTAATGGACAGCATGAGGACTATGTTTTGTCTTTTTAATGTAAAATATCATCAAAATGGACCTGGGCATGACAGTAATTTTTATTCCCACTTTCTCACCTCCTGTGTCGGGATCATGGAAATTGGGATCCAGGCCTTTTTCCAGAAACCGCGACACCTTTTCGACACTCCTCTGCTGCACATACTCCATGAACTTCTTCAGGTTGGCCTAATGGGGGGAGACAAGAAGGCGAAGGGGAGAAGAGACAAAAAAGGGTGGGAGGAAAAAGAGAGATGTGATTGGCCCATGGAAAACTCGTTGGGCTGATGGTGTTTAATAATGCAGCGTCGAGATGAAAGCTTAATTCGCCATGCTCCTCTTTGCTGGCGCGTGAAGGTTTCATGTCTCCTTCGTCATCATATCAAACAAATGGAGCGTGGAGCTGTAGATAAGCTAGCAACTAAGACGAGAGGAGGGGGAAAAGGTCTAGGGAGTTTACGTTGGAATCGAAATGTATTTACACTTTACATGTTGAAAAATAGGTGGAACACTATGCTCGTTGGAGTTGCTGCCTTAGGGTTCCACTCAGGCTTCCTTTCACATTTCAACGAATTACATTGTCCATAGGTGTTAATGTAGTTTTTTTTGTGCTTTTTTTTTAGTATGCATGGCAACCAATAAGGATGGACCCCATCACATGAAAAACTCATTGTGTCATGTGACCCGCCACATCGTTTTATGTGGCCTACAAGACATTGCTGAGAGAAGCACAAGAGAAAAACCTGCCAAAATGCCCTGCAGTTTTAAATATGTCCACTGGATGTCAACAAAGTCAGGCAACAACCGCACAACACCCACTCTACTGACTACCATTTACGCACCAAAGAACTTTGAGGGAACCCACCCAGGTGTCATTTTAAATGAAAAAAAGCCACAGACGCGCTGGTTAAGGCATTATGAAAAAAAAAGCACTAAGATGTTTTTGCAGAAGTTTAAAGAAGTTGTATCCTCTCAAGTTTGACACTATTGCTCTAGATAGAAAGTAAACCAGGAATGTATCCCTGCCTTATAGAATTATCAAAGACTTTCTACCGCTAGTTATAATATATTTACGTGTTTAGTACTCATCATATGATAAATGTTTCAAGGGCTCCATTATTTCCGTTGAATCAAAAAACATGCTTGAAACATGCAGTTTTTATATAATAATTTATCGACTAGGATCATGGGCTTTATAGTTTTGGCCCTTCCCCGGGTTTTACGAGATCCTGATGACACAACACATACTGGGTGTGTGATCCAAACTGTTGAAAGTAACGCGTTACAAAAAAACGTAATGACTTTTCTTGGTAACAAGTAGTGTTTTTACAAATGAATAATACATAATTATAAATTTGAAAGACAACTGTCAATACAAAATGGTGCTAACGCTACTTATTAAAAACAGTTCGTGAAACCCAGAGGTGGGTAGAGTATCCAAAACCTTTACTCAAGTAAAAGTACCGTGACTTCAGAATAATATGACTCAAGTAGAAGTAAAAAATAGTCATCCAATTAATTTTTGAGTAAAACTTACATGGTAAAAGAACTACTCAAGTACGAAGTAACTTTACAAATAAACAACCATTCAATCAGATAATGAAATCATCAAATTTCAAATCAACAATAAATTACATTTATTCTAAATATAGATTATCAGAATAATTAAGAAGAATTCAAGTATTTTAATAAAAAATACATTAATAATAGTATTAATTAAAAGAAAGTCAAGTTAAATTTATTTTTATAGTCCTTAATCACAAAAATAATCTCAAATGATTATACATGTTACCAATAAACCATCCCCTGATCTAAAAAAACATGCAGGCAAGGTAAAACCCAAAACCTCAGCGTGATGATAATAAAAAACCTTGAGAAGGGGCCTCACAAGTGGTAATCCAGAATGGCCAGGGTGCAATAGCTTTGGCATTGGGTACAGTACACAAGACATAGTAAACATCAATAAAATAAAACATAGGTAATATGTAAAAATAATGTCCAGGTAGTGAATGACAGCAACCGCGCCTTGAGCCTGTAAAATTGTCCCCCCAAAAATAAAATAAGAACAAGAAGCACATTTTAAGCCACAGTACTCTTTTTTCCAGGCTCTGCAAGCAGAAAAACAAGCTAGCTCGTGGACTCTGTAATTGTGTGTGTCTGGGTGTTTCTGTCTGTGTGAAAAAAAGTGAAAAGAAGAAAAAAAAGGGAAAAAAGAGAAAACAAAAACAAGACCCAGTAAATCAATGAAACCAAATATAATGTAATATTATGCACAGAATGAAATAATAATAATATAGAAAAAAACTATTACTCTACTAAATAACAGTCACATTTATTTTTACTCTATCACAAATCGCTGTGTTGTGTAACTCATTCAAATGTTGATTTTTTTAATATCAAGCAACTTTATCGTCAACTTCAAGCAACTCAGAATATCTGTAAAACACAACACAATGGTAACTGAAAATATTGACTATTCAGTGCAACAACAAATAAACTATGTATTACGAGTATAAACGATATATTTCCAATGGAAAAAATATTGAATGAAAAACACAGAAAAGATAAAATATTTACAGATTTACAAAAAAAATCAAATAAAAACCATGTTTAACCCATTTTTATACTCCACAAATTTAAAGCCAACAAATCGCTGTGTTGTGTAACTCATTCAAATGTTGATTTTTTTAATAATAAGCAACTTTATTGTCAACTTCAAGCAACTCAGAATATCTGAAAAACACAACACAATGGTAATTGAAAATACTGACTATTCAGTGCAACAACAAATAAACTATGTATTACAAGTATAAACGATATATTTCCAATGGAAAAAATATTGAATGAAAAACACAGGAAAGATAACATATTTACATAAAAAAATCAAATAAAAAACATGTTTAACCCCTTTTTTATACTCAACAAATTTAAAGCCAACAACACAAAATCCAGTTTGTTCGTAAATGACACATCACTAATTCAGACTGAAGTGAAGTGTAAACCGCATGGTCCTCCACTGAGACGTACAGACGCGTACTTACGTGGAAATGATCCAAGTATAGGCTTTAATATAGCCAATTGTAGCAAAGTAAGAGTACAGGTTCTTCTCCACAAATCTACCCGAGTGGAATAAAAACTATAGTGATTTAAAATATTCCTAAAAGGTCCCAAAACTTACTCAAGTAATGGAGTAATGGTACTCGTTACCATCCACCTGTGAGGAAATTCAATTTCCCCCCAGTGATATCCTCACTTCCATATACACGTGCATCTAAGCTATATTTACAGCTATAAAATAAGATCGTGAATTCAGAGGGCCAGCTTAAATGCCCGAGTTTGGTTGTGTGTCACCGGTAAGGAATGGTAGGCAGCCCGTGCGGAGGGTTTGGACAACAAACGGAAAATCAATGGAGAAAACATAAGCAAAAGAATTACGGTAACCGTGTCTTTTTATTAAACCTTGCCTGGGAAAATTAAATGTGGAAACAATCCAAACTAGCGTAATGATGCTGCTCATGCTTTGCACAACCCAATCTTGTTATTCCCAAACACCATGTACACAGCCTATACTCTTGTCACTAGTTATTTTAACAAATTATTCGGATTAGTTCCCAAACTCCATATCTCATCTTCCAGCCATCCATCCATTCATCCATTATCTGCACCGCTTATATTCAGTAGGGTCGCAGGGGTGCTGGAGCCCATTCCAGCTATCTTAGGGCAGTGGGCAGGGGACACCCTGAACTGGTTGCCAGCCAGTCGCAGGGCACACAGGGACAGACAATTTGCTCGCTCATTCACACCTAGGGACAATTTGGACCGGGCAATTAACCTGACATGCATGTTTTTGTAATGTGGGAGGAAACCGGAGTGCCTGAAGGAAACCCACACAAGCATGGGGAGAACATGCAAACTCCACACAAGAGGTTCGATCTCATGACCTCAGAACTGTGCCGCACACGCGCTAACCACCTCTCCGCTGTGCTGCCCATATCTCATCTTAATCCGACTAATTCCTGTGTGTAAAAATACCCAATGATGGTAGCGAAAATCCAGATCTCCAGCCTGTGAGGCAGGTCACAAGTCAAGTCTTTTAACTGATAACTTTGTTGCCATTACTGAGCTAATACTTTTTTAATTGGTGCAACTTTCACAACTAATGCACTCTCGCTTACAGCTGTTACGTAATGTTGCCACACATGCACACACGTTCACACTTGGATTGAGTGTGGGTCAAAAAAGCGCTCACCTTGTGCGCATCCTATATTGCACGCACTCTCCCTTCACGCTAGCAGCGCACGTCTTCACGCCGATTCCCGCCTGCCTGCTTGATTCCACACGCACGTACCCTGGTAAGCCTCCCCCTGCCCACCCACCTCGACAGCAACTGCCACTCACACTATCTCACAGTGAAAGAAATACGCCTTCCTCCTTCCTCTCTGTCTTCAGATGTTGCCAAATGCTGTTGTTATGGCGATGAGATGGAAAGATAGTTCGTGAATGGAGAGAGCGGTAAACAGCGAACAAACAACACCTGAGCCCGTTTTGACTATTGATCAACTTCTGGCTTTAAAGCTCCTCACTATGGGACTTGAGTGTGTGCACATCATGATAAAAAGTTAGAGGATATTCACAATTTTTTTCTGAAAAGTCTCACATGAAGGTCCGGATGTGGACGCAATTACTTTTCTCTGTAACGAGCACTGTGACACGTCATTGTTAATTTTTTTATACTCAATATTGTTACAACATCGTGCGATCTGCCGCGACTTAAACGCATGTTTTTGGAATGTGGGAGGAAAGCGGAGTGCACGGAGGAAACCCATGTAAGCACGGGGAGAACATGCAACCTCCACACAGGAAGGTTCGAACCTCATGAGATCGATCTCACGACCTCAGAACTGTGCCGCACACGCGCTAACCACTGCGGCAGCCTAAACATGAAAAGAAAGCAAAATAAATAAAAGCGTGTTGCTTCAGGGCAGGAAGGTGGAGGGTATCAATAACCATGCAAGAGTATACATGATCTTATTACACTAGGGAACAAATCAATTTTGTATGAGCAGCCCCTGATAATTTTCCTGTGTACTGAGCTTCCGGTGTGGAAAAGAAAATTGATAACAGTCCAATTTGGACTTTAAAAGGACACTGTGTTATATTTGACCACAAGATGTCGCTGTATTGCTTAGTGCAACCCACAATGAGTGCTACAAAGCAAGAGGAACAATACATGTACAGACATTCTATGAGACCAAACTATTTGTCCTCTCTTTTTTTTAGGCCTGGCTTTTTCACAAGGTTATGAGGGTAGCAGCAAGATGGAGGACAGTCATGTCAGGTCCCTCTAGTGAGCCTTGTGTTACATAAAACAAATACACATTCCTCGACCTACGAGTATCTAAAACATCAATGAGATAGTTCATGCATTTTTGCTTATTATTTAAATAACGTCATTTTTTTTCAAGTCAAGTCATGTTTATTTGTATAGCCCTTAAATTGTGTTTTCTTTACCAATGTTATAGGCTGTTGTATGCTGTCAGTCAAACAGCCGGGTGGGCGGGCGCACAAGTCAATGTGCGCACCACCCCAAAAGGGACCGCAGAGCACGGCTACAGCTACAACTAGTATTTCAGCAGATCATTACATTGAAAATAAATTCATCAATTCTGAGGAATCTGGGGAAAGTCAGAAGAGCCACAATAAATAACTACTAGCGGGTGCTCCGTGGATTGTTATTGGGTCCGGGAATTTATTGAGGCCGCGTTGGGAGAGAAGGCAATAGCAAGAATGCAGGTCCGGCCCACTGCAGCGAGGCCAACAACTCTTCCAAGCCAACACTGCCGAGCCTGTATCTCACCAATGCCAGTTCCATTATCCATGAAACAGATGACCTCGAGCTACAACTCGGGAGAAACCGCCACATTTGGGCCATTTGCGTTGAAATAATCGCGGAGAACTGGCAATATTTGAGGTTACCTAATGCTAACGTGCAGCTTGCCAGGTGCGATCTAAAACGCTATCTTGCACTAAATAAGAAGCCCTTCATTTGCTGTTCTTTTGTAAAATGACAATAAAGACCATTCATTCAAAAGTAATTCTGTAGTCTTGTTAATTTTTATTTGTTATTTCGTTAGAGTTGTATACTCTTAGTCTGTAAAAAGAACATCTTGAGGTAATTTGCGACACTTTTTTGCAGGTATTCACTTTTCACGCGGGGTTCTGATCCCCATTAAACGCGATAACCGATGGATTACTGTAATCTCTTCTGACAGGAACCCCGAAATTTCGAACATTTTATCAACCATCTACTCCCCCCAAAAAGAAGGAAATAGAAATGTGACTTGTTTTCACTCGCGCCAGCGGCACCTCATCAGCAAATGGTAATGTGTTAGTTTGTCTTTATTGCTTGATAATGCTGAATTTAATTACTGGGGGCGGCAGTGGCTCAGGAGGTAGAGCACTCATCTTGGGATCAAGAGATTGCAGTTCGAATCCCAGCTCCTCCTCGTTACATGTCAAAGTGTCCTTGGGTAAGACACTGAACCCCCTAATGCCCCCCAAAAGCAGGTTAGCGCCTTACATGGCTACACGGCCGCTATTGGGAAATGTGAAGCACACTGTAAAGCGCTTTGGGAAGTCTTGACTTGAAAAGCACTAAATAAATGCAGATCACTTCACTTCATTTCATTTCATTTCATTTTACTTCACCTAGCCTAGCATAGTTTTTTTTAATCTGACAGTAGTGCTTTTTTTATTATGTGTTCTTCTGCTTCATGAATGACAGTACCTTTTTCAGTACCTTTTTCAGGCAGGCTGGCTTTGATAGTTTATTTTTGTTCTTAGGACAGATGGCTGTCAACGGGTCACCCCAGATATCTTTTAAAAAAATATTTCATGAAGACAAATTAAAGATTACACGTCCACATATTTAGAGGGATGATTTTGTCTGTGGAATAAAGCATGAATGGATTTTAACAAAAGCTATTATATTTAGTAAATGAAGAAATAAAACATAGAAAGGTGTATATGATAAAAGTATCCAATGTTACTACGACTTAAATTATGACATTCATATAGTGTTACCCAATGTTGTTTTTAATAAACAATGTGCTGTCCCGCTTGTTGAGTGTCTTTCGCCAACAGGGGGCACTGTGACGCAGGAACACAATATCCTGTGAATGGAAATAATGCAAAATCATCCCTGCCTTCAAATTAAGAACCATTTTTTTCAACGTTCTCATGTTGCGACAGTGAAGACTTGACAAATACTAAATAAATAAAACATGTAAAATGCATTCATTTAAACATTCCCAATAAAAAAAAAGTCTATTTTCCTCGAATTCACTCTGAGCCAACAACACGTTTCACCTACGGCGTCATCAAGTCAAGTCAAGTCAAGTCATTTTTATTTGTATAGCCCGAAATCACGAAGAGTCTCAAAGGGCTTCACAGATTATTACACTATATTACACAGACTATTTTTCAGCCGACGAGAAGAGTAGGTTGTTCATATGCTATGGAGTAGAAGTGAGTTTTAAGCTTAGATTTAAACATTTCCACTGAGGTTGCAGATCGGATCTCAGGGGGAAGAGCATTCCACAGCACCGGTGCACGGATGGAGAACGGTCTCGAACCAGCAGAACACTTCTTTGCTCTTAAGAAAAATATTTGGGATTTATTAAAGCAGTGCTCCTCAAATAAGGGGCAGGCCTCCCTGAGAAGGGCGAGAGGCTCTTTCAAAGTGAGCGCTATTGACATTTGTCAGTTTTTAAACTTTTTAACTTCCCTAGAATATAGTTCAACTGACTCCTTTACACAAGAGGGCGGGGAAGCATTCTCAAAAGAAGTTTTCTTCTTCCTAGGCGGGCGTGACAGAAAATAATTGATATGCACTGAATTAAAGGGACAGTGTGTAATAGTTGACCACTAGATGTTACTCTATTACGTAGAGTAACCAAAAGTAAGTGCTACAATCCACAGAATGGACTACCGTGAATCAACGTGGCCAAACAAAAAATGTATTTTTCTTTCCCAATGCATTTCAAAATGGTTTGGGGAATTGGGGATACCCTTAGGCACAAACTGGCAAACAATATTGTCAGCTCTTGCTTCATGTTATGTAAAATAAAGACATGTTTTTCAGTGGCACAGCGGCTGAGAGGTTAGCGTGTCTGCGGAACCGTTCTGAGGTCAAGGTTTCAAATCCAGCTACCAGCCTTCCTGTGCAGAATTTGCACGATCTTCCCCGTGCCTCCGGTTTCCTCCCACATTTCAACAACATACATGGCAGGTCAAAATTGTCCCCAGGTACGAGTAAGCAGATGAATGGTTGTCTGTCTCTGAGTGTCTGGCTGGCAACCAGTTCAGGGTGTCTCTTGCCCACTGTGGGGGAATAGTTAAGATGAGCTCCAGCACCCCTGTGACTCTATAGAGGATAAGCAGATGGAAATATATATTTCTCGACTTATGACTACTAAAACAATGTGTATTGTATTTTTGCTTGTTCAAATGCGTATTGATTGTTTGAAATGAATATGTTTTTTTTACCACTAGGAGGCGCTAAATATAAATGTTTAAATTAATAAGTTAAAATTTAAACATTAACCATTTAAATTTAAATCAAGATAGGCAATGTAGCCCAAATTTAAAATATGAATATATTACTAAATAATTTTTTCCCTTTTTTCTAGAAATATCGGGAGAATAATAGAGAAGTTGCAAAATGATTTTCCATTTGTTTGCACAGTACACTGAATATATAATTTTTGTTCCCAAAATATTACCTGTAGTATCACCTGAGCAGAAAATCCTTCAACATAATAACACAACATAATGAGGGACATAGTCTGATACGGCAGGTGGCAGATTATTCGAGTATGCCGTATTTTTTTTACACTTTCCTACAGCAAACCAGACAATGTTTGAGAAAGACCATAGCATCATATAAACCTTAACCTATTCATGTGTTGCCGTTTTTTGCGTGTGAATGTGAATACATTTTATAAACGGGAGGCATCACAAACACTTGGTGATGCTGACAGTTGTAGAGCAACAAGCGATAGGGTTTATCAACTACGCTTGCAGCCATTTACTTTTACTTATTGTTGTCTATTCCATGGGCAGTTGTATATGGGTCTGTGCATTCATGCAGCACGTACCGTACATGTGCCGTACATACACAAAGTGTGTCAAACACTCGCGGCGGCCTATATTGACAATCATTACTGGGGCGTCCGCTTTGCCTCTGGTGGCTCGCAGCTGGTCGGTACAGTTGAGTAGTCATTGGCGAGGTTGCTCGTATGGAGTAATTTTCACTGTCATACCACACAATACATCCAGATTGCAATATCACCGATCACTCTGCTAGAGGTCTTTTGACCGAGACGGCACAATTGCAACAACAAGCTGAAAAACACAAAAGCCAGTTTTGGCTAGGGATGCGCTGGAATGACAATACGGGCCTGAAAGAGAAAACCAAATTTGTGTAACGCTTGGCTTGAATACAAAAAGAGCAAAACCGAGCTGTATCACTTCCCCTTTCCCTGAGTTACTTAAAAAGCACTAGATAAAATGACAAACAACTTACTGGCAAATTAAGAGCTGCTGAGTTCACATAGACCAGATGAACTAAAACTGCTTAAAGATCAAACTTCACAAGATAAAAAATGCAAATGACAAAAGAAAGTGTTCGACTTACGTATCCCAAACGAGGACACTTTTTAGCCTGCCCTTCTAAAACACAGTACAAATTTGAGAGAAAAAGCAGTCTATATCAATGTAAATCTAACCAAAACAATTTCAAAAATTCCAAAAAAGCAAGATAAATGGAAAAAAAGGATGCTGATCTAAAACACTCAAAATAAAATGCAAACTAAATGGGCCACAATCGTGGAATAGCTTCGAGGATGACTTGAGAAACTTGTCAGGCTGTCACTTTTCCAAAAAATACAAAGCAAAAATGAGTCAAAGTTAACTGAAGTCGAATTATGTTTATCTGTACGGCCCTTAAAGACAAGGATTCTCAAAGGACTGTAAAGACTACAGACTATTATTACACCACCCCCTGGTCTAAAACCTACATTAGGGCAAGTAAAAACTCAATATCCCAGCATTAAGAAATTGAGAAACTTTGAGAAGGTGCTGCAGATAAGGAAAATTGTAAATCCTTTTGACCAATCATATACAAGTTGATATTGTTCATATGTAACCAAAGTTTTGATAAACTGGGGGAAAAAACAAAATCCCAATCAAAATATCAAAGTTATATTCACTTAGTATTTTGAGTGAAGTTAATTTTGCCTTTGTTTTCTAAATAAAGTGGACTGTTATGTTGAACAAAAAGTACTAGTGGTCTTAGTTGCTGCACTGAATAGTATATTTCCCTATTTTTTATAAGTACGTGTTTAGGGGGCTTATTAGCTTTTAAGAGACAGGAACATGAATGGTAGTACAGTATTTCCTAGTTTATCGCAGGGGCTAGGTCCCAAAATGAACCCATGATTGGCAAAATCCGTGAAAGAGAAACCTTTATTACAATTATTATACAATTAAAAACGCTGTCTGAAACCTAAGAACAAATATTCTTAACTGGTTTAACTATTAGAAGTATGATATAAACTGTTTTTTTTAATTTTTTTACAAATAGCCACCTTCAAATATTTATAAGCGCAGAGACTGTTTAGCCAATACTATTGCAGAACACAATACACGATGCAAATCCCTGAAGTAGCGAAACCGTGAAAAGTAAACCACAATACAGCGAGGGATTACTGTAACTTAGTGGTTCTCCAGGAACAGGGTTGGGTAGGGTTACTTTAACTGGATTACTTTGAATTACTTTTGGGTTACTCCAAGACCAAATATGCTAATAAAAGACAAAATAAACTAAATATGAATCAAATTATGACTCACAACACGTGGTAAGCTTTCTCTCCTGGCTTTGATCTCTTTGATCTCCAGCATAACTAACATAAAATGCGACACAAACAAAATGAAAATCAATCCAAACAGCTTGCCAACATCATTTTTGCCGTTCCATGTATTCCGTTACTCCCCAAGTCTACACAAAATTTAGTCATTTTATTCATATTTAGTTTCTTTTGTCTTTTATGAGCATATTTGGTATTGGAGTAATCCAAAAGTTATTGAAAGTAATCAAGTGAAAGTAACCCTACCCAACCCTGTCCAAGATTGAGGCACACTGAGGCTCGCGCACGAAGGCTTTACTGCGATCATGGATGGAGACAAAGATCGGCATGTTTGCTGTGTTAAAAATGTTGGCAGCAGACATCATGAGACCAAATGTATTAAGCTATCATTTGTCATTTGAGGCACTTTTCCCGTATTTCACATGAGACTTGTTTTCTTATAATTTGGTCCTGACTAATGCCAAGCCTAAATCTACATCTTTAGTGCGGATTGTGACTCTAACATCAGTAAACCAGCGAGCATGGTTGGCATCATATCATTGAGCAGAGAGCATTTCAGATCAAGGTTCTGACAGACAAGCTGAAAGAGGGTGTCGCCATATGCAGGCAATACACAAAGAGGTAAGTATTAGTTTCAGGAGCGAGCAGCAGCAAGTCAACTGCAGGAGAGAGAGTGGGAAAGGTGAGATGGCACAACATTCATTTGGACAGGTAACTTAAAATTAGTTTTATCTGGTTATATCAGTATCAGAAATATTTTATTAACACTCCACTTATTGAAACATGAATATTTTGTTTGTTTGTTTGTACATGATTCAATTGTTTGTTTGTTTGTAAATGATTCAAATTGAATCTTTTCTTCCGGCGCCGTCACGAATGGCAGCCACTCCAGCAGCTCCCGTGTTATTTTCGATTGTTCTCGATTGTTCTCAGCTCAGGGATGCTGCTGGAAATGTGAATTTCCCTTCGGGGATGAACAAAGTATCTATCTATCTATCTATCTATCTATCTATCTATCTATCTATCTATCTATCATCTTCCTGGCCACAAAATAATTGAGAAGCACGCTTTAAATTATAACCTAGTAGTTGGCACAGTGTAATGCAAGAAACCAGTATCAAACCAACTAAATCATATTCACAAAATTCTTCGAGCACATAATTTAGCACTAACCAATCAACTTCGGGGACAACCAGATTGAATGTCGCACGCATTATGTCCGCTTATATTTAGACTTCTGAACTGCAGATCATTAACTCTGTTGTGTTAGCGTGTAAAGATTAGCCAAAATCCAGCTAGCGGCTAAAAGTAATTGGAGCAGATAGACACATGGATTTTAGAGAAATGGTAAAAGCTTGGAAGCGCTAACATTTTGACAGCATTCACCATCCCCTTCTTACTTCTTATGTGCAAAAAAATAAGCAGTAGCGTTGTAAATAAACCTTCCTTAGGCAAAGCCAGGTTCCTGAGGTTTGTCCCACGTTTGCTATGGCATGATCACAAATTTTTCTTTTTGGAGGAAACCAAAGATACACTTTGAGTGATTTTCTGAAGGAAAACAAAATCTGTGTTTTAGCCTTTGTGAGAGATATACAAGATATAAACTCTCTGTTGGCAGAATTACTCAGATGAAAACACTCATTTAGATTTTAACCTCTCTCGCGAATGGAACGGGCACGGCCGAACAGCCATCATCCCAGAATCCCCGACCGAACTCCCCCCAATCGGTCAGTAGGCGTGGTTTATTTTCTTGACACATAAACAGGAAATGAAGTCACACATAAGCGCGACGTGACAAGAAAATGAAATAAAATTGAGAAACGTATTTACAAAGAAAATTGAATTAGACTGATCTTTGAAACGTGACCATGTGTATGTGTGTGATGATGATTTTATATTCCTAAATATAAAAACAGGTTAATTTCATAGCATGGAAGGCTGAGAAATACACATCCAAAAACAGTCAACTTTACAGCCTTTTCCTTTACCAAGTTTTGGCATTATTCTTAAACTCTGCCAGTTCCTAAAGTACCCCGGTGCCCGTCAACACATATTACGAAACTGTCTGTGAGCGTGTTACTCCGAGGCGAGCGGCCAAATTGCGAGTGCAGGAGGACAGGCACGTTGCCTCAAGAAGCAGCGAGGCAGACTAAACATTTGGTGGGGATGAGCTCGGGATTTGAGTGTGAGCCGGTTGATACACAAAAGCCTGCTGCCCATCCAGCGAGAACAATTCAGACTATGATTACACAACAACCATCTGACCAAAGTTTTGAGAAAAAAATATGCCTTAAAGTTTTGTGAGGCGCCCCTCACATCAGTGGTTTAGGAGAGATATGTCATGCTTGTCCCTGCAGGATTTTTTTTTAATTTCTATTTAGTTCACGCAAATCATGAACAGGCTATCTTACAATGCAATCATGACTTAAAGCCAGGAGATGATGGTCATGAGTAGTAAAGTCAAGTCAGGTTTATTTGTATAGCCCTTAACAAGAAGTCTCAAAGGACTGTATGAATTACAGACTATTATTACACCATCCCCTGATCCAAAACCAACAAAAGGGCAAGGAAAAACTAAAAACCTCAGCACGGGGACATTAAGACACCTTGAGAAGGGACTGCACATAAGGGGCCGGTCACACAGACATTTGCGGCTGAATCACGGCCAGAAACTTCTGCCTTTGAGGCGGACGCTATTGGACGCATTGAGTTCGCCATTAAGACGAGATACAGCGGTGCTTAACACGAGGTCGGAAATACGCGCGCGGGTGGCAGCGCGAAAAAGTTTTGCGCTGCTCAATTCTTCAGAGCGCGGGTACACAGCCTTTCACGAGCATATTGAGGCTGAACCAGATGCCGTTGGGCGCTGTTGGACGTTTTGAGACCGCCATATAGACGAGATACAGCAGTGCTTTACTCGCGGTCGGAATTTTTCACGTGGTTGGCCGCGTTCAAAACTTTTGAGCTGCTCAAAAGTTTGAGCACGTGTAAAACCGCGTGCCGCACACGTGGTCAACACGAGGTAATGACGCAGAAATGACGCGGAACGACGTGCTCTGGCCGCGGCCAGGGCGTGGTTACACATGGGTAGGACGGGAAATTTCAGCGGGTAATCGTGGGTGGAGCATGGTAATAGCGTGTTCTGCGCCTGTATCGCAGTATTATTACGTGAAATTAGCGTGTTATGCGTGTGACAGTCAAACGCCTTTCTCTGCGTATATACAGCGCGATTTGCCGAGCACAACTGAGTGGGGGGTTGGTTGGGGGTGTTGCGTAGGAGTCGGATTTGGGCTTAACACCGACTCGGGAGCTTTTATACCCGTGGTCCACACGAGAAAATGACGCAGAAATGACACGATGAGGAAGCGGAACAGTGGCCGGCGTGTTTTGCGGGCATACCACCGATGAACAGCGGGTTGGCCAATTTTGCGCATTTTCCAGCGCGGGCAAGCACGGGCAAAAAAAACCCGCAAAATTTTAGCCGTGATTCAGCCGCAAATGTCTGTGTGACCGGCCCCTAAGGTAACCACCTTCCAGGATGAACAGGCTGCAATGGATGTTGCCATTTCAGGAAGGGTCATAAACAAACAATATACAGACATCTTCAACATGAAATATTTTCTCAACCACATCAAGCTTTTTTATTCCACTTTAATTTCAAAAGAAATGTCAAGCCTCTTCTTCACACTTTACACCAACCATATTGGATGGATGCACAAACTTTAAAAAAACAAAAACGGCAAAGTTCTTAGCGTGCTAGAGATACAATGCAGTGTGTTTACATTACACAGAAACGAGGAAGTAGAGGCTGGATCTTTTTATTCGGAGTGGATGCTGGGTGACCTATCAGAGCGCCACATGCCGGTAGCGGTGGAAAGAAGCACTGCAGTACTGTCCTGTACTTGGAAAAAGGTGCACACAATAAAAAATGGTCATAAGTAGGGGAGCGTCCTTATTTGCATTTTAGATACTTCACTAGTTTTACCTTATCCGTTGCACGTTGTCGGACAGGAAATTGTTTAAAGCACATAAGTGTCTTATTTGTTTTAGGAAAATTGAACAAAAAAATATACTTAAATCAACAGCATGTCTGATGTCAGTTATTTGTTCCTAATGTTAAATCGTGCACTTTTAGAAACTTGTGGAACATATATGTATTTCTTACTTATTCGTTCATTTATTTCAGTGTTTCAATTTATTCTTTTCATCCAGACTTTTCACATTTTTGTTTTAAATCGAAAAAAGTTGTTTCGGTACATCCTGACTTGCAAACACTTTAGCTCATGTAGGCCACCGCTCACAGGCAGATGCTCACGCACAGACAACCTGGTGGCCTTTTACACTCCATGTTTTCCCTCTACATTTCCTTTTTTATTTTTTCATTTTTTTCCCGATTCATCCTTTTGATGTGCACACACTCGCAGTTTGTAATAAGGCACTCTAAAATTGCCAAACAAGCTATAAGCCAGAGTAAACATACCTGTAGTCTAAAAAAATAGACAGAATCAAATCCGAACTATAAAACTCAGGCATCCTTGTCTTTCTCTGCACACCCTTTATGTTAGTAGTTTCCAACCTTCACGGAGCCAGGGCAAAATTTTTCATTAAAAAAATATCTAGGCTCATCTGTATTTGAAAATGTTTAAATATGAATCCCCAACACTAGTTTCCTTATGGTTAAAGCTTAAATTACTATGTAGCCTCAATTGACAGTATAAAGATGTTCCTATCATTTGAGGTCACTGTGGCTCAGGAGGTGAGATGGTTTATTAATTTTGGTTAATAGGTTTGCTGTAAATTTTGATTTTGCTTGATTTATAATGTGTTTTTCAAGTTGTAGTATAATTTGTTCCCTGTTGTTTTAGGAAAAATAACAAGAAGAATACTTAAACAAGCAAAAAGAACAACATCCATGGCATCATTAAGTGTGACATTTCAATGAAATTAAAGCATGTCGAGTGAAAATTTGGAAAAAACCAGTCCTTCTAAAATGTTAACAGAAAGGCTGCAAATTGAAATTGGGTCACATGTCCGACATTACTTAAAACAACTTACTGTATTTTTAAAATAATGCGACAATAATTACATTACAACTGTTAACAGTCAATATAGAACAAGAGGGTAGACTGCGCATTAAATTACTCTTGCCCTAATAAGGACCACATTAAATACAATGTTTAAGTGTGTGATTAGATCTTTCATTACCAACGCACACACATACAGAGTTGGAGCTTTTCCATGATTGTGTGTCTCTTTTGCTCTCTGGCTCACCCTCTCTACTATAATCCCCGTTACTGTATCCATATCTTACGAGATTATAATGTAAAGCTCCCTGCTACAAAAAAAGGGCAAGACACTATCACACGTTACGGACTCTACCTCGAGTGGAAGGATTTATTTCCTGACGAAAAACCTTTATCCTGTAATAGATTATGTCTCTAAACAAATCTTATCCTTTTTCAGCTTTTTAATTACTGCACTAAAAGCTTTAAATACAGTTTTATACCAAAGCACTGGAAGCTACTTTATGACATTTTTGTTTCACATTCCAGCCCCTCACACACGTGCGCATGATTCATAATTCATTGCATTTAAGACGAACATACTGGATGTATCATTCATGAGTGCAGAAGGAAAACATTCCCTAATGTGAAAAGAAAAAAGAGAGTGGTGTTACTATAGCAACAACAACCATGGCATCGCTAAGTGTTACATTTCAATGCAAATAAAGCGTTTGTCGAGTGATTTGGAAAAAACAACCAAACCAAAAAAAAAATGTTTACAGTTATTTTATAACTCACTGTAAAGTTTTACTCTCTGAAAAATGAAGAAAAAATAAATTAAATCACATTTTATACAGCTTATTTAAAAATATTTTCAAAATGTGACTAATATTCTTGTCAAAATGTTTGTTCTGTTTTTTTTTTTTTTGTTAAGCAAAATTTAGGTTAATATTCACTTAACTGAGGTGAGGAAATAATGGAAAATGTTCAAAATATATGAATAAATAATCTCAAAAAATGAAGTAACAGTGTGTAATATTTTAACACTATTGATCATGGTAGCTTAGAATGAAACACACTATGGAAGTTTGAGGGAAACCATTTATACAACAATTTCAGTAGCTGCCATGGTCCAGTGCTTGCGGCCCTTCCCCTTCTCCAAGAGATGGCAGCAACACCCCATTTCCAAATCTAATTAGCCAACCTCTACCGTAAATACCCTGAGCTCTCACCTTATGTTGTTGATTTGTTTTGAATGCTACTCAAGACATGCTCTTGCCAAGATGACAAGCTTGTCCTCCCATGACTCTCTTCTTTGCTTCCCTTTTTGTCCCAAGATCTGCCACTCCAGGCATCATCTTAAAGGAATTGCCAAATTTCCTTCTCAAGACTCTCCCTCTCAAGTTTTCCCTCATCAGCTGTCCCGGTTCAACTTCCCCTTATCATTCATGAGTTCTGTTTTGGTTTATTGAATTCACGTCCCATATTGGGGTTTAGTCACATCCCCGTTTTACGTCTCCTTTTGTCCTGCATTTAGGTCCGTCTGAGATCCCATAACGGTAGCCTACTTTCTTATATTCTTGGGTGAGAGAGGATGAATTTTAGCCAGCGACAGGACATGAAAGCTGGTTTTAATTCCTACGAGCAACAACAAAAGCCTGAGTGAGCTGGAGTAGGTCAGAGCTGGTGTAAGTGGCTAGTGTTAGTGGCTAGCAGGAGAAGCTACTAAAAAAGCTCATACAAGATTTAAAAAGCAAAACTGAATTTGTCAAGCATAGAGACCCTGAATTACGCAACTACTTGCATGACCAGCTGTCGAAAGACAAAACAAGCTTTATCTACAAGGATCAGCTAACAATAACAATGAAAACTAGCGGTGAGGCATAGCTTGCAACACAGTGGTGACCATGAGTGGCTAGAAAGGGAACTAGGGGAAAAAAAAGCACCGGATGCCTCAATCACAGTAATCAGCCGTTAACTCCTAAAAGCACCACGTGGACAAACTAGCTTGCAAAAGTCTTCAGACTTTTATGGAAGTAAGATATCAGCCAAACAACAACTTGTTTAATAAAATTGCAGATGTATATTGATTCTATCAAATGAATCCATGTTTATAAGTTATACATGTGTTTTTCCCAATGGCATAAAGTCAGGGGAGGCAGCCTCACCTGTCAACATGGTAATAATAAATTGAAAATATATGAAATTGTTATATTTATTCAGTGTTTAAGTTCTTTATAATTTATCTTCAAAATTTGGGGATTTTCTATGTATTTCTGTATTTCCATAATATGTTATGAATATTGGAAATTATATAAATACATATTACTGTGCTGAGCATCTGCAGATGCAATGAGATGCACGCAATTCCCCTGCCCCATGGCAGAGGGCGAAAGTGAGACCAATAATTCTGATTCGGCACACTCTTCAAGCCCCAAACAGCAAATCAAACCATCCGGTATTTATTTATTTTTTTTCGTTTTTCATGCATTTTTTTTCTTCATAATGCAGGATTACCTATTTACGTATGCTTTTATTCAAAATGAGCAACACAGACTTCATTTATAAGTTAAAGTAATACATTAACACGGTTTTCTATATGCTACACTTGCTTTCATGCTCTGACAATTAAATTATTAATAAGATGTAGATTAATTTATTTGTAAATTTGACTTTGCCTCTTCAAATACGTTCTTGGTTTTTGGCTATTACTTGAATTGATGATGTTTTATTTAAATTTAGTATTTTCACACCACTAGGATGTCGCTGTAAAATACACACTGTGGCTTTAAAAGACCAAGAGTAAAGCTGTATGACCCCAACTGCTTGCACAAAGGAGGAAAATATACAGATAAACACCAATACTGCAGACGAAAATCTTCCATAGGTTTTGACTTTTCCAAAAGGAGGTTGAAAGCTGGCCAATAATTATCCCCAATATCTGAGAAAGCAGGACAGCCAAAGCGGAAGACGAAGCACAATAAGTTCAGCGGCAAAGTATGTAATTACATAAGAAAGCTCAAATTCCAACCTCGGTGGCGTTGCTCCTTGCAGCTCCATCCAAACGCAGCATTACAATGTCCCTGGGCGATTGATCCTTTTAAGAAAGTGCTGCAGAAAATGCTGTGGTATGTACACATACAGTCTAAATTGCAATGCATATATTTCTTTGAGCGACTCCAGCAGGGAGTCCAGTGTTAGCTGGCAGTGTTGGCTTAGTTAGAGGCCACAACAAAGCACAGAGCCTCGATGCCACTCAGAGCTACGCATACACAAGCTGATTGTATTGTATGTCAAAAAAATACACATTCTGGTCAACACTCACAACTAATTCCACCCACCCGAGTAGCAGCAAGGGTAGGACAGCTTTGTTGTGTCCTTTCAAACAGGCTGGCTCGGATGCAGGCTCACTTGGCCAATACCACGTCAACAGATGAAATATGAACAAGGGTGAATAAAAAATGTGCAAAACAGGGTTGGATTTTCCAATACTGAGGGGAGTCGATACATGTTAGCCTTCTTTTGCACTACAGCTCTGCCACATTTTTGAAAAAGCTGTTTATTGATTGTCATAATTTCTCAGTTGTACATTACGTTTGTGGGGTTACTTAAACTGAAATAGACAGCTTTGCCAATTTCATATTTCAGACTGTGGCTTTCCCCATTAAGATATGAAATTGTTTTTACATACAGTATTTTCCGGATTAAAAATCGATCCAGAGTATAAGTCGCACTAGACAAAAACGACATAATTAAAAAGGAAGCACATACATTTATGTCGTACCTGGAGTACAAATCGCACAAAAAAATATATATATAAAAAAATAAAAATCATAAAATTCAGCACCAAAACATACATGTCAATTTTAAAACCAATATAAAATTAAGATAAAATAGAGAACTACAGGCTGAAAATGTGTAAAGTATATTAACATTACATAGTGGACATGTCTGGTAATGTCAGTAACGACGTATTATTTTGAGATTATATAGATACCTCAAGCATAGAGAACATGCTTACCAAACTATCAGCTTCACTTCAAAATACTAAATTCAATACAATATTCATCCTTGGTGTTACTCTTACAGGTAAACAACTCCTCGAATATGGTAAGTAGACTTTAAATGAAAAGAACATGTTTTGCATGATTCCCATCATGTTTAATTGTATTATTTGTAAAAAATAACATTTACCAATAATTCACTTTTAAAATGTCTTTATTATTTTGATTAACATTTTTATTTAAACACAAATTATAATAGTCATGACATCACACATTTCTCAGATTTAATTATTTTATTTATTTTATGGAATTTGTGTTATTCATGGATGACATAAATACTACTATTACTAGTGTTACCTCTAAAACTAAATGATAACAGTTGATATTGTGTCACGAACCAGGACAGGAAACAGGAATGAGAACCCAATCGCGTAACGTTACTCACAATTTATCAGGGAGAAGAGGAATGCGCGCACACTAGATCCAGGTTAAGATGGTCGCGGAAGTAGATTCAAATCAAACAAATCGGGCAAAAAATAAAACAGGATCAAAACAGAGGCAAAAACGGAGATTCACAGGACTTGGCATATCAAACTGAGTCTAGCAGAAGTTTCGCAGAAGCTCTGACACCAGGCAACTCACGAGACTGCGTTTAAGTAGTCCGGCAGCAATCTGTCAACGCGTTTCAGCTGGTGTCATTGGGCGGGACCAATTGGGCGCCGTGGCAACCATGACAGAACCTGGCGCCACACAGCGGGGACCAATTGGGCGCCATTGTAACCATGACATATTGAATCAGTCTCATCATCTGTATATATTGTAATTCCGATAATATTGTTTTTTTTTCTCACGCAATAAAGAAGTTAAGGCTTTGGGTCTTATTTTGATTAAAATTTAAGGTGGGTTTAAATGTTGATTTCAAGAGTAACTAACTAACTAACTAACTGAGTGATTGAGATGCTGAGTGATTTACTGAGAAAAAAAAACAAACGATTGAAACTATGGTTCTATAGTGATTCGGGAAACATGAACACAATGCATTCGAATAAAGGCTGCAAAGATGAGGAGAATGCATGTTGTCATCACAATCAACAGAAAGGAGGATGCTGAATCAGGACTGGTCAGGTGCTCTCGCACACACACGCAAAGACAAAAACTCGGGTTGTTTACAATATATCAAAGAAATTACAAGCTTTCACGTTCAAACGCCAACTATTTAACAGACACAAGACAGCCGCACATATAACGAATAATAAGTGGGTGGAACACTGTCAGTCAATAACATGAGGCATTTTCTATGCTGAGAAATCCAGATAAGCTCAGCACAGTCCAGTATCTAGTGGCACTCTGGGGTACTATGTCTGGTCACTCGGACGCCATTGTGAACAGTACTGTCATATAAAACAAGCTAATTGCTTAAAATATTGGTTCTCACAATAGAGGTGCATAAACATAAGTGTGTGCGTGAAGGCACTTTGATGTATTTGAAATTTTAAAATAATGTACTACAAAAATTGATATATTGACATGTTTTAGGGGTTATTATTGTTTTTTAACATTTGTCTTTTGCAATTTACCTAATTTCCTAGTGAAAAGCTTACCATTTTAGCTAGATTCTAAGTTTAAAAAAACCCAAAAATGTTTAATTACGTGTATACATTCTTATTAAAGTATTTTAGCATTACGTTTTCTGATTGATAAGTTTAGGGGACAATCAGAAGAACGACAGAAAACATCATTGAATCTTGAACTTGCAAGAACAGGGAAGCCCTAGCCTCCAAAAACAAATGGTTACAGTAGCAGATCCGCGCTATAGGGTGTGCTCAAAGAATAGCAACATGATTGGCCAAAAGTGACAATGATGTGCAATGTGCCTAATCATCAAAATAACGAACAACAGTGATGAATAATAATTGCATTCTATACATTCTCCTCTAACGGTGTCCAAAATTATTAACAGAATTAATGCATTATTTTGGGACATTTCATATTTTGTTTGACTGTTCACTTCAAATTTCCAGTGAAATGAAATGCAAAAGTTTATTTTTTCTGATTTACTTTGCTTTTTTAAAAATCAAATTTCAACGGTAAAAAAAAGAAAAAAAAGAAGAAAGAAACTATTTCAATGCTTTTATAATAAAAAGTAAAAACATAAAAACATAATACTATATTTTTAAAAAGAAATCAAATTGCAGATTAAAAAAAGATCAATGAATAAGAAACATAAATACCAAATTTGCCTGCTCATGATACAATCTTTTTAAACTGGTTTATGGTTTGTAGCAGTGGCACAGTGGGTGACTGGTAAGCACCCCATCTCAAAGTTCATAGGTCCCAAGCTCAATTCCTACTACTGGCTTCCCCGTGTGGAGTTTGCATGTTATCTTCTTGCCTAAGCGGGTTTTCTCCGGTGATACGTATCTAGTTTAATAGACACTCTAAATAAGGAGAGAAGATATCAATGAATTTTGAACCTGCAAGACGATCAGGAGAGGACAGTACAAAACCCTCAAGATTTAAAAGTCAAACCTGTTCTAAAAGTCCACTCGAGCCCTCTCTTTTCATCAAATCTCCAAAGTTAAAACATGCAGAAAAATCCTAAAAGTTCTAGAAATTATGATGCATAAAGTGCACAAGATCTCAAGTCAATAATAGTCGAAATAACCCAACCCTGGCATCATAAGCAATCTTCCTTGTAAGACAGCAAAATAAAAGAAAATGTGCGAATAAACATTTAAGGATTTTCTCACCATCCAGGCACTTCAATTTCCTACTACGTCCAATAAAATTATTTATGACAGGTTGATTGGCAGGTCCACATTAAGTTCGAGGGAGCATGTGAATGGTTGTCTCCTTGTGCCCTGCATCTGGCTGGCAACCAGTCCAGAGTGTCCCAAATTAAGGACAATTGGTCAGAAAATGACTGAATGAATAACGTATTTATACTTTCTTACCGAATTAATTTTGGATGGAGTTTATTTTAAACATCCTCAGTGAAAGGGGGGGTGGGGGGGGGGTTATTTGGCTTCATTATCCACAAGTATAATATTAGTTTCCACTGCAATGCAGATGACACTCAACTGTATGTGCCACTGGAGACAACTGGACAGTTAAGTTGTAGAAATCTGGAGGCTTGCCTTACTGAGATTCAAAATTGTGTCACTTAAGTTTTTGCGCCTTAACCCAGAAAAAAATGAAATGTTGATTATTGGTCCAGCTCATTGTTGTGAGTTGGTTTCAAACACTGCCCTGAACCTAGACAAATGTAATATCACCCATAGTGACTCGGTCGAAAATCTAGGTGTTATATTTGATCCTAATCTGTCATTTCAGTCACACGTGAAAAATATTACTGGAATAGCTTTAAACCACCTCCATAATATTGCGAAGATTCGTTCGATGCTGTCCCAATCAGATGCAGAGGTTTTAATTAACGCGTTTATTACTTCTCGGCTTGATTACTGTTATGTATTGCTTTCTGGTCTCCCGACGTCTAGCTTTAAAAGTTTGCAGCTGGTTCAGAATGCAGCAGCCAGGCTTTTGACTAATACCAAAAAGTTTGAACATATTACTCCTGTATTGGCCAACTTGCACTGGCTCCCAGTCCACTTAAGATGTGACTTTAAGGTTCTCTTATTAGCACACAAATGTTTGCATGGACTTGCACCCTCTTATCTCTCTGATTTGATTTCCCCCTATGTTCCTGCACGGAGCCTCCGCTCGGAAAATGCCGGTCTACTTGTGACACCGAGAGCTAAAAAGTCTGCAGGCTTGAAAGCGTTCTCCATCCGGGCCCCGGTGCTATGGAATGCCCTGCCACCGGAGATAAGATCTGCAACCTCAATGGAAGTTTTGAAATCTCGACTTAAGACACACGCAAAAGCATATGATTGATGCCCACCTCATATTTTGTATTGTCCTGTCTTTTTCCGACTCCCTGCCTGGTGGTGATACGAAGAAGGACGATTTGAGATGAGTTAGTGGACCAGCGTCTGACCTTGAAGCATGTCAACGCCTGCATTGACCAGCTGGCAGAGATGGGAAGCTGCGTCGTGGCCGTCATAGACTTTCTGGACTAGTTTACAGGCTGGTGGCGTCGTTGCTCTCATGGACTTTCCGGACAAATTTTCAACATGTTACCTAGTGTTTACTATGTTTGTGTATTGTAATTGTAAATCTATTTCACCCTCGTCATTCTGGACGGGGGATTACCACTTGTGAGGCCCCTTCTAAAGGTTTCTCTTTTTCCTCACGCTGAGGTTTTGAGTTGTTCCTTGCCCGCATGTCCGTTTAAGATCAGGTAATTGTAATCCTGTGCAGTCCTTTGAGACATTTTTGTGATTAAGAGCTATATAAATAAATGTGACTTGACTTGACTTGAAAACAAAAATTACTGCAGGAACATTAATGGAAAAAGCTTAACAAACGCTGCCTTAAAACAGTGATTGTCAACTGGTCTGACTTCAGGACACTCCATCCAAACCTAACCGAAGAAACAAACCAAACCAAGCAAAAACAACAACAACAACAAACAGTATTCAAATGTATTGAACAAGATTGTGCAATTTAAACCATGTATTTCAAAAAATATATAACCAGCAAAATCAGAACAACTTCAACAAATAATACTCCTAAAAGGGCAGTGTGTATACTTTAGCAACTCCCAATCTGTCACAAAAGCAAAATACGTAACGCAAAGTGATGCAATGCATATTGTATGATTTGATACTTAACACTTCCCAAAAAAACGTTTTCTCTCAGTGAGTCATGATTTTGTATCAGTATTATCACACACACGCCGCTGCCTGTCAATGCCAAGATCTGGCTCATCCCTGAAGAGTGGGATGGTGATTTACAACGAAAGAAATCGGACACCAAATGATGCAAGTGCTGTATCAGAGTCAAATCAAGAAGACTCTCCTACTACTGGTAAAGATTGCAATCAGTACTGTTTCATGTGCGGGAGCAACCACCTACCCAAAATCCAGCCTGGCGAGGGATGGGCATTGCTAGGCTGTACCTGCCCAAAACACACCACAGGAAGTGGTGCCCCTACAACCCAGGTGGTTAAGGGATCCATGAGGCGTGAATATTAAAATAGCACTAGTTAAAGTAAGTATTAAAGTAAATATACATAATGATCTGAATTTTAGGAAATACATGCATGTAATACATCTAAACATACTTAATAATAATAAGAATAATAATGCATTGTACTTCCAAGCACCTTTCAGGACACCCAAGGTTGCTGTACATATAGTACATTGAAAAATGTGTATATATTTGACATGACATAAGCCTCTCCATAAATGTCGGCCATTTTGCTGCTACAGTTACCCGAAAACAACAAAAACCTTACAAAATACTTTGTGCAGTTTAATTACTTTGAGTCTCTGTAGTTTGAAATCTTCTTTTTTAGCATTTCGTTTTTGGTTGCACTACACTAGGGTCCTCTTACATGATGCCTGTGGGCACCAGGTGGCCCTCCTAAGACCACATGAGTAGCCCACAGACTGGTTCTGAAAATAGATCATGGGCAATTGTGAATTTCTGGCAATTTTGATTTCTGACTGGCATGATGTTTAGTGGTGGACTGAGCATCTAATAATTTTAAGCTGGTAATATGATAAGAAAAACATAGTAATAACTGGTTATTTTAGAAATTAGTATCAAACTGGTAGCCCTTTCTGGTAGCCCTAATCAGTTACAACAAAAGTAGCTCTTAGCTTCAAAAGGGTTGGCAACCTCTGCACTACACAATACAGCAACATACAGTGGTCAAATCATACACAATGTCTCTTTAATGCTCAATTAGTTGCATTGTTAATGAAATAAAAAAACGTTGTCTTTTAAATAGTATAATCTATATCTCATTTATTTCCGGTTGCCTCTGCATTTTGCCATGCTCAACAGATACCGGAGACCAGGGCAGACAACTCTGAAAAGTTGCCTGCCCAGCCATAAAGTTGCCTGCCCCATTTTTCACAAATTGAAACATAATAAGACAACTCATCGCAAAAAAAACATTGCTGCAAAGTATTAAGGATTGATAATCAGAATATATAACAGAACAACACTTTAAAATTAAGTTTATCATACATCTACTTATAACATTCATTGCATGTATATGACATTGCTGTTTTGCCATCAGTATGTACCTGTATTTACTCATCTTCATTCATGCAATTTTTGCGTTGCGTCGTCTGTACAAGCCACGCAAACTCCTCTTTCCACGGTGCTTTACGTTCTGTAGTGTCATACATTTTGTTAGCTTCTTTTGAATCTTTCTTCTGGGGCTGAGGTTTTGGCTTGATTCCTAAGGAGTCAGCTCGGTAGCCTAGATGGTAGGGCGCCCGCTCCGAGACTGGGAGGTCGCTGGTTCAAGCCTCAGCCGAGTCATACCTAAGACTTACAACATTGGTACTCATTGCCTCCCTGCTTGGCGCTCGGCATTAAGGGTTGGAATTGGGGGGTTTGGTCACCTAATGACTAAAATGGCTGCGCCCTGTTTGGCTGCGGCTGCATCGGCTCGCTTCAGTATAACTGTACGGGTCAGGTGTATCGACATTTCGTTCTGTGCGCATGGTTACAAAGAATGACAATGAAAGTAAATTCTTTTCTTTCTATTATTCTTTCTATGATAACGAATGTTTCCAGTCTTTTTCTGTCGTGTGAAATGGCGGGTTTCAAATCACATTTGCAGGGCCTTATCACCATCTACTGATAGGAGGTGTAATTGACCCTCAGAATTTTTTTCTTAGTATTATCCTGCCAAGGCAAAGGCCCATTAAAATGGGACCGCGGTGCACCAGTTGAGAAACCCTGCCTTAAAACATAACTAACAATGTCCCATAAAGATACAGTATGCTAAATGTAGTACATTAAGCGATAAAGGCTGACGATTACTCAAAACAACTGATCTTGCAAATTTCCAGCCTGAATGTACCACACGATGTTAACTGCAGATTTTTAACTACGGGGCGATAGGTTGCGTGATTAATCAGACAATCCTTTCACAGAGTGAACGTGTTCCGTTTTTTTGCTGCACTTGCAAAGAAAAAGCGCGAAAACAACATTGGGTGCAGTGCAGCAGATGCAACACAATGGCTGGAAAATCTATGATCCACTCGAATCAAACCCGGGATACAAAGGGGGCTGCGGGCGACACAAGAGGACGGTCGACTGAAAGAGGAACGATGTGTGTCGTCTATTGCTATGGCCTGATGATTATTAGAACTCCATTGTGCTATGTGTGCGCCAGTGGCATCCCCTTCCACTGCCGTCTATTCGGACTTCCTGACCCAGAATGATCTTGTCTCATGCGAATGGGCCGATGTGCCCGGAGCTTTATGATGTGAATGATGTGAGACCGACTTGGGCCACAAGGCATAAGACTTTCAGGTCCAAACATCAAGTCCTATATCGCCCGTTTGATAGAATGACAGACTGATGAGCGATGATGGATCCCTAGATTGATGCAGTACAGTCGTACCTCTACTTACGAATGTCTCTACATATGAACGTTTCAGGTTACGAAGTGCGTGACCGGAAAGATAAAGCCTCGAGTTACAAAGGCGTTTCAGGATACAAAGTAAAAAATACAGTACGGTATGAGCTGCCAATAGCCGCTCACAGTTTCCTGAACGTAAACAAACTGGCTATCGCTTGAAAGCTGCCTGGCAACCCAGTGCACATGTGTAATCCCAGCATGCTCTTTATGTCACCGTTACAGTTCAGATAAGAGGAGGGCGAGGGGTACCAGCAAGATGGCGGGGAGAAGCTTAATTAGAATCAAAGACATTTTAGCAAAATCCAATGAAGTCCCGAATTTGTGGAACAAAAACACCCAGAAAAAGTGTTTACTAGTCGGGTTATCACTCATTATGATGACGTCTGCCTCGCGCATTTTCGACAGATTTTTAAAAGCCGGCAAAATCAGACATGATTAAATCCTTCTTTCAAGAAAAGCAAGGCAAAAAAGTACATGGATATTTTTATTATTTCCTTTATTTGTTTATTTTTACATTATGTGCTTCTTGTTTTATGTTTATTGTGCAGTAATCTAATCTTAACATGTATTCGTTTCATGAATTGAAGCTTTGTGGGGCTTGGAACGGATAAGCAGGGCGGCACAGTGGATGAGTGGTTAAAACAAAAGTACAGCAGTGGATCACTACTGATTGGGTCTGGCTCCGTTAAGCTAGCTTATCAGTTACCACGATGTACTGGAAAATGCTTTGAACGATGCTCTATAGCAGACTACAGGATGCAAAATTGCATCATTATAAATGAATTGCTTTCAATGACACTACCATTGTTCTTTATTATTTGCAAAAAATGACAACATTAATGTATTACATCTTGTGTATTTTACTACTGTCCGGTGGCCAGGAGATGTGTGCAGCACAATTGCCCTCTAAATTCAGGAAATATACATAAAAGGGGTGAAAACTGTTGTACAATATTCTTTGAGATGTTTTTTTTTGTTTGTTTTTTAAATGTGTAAGTAGAGTAGACCACCGGGATAGGATGACACTACTTTTTGAAATGTTCACTTTACGGATGTATTTTCAGCGTTTTTTACAGCTTGTTCCCCACTGTACGACATCAACAACAAAAACGTTACGGTTTTTATGTGTATGTAGAGTAAAGAAACCAAGATGCCTGTCATATTAAATTCTGGGTTGCATTTGGCCAGTAACCCAGTATAATAAAAATGTCTCTCTCTTACTTCAGTGCAGAATCTAATGCATTTTCTAAAGACCTAGCAAGTCAGCAATAGAATACTGTATTTTCTTCACTGTACTTATTTGCTATGGGTCACAAGGATTAGGATTAGAAATAAAGAGATACAAAAGACGCATGTATCATTACCTTTGCTAAATTGCATAGCCATAACCAATGGACAATCGGGACAATGATAAAAAATAGGAAGGCAATTAAAGCAAGCAAATAGTTAAATGGTATGACAATCCTAGCAAGCGGACATTTGAAAACCTATTTTTTTCTTTAAATCTTCCATCACTGGCCTCTTCCCACTTCTGCATCCACCCAGTACGCAACTCTACCATCTCAAGTCACATCACCCCAAAGGTAAATAAAATGTCATGTTTCCTATAGATGTATTTATATTTATAATGGTATCTAATCATCTCATCTCATCTCATCAGCCGTACCGCTTATCCTCATTAGGGTCGCGGGGGGGCTGGAGCCCATCCCAGCCATCTCCAGGCAGTGGGCAGGGGACACCCTGAACTGGTTGCCAGCCAATCGCAGGGCACACAGGGACAGACAACTCATTCGCTCATTCACACCTAGGGACAATTTGGACCGGCCAATTCACCTGAAATGCATGTTTTTGGAATGTGGGAGGAAACCGGAGTGCCCGGAGGAAACCCACGCAAGCACGGGGAGAACATACAAACTCCGCACAGGAAGTCTGGAGCTGGATTTGAACCCACAACAGGTTCCCATGACATGAACTGTGCCGCACAAGCGCTAACCACTGCGCCGTCATATGAATGTATATTACACCTAAGTCGTACATACTATAAACTAGTTATATTTAAATGTTTGTATCTGGGGTACCAGAGGTTTGGAAAATATTAGCTACACATTAACATTGGTTTCTGTCCCCCACTATACAACAATTTCACGTTATGATCCCCAACTCATAACTGATAAATCTCATATACTGGGGCTGTACTGTATATAAATATTTGAATGTGATGTTTAATTAATAAATAACACACCGTTTAATGTTTTCTGGTAAGATCAAATAGACTTATAACATTTGATTTATAATTTGCTGTTCCCTTATGAAATGAACCAATCTTAAAAAAATAGTTATTTAGGTTTCCAAAGGCATAAGCTAATTTACTGCCAATGACGGCCATAGACATTTTGGACATTAAATTTTTCACTGCTATTGACAGCTGTTGACGTCAACGGTAGTGAATGATTTAGATTAATTCTTTTGTGATTACATGAGTTGAAATGCTTTTGGGATAAAAAACAAGACAAAACAAAAACTTTAAGTTGTTTTCGCAAGATGGCACATTTCCATTTATTAGAGTCTGCAGCATAACCTCTGTGATGAATGACCCTTCACTGTCATAGTAATCCATTGTTACAAAACATTTTTCCTTTCGAAAGGACCATAAAACATTTTGATTGGTTGTGGTTGACGGCCGCTTAAGCTAGGATCCCGATCAAAAAATAAAAATGAAAAATAAATAAAAAGAGTTGGGGACGTGGCTGGGATGTATCATTAAGCACCCGGAGCTTTATTTTCCATATGGCCTGGTTCCAGAGAGTAGTGAACAAACAATCAATTTCCGTTTTTTACTCTCTCACACACAAATATACTCATTCGCATGCCCCCTGACCACGACTAAAGTGACATATTTAAACAGGACTTAAGCCTTGTGGTGCTGTGAACATTTCAAAGCATAATATATTGCAAACAACACACACTGCTAATTCTGTGCACTTGAACTGAACTTGCAACCATTATGATTAGTATTTTTTATTGAATTGCTCGAGGTTTCCTGTGTTTATAGCCGGTTAGGTAAGCTAGGGCCAATGGTCGATTAAAAAACAAACAGTTTAAAAACAAAACAAAAAAGAGAGGAACTATTAAGACTACTTGTTTGTTACGCTTATACAATATAAAATGTATCAACTAATTTTAAAGTATATATTTAAGACCGAGTTTTATTTTACATTATTTTTTTAGAAGGGTAACATTGATAACACTTACGATGTTAACCAAAATTGGTAAAAATTATTTATAAGTTAATTAAATGGTGCTTTAAATAAGACCGTTTCAAAAAAGGGCATTCAAATTATCCTACTAAAAATGGTAATATCATTAAACAGTATTCCTTAGCAATGGAGGGCACGATCCTAATACTTCCACTTTCAATTTCCCACTTCAAATTGTTTATATTCCTCTTCCTTCCACTTATTTGGTGAGGGGATACTTCCTTTAGGAATTAGGAACATACTTCCTGCTTACCATGTCATCATTTCGAGCTGCATTTTTTGCATGTAATATTCAGTAGACGACAATTGTTCATTTACGTTTTTGAAACTAGTTACAACAATAAACTGTAGTATTTAAAAACATATTTAGCCAGATAAGTCTTACATTTTACCCTTGTGCTTTAAAGTGTCCCGCAGACCACTCTTTAGGAATTTAAGTTTCATAACTCAAACCAACATAAACACATATAATTTGTCTATTCATGATTGCTTCAAGCTGGATGTACAGTAACGTAGAAGGGGTGTGACTACGTTGAAGCAAGGAATTACACAGTTGATTTTATGAAACTGGGCTTGTGTCATTCACCCTTGCACCCTACTTTATGCTTTGCTGGGGATTTGGACTTTCTTACCCTTATTGTGAACACGATATGCTAGAAACAATAAGAAAAAGTTAGGGGAAGGTGGAGTAATGGGATTGAGCCTAAAACTCCTTATTTTATAAATAAGACGGAAGAAATACATTTGAAACCATGCATTTTTGTATTGTGTTTAGATCAAACTCTTTGTATGTGTGTGCTAATGGGGATACTTTAAAACACACTAATCATTATAAGTATGGATAATGATCTTATTTTACTAATCTTTTAGACACAGCTATTTTCAGATTCAGATTCAGATTCAGATCTACTTTATTGTCATTCTAGTACACGTGTATACAGAACGAAATGTCGATGCATCTGACCCCCACAGTTTCCTTGAATGTACAGATATAAATAAAGTTGTATTGTATTTTGGCTACGTATAGTATTTTACCATAGTGCCGATAGTGCAAGAAGAGTAGCTAACCAGATGTGCAAAATGGGCAGTCAGGTTAACAAGTCAGGTACACAGTAACATTAACACTGTAACAATAACGCTGTAATTACAATAGTGCAGAGAGCAATGTGCAAGGAGTGGCAAGCTATAAAAAACTGCCAGTAGTGCAAAAAGTCAGATTAACAGCCGTTTAGATTTAAGTTAACTATATGTTAGTATTCCATAGATTAGTGTTTCCTAACCATTTTCGAGCCAAGGCATACTTTTTTGATCAAGAAATATTCAGGCACACCATTCGTCGAAAATATTTAAAATAAATTCCAGGCTCCAATTTCATTTTAAAAGGTTAAATTATCATGTTGCTTAAATTCACAGTATCAAGTTTTTTTTATATCATTTGTGGTCACTGTGGCTCAGCAAGTAATACAAATTAATGATGCTGGTCAATAATGTTTATGTTATTTTTTATTGTACTATCTTTTTAACCTGTTTTTCGAGAGTTAGGGTTATATATTGATAATGAGGAAAACCATCTGCTGGCAAAACAACAATGAATTATTACATACTAACTTTTTTTTAAATAAGAAAATGATTCAAATCAGCAAAACGTTTAATTTATTGGGTTTATTTTATTTTTTATTTTTTGCTGTGCAATCTTGAACAGCTTCATCAATACTAATTTCCTTGTATAACCAGATAATTAGCATATTATTAATATATAAAAATATAATAAATAGTTAACTGCTGACGCCTACCGATAATCAATGGACAAGGGCATTATTTTGGCATGTACGGAGGCGAAGTTTCCGCACCAATATCAAGCAATCCTTGTTTTGCCCCCACCAGAATTATGTGATCACTTAAAAAATGAGTTATGTTCACACCAACATTGAGATATTATTGTTTGTTTCCCACCAACCATACTATATGTGATCACTTAAACAAAGGCCTTTTCAATGGAAGAAAGCAAAGATAGTGAACGTCATGTATTTTTGCCAAGATCAAACCGGTCAATTTCCCGTGACTCATTAAACTAGGTCCCATGGCAAACTAATGTGCTCCGGCACGCTGGTTAAAAACACTGCCATAGATTGTGTTGTTTTTCAGCAATTCTAAAAACAAAGGGCAGAAACGAGGGCAATGGAAATGCACCTCCTGCCTAAGAGTTAACCTCACAAGCCAAAGCAAAACAAATATTTGGAAAAAACAATCTTTAGTCACGCTGTCGACATTTCAAGGCAATTCTGTACCTACAAGACAGACTGTAAACGAAGACGAGTGCAAGCCAGTTTCTTCCTTCAGTCAAATGTGACATAGACGGCAGGAATTTCACACACCCGAGCCAACAGTGACAACATTTTTAACCCCAAGGGACTCTCCCTCTCTAACATGCCGAACATCCTGAGCCTATCTGCACTTGTTATTAACTCAGGAGACAAATCCTCAGTGATCTACGCTCGTGGTTTGGGAAGTGAACCCACAGAGGTGCATTAGAATTCTGGCAGCCTTTCAAAAGGGACTGCACCAACTCCACACACTGCCAACATGCAGCAGAGCAGAACAGAAGGAAAAGCCAAAGCAAGGCAAGGAGGAGGGAGGGAGTTTGAGAACCGCAAATGACAGGTTGCAGAGATGCTTGGTGAGTTTCTGCAAATAACAACTGAAGGAAAGAGTGTGAAAATTCAGCATGCATATTTGACATTTAAAAAAGAGCTTTGGTCTACCTTACTATTGACTTTGGCCTTCTTGGCATCCGCGGCTCCCCTTTCCCTTTTATCAGCGGCTCGTCTTCGGCCCAGAGCAGAACCCATCTCGCACGCGGACTTGCTAGAGGCCACACACGGAACCCCGTAGGTCATCTGGGCCCCCCAAGCCCTGACGTGGCACGCATATTTGTATGCCGCGTCCTCCCGTTCTCGACCTGTTCCCCTCTCACTCCCACTTCTTTTACTGGGCTTGTCAAAGTAGCACATGGACATTCACATGGTGCAACTCACACATACACGCGAACACACACCCTCCTAAGCACGGACGCATGCGCTGCGCAGTCAAGTGGCGAAGGGGGTAGTGTCCGGGATGCTGAAAAGAGGAAAAAGAGAGGGAGGAAAAGCTCAAAGTGGAATGTGAGAGAAGCGAGGCATGAGATACTGGCCTACTTCCAACACAAATTCCATTGATGACCCTCAACATCAAATGTTGTTGAGTTGGCGTATCAGAAACGTAACGTCTATAATCAAAGCTGGTAAGTCCCAACAACCTTTGTACAAACTCTTGGTTGAGTTATTTATTTCGTTGGTTGGTTGGTTGGTTGGTTGATTGGTTGGTTGGTCGGTCAGTAGGTCGGTCGGTTGGATCACTTGACCACTAGGGCAGTACGTTTGGAATAAACATAAGTGAATCACAAAGAAGAGTCAATAAGCTATAGTTAAAGCCGCGGTTCTCAAATAGTGGGGCGAGAGGCTATATAAAGGGGGACGCGCGCACGTTCAACCCTAGGGGAACTTATTTGATTTAAGTTTGCAGGATAAAAGTCCAATTGCAAAAGACCTTCAACTGACCCCCAAGAAAATATTTAACACGGATGAGAAAACAAGAGAAAGTCTCCTCCCAAAAGCTAGGACAAGGAAGTTTGACAAAGCGTACATAGCGCTTCACTGGGACCACGACGAGAGACAAGATAACACCGGTGTGCTTGCTATGTTATAACTGTTGCAAGCGGACAGCATGAAGTAGATAAAACAAGTCATCACATGAACACATCACTTCCCAAACACGTTGATAAGATGTTTGAGTTTTGTTTTAGCCGAAAGGTGCCCAAAAAGGGTTAAGATGTCAGAACCTTAACAGATGGAGGACCCAGACGCGTAACGTTTTCACTAAAGCTTTATTTTACGGAAATGGGGCAGTCATGCGCGTGACCACAAACACCAGGGATGTTTGTCAGAAGATGTCAGAACCCTAACAGATGGAGGACCCAGACGCGTAACGTTTTCACACAAGCTTTATTTTACGGAAATGGGGCAGTCATGCGCGTGAACACAAACACCAGGGATGTAGTGATCGCTAGGCGGATGAAGTGAGACAGACAAGTTAGGGGCATACGAGATCGAGGCCGGACAGAACAGATGGGATTGATACAGGACACACGGGTAGATACCGGACGAGACAGGCGGGATCGATATTGGATACTGTAGAATGGAGCAAGATACCGGGCCGGAGGAGCTCGACAGGATCAATATCGGATACTGTAGACTGGAGCAAGATACCGGGCCGGAGGAGACAGACGAGATCAATATCGGACACTGGAGACAGAAGCAAGATACTGGACAGGACGAGACAGGCGGGATTGATATCGGATACTGGAGACTGGAGCAAGATACCGGACAGGACGAGACAGACGGGGTCGATACCAGACACTGGAGCAAGATACCGGGCAGGACGAGACAGGCGGGATCAATACCGGATGATGGATACACGAGCAGGATACCAGACATAAGTCCTGCAAGTGCAGATGTTCGTTAACAGACTGACAAGGAGTGAATGAGAGCACCAAGTTTAAATAGGAGGGAAGCCAATCAGGCAACGAGTCACAGCTGGCACTAAACGGGCGGGACCAATTGAGGGCAATGGGCAGCCGTGACAGAAGATTTAGTGTGGCCGGACGTGATGTGTTACCACCAATATTGAACAATTGGTATTTTTTCCCCGCCAATATTATATGATTATTTTTTTTAATGGTCCATTGATTAAAGCAGCGCAGAAATGTTTAGGTTATGTTCTCTCCTGAAACGCTGATGCATAACAAAAATGTATTGGTGGTGCCATTCCCATATTTCAGGTAAGATTTGTGTTTTGTTATGATTTGGTCCTCAATAATGCCAACCTCAAACCAGCGTCCTTGGTGATGAATGTTGCCAACAATCATCCCGCTCAGTGACTCTTACATCAGTACACCAGCGAGCGTTGTTGGTATGATATCATTGAGCAGGAGCGGAGAGTAGCTCGGTCTTGCCTCACTTCACTGCGTAGCAACTCAGCACTAATTTTTGTTTTACTTGTTTATTTATTTACGTATTTTTTTGCAAGTTTTAAAAAATATATATCTTGAGTTAATGCTAGTGATTGATTTGAATGCATTATTATTGATTGATATAATGTAATCTAATTTTTACGAATATAGTGAGGGATGGTCAGTCAAAAATGTGTATAGGCGAATGATTTTTATTTTACTTTTTAATTTTAGATGGACTTTAAATATTTTCTGTTACCGCTAATAAAGCTATTAATTTTGGTATGTTGGTCCATATGTCTTTATTTTTTTATTTCTCATATATGTTAACAACGATACGGTGTAATGCAGAGGTGTACTAAAAACATATTTCTCGACAAATTATACTCAAGAGGGGTTGTCTCAGAGCGGCGTGAGAGGATTGCTTCACCAATGGGGGTATGACAGAAAATAATTGAGAAGCGCTGAGTTCAAGGGACACTGTTATATTTTGACTTAAGCACCCACAAATCAAGTCCGCAATTTAAACACCCAACTAGAACACCAGTTAAAGTAATCCATCAAAAACGCTACACTTCCCTCCGTATCATCTGTGTCCATGTCAGGTTGCCGGTGTATCCTGTAATGCACGAGGAACAATGACAAGCAAATGAAAGATGATGTAAATACTGCATGTGCTTGGCTTGGAAATTGCCATTTTGAATGGTCACATGATCCGGAAATAGGTGAATAATTAGGGAAGGACGAAAGTGGCACAGCTAAAATATGTCTTCACCAACCCCCCTGTCACCACCATTCCTCTTATCTAATGAGTTTGCCCTAAACGGCTGTCCAAAAGGTAAGCTAAAACCAGTTTGGCACAGTGGAAAAAAACCCAAGGGCTTAGTTGGACACCCAATTAAAAAGTAAAATATTTAACTCTCACATTTTTCAAGGACACCCCAAACACATCCTTTATTTTTCCTTCCTGTGCTATTTTGCTAAAAAAAAATATATATATATAAATATATAAAACTATTTTGAATTGTTGTTTACTATCCCATTCTGTTCCAGAAAAAAAGGGGTTAAATAACTTTTCAAATGCCTTGTACTGTCAATCAATCACATCGAGAAACGATATTTTCTAACTTCACACTGATGGCGACAGATGATCAAATAATCCAATGTTTTTCAACCAATGTGTATGTTTGTATGTGTAAGTTTGTTCCATAATTTTTGCTCACTTTAAGTACTATAGTTTTATTTTTCTACAAAGAAAATGTGTATAATTACAATTGAAAACAAGTTAAAACTATGAGATAATTCAATAATACAGAGTAATTATTAGACAAAATGAATAACCTGTATTAAGTCCTGAGTCACAGCAACCACAAATGATAAAAATAAATAATAATACTACACATTGGGGCTTCAAAAATGTGAGGAGGTTTTTTTTTTAAGATGACATGATTGCTGGGCCGAAAGAAGATTGTATTTTGTTGCTTGGAGTGGTCGGTGGCTGGGAGCCGCAGTACCCGATTTGGCCACCAGGGGTGTTGGAGACACCATAAAAGCAGACCAGACGAAAACAGATGTTTGTTGATTTTGTTAGTATTTATCGGGGTGCCTCGACACAAACCACAAGACAGCCATGGAGGGCTAGAATACAACTATGTACATTTTTACAAAAATCGGCTTAGCCATTTCAGAGCCTATTAGTCGCATGCAAATGGATTCAATATATTTGATTATTTTTCTTGCAGACTCAGCATATTAACCAACCAAAAGTCGACACGATTTACTCAGTGGAATTTGCAGTAGAACACCCACCCAAAAATTATACTTTAGGCGCAACCCGGTTCATTTACATAATGCTGTCATTAGACAGAATCCTTGAACCTCCATAGTAATTATCTGCATTTTTCCCCATGTACTGTCACACACTAAAACATTTGTTTGTTGCACTAGAGATTCACATGCCAATGTGTGAACTGTAAACCATCTGTGATGCTGCGTTTGCAAATTTCCCATTTACCATATAGTGCATGTGACAAACCGCATTCTGTGGTATATTGCAAGCAATGAAAAACGTTCCTTTCAGAGATACAATGAGCCGCTTACAACATTCAACTATGTGGGAGGAGACACAGCATGAGTGAAATATGAGGACGTCCAATTAACATATTGCCTTTTATTTGCTCAGCATGGCTACGGTATTTGTTTAGGCTGTGATGGGGCTAATTATTGTAAGCAGTGGAAATGATACAAGCATATTGTATAGCAAGGGCAGGCTGAGGCGGTGTCATGACCACATTGCCAAATAGTGCGTTACTAAAAGGCTCTCTCCGTTTGACTTTATGCGCCACCCACTTGGAGTGGTAATGCAAGCTAAGCATATCAACAGAATGTGGATTTGTGGTGGGCAAATATTCCATGCAATTGTCCTGCTGGCTAATCAGGACAAGAGAGGCGGACAAGGGAAGGGGGGAGAAAAATCCTATTAATTATGACCTGATTTTAAACTCTGGCCAGCGGCAACTTTGCTCCATGGGGGCAAAGTAGGCTAAATGCTCGGACGGTGGCTGCATACGCGGACGTGAAGGCTGGACGTTTGGCAAGCGAAAGGCCAACTGAGCATCCACCAATTGATAACGATTCATTCATCATTGATTGGTCGAAGTGAGATAAAACTTTCTCATGACAAACCGTAAAAGATTTATTGCGAGGCGGATCGACCAGAAGAACTGTTGGAGCTTTTTGTGTAAAACAGTCACACTTCAACAGTGTTGGGACTAACGCGTTACAAAGGGATGCAATCAATTACTTTTCTCTGTAACATGTTCTGTCACGCATTTTTAATAAAATTCTATAATTCAAAAATGTTTACATCATGGTGCGCTACTCAACTACTTATTACAGCAGATCATAAATTACAATGTCCTCTGGTCCCTAACTTACTCCTTCTCTCACGATCTAACATACAACACTCAATCCGTCAGCAGCGAGCGCTTATGACGGGTCGGTGTGTTTAGAGTTATCTACAAAGTACAACGGAATAGTTACAGTAGTGTTATTGCAAGCATGGAGTACAAAAGCGCTGGATTTCTCCTCGGGAGATATTCTCCATAACATATAGACTTGCATCTAAACAGTAATTACATGTATAAAATCGGATACTAAAATGAAGGGGGGCGGTTTAAATGCGGATAATTGGTTGTGTGTTACCAGTAACAAATGAAAGGCAGCGCATAGGGAGGGGCGCGGCTTATACAGGAATAACAAAATCAAGTAGGCAAACGTAAGCACACCATTGACAGTAGAAGTGAGCTGAATTGTGTTTGTTTTATTTGTAATATTGTTTTTGCAACAAACCATGCCTAGAGAAAAAAAGAAAACGTCATGGCCAGTACCCAAAAACGGAGTAGGAAATCTTCAAGTGGTTTGAAGACCAGAGACGAAATGGATATGTAGTGTCTTGGCTGTTAGTTTGCAAGCTCTTAAGATCCCACAAGCCAAAAAATATAAAGGGTTTGCCATCTTCACAGAGACGTGTGCACATTTTCTTCGATTTCTTCTATTTTATCATGTGGCTATTTTAAAACAGTTTTTGGGGGGGTCAGCTTAAATGCGAGTACATACTCTTATGTGCAACAAGATAGTTAGTTTCCGTTACGTTATGTTTGGTTGTCTGTAATCATGATGGTAACTGCAACACTTTTTAAATGAGGTCTACAGGGAGTGCAGAATTATTAGGCAAGTTGTATTTTTGAGGATTAATTTTATTATTGAACAACAACCATGTTCTTAATGAACCCAAAAGTCTCATTAATATCAAAGCTGAATATTTTGGAAGTTGGAGTGGGGCTTTTTTAGTTTTAGCTATTTTAGGAGGATATCTGTGTGTGCAGGTGACTATAACTGTGCATAATTATTAGGCAACTTAACAAAAAACAAATGTATACCCATTTCAATTATTTATTTTCATCAGGGAAACCAATATAACAGCTCAACATTCACAAATATACATTTCTGACATTCAAAAACAAAACAATAACAAATCAGTGACCAATATAGCCACCTTTCTTTGCAAGGACACTCAAAAGCCTGCCATCCATGGATTCTGTCAGTGCTTTGATCTGTTCACGATCAACATTGCGTGCAGCAGCAACCACAGCCTCCCAGACACTGTTCAGAGAGGTGTACTGTTTTCCCTCCTTGTAAATCTCACATTTGATGAGGGACCACAGGTTCTCTATGGGGTTCAGATCAGGTGAACAAGGAGGCCATGTCATTAGTTTTTCTTCTTTTAGACCCTTTCTTGCCAGCCACGCTGTGGAGTACTTGGATGCGTGTGATGGAGCGTTGTCCTGCATGAAAATCATGTTTTTCTTGAAGGATGCGGACTTCTTCCCGTACCACTGCTTGAAGAAGGTGTCTTCCAGAAACTGGCAGTAGGACTGGGAGTTGAGCTTGAGTCCATCCTCAACCCGAAAAGGCCCCACAAGCTCATCTTTGATGATACCAGCCCATACCAGTACCCCACCTCCACCTTGCTGGCGTCTGAGGCGGACTGGAGCTCTCTGCCCTTTACCGATCCAGCCACGGGCCCATCCATCTGGCCCATCAAGACTCACTCTCATTTCATCAGTCCATAAAACCTTAGAAAAATCCGTCTTGAGATTTTTCTTGGCCCAGTCTTGACGTTTCAGCTTGTGTGTCTTGTTCAGTGGTGGTCGTTTTTCAGCCTTTCTTACCTTGGCCATGTCTCTGAGTATTGCACACCTTGTGCTTTTGGGCACTCCAGTGATGTTGCAGCTCTGAAATATGGCAAAACTGGTGGCAAGTGGCATCTTGGCAGCTGTACGCTTGACTTTTCTCAGTTCACGGGCAGTTATTTTGCGCCTTGGTTTTTCTACACGCTTCTTGCGACCCTGTTGACTATTTTGAATGTAACGCTTGATTGTTCGATGATCACGCTTCAGAAGCTTGGCAATTTTAAGAGTGCTGCATCCCTCTGCAAGATATCTCACTATTTTTGACTTTTCAGAGCCTGTCAAGTCCCTCTTCTGACCCATTTTGCCAAAGGAAAGGAAGTTGCCTAATAATTATGCACACCTGATATAGGGTGTTGATGTCATTAGACCACACCCCTTCTTATTACAGAGATGCACATCACCTGATATGCTTAATTGGTAGTAGGCTTTCGAGCCTATACAGCTTGGAGTAAGACAACATGCATAAAGAGGATGATGTGGTCAAAATACTCATTTGCCTAATAATTCTGCACTCCCTGTATAGTAACTGTAACTAATTACTGTTTTTTTCCATAACGCGCCCGACACTACGCCTCAAGTATAATAGAATTTCATATTTCATCAAAGGGCAATTTTCATCATTTACTATTAATGTTGCTGAGCTAAAATACTATACATCAGATATTGTCGCTTCTTTAATTTGTTTTTTCACAAATCGATACTATTCTTCTGTCTCTTTGCTTCTGATATTTTTACAATTTCACATCTCCTATTATTCAATATAGCAAAAATCGAAGATTGCTAGTCTCAAGGTTATTCATTTAATGGGACTGTATGTCATGTCATATTATGTGACAAAGTAATCATTTGGGGTTGATAAGTTTATAGTTAAGAAGACTGAAAATATGTAAAAAAACCACTTCAATGATTTTTTGATCTTGAATTAAATTGTCTTTATTGCAAGGAGAACAGAGCTTTCATTTTAATAAAGCGTCTAGGTTACTAAACCCACATTAGCCCTAAAAAGTGCGGTTATCAAAGTACATCATCTGCGCAAATAACAGTCAAAATCACAAACGTATAGATATAAAGATAATGGTCCTATGTTATATTATGTATAATATTGTGTGAGAGAATAATAATTTGAATACTCTATTTTTCAAATTTTGTACTCCTAAATATGGGTACTTTATTTATTTTTTCCAAACTTATGTTGTGTATTTTGATTTTTTTTGTAACTTTATGTGACTTTGTAATTACAAGCATGGATGGGAAAGTCTGAGTTTGTTCCATTAGGTAAGCCAGTGATGTTTTAATTAATGAACTGCAGTGCAGACAATAACAAGTCAGCCAAGATGTGAACTGTATGCCGATTAATTTAAGTCTATAACGGCTGCTGCGTCTGCTCATCCTTTCCTTTACCGACAAGTACTTATGACAGTTAAACAAAGACCACAGATGTTTGCTTTTGTGAAGTTGAGTCTGTTTTCTTTTTTTTTTTTTTTTTTGCTGTTTTGGGGTCACTAGCACATGTGGGAGTAACAATAGGAGATAATTCAGAGTGATTATCAGCATAGTCGTGAGCAGCAAATAAACTGACATGATGAACACTTTAGACTCCTTACTCATGGCCTTTTGTATCAAAAGCTATAAATCACCCGTGTGTGAAAGACACTTATCCCTAAGTGTGTTTTTAGGAATGATGAAAAAAAATGTTTTTTACATTAAATAAACTGTACATTTATTATTGAATTTAATAATTATAATATTATAATCTTCCCACTTCACAGTTCATACTTTGTGGCCTCAGTGGAGGTTGAAACAATTCCTAAATCGGTACTTATGATCGCGTATTGCTGCAAGCGAGGCCAGCACAGCGCATTTATTTAAGCATGCCATTGTGGCCTGCCTAAATTGGACTAAACTATTTTGGCCGCGGACCATTATCCCCAGTCAACTATTGCTGAGTGCAGAGGGCCGAGAGAGCACATTTGATTCATGCAAGCATCCCTTTTTTTATAATCATTCTGCCTAAAATAAACACTGTCTGTGTGTCTGCAAAAAAATGGTATGCACTGATTTTCGCATATCGAAGGGATTTATGGTCCCTGTTAAATGCAACAAACGAGGGATTATAGTACTTTAAATTAATCTTAAATAAACCATTACGGGACAATTTACATAATGAACATACAAAAACATTTTACAGGATTAGGTTTTTATCTAATTGTATCTATACCATCAGTGCAAGAGAGTTTAATCATCAAAGTTCAGTCATCTAAGGAAAATAAACTTGATAAATAAAGTAAGGTTGCTTTATAGCAGGTTGCTTAATAGCAGTGGTTCTCAACTGGTCTGACTTCAAGACCCACTATTGCACCCTAATTTCTAAGCAAAACCCATTCTGAGAACAATTTCCATCTGTCCAAATTATGAAATTAAAGGGTTGTGCAGATTAAATCAGATGTAGTAGAATAAATTCACTTTTTTCAAACCTAATTACCAGAAAAACCAAAAAGACTTGAATTACCTTATATACTGGCGTATACGCCTTCATTGCATTAGAGCCGACCCCTAAAACTACTTTAAAATATCCACATACTAAAATACTAAAATTCCATAAATTGTAAATCAAGGTGTAACCTAACAATGATAATATATGATTGTAAATATCTATATATGAAGATAATAAATGTTTTTTCCACTTTTCCTTCCCCTTCTCACGAACTTTGTTAGGATCCAATATTATAAGCAGTAAAAGGAATGAAAACTAACATAATCATAATAAAATGAGATGTGGTCTCCCTCAAACACATTAGGACAGTGCCGATTGACTGAACAGGAGATAAGAGATTGAGAAGGGCATTATCGCCATCCAGTGTTAAGGACTTTAATTGACCCTTGTTTTTTTCTTCATACTATTATTTTGCTAAGGTAAAGGCCTGACCCACTTCTGGGTCCGACCCATCAATTGAGAAACACTGCTTCATAGCAATGTACAATCTTAGCATCGGTACAACTTGCATGCAGATATTGTATGCAGGTACACACACTCATGCGCACAAAAAGAGTGACTCTGGGAGGAAGATGGTCCAGTGCACCACCGAAACGCCATATCTTTCCGGTCTGTTAATTCACGGGTCCACATAATGCCGCCATGCTGCAAAATGCCGCAGCTCCCAACAGTAAACTTGCGCGGTCACGCGTTGTAACTTCTGAGCCACCGGCACAAAAGGTCAGCTTTTAACGGACATTTTAGCTGCATAGTCTATTCATCCTGTACTTCCTACCTAAAAAAAACAAAACAAAAATAGCCCGTGATGGATGCAAAAGAGCCCAGCTTTAAAGGGAAGCATTTAAACAAAATACTGCGCTGCCGCATTAAAGGTATTACCCTATGGCATTTATATTTTCTATGAGGGAATAAATGTGCAGAAGTGCTGCAACTCCGGCGACTCCTGTGGTTTGTAAGAGTTTACTTCCAGCTGCTAAATGTATCTCGCTGCAATTATAAGTGAAGTGGCAAAAGGTTTTAAAAAAAATGAAGGGGTGTCCACGAGTGTAATTTGAAATCTAAAAATCAACATTTTGGACCTCCTCCGGTTACTTTCTGCCATAGCATGGCCAAAAAGCAAACAAGTCCAGCATTTAAGAACAGCAATTTTGAGACATATACAAAAAGATAAAAATGATTTTCTGCATCAGCTCTTGTTTACAAGAGCTATTGCAATCATCACATTACATTAAAAATCAGGCCAGTCTTTATTCTCTACCTTGTAAATATTTTTGCCTATTCATCTTGACATTTTCGATCTCATTATTTTTTAAGACTTTACTATTGGTAATCTTTTTTTTTCCTGGCGTGTCATGTCAAATATAGTTGTCAAAACCAAAACAGACGGTAGACCCAAACGTGTAACGTTTCACACCAAGCTTTACTGCAAAAGCGAGAAAAACAAGGTGCGGGAAAACAAATGCCAGCGATTCGGTGATCGCTGGGCAGGAGAAGCAGGAAGCCTAAGAAATCGGAGCATGGTCGGAGGGTGGAAACGAGTCAAGCAGCCGGGACGGGAGATCGGAGCGTGGTCAGGGATCGGAACAAGTCAGGTAATCGGGACTGGAGATCGGAGCATGGTCAGAGATCGGAACAAGTCAGGTAATCGGGACTGGAGTTTGGAGCATGGTCAGAGATCGGAACAAGTCAGGTAATCGGGAATGGAGTTTGGAGCGTGGTCAGAGATCGGAACAAGTCAGGTAATCGGAGATGGCCAGGGACAGAGGATTGATACAGGATACAGGACACCGGACACAGGATAGGTCGGGAACAAAATGGGAGCCAGAGTCAGAAATGCTTGCCTTGCAAGTGCAGAGGTTTGCTGATGGACCGACCAGGAATGAGTGAATATAATTGATGGATTCCTGTTGAGCTAAAAATGTGCATTACGGTTAATTATACAGCTTCTTTGTTAACACAATATGAATGAGCTGGCTACAAATTAAAGTGAGCAAGCACTGTTTATAAAAACAATTTATTATTTCCTGCTCTTAACTTAAACCTTAACTTAACTTAACCCAAAATGTTTACACGAGTTGTCGCCACTGAGCGACCATCTGCCTGGTATTGACTTCTGCTCCCATTTTGTGGCTAAAATAACTATTAATTTGAGACTGAAATATTTCCCGCTGTGTCAGTCCATCCATATTCTCTGTGAGGGGGGAGGTTCCGTTTGCCTGATGTCAGGCTAAATGAGAACACATATTTAGTAGAATGTAAACAAATTAATTGGCATGCTTGGAAATAATTCAAGTACTTGTATACGTTTGAATGAATGCAGAATTATGTGGATTGGGCTTGACTTACACTGCAAACTTACATTATACAGAGATAATGGTATGTTCGGAAAAGAGAAGAACATGGAATATATGATCTTCCAAATATGAATTAACAAAAAGTACCCAAAAAGCGAAACCTGGAGGCAGGTGAGGCATCATGAATTAAACAATGCTACAGTTGCAAGATTTCCAGAAAATCTGCAGTAGCTTTGTTGACATTCTTTTGTTCTCCTACCTTTGTGTGGATTTTAGACAGCTGTTTCTCATCCAGGTAGGACTGAGTGTAGACACGTCTTTTGTAGCGGAACTGAAACAAACACAAACAAGGTAACTCAATTTTGTACCTAACAGCCAACATCTTGGTAGCTTTTTAAATATTTTACATTCTTATTAGGATGTCATGAGTCAGGCTGCAAAAAGACATTTATAAACTGGATTTACAAATCTGAATCAATCACTTTGTGTGGAAATAGGAGAAAATGTGTCATCAGCAGCAGATTTAGAACAGTTACATGCAAAACATGTTTTGACCTAAACAATGGACAATGTTGTACGTAATAGTAATTGTATGTTTATTTAAAAAAACTTGTCAAAATGACTGAATTTTAATAATTAAACAGCAATGGAAATAAACAGTAACTGTACAAATGGCAGCATTGGCTGAAATTTTAAAATATCAAGTTTGTGATATGTATTTCAAACTTTTGTTAGGTTTGTTCTGATCAAAAAGTGTTGTGTTATAGCTTAGTAACATTGGGTTACACGAGTTGTCGCCACTGAGCGACCATCTGCCCGGTATATGTCACTATGCTTATGACATAGTGTCAATTGTCACGATTGACATGGTGACAATTCCGGTCACCATGTCAATCACGTTCCCTCAGGCAACAGCATTCATGCAGACATACACAAAACGTCATCCCTCCTTGCCTCGGTGCTTTCAACATTGTATCTCAAGAATGCTGAACTTATGCATGAAGGATGCATGAACATTGCAGGAACTTTTGAGTGCCTGATGTTTCCGGGGCGGCAGTTGCTCAGGAGGTAGAGCGCTCGTCTTGGGATCAAGGGATCCCAGTTCGAGTCCCGGCTCGTCCGTGTTACATGTCGAAGTGTCCTTGGATAAGACACTGAACCCCTAAACCCCCAATAAGCAGGTTAGCGCCTTACATGGCTGCAAGGCCGTTATTGGGAAATGTGGAGCACATTGTAAAGCGCTTTGGGAAGTCATTGACTTGAAAAGCGCTATATAAATGCAGATCATTTCATTTCATATGTTTTTTTCTTCATAACATTTGATTGATTTAGCTTGGTAAAAATTCAGGAGGAGCAAGTTGGAAAGCTGCCTGCATTTTCTGAATCTGAATCATATCGTTTACTGTTCCTATCGTTCTATCTATCTACCCTGGTCATATCCCTCGAGAGGGGTGACCGACAGCAAGACAAACACATACAAAAAAAAAATAATAATAATAATAAAATAACAAAACAAAGGAGAAAGTAGCAAAAACACACAGAAAAATGTTTGGACCATGGACAACCCAAATGCCAAACACCCAAACCAGTTAAGTATCTCGGCACCCAGGTTGATCATGCTTTCGTCCCTCCAGATGAAACAGAGCACAAAAAAGCGGCCATGTCACTCGGGTTGGGGGTGAGGCAACACACTCTTCGGTTCAACAGCAGGGCCCGACAGCTTTCACTGGTTTACCCCTGCCGCATCATACGGGTGCCCTGCCAATTAGAACGCGTAGAAACATCCCTCTTTCCTTTTACAACGCCTCTCCACTCATTCCTATCACCAATAAGAGCTCTAGCTTCCACTATATTTATACCTCTTTCCTGCAGTACACTCATAACACCATCCATCCACGTCAAGTTTTTGACGTTTATTATTCCAGCCCTGGAAAATGTTTGGTTGTAAGTTTACAGTTTTATTTGATGTTTAAGAGTTGTACAATGTTTTTGTCTTCTTCTGAATGATATAATTATCAATGTTGGTTGTTTTGATGCTAATGTAGCTTTCTGGTTCAGTGCTATGTAGTCCACAATGAATAAAAATGTGTCTGAAAGACAAAAAAAGTAAAGAAAACATCTACTTTAAAGTATGAAAGCACATTTCCACATGTAAGGAAAGCATAGACCAGGGGTAGTAACACATTTTGAGTCAAGGGCCACATTGAGTTAAAAAATGAATTAAACAATATTGATTTAAAATAATATGCAAAAATACATGACCCATGGCAAACATACTCAAAGGTCTAAATATTTGCTTGTTTTACATAACATTAGCCTCACCTAAAGGAGGCTGACATTGTCGGACATCTTGCTGCTACCAAAAGCAAAGAAAACTCCAAACCTCATGAAAGCCTGGGCAATAAAATGAGAAGAAATTGTGCTGACTGGTCACTTTCAGTCTCTGTAGTTTGTATTCTTCCTTGTGCTATTTTCCACTCATTTCTAGTTGGACTACACCAGGGGGCTCCAGCCTTTTTTGGAGGTAAGAGCTTCTTTTTGTTTCTCAAGGCAAGTAGTTTAATATGCATTTCAAAAACAACATCTTAGTACTAGGTTATTACTCTTTCATTACTATGTTATTACCAAAATGTAATTTAAGAGGTTAGACATGATTAGTCAACCACTAAACATGCCAATTAAAAAAATCAAATTGTCTTGAAAACCAAAACGACTGATAGTATATTTTCAAAAACAGTACGAGAGCTTCCCGGGTGTTAGGGGGCTACTTGGAGCCCACGGAGCCCCACATTAGGAGCCCCTGTATAATACAATAGAGAGACATCTACTTATCAAAAAATACACCATGTCCTTTTAAAATAAAATTGGATTGAAATCCCAAAAAATGCAAAGAAAAAACTTAATTCAATGCCAGACATTTCTGTCACTGGAAGGTGTCAGGGCCTGCCGATTTCTGCCATTTTGACTACTTTTTGAAGGCATACAGAAAATGTTGTTCTGTAGTTGTATAGGCATATCTTTCATTAGACATAGAAGTCTGTTTTTATATATTTTACCATTGTTTAGTAAACAACAGTTGAACATTGCTATGTTTCTGGAACTAACTCGTTTTCAAGAAAAGAGGCTTTTTGTTAAGGATGCATTTCAAGCACAACTTTTAATTTGGTGATGCTTTTCATAAACAGAAGTGAATTTGCTTGCAACATTTTTTTTCAAGAACACTGAGTTAATGCAAAAACTTTCACACAATTCCGGTCACCATGTCAATCATGTTCCCTCAGGCAACAGCTTTCATGCAGACATAGACAAAACGTCATCCCTCCTTGCCTCGATGCTTTCAACATTTTATTTCAAGAATGCTGAACTTATGCATGGAGGATGCATGAACATTGCAGGAACTTTTAAGTGCCTGATGTTTCCGGAGACATCATCTTACAAATTTGGTCACATTTGCAGGTGGCCCTGCAAATGTTCAATTCAATTGCTGGATGCAGGAAGCCACACAAGGAAGTGCAGACTACTTGATATGTGGAAAAAGATCGAATACTTACTGAACAGTGCCAAAGCTTTTAGAAACAAACATATTTTTACATTTTGGCACTCAAAGACCATGATTCTGAAAATGTATTCATACTGAATAAGTAGACCAAAAACAAAACTGTCTTTAAATTGTATACAGTAAAAAATACACAAGGATTATTGGTGTACAATACAATAGTGAATCAGGATCATCTCAGGAGCTGTAGAAAACCTTCTTGTGGGCCGGATTTGTTCCGCAGGCTGTATTTTCCCCACTCCTGACACAAGCGGTAAATTGACACTGTTGTACAAGCTGAACAACATTCCTTTCATCAGTGTTTTCCCATTAAAATATGTGTTAGAATATTGATGTGACCGTTGTGTTTACTTTTGCCACCTCCATTCTTTTTTCACTAGCAAAAAAGTTCCGTGGAAAAGGAATAGCGCTGAACTGATCTCATCCTGTCAGTCAGCTCGCCCCCTGAGGGAAGCGAGTGGGGGTCAATCAATGACCAACACAGCACGGCAACACAGTAGCACTCGAGAAGTACACATTGGCAGCTTTTGGGCCTTAATTGATGCTTTCTTTCCACTCAAAGCAGAGATAGAAAAACTGACAGTAACCCGGAGTGGGGTTAAAAAACACATTTCACAGTATCAGCTTTTTTGAGAATGTCATGCCACCCGCTTCGACACTAGTGCTCAATAAAGCCATTTGTCAGTCACAAAAACCAAACAATAACAGTAATCCCTTGTTTTCCACGTTTATGAAACGTTCCACTAATTAGCAAGTCGTACTTTTTCATGCGTTAAATATTTCATTGTACATTGAAACCAAAGAAAAAAAAAATACATGCTCAATCATTTGTTTAAGAAACTGTACAAATACTGTCATTAAGAAACTTTTATTTTTACTTTTTTATTTTTATTTTTTTTTACAAATTTTTGCAAGTAATATATACCACTGGTAGTCCAGTGCTCTAATAACCAAGTTCCAAGTTAATCCATGGATATTTTTTATTTTCTGTGAAGACCCCACTGAGTGTTATTTGTTTTTGTTTTTTTTAGTTCATAAATTGTGTTATTATTTATTTTCTGACTTTTGTTCTCCAGAGACTCAAGAAGGGTTTAAATTTTGGCTTTCAGGTAAACAATACTTATTTTCCATTCAGGCAGCAATGCAATTATCACACTTTTTCTGTTACAAACTGACCTCACCCCCTTATAAGGGAAGGGAAAATGTATGTGGCCCACACAGGAAATAGTTACGTTGAAGACGCAATCCACCTTACTTAAAATTAAATAGTGTCACCATTATGTGGACGACAAAAAAATGTAGCATGGAAAATATGTTCAAAGCAACCAATTTGGAATATCTTTTGCACTGACCATTTAGAGTTTTAAAAATAAAACTGCTACCATCTTGTAGTATTGGTTTGTGAAATATGATTGGTTTACAAATTGGGCATTTTTGTAGATAAAGCACCATTCTATAGGAACCTGAATTAGACAAAAATCTTAATTTGGCCTAAAAATGTGAATTATGAACTTATTGATGAGACAATATACCGTTTTATCATTTCATTATATGTTTGCCTGTTTTAGAGTGGGGGGCTTGGCTTCCCTTTTTTAAAAAATAATTAATGATAAATTCTAAACGTTCCAAGACTATCCAATTTAATTTAGATCATATTCTGTTGCCATCCTGTGGAAGTTATTGGGAAAACAAAAATGTAGCGTGGATAGCTTTTACCTTGCTTTAGCATGTGGAGTCCAATTTTGTTGGCGATAAAAAGCATCTCCCTTTGCATTTTAATGCATTTGTGGTTTCAGAGCATTATGTTGACATAGTGGCTTTTAAAGAAACTCAACATTGGAAATGAATTGCGCACAGGTTGGTCAAGCTCTTTTACGTATGTGTACAATTTAGACCACAAAAAAGAGGCAGGATGACCACTTTGAAAATCAGAATGCAGAACACAATGAAGGATGAAAATCTGCAAAGTAGCGAAATAGCTTTGAAGCTAGGGATTACTTGACAGGAAAAAAACTGCTTTAATCTAAATGAGTCTTTAAGTAAAATATCTTGTCTATTTCTTCAAAATAGTTTATTTGCTAACGGCATCTCCTGGTTGAAGTAATCATTGCAGCCCCTGTCAATTTCCTTTTGGTCCATGTGCAAGTATGGGCTCGAATAAACTCCACTTTTTTCATCTTTTTGGGGTTTGGGTTGTCATTTGGACTGTATTTGAAACAGTCATTTTCTTACTTTTGCCATTTTCATCGTAGAATAAAAGAAAAACACCAGCACGCGCATGAAATCTCTTTCCTCCACCATGTTCCCCATGTCTCCTTTCCTCCTACCCTGGGGCTCCGTGGCCGGAACATCGAGGATAAAAGTAAGCAGACAGGTGTGGTGGAATAAATTATATAGAAAAATTCAGTTCTGCATTCTTAACAAATACTTACAATAGAGAAAATATTTATTTTTTTAATTTTTAAGAATACCTCAAACTACGCACTCCGCCTTTGAAGTGCAAGCCCAGAACTCGTACAATAAGTACAACGGAGAATTACTATTTGTTTGCATCATATTCCTAAACATGCTGAGAGAGACATTCATTTTGATTTTGCCCCTGGTCATAAAAATGTGAAGAAAGCCAGACAACCGCTCAGAAAAGCATGGGACGTTTTTATGGCGCAGTCGTGACACATCGTTATGCCAGCTAAGTCTCCCGTTGTGATGGACGAGCATTGTGATTTGTTCCGAGAAACCACCATGCTTGCTGTTCGGGCAAATATGCATCTTAAAGGGACACTGTGTAAGATTGTTTAGAAGTTGCTGAATGTTGTAGTGCAACCAAAAACAAGTGCTACAAAGCACAGGGAGAATCTGCATTACGGAAACTCAAAGTGACCACACCAAACTATTTTTCTCTTTATTTTTTCCCCCCCAGCCTTTCACAATGTTTTTGGTATTCAGGGTTACACGTAGCAGCAAGATAGTGGAAATTATATTTCAGCTCCCTCAAGGTGCGACTCATCTTATAGAAAATAAATACAAATGTATTGACCTACAAGTATTGAAAAAAGGAACAACTATATTATAGTTGATATAGTTTTACTTATTATTACAGTTAAGGTATTTTTAATGAATGTGTTTTTTTTAAATTTGTTTTTTTACCCCTAGGAGATGTTAAATAAAGCATAATGCCCCTTTGTTCTAGATTTTAGATAGAAGCTCGATCTGGGAACAAACAATTCTCATACGTAGCAGGGCCACTATAATTTACAACTAACAGCAGTCAACCACCAAAAATCAATCCTGCACAAGTTGAGCTTTACAAAAGCAAAACAAAAATCTTGCTATGTCACTGATACGACTATTAAGAAATACATAGCCAACAATGTTCTTTATAAGCATGAATGCTAACAGCTAATATGGCGCAGCAAGATCGACCAAAGCCCCGAACATACCGTATTTGCTTATATTTGGTTATAATGCAGAATGTTTTTTACCTAGAAAAGTTTGGCTGCGTGTTTTATATAAGGAATTACGGTATTTTTTGCAATTATTGATCAGTCGAAAATATCACATTCAATAAAACCACCTGTCAAACCACAAGACACCAAACCATGTGTGCGGACGTTTTTCTATAAATACAGTAATTCTCAATGGCTTTCCTCGCCTTGCCCACACTGAAATGTAAGTGAAGCTTTGCTTTTTTGTGATAGGCCTATTACTGATATCTAGAGTTATAGTTAGATGGCAATTCGGGCTGCCAAAAGGAAGAATTCTGCATATGATGCCTCTTTTAAGCCTAAAGTTTCTTATCAAAGTGAAATTCACAAACATCGAGAGCTGAAAATTCACTGTGCCAGAAACTAATGTTAGAGAATGGGAAATACAAAAAGACATCCTGAGGGATAAAAACAACCAATAAAGCACGACGAGGGACATCCTGCAAGATAAATAAAACCAAAAAAGCATGACAAGAGAAATAGCTCTCTGGTGTATCTGGTGATGAATCAGACTTTGAAGGATATAATAAATACAGATTCGAAAATATTCTTATTTTACTCTTATGCTCATATTTTACGTGGTCAATATATGAATTGTATCATGGTTGCACTTTTGTTACACATTTGTCACTTACATGCTTAATTTGAGGAAAGTGAAACAAAACGTCATACCAATTTGTAATAAAAAAATAGGGGTTCACATCATGTATGAGTTTATAGGAAATACTAAGATACATATCTACTGTATATTCACTCTCCATCTCTGCTAACAATCAGTCCCTCTCTCATTGCATACATTTCGCAGACATGTCTGTTCCGTTGTCCATTCAGTCACTCAACCTCCTGGCAAAGTGTCATCCATAATCATGTATGTCCTACCTCCAGATAAGGTACAGGGGCGATGGAGGGGAAGGGGTATTCCCTCAGCTGTCTTTCTTCATCCAGAAACTTGCCAGCCTTGCCATTGTATGCTGGCTGGAACAGGCCATAGTTGAGCACATCTTTCAGACTCTGGTTGAGTGTGCAGAGGATCCGCTGCTTGGAGCGCCAGATGGGAGCGTCCACGTTGAATTTCATGCATTTCTGGAAGAATCACAGAGCAGGCTCAGTCACACTTGTCAGGTTTTCCTTAGAAAACACATGGTGATTTTCAGAGGAATAGAAGGGCACACATTGGTGGAATATGATTTAATTGAGAAGGAAAATGAATTGAAGTTTCTAGAACATCCATCCATTTCCTGCACCGGTTATGCTTAGTAGCGTCGCGGGGGTGCTGGAGCCCATCCCAGGAATCTTCAGGCAGTGGCAGGGGACACCCTGAACTGGTTGCCAGCCAATTGCAGGGCACACAGAGACAGACAATTCGCTGGCTCAATTACGCCGACGGACAATTAGGACCGGTCAATTAACGTGACATGCATGTTTTGGAATATGGGAGGACACCGAGTGCCTGGAGGAAACCCACACATAGAAATAAGCTTCTATGCAAGTGTTTACGGTCATTTTAAACTTTTTAAATGAAGTACCTACTAACTGTAACAAATACATGTTTTTCAGTAACTTGCCCAACACTGTATTTCCAAACATCCAATGGTTTGGACCATAGTACATTTGCAAGTTATAGCACAGTAGCTTGGCCATGCAAAACCAGGTCCAATAGTAGACCCGCATTTGTTGTGATGCAAAGAAATTATTCTGTTTTCCTCACTTGAATGGCCTGACCCAACGTGCCGATGTTTGAGGAGTAGTGCTGACTCACTCCCTTGCTTCCCTCCTCCTGTCACGGCGTTGTTTACATGCTCACCCTTCTGCGTTCGCTGACCCGTGTATTAATCAGCGTCTCTACGTGTCAGACAAGTTCACACGCCCGTGGAAAGTTGCTGGGCTGTGGTATTATCCTCTCTGTCTGCCCCCCTCATCTACAATGCATATATTATATATATATATATATACATATAGGGGTGAATGAGCGAGCAAATTGTCTGTCCCTGAGTGCCCTGCAACCAGTTCAGGGTGTCCCCTGCCCACTGCCCGAAGATGGCTGGGATGGGCTCCAGCACCCCTGCGACCATACTGAGGATAAGCGGTGCAGATAATGGATAGTTATATATATATATATATATATGGATATATATATCCATCTATCATCTGCATATATAGAGCAGGGGACACCCTGAACTGGTTGCCAGCCAGTCGCAGGGCACACAGGGACAGACAATTCGCTCGCTCATTCACACCTAGTGACAATTTGGACCGGCCAATTAACCTGACATGCATGTTTTTGGAGTGTGGGAGGAAACCGGAGTGCCCAGAGTAAACCCACGCAAGCACGGGGAGAACATGCAAACTCTGCACAGGAGGTTCGATCTCAGAACTGTGCCACACAAGCGCTAACCACTGCGCCGCCCCAGTATATATATATATATATATATATATATATATATATATATATATATACACAATGTGTTCTAAGAGAAATCAGCAGGTTGCAATAAACAGTAAAAACTAGGCAAGAGATCTTAAGAAACAATTCCTCTAGTGGCCAACAGGATGTAATTTTATAGTTCTCATCCTGTTCCTCCTAGAACAAAAGAAGCATAAACCAATCCTTCTGAGAGTTTCAGAATCCTCTATGGACTTGTCCAGCTCTCTTAGGCAGTACTCCTCCATCCAGTGTAAAGTGTATTTCTAAAGGTCTTGGCGGGAGTTGGTCTGATCTTCTATGGGTAAAAATCAAACATGTGGGCAAAAACTTTGCATGGTTGGAATAAAGGTTTATTGGTCATCGTGCGGCCATCCACGAAGCATTGTCCTCCTCGTAGGAACCAAATAGCTACCACCTTGCAATAGCTATGAAACAGCCCTGCAAATAAAAGTGCATGCCCCTCTGGCGGCAGATAGAAGTGCCCGGTCTCAAAATCACGTCCCGCCTTGCACCACAGTGGCAATACCATTTGAGTGTGAATAGAATAGAATCTACTTTTATTGCCATTCTTTGTAACCATGCACAAATAACGAAATGTCGATATACCTGACCCGTACAGTTAAACTGTAGCGAGCCGATGCAGCCGCAGCCAAACAGGGCGCCGCCATTTTTTTTTAGACCCAACTGCTGTGTTGGGAGTCATTAGGTGACCAAACCCCACAATTCCAACCCTTTATGCCGAGCGCCAAGCAGGGAGGCAATGAGTACCAATGTTGTAAGTCTTAGGTATGACTCGGCCGAGGCTTGAACCAGCGACCTCCCAGTCTCAGAGCCCTACCATCTAGGCTACCGAGCTGGTGTGTATATACAGGGGTATCTCTACTTTGAAATATAATTTGTTCAGGGAGTAGCTTTGCAACCTGAAACATTTGTAAGTAGAGACACCTTTTAAATATAAATGCCCTAATCCGTTTCAAGCCAAGCAAAAGTATGATCTCTTTTTTATAAATCCTAAAAGAGCTTTAGAACATGAAACATATACATATTAAAATTAGATTACCATAAAATAAACATGAACGAGAGGCATATGAAATATTCATATACCTTTTAACTGGCTTTTATTTTTACTGTTTTTTTCTTAAAAAACAAGTCCAATGACGTCTGCTTTTGCCAGCTTTTGACAATCACTCAGAAATGTGCGGGGCAGATGCCATCATAATGAGCGACCTGTCAACACTTTTTTCTGGGTGATTCCTTTCCACAAATTCTGAGACTTTGTGGAATTTTGGCAAAATGTCTTTAATTTTGTGCTGATAGAGTGATCCAAAAGTAATTGAAAGTAATCCGGTTAAAGTAACCCTACCCAACCCTGCATACAGTAGACTGTTTACAGAGCGGGAAGGGGACACGAAGAGCATGCCGGGATTCAGGCATATGCACCGGTTTGCCAGGTAGAACTCTGGGAGCGTTGAATGGCAGAGCGTACTGTACTGAATTTTTGGCTTTGTATCCTGAAACGCCTTTGTAACTACAGGTAATATATTCCTGTTCACGTAATTATATATATTATATATATACTGTACTGTATATACTGCGTGAGCAGTGACAGCATTGGTGAATACTTTGGAGCACATCACTGACGAAAGATCACACTTAATAATTTAGGAACCTGCCAGAAGTGTTTTATGGCCCATTTTCCTCCCATCACAAGCTCGCCCGTTCAACTAGCGATGTTACAAGTAATAGTCAAAGCCTTAAAGTATTAATTTTATACAAGGCGGAGTTCAAGTACCGATCCCTTCTCTTGAGTCTTCCGGTTGATGTCTTAATGAAGTATTCCCCCGCCATTTTGCGGTTCCATTTTTGCAATCTTGGTCCATCACATACTTTCTTCTATGAATGGGACACAGATATATATGTAATTTGTGGAATAACAACTTTACTTTGCAAGCACCAGTACAGTCAAAATACTTAACCTTCCAGTTTTTCGGCACAATCAAAATGAATGATTTACTTGACATATGACAAACAAAAAACCCTGTATCCTGCCTTTTCCAAAGTTGTTTTCACTTTTTTTTTTCAGTAAATAAAGGATGATTTAATTCATGACACTCACAGAAATAAAGTACCACACCTGTTTTGCCCCAAAGGTGTGCTCCCCTGCTGTGTCTGTTTACAATTTTTGCTCGGTAAGTAGCTTGCTAGAAGCACAAACTTACATTACTGTATATGTGGATGAATACACCCATTCCCTTTTGCTGTCTCATCTCATCACATCTCATTAGCCGTACCGCTTATCCTCATTAGGGTCGAGGGGGGGCTGGAGCCCATCTCAGCCATCTCCGGGCAGTGGGCAGGGGACACCCTGAACTGGTTGCCAGCCAATCGCAGGGCACACAGGGACAGACAACTCATTCGCTCATTCACACCTAGGGACAATTTGGACCGGCCAATTCACCTGAAATGCATGGTTTTGGAATGTGGGAGGAAACCGGAGTGCCCGGAGGAAACCCACGCAAGCACGGGGAGAACATACAAACTCCGCACAGGAAGTCTGGAGCTGGATTTGAACCCACAACAGGTTCTCATGACATGAACTGTGCCGCACAAGCGCTAACCACTGCGCCGCCGTGCTGCCTCCCTTTTGCTGTGGGGAAGGAAAATAAATTGAAAATGTCCCGAAGAAATTAAAAAAAAAAAACCTCGCGTGGGGCTTATTTAGTTAATTTGATGAACTGTGCGTATATAATTAGTCTGTACTGCAAGCCCAGAGTGCTTTTCAGCATTGAATGATAAGGGACAAAAATAAATAAATAATAATATTACACGGAGACAGCCCAAGGAAATACAAAATTAAATTACATTTCAAAAAGGATGATTCTATTTATCAAGGTACAAAAAATATCAAAACTCATCCAACGTTTACAAAACTTTACAAGCTTTTGGAGGAATTTCTGCTCACTCTTCTTTGTAAAATGGTTTCAAATCTGCCATTTTAAAGGGTCACTACAAAATCTGAATTGGATTTAAATACGGACTTTGAATTGGCCACTACAGAACCTTCATGCAGTTGTTTTTTGAGCCATACACAGGTGGACTTACTGGTGTGGTTTTGACCATTGTCTTCCTGCTCAAGAGCTCTTGCGTCTGAATGCCCAAACCGATGGCCAGACGTTCTCCTTCAAAATCTTCTGGTAAACACCAGAATTCATTCCGTCGACCACAAAATGTTGTCCTGGTCCTGAGGCAGCAAAGAAGCCCCAGACTCTGGGTTCTGTTGTGACTGCAGGGGTTTTTGCCAGAAAAGTACCCCATGGGTGCTATTTTTGGACAATAACATTCCTATTGTGGATTCATGAACACTGACCTTAACTGAAGCGAGTGAGGCCTCAGTTTCTAGAATATTTTTCAAGGTTCTTCTTTAACCTCCTGGCTGAGCAGTCGTCATCACACTTTTGGAGTAATCTTTGTTGGTCCACCACTCCTGGGAAGGATTGCCACTATTCTCAGTGTTCTCCATTTGTAGATAATGGCTCTGACAGTGGTTTGTTGGAGCCCTACAGCCTTCTAAATGGCTTGTTGACCTTTTTCCGACTGATAGATTTCAAAAACGTTTTTTTTCCAGTTTCTTCTGGAATTTCTTTGGATCATGGCATGTCAATTGTATTCTTGATATTTTGTGGCCTACGTCACTTTGTCTAATAGATTTCTTAATTTAATAGAGGTGGTGGCAATCAGCTTTGGGTGTGCCCTGTGGAACTTAACGCAGCTTTCCCAAAACTCTGGTTAGTCACACTTTGGGATTTGGGCTATGACCGCGAATCATTTTGAGTAGCTACAGTGCAAGGTTTTTTTTTTTTTTTTATAGATTATATGACACATATGTCATGTAATATTATCCAGAAAGATGTTTAAGATATTTTTTCCCCTTGTTTGGAGTTTTCCTCTATTTTATTGGGCCGAGTATGTTCATCAGTGATTAGTCTAAAGTTTAGTAGACACTCAAAAGAAAGAGAAAATGGAAGCAAGCCAAAACCTCAGATAAGAAAATACAATTTGTAAAAAAGCCCAACACTGAGCCCTTTCTTCTTTATTAAATGGAGGTTACAAAGCAGATCTGCCCTAAAGGGTGATACGCAATAATAGTCAACATAACAGACTGGCATCATATGCGATGTCGTTTGCATAGGATTCAATATTAAAAAGAATACAATTAGCATTCAGTGTTGTGATTTTTAAGTTTCAACATAAAATTGATTCATAACTGTGAAACATGTATGGGGATTGAGTATATAATTTGTTTGGTATCCATCAGCAGTTCATACTTTTGAAAATACATAGTATTACTGCAAAACTCCACTACACAGCTTCAAGTTACCACAAAGTGTGGATTCTGAACTGAGAAACATGAAACACGCCTACATATTGTATTGATGGTGCGCTGCAAAAAATTCCCTGAGGGGTTCAACATCTCTTTTAGAAATTCCCCGTAAGAAAAATAAAGATACAGAGGAACCTGTGGTACAGAAGACTTAAATCTAGTGGTTATCATAAATACTTTATAAAAGAAGATTGCAAGCCAGCCTAGGGGGTGAGTAACCACTTACAAAAGAGGCAGACACCAAATTGTTTTCATTGAGTTCATTGAAAGTGTTTTCTAACAGATCTGTACAAAATGTATGAGAGGGTCTTATCTTAAAATTTTAGAAAAACAATCAATAAATCTCAGGGCAGGAGATGCTGTGCTGTACAGAGGGATCCTGGCTCTTAATCAGGTCCTCTACGAATCATTTAGCATAAGGCTCCCCATGGGGTAAGATGACGTTAGATACTGGAAGGATCGTTGGTTTACATTCAGATTAGCTATAATGTTAACGACCATATCATCCTGTCCATGCAGTTTGCAGTGATTGCTATCTTAACGATTCTAAACTCTAGTCAGAGTGCAAATAATATTATAATATTTCAAGCCGAGCCTCATAGGTTATGTTAGCATGGATTCTATTCTGTTTCAAAAAACTACAAAGGAAAAAAATCAAAGATAGAAAGAAGATGATCACATTTTACCGCATACTTCCATATGTACATATTTCTAATTGCGCTATTATTACGAAAGAAAATTGCCCTTAAAATGTAAGGACAGTTTGTGAAAGGTACCCAGTTGGAGACCGGGTGGAAACAATAGTTGGCCTGAGGAGTGATGGGGGCCACCAGGCTGTATTTGCCCAAGACAAACCACAGGAAATGGTGCGCCTACGGCCCTCTTTGTTAAGGGATCCAACCGAACCCAACCCTCCAAGCACTACCTGATATGTACTTTTCCTATTTGTCTTTTATCTATTTTTTCTCTTTTAAGTATTTATTACTCCTTTATCTTGTTTATCCTGGAGCGCCAAATCTAATCTTGTAGCAAAAAATGTTCACTACGTTGTTAACAATGACAATAAAGACTATTCTAGTCTATTTTATTGAATGATGTTCTATATAGATAATAGCGTTCATTCCTTTTGTGGGGCAATCAGTCTATGATGAATGCTTTAAGTGTTTATAGTTCTATCCATTTTTTAAAAATAAATACAATACAGCACGGGCAGCACGGCGGCGCAGTGGTTAGCGCGTGTGCGGCACAGTACTAAGGTCTTGGGAACCTCCTGTGTGGGTTCAAATCCAGTTACCGGACTATCGGAGTTTGTATGTTTTGCCCGTGCTTGCGTGGGTTTCCTCCGGGCACTCCGGTTTCCTCCCACATTCCAAAAACATGCATTTCAGGTGGATTGGCCGGTCCAAATTGTCCCTAGGTGTGATTGAGCGAGCGAGTTGTCTGTCCCTGTGTGCCCTGCGATTGGCTGGCAACCAGTTCAGAGTGTCCCCTGCCCACTGCCCGATGGTTGCTGGGATGGGCTCCAGCACCCCCGCGATCTTACTGAGGATAAGCGGTGCAGCTAATGAGATGAGATGAGACAATGCAGTACATACTCAATCTAAAATGAAACATATTAAAACTCTAATAAATATTTTGCCTGAATTGCGTGAATCACAAAATCATTTGAAGACATTTTCTCAGTTTCCTTTTCTGATGATCTTTATTTGACCATAATGTTTGAATTCCTGTAGTTATTTTTTGTTATGATTTATATTACTATAAAATGTATCTAACGTTATATAATATAAAGTGAAACTCAAATAATATATACTATTGTTGGACCCTTACCCCTCAATTTGGGATTGCACTTTTTCAATGCAAGCAGATGGGTGGTGCTTTATAGCTTAATGATTGGTGACATTTTTTGTCTAGTAAAGATACTCAGGCTTTAACTATTGTCATATTTCATGTCATTAATTTGCATTATGCAACTTATTTTTAACTGATAAAGTTCAGGAGAAGAACACATAAAAACTCAAACAAATCATCATTCAAAGCTTGGTCAAATGAAAAACTGTAGACATTTTTTTACTGGTGAATAGCTCTGTATTCACCTGGGAGTAAGTGTGATATGATGCTGAAAAGAACTAGAGTAAATAAACTAAACCCACCAGACATTTTAACGGCACTACAAAATGGCAAACTCACTTTAAAGGTTACAGGCGGTAACAGTCAATGGGGAGTTATTCCGAACAGGGTGTTCTTATCCCATACTTCATGCGCCTCCGTTCAAATAGACCGAACGGCCTTGAGCTGGGGAAATCATCATATGCATACTAATAAACAGAAGAAGCATGCTCCAGGTTATTCATCTCTGGGCTGTACAGTCATTTTAATGGTGTTACTTAAGTGGAACAAACATACTCGATTGCCTACCGTTGGACCTAATGGAAACAAATGTACGATGATAGGTAATTATGTCACAGCATATTTGGAATTCGCAAAAAGCTCTCGCTAATTGGGACACATTATTGTGTTCTTATGCAATCAAAGGTGATGCATGGAGGTGGAGGACAGCCCTGTATCTGCAGAGTTACAGAAGGGACGCAGGACACTGGAAGAGCACTGCACACTGTCTTGCAGAATGAAGAATGAAGATAAGAGCGTTAGGATGATGAAGTATAATGGCTTGAATGCACCGCTATAACTCCGCCTTGGCCGCATGACATATTGCTAATTAAGTACCAGGAGTGTTTGACTAGGGAAGGACAGAATCGGGAGCCCTGAAGGGGATATTTCAAGTCACTCCTACGGTTATTGTGATTTTTACATGCGGCTATGCAATGTCCAGCAGGCATGTTGACGTTATTTCTGTTCGGGTTTCATTCCAACAAGAAAACAAAGCGGCTGTGTTTGCTGCAAAGACAAGCATATTAGATTATAAGAGAAGTTAAGCACTTCAAGGGGATTGGAAAATAATTACTTTCTTTAAACTACCCATAATAGCCAATGTTGTTGTTCATTGAGAAAATCTGTCAACTAAACCTTACATAAGTGCTGATCCAATACATTTGTCACCTAAGTCATTGCAAAGAACCATTATAGAGATCAACTTGAGTCAATTTACTTAATGGCACTGACAAATATAAGTGTAAAGTGTGTTTTTCATTAGTTTGGGAAAGGAAAATTTTAAAAAACATGAATAGTTATGAGACACTCCAAATAATTCCTGTAAAATGTAGTGTTCCGTTGATTTGGGTGAATCTACTTTTGACAATATTTTTTGATACCAGTTTTTTAAATATGTTTCCTCTCCTGTATTTTTATGGCAGTACATACTGCTAACAGCTACCATTGCGAGTAAAGACATTTAAAAAAAAGGCTGGTACCGGCATAGGTAATGATGCCTGGTATTAGGTACTTCCACCTATCCGATTAAAAAATTCAAGTCAGGCAGCCGGGACGGAGATTGGAGCGTGGTCTGAAAAAGGATCAAGTCAGGTAGCCGGAGACGATCAGGAAGCCAGGGGTAGATGAGCAGGATATAGAACAGGATGGGACGGGAGAGACGGGAGCCAGAGTCAAAAAGTGCTTGCCTTGCATGTGCGGAGGTTCGCTGACGGACTGACCAGGAGTGAATGAGAGTACTGAGTTTAAATAGGAGGGAAACCAATTAGGAAATGAGCAGCAACTAGCTCGAAACGAGGGGGCACAGATGAGGGCATAGGGCAAGAAGTCAGGCTGTAAATTGCAGTTTTTGCTAAATCGGTAGAAATGTATGGTAATTTTATGTATATGTTTTCTTGTTTTAAGACAAACCTTGCAATAAATTCCCAAAAAACATACCGAGAATAAGCAAATCTGTCGTATCCAATAGATGCTAGATTACTTATCATGTGCTAGACAAGGATTTTTTTTAGGAATGAATGTTCTGATTTTGCCGAAAAATGAATTCAAAATAAGTTAAAACCATAAAGATTACACTTGAAATAAATAAAATTATTTTTTTTTTCAGATGCCAGTTTTTGATCTTCACTATAATGTTGCTGTTCTCTGAATTCCACACACTGTAGGGCGGATTTGCTTTTTGTAAGCTCAGAGATTTTATAAAAAGAACGGGCTGAGTGGAGGGCTTTTAGAACAGATTTAAAAATTGGTATTATGAGGGTTTCTTGTAAAATCTCCTACTGTTCTCCTTGCAAGTTCAAAATTCAGTCATGTCTTATCTCCTCATTTTGAGTGTCGGCTAAACTATAAACTTACCAGGGGTGCTGGGTTTGACTAGGATAGGATATCAGATTGCGACTGGCAAAACACCTACAACAGCTGCTCTGAATTTCTTCTCCTTTGATCAAATCTCACCAAGACTGAACCTTGCTTTAACAGGCACACTTCTGGCTCCAGACAAATTAATACAGCGCAGCACGCCTTCTATTTGTGATAATCATCATCTGCACAATGATCTTGCAGAAGAACGATAATGCAGCCAGACCCCTTCTGGCACTCGTGAGTTTATGTTGAGGGGAACAGTTCACAGAGAAACCGTAACACTTAAATGAACACAAATGAACTTGACTTAAATCAAAAAGCATGCAGTCACACTCCCTCTCTGGTCGACTTCACCAAAGGGTTAACATCTGAGCCGTAGCGACGCACCCAAGAGACAAGCTTGTGGAAACTGCATTGATTCAATTAACTTGGATTAATGGTCTAGCGCCGAAAATCAGACACCTTGAAAAACACCACTTGAACATATACTTTATACTGAAAATGCTGAAAGTGGGCTTTCACCCTGCTCAGCCGAGCATGATTAAGCAAGAATCATGTGTGCTTGACAGTTAACAAGAAACAAATAATTTGTTTTCCGAAAAAAAACATGAACATTAAACATCAAGCAAAAACACCTTAGGAAGTAATTACCTGTACGATGATCAAGGGAAATAAAACAACAAAGTCTCAATCTACGGATATGAGTGGGGATTAACACTGTTTATTGTATCCATTTACACATCCATTATCTGAACCGCTTATCCTCAGAAGGGTCACGGGGGTGCTAGAGCCCATTCCAGCTATCTTCAGGCAGTGGGCAGGAGTCACCCTAAACTTGTTGCCCGCCAGTCGTAGGGCACACAGGGAGATACTACTCACTCGCTCATTCACACCTAGGGACAATTTAGACGAGCCAATTAACCTGACATGTATGTTTTTGGAATGTGAGTGGAAACCGGAGTGCCCGGAGGAGACCCACGCACGCAAGGGGAGAACATGCAAACTCCACACAGGAAGGTTCGATCTCTCGACCTGAGAACTGTGCCGCACACGCGCTAACCACTGTGCCGCCATGCTGCCCAGTTGATTGTTTTTTGTTTGTTTTGTTTTTCAGCTCCAGAAGGCACAAAAATATGAAGAAATGTGTTAAACAACAACACTGATCATTCCTACCAAAGAGTAATGAGTTAAAGTAAATCCTGGAACCCGCTATGATTGATACTTGTTCAATGATCTCGAACATTTAATAATACAGTAGATAAAAATGCCCACTGCAACCGTCAAAGTAGAAAATGAGAAGGTATTTTGTTTAAATTTTTCAAAAATAACACAATTGCAATATGTATCTTGAAAATGTTGATATATCTGCCAGTGTCCTGAATCAAATCCAAATGCTATATCTACCGTACAGACCCTTGCATTTGAACGGTCTTCCAGACTAATAACAACACATTAATAAAAGGACACTTAATGTTCAGGCTGAAAGCATGTATTATTTACATGTCCTATTTTCTATTTTAAGCTAAATGCTTTTAACCAATTAAGATAAACAAAAAAAAATCCCTGAAACACAAATATTAGCTGACAAAACAGCACGTTATCATTAGCTTAACTCGCTAAAGCCGCCACCTGACTCTTCATTTAGTGATGTAGTGCTTTGGAATCAAAGTTTAAAAAAGATGCAAAAAAGATTATTTTTGACAAAATGTTCCTCATGACTATTAGCCAAGAGTCTATCCTAAAGGAGCTGTATGAATTTTGGAACTGTTTTTACTCATTGGCGCCAACTCTGGCTAGGGTCATAATTGCATCATCTGTAACGCTTGTTCGTGATGCATATGCAAGTAATTGCATTATTGCCTGTTAAAAACATAAAACAAAACAGCAACATTGGACAGGGACAAACATGCCTAACACAGGCATTCGTATCGTAATAAATTAAACACGAAGACAGGATTGCCAAACTAAATGTGCGTTGAACTGGGAAATTAGAAAAGGGCTCCATGACGAAATTTTGGATAAGTGTGGATACATTCAGACATCTAGTACGATTGATAAAAGGCCAGTCTGAATTAAACACGAGCATTTGATGGATATCCCCCCCTGAGAAAATAAGGTACTTGTCATTCTTGTTATGAAATTACGTTATGTTTTATTACTTTTGCTTAGAGCCGTTGGTGCTTTCACCAAAAAGTAATATTTCATATCTAACTGGAGTGCGAGGAAACACGTTTTGAGGTGTTTTTTACAGAAATTACCTATCTGGTGAGGACATTACTTTTCTCAAATTATTGTGTTTTTTTTTACCGCAAACTCCTAAATTGTACACAACTGATAATGTTACCTAGATAGCTAACAGCTTGCTGTTGTACTTGTTCTTTTCCAGGGGGTACTGTTTTAAATGACCTTATCCTTCAAGCAAAAGTAAAACAATTAATGAATCATCCGTCAAACACTAACAAATAGAAACGGAAAAAATATTTATGGGGTCAAAACACGACATTTACTCTCCACTGTTGTCCCATTCTCCTTACTTAAAGTGTTCCACACAGAGCAGCTTTGCTTAAAGTAAGATAAATGCAGATAGGCGTGGTAACAAAAAAAGTGCTGTTTGAACTCAGTTGGGCATTGTTAACACATACATATAGTGAACATATTTTAAGGAAACCTCTAATGACCCAACCTTCAAGACAACACGGAGGTAGGGGTAGAAACCTTCAAAATATTTTCTTAAAAAATGGACAATATAAGATTTGTTGCTCTAATGGCTATTGTCGCAAAAGCACATAAAGAGAAAATATTTTTGTTATGTAGCGTGAGCAGTGGTGAACCAGCCAGGACACCTGTTTGGTTAATTCTAACATTAGCACTAATCTTGAGTTGTCCTTATTCTACTACTTCAAGGTTGTGGTCACAGTTGTCATGGTCGAGTCGCCATGTTAATGTGATAAAACATCGAGGCAGACAAGTGTGTCGCGATTTTAATGTGAGTAAACTGCCTGCGTAGTTCCTAAGATGCTGTTGCAAATAATTAGGCAGCAGCTTAGTTCCGGGTCCAGACACTTTGCCACAAGTAAATCTGACAAGGCCTAATGTTGTGATTGTGTAAAAATGTTGGACAATGTTTCTGATAAAAAATTATAATTACACTGAAATTATTTAAAACGGAAATGCAACAAGTAACATTTGTTTAAAACATGGTTAATTTTGCGGGAAGCCGCCGACTAAATATTTTGTGCAGGAAAATAAGACCTTGTCAGAACCTGAACAGACGGTGGACCCAGACGCATAACATTTTTACACAAGCTTTATTTTACGGGAAGAGGGGAAGTCATGCGCGGGAACAAAAACACAAGCGATTCGGCGATCGGCTGGGCAGAAGAGATCGAAACTGGTCAGGACAGACAGGATCGATACCAGATACAGGATACACGGGCAGATACCGGACAGGGCGGGACAGACGGGATGGATACTGGATACGGGATAATGGATACAACAGCAAGATACAGGACAGGACTGGACAGATGGTATCAATGTCGAATACTGGAGCAAGATACCGGACAGGACGAGACAGACGGCATCGATACCTGATACTGGAGACTGGAGCAAGATACCAGACAAGATGAGAAAGGTGGGATCAATAACGGATAATGGAGCAAGATACCGGACAGGACGAGACAGATGGGATTGATACCGGATACTGGATACACGGGCAGGATACCAGACAGAGTCAAAACACAAGTCTTGCAAGTGCAAAAGTTTGTTGACGGACTGACCAGGAGTAAATTAGAGCACTGAGTTTAAATAGGAGGGGAGCCAATCAGGCAATGAGCAACAGGTGGTGCCAAACGAGCGGGCCCAAGTGAGGGCAATAGGCAACCGCGACAGACGTGTTCTGCTACCTTTTGTCACAGGTATGTAGGCCACAGGTTGTTGTTTTTCATTGCCATTTTTATTTAATTTCAAATATAAAATATTTTTTAATCGTTCATATACTTTAAAATATAAACATGGCTTCGCTCTATTTGGTACTAGTGTAACCTAACTATAAAATAGGGTTGACAAATACTAAATATTGATTATTGAATGATCATATACTATATAATATGTATGTATTATTTTTTTTGTTACCTGTAGAAATACTGTTTAATTGCATACACAATTTGGAATGATCAAAACAACATATATAATACAGGGACTATATATATATATATATATATATATATATATATATATATATATATGACTGCATATTTGCTAGGAAAACTTTGCTACCATAGAATTCTTATTCCATCTTCCCAGTCTTTTGAAAAAAAAATCATTTTCAGAGAATAATACAGCATGTGATAATGTATGTCACAGGTGTCAAACTGGCGGCCCGCGGACCAGATCAGGCCCGCTAAGGGATTGAATCCGGCCCGCGAGACGACACTCAGAGAAGCGCAAGAGAAAAACGAGCTGCAGGTAGAAAAATGTCAACTTGATGTTGCCAAAGTCAGATGCCTTGAACAAAGACACTGTACTTGTATTTCTTTTTCTCGCTCTCTCTCTCTCTCTTCTCCACCCCTTTTCTCCCACTCTCTCTCTCTGACTCTTTCACTCTCTGTTTCTCTTTTTCTCTTCCTTTGTTGCTCTGTCTTTTTCTCTCTCTGTGTCTTTTTAACTTCTTTTGCTCTAATTTTCTTTTTTCCTTTTCTCTCTTTTCTCTGTCTCTCTTCCTACCCTTCACGCTTTCTTTTCTCTTTTCTCTCCTTCTGTCTTTCTATTTCTCTTTGGATTTCTTTCTTCCTCTCCCTTTCTTTCCCCCTTTCTCATGACTTTTTATCTCTATTGTTTCTCATGCTCTCTCCCTCTCTCTCTTTTTCTTTTTTTGTCCTGCCCTCTCTCCTTTTCCCTCCCTCTTTCTCTTATTTCTTTATCTCTCTTTTTCTTTCTCTCTAATCTACTAGTCCGGCCCCCGACAGAATGTTTGTTCTATCGTGTGGCCCCCGAGTTAAAATGAGTTTGACACCCCTGATGTATGTGAATGTATGATAAAAAAAATAAAAATATGAGAAACTGCCAAGGCTAAGAGCAATCTTTGTAATACAGAAACAAAAGCAGGCGAGTAAAGCGAATGACAGTTGTAATGCAGAAAATTGACAGTTGGAGAAGGGTGTAATTCAGAATGGGCTATAAAGCGCACGGAAAAAGCTTAGCACCTTACATGCAATTTCACCTTACACTTCAAATGGGCTGACTGCATCTCTCGGCGGAGACCTCATCATCATCATTCAGGAAGAGAAATCATATAATACTCGCGTTTGGTGCCATCTCCATTCAAGTAGTGGGGATAATATTGCCCCCTTACCAAGCATAGAAAAATTCTGAAGCCAATATTACCGTTTCAATCAACTCCGTCCGTCTCTGGGGAAATAGTTTTGTAAACTAAAAAGTAAGAGAAAATTGTGGTTCTCTGAACAAGTTAAGGGAAAATGTTATCAATCTAACACACTACATACGAGAAGTCAGACTTTCAAGTAAACTGTTAGTGGAATTCCAATCTCATTTATTTTGATCAAGGAGAGAGAAAACAAATATCTCAATTAAGAATGCACCAAAATTAAAAATGTCTGACTGAAAATTTGGGACTGTAACATTCAGCCGAAAGATCTTGCGCTGACTCTCTTAACAGGTACAATATACAATTATCAATACTGGGGTGGAATAATACCAGCTGTTGATTTTAAATTATTTTCTTAAATAAATTATAAAAAAACAGGAATTTAAGTTGTGAGGTAAGTTTCTCTGTCGCCGTTATAGCGTGCATTCCTTGTTTACCTTTTTCTCCTTTTAGGTATGCAATTGTAGCTTTCCTTTGGGTTTTTCACCGCATGTCTTGCAGTAGGTATAATACTGTTCGGATAGCTCCAAGTTAGCATCGCAGTTGCAGAAGGCTTCCATGCATAAATGCTCAATGTTAGCCCCCATTAGCAGCTAGCTAGCCTGCCATCACCATTGTTTTTTTCCCAGCTGGTTTTGTGATTGTTGCTGTAGCCGTTTTGGGCGTTGTTTCACGGTTAGCCTGGCTGCTTACTACGTGTTAATGGTAGGCCAGCCTGCCATTGTTTGCCCCACTTAGCCCTCTTACCAGGCAACTTGCTTGCTGTGTCCTTTGGTCCTTCAAAACTGATTTTGTTTTGTTAAGGTTGCCGCTTTTCGTTGTTGTTTCCCGGTTATCCTTGCCGCTAACTGCATGTTTTTGGTCGGCCAGCCTGGCGTTGATTGTCCCAGTTAACCCTCTTAGCAGCCAGCTAGCCTGCTGTGTCTATTGATTTTACGCGGCTGGGTTTGTGCTTGTTGCAATAGCCGTTTTACATTATTGTTTTCCAGTTAGCCTAGCCGCTTACTTTACGTTTTTAGTCGGACAGCCTGGGGTTGATTGTCACTATTAGGCCTCTAGTGAAAGCATGTAAACGTTATCCAAGGTCCACCTAGCAGTTGACAGAAACAAAGTACAGTGAAACCTCGGTTTTTGAACGCCTCTCAGTTCGAACAAATCGGTGTCCGACCAAAAATTTCCAAAAATTCTTTCTTCGCTGTTCGGTCAAAAAATCGGATTTCGAACACCGGTAATGCGTGAGTGCATATGCTAGGGTGAGATGCTGAGCGCCGTAGGGGTGTAGATCGCTCTTTTCGTGACCAACTGTTATCGCATGCGGACGTGCTTCGTTTTGCTTTCTCTTTTAATATAGGTGTACGAAGTGTTTTAGCCCCTAATTATGCCTCCGAAGAAAGTCAGTGCGAGCAGCAAAGTTGCTACAGGTGAAAAAAGAAAAGTAGTGCATACAACTATTGCTGATCTTGCCTGCACCTTCTGCTTGACCACCACAAAGGTAAGGAATCCTCATCTCATCTTATCAGCCGTACCTCTTATCCTCATTAAGGTCGCGGGGGGGCTGGAGCCCATCCCAGCCATATCCGGGCAGTGGGCAGGGGACACCCTGAACTGGTTGCCAGCCAATCGCAGGGCACACAGGGACAGACAACTCATTCGCTCATTCACACCTAGGGACAATTTGGACCGGCCAATTCACCTGAAATGCATGTTTTTGGAATGTGGGAGGAAACCGGAGTGCCCGGAGGAAACCCACGCAAGCACGGGGAGAACATACAAACTCCGCACAGGAAGTCTGGAGCTGGATTTGAACCCACGACAGGTTCCCATGACACAAACTGTGCCGCACAAGCGCTAACCACTGCGCCGCCGTGCTGCCCGGTAAGGAATCCTATTCATAATTATTTTCTTTATCTTTTTTTTTTAATTTTACACGTTCATGTTAGCGTAATCTTTCGTACGGAAGATTACGATAACGCGAACGTACGATTAGCCTGGGTTAGCTTTATGTGGGTGTTGGAACGGAGCCCAAATTTCAGGGTGTTGGAACGGAGCCCCCTTTCCAATGAACCGCTCACCACTTGGTGTGGAGACCCAGGTGCTAAATGATTTGCAAACGACCTGATTTTTTATTTTTACACGTTCATGCTAGCGTAATCTTTCATACGGAAGATTACGATAACGCGAACGTACGATTAGCCTGGTTTGGCTTTAAGTTTACGTTAAACATTCAACGAAAACATTTAGGGTGTTGGAACGGATTAAAACGATTTACATTATTTTTAATGGAAAAAAAGATTTCGGTGATCGAACAAATCGGTTTTCAAACAGGGTTTTGTAACGGATTATGGTCGACAACCGAGGTTCTACGGTAAAGGGATACACGAACTTTATCAACATTTCTTTTTAGTAATAGCTTGGCAAAGCTCCTGCTTTGATATCCATCTCATTTCTTTCTGTGTGCAAAAAAAAAAAAACGTCATCACATGATTATTCTTCCGGAAGCCTGTTTGTGGTTTTATTTATGAATGTTTTTGTTTACAACAATGGAAAAAAAGTTTTCCTTTTCCATGCCATTTAGGCAACTTTAGCTGCAATATAAGATTTCCATTGAACATTTTTTAAATGAATATTTTTCAATCCACTCAGGCCACAGAGTACAAAGCTCGAAGTAGCATGGTATTACAGTATTTTTAATCTTGAACCTCTGCTTGAACCTCAAACTATCCACGGAATAGTTTAAACGGCTTGAGTTTGTGCCATTTTTTTAAGTTTAGCTTAAGGCAAAAAAATATTTAAAAAACATGAGACTTCTGTTTCTGCTTCAACACTCTTCAGGGAAAGGGGGAAAAACAGATGCTCAGGGAGAAGAAGAGGGATGCGGGATGAGTTAGATAAGGACACTCGGAAAAAAGGATGTTACGCTACACTCAACTCTTCCCTGAGAGGGACTGAACATGTGAGCGAGAATGAAGCTCAAAAGTGACATGAATACATGCAGCAAAAACATTTTTGGTGCGGGGCAGATAAAAAATATAAAAATTAAAGTTTGACATCTTATGAAGGAAATAAACAGGGTCTGTTTGTTTTTAAGAATAGCAGTTTAGGTCAAAGTGTAGCATACCTTGTGTATTCATGCGTGACGCACAATCATGTGTAACATGTACCCCCCAAGAATTGGAATGAAATAAATGGCGTTGGTGAAAGCGCCAAATACTAACCACTGGACCACCAGTGATAAAGATGACATACAAAAAGGCATTCAATTTTATTTCATCATCACCCCATTTTTATTCACACTGCAACAGGAAAGTTACGATGCATTTATTTAATGTATTTTAAAGTCCGATTCAACATCAGGTACACCAAAGAGTTGCTTCCTCTGTCGTTATTTGTGTGTGTGTTTATTTGTATCTTTCAGGACGATTTACCGTTTTCACCATTCTCTAACATTTGTCTCTGGTACTGTGATTGAAAATAGTGTGATAATGAGAAAAACCTAATGTATTTTTATATGGCGGTCAGTGGTTATGATCGCCACTCTCACCACTGCAACCCGGGTTCCAACATTTGACGACTGTGGTCAGCGATGTTTTTTACTGATAAATTATTGAAAAAAAAATTAAACCTCATGTAAACACGCAAACAAACTTTGAGATGTTTTTAGGTGGAGAAAAAAAATGTGTTATAGAAATATAAATACTGCAGTACCCACAATTATTTAGGCTTGACTTGTTTCATCTTATGTGGTCCTTTCCTTTGAGATCATTCCTATTTTCAATCAAAAAAGTCACAAAAGTCCCAAAAATACTTTGTGAATGGGAGTTCCACAATTTAATCAGTCTCCTAAATTCATGAGCAAATATAAACAGACCTATTCGTCTTAATCACTCCGTACTTGTGTGATGGCTTTGCATTATGCAAATCTAGTTACAAATTTTGCTACCATCATATCCAGGGGCAGTGTCAATATGAACTTGCTTTCCAGAAAAATAAGAAAATTAAACACAACAAATCAAGAAACATTTCTACATTAGTGTAGCCTTGTGAAAACTTTTAGTAAATATTAAAAGTGAGAAGTAAATATTCACCCCTCCGGGTCAAGTTTGCAAAATAATTAATATGTGGAAAGCAATCGCTGGCTTTTTGAGGTATACTTAAAAGTTCATTTGAAACAACCAAAAAGGTAGTCTTTAATGCTGAAATAGTTAAATTATAAGAAAAAATGAAAAAAGAGAAATCAACCCCATCATTAATCTGTAAAGAAATAATGGTCTTGGGACCATAATTTTGTCACAATTAACACATCTCAATTAATCTTCACACAATAGTGATCTTTTAGGATCCTCAGATAAAGACAATTAAAATCTGAAATTTGTTTTTATCACCCTCCCCAAAATGGGGTGAACAATGAACTCTAAGACCTCCTCCACGGCACAATCAATCAGACTTGAGCGCAGGACGATGATTTGCAGACTGCAGCAGAAAATTTCAACAACGCTGCCAAGAATTAAAAAGAAAAAAAAATTAATGTTGGGAACCTAGTAAGTCAGGAGCCTGCCATAGTGTAGTGTCGCAGTCACACAAGAACTTCCATCTGTTGAAAGCAAAACCAAAATGTATACCGTGATCATGCCTACTGGATTATATCTTTTGTACCAAAATGCTTCCCAAAAGGAAATCATGTAGCAGCAGAGAAATGTACCTTCTAAAAAAATACAACTAATTGTGCAAAATATGTTTTTGCTCAAAATTTGAAGATGGACAAGTGTTGGGTTTTTTTGGAGCAAAATTCAGAGTTTAAAATATATGGGGTCACTGAAATTATTGGTCTTTTGAGTAAATGGACTACTGCAATTGTCTGTTTTGTGGTTCTTTTACAGATTTAGAATGACATGTTATGAGTTACTTTTAGTGTACTTTTTCAATTTTTTAAGGCATCCATCCATCCATTATCTTCCGCTTATCTGGGGTCAGGTCACCTCCCTATCCCCAACCGCTTCTTCCAACCCATCCAACGGGATCCTGAGGCGTTTCCAGGCCGGCCTACAGACATAGTATCTCCAGCGTGTCCTGGGTCGTCCCTGGGGCCTCCTGCCGGTGGGACATGCCTGGAACACCTCCCGAAGGAGGCGTCCAGGAGACATCCTTACCAGATGCCCGAGCCACCTCAACTGGCTCCTCTCAATGCAAAGGAGCAGTGGCTTTAGATAGAGTCCCTCCCGAATGACTGAGCTTCTCACCTTATCTCTGCAGATCTGCAGAAGAAACTTTCAGCCACTAGTATCCAGGATCGTGTGCTTTCGGTCATAACCCACAGTTCATGACCGTAGGTGAGGGTAGGAACATAGATCGGCCAGTAAATCGAGAGCTTTGCCTTTCGGCTCAGCTCCCTCTTCACCACGCCCCACCAGTACAGGGCCCGCATGACGGCAGACGCTGCACCCACCTGATGAAATGAAAATGAAATTATCTGCATTTTATATAGCGCTTTTCAAGTCAATGAAGACTTCCCAAAGCACTTTACAATGTGCTTAACATTTACAAATAGCGGCCGTGCAGCCATGTGAGGCGCATACCTGCTTATTGGGGGCATTAGGGGTTCAGTGTCTTACCCAAGGACACTTCGACATGTAACACAGAGGAGCCGGGATTCGAACTGCGATCTCTTGATCCCAAGACGAGCGCTCTACCTCCTGAGCTACTGCCGCCCCACTCTCTCATTCCATCTTACCCTCACTTCTGGATAAGACCCCAAGATACTTGAACTCCTCCACTTGGGGCAAGATCTGAAACCCAACCCGGAGGGAGCATGTCACCCTTTTCCGGCTGAGTACCATGGTCTCGGACTTAGAGGTGCTGATCCTTATCCCGGCCGCTTTATACTCGGCTGCGATTTGCTCCAATGAGAAATGAAGATAACTGCCTTAGGAAGCTAACATCACCAAATAATCTGCAAAAATCTGCAATGCTGAGGCCCCCACACTGGACTCCTTCCCCACTAAGGCTGTGCCTGGAAATGTTATCCATAAAAGTTATGAACAGAATTTTAGGCATACATGCTTTTATTCCATCAATAAGAGTCAACGATTCTACAAGAATATACTAAAAATTACAGTATGACAAGAATCCTTAGCCATGGATCTTCGCAACACCTTTGAATCCCCTTAAGCAAATTCTTACTTCCATGCTAGATGATACAACATTATTGTTCTCCTGAAAAAGTAAGAACAATGACAAAGACTGCACTCTAAAAAAATAAAAATATATCATTTTAAATCCTAGCATAGGAGACCAATGCCGTCATACATACAACATGTTTGTTTTTTGATGAGTCACTAAACGTCAGGATAAAGACAAAAAGGCTAACCAGTGCGCAGTTATCTTTGTCATTTCATCCCTTTCCCACTGTCTGTTACCTTCACGGCCACCACGGTCCAAAGGCAACTGCAGAACTCATTAAGTATACAACAAATTTGGTCAGTTTAGGGAAGCGTACTGCATTCAAATCATTAATAAACTTATCAGTGAAGCTGTCACTCAACTAGGCCAAGCTATGTGGTAAATGAACACCTTAGTTTACTCCCAGTAAGCTTCACACGCCGCCCTAACCTGAAAATATGCAGGCAAGCTTAGTGCTTTCCAACTGATGCTACAATGCAAGTACATACAATACATTTACACATGTGTCTTTAGGGTTCATACACCTTTTTATGGCCAAATTCAAGCCTTTTTTTAAAGAGCTTTCAAGGCTATTATAAAATGTATCTGGTACCATTAAACAAATAAATCCAGTGTTCATAATGTATTTTGCAGATCCACAAATAAAGCTGTAATTTACACATGTGTCTTTGAAGTCCTCAAATATGTTCGCAATTTTTAAACGTGTTTTTCAGGTTCATAAATATGAAAGCAATTTACATTTAGAATTTTAGCATTTATCAAGACATATATTACTAAGTTCTTGTGTAAATCACAAACATATTTATGGATATGAACAATGTGTTTGTTAATATTTTGGAGACTAATCTTTCCCAATATAAATGTTGGGTAAAAATTATGGTAATATGTAGCTTATATTTTCAGTTGTGTGAGTTCCTACCCATTACAATCCACCACTGGGGAATACTACTTTAATTTTTTACATATCCCACTCTTTAATTGCAACGTAATCCTTGGATTAATTCACATCTTATCATTTCTTAGTGCCCTGTTTAGGTGTAACACAGCACAAGGTTACCAAAGAGAAAATCACAGGTCATCTCTGTGAATTAACTTTCAAATAAAGAGTTGGATCTCTTTTTTTGCATAGTTTGCAGCATGCTGTGCGTGGATTTTTTCCATGTTTTAGTCATTGATTGTATTGTTCAATTTTCTAGCCATCTTTCATAAGCGGCAGGCTACCAGTATCTCTGTCGATGCACCTGTCCTGAAGGGGGCAATGACGCTTCACATGACAACATCATACAAACCAATGCCAGCTGACATTAATCACGAGGGAAGAAGAAATGCAATGGCAAAGCAAAGTCACTAGAGAGCAGTGTCAGTGTTATATTTCAGCAGACGTGTTTTACTTTTCCTTATTTTATGCGTCTTCTATCGAGTCAGACTTCCTAAAGACATGACAACGATTTAAAGCATTAACAAGCACATTACCCCATATTCAAGCACTTTTCAAACCTTAAAAACAAAACAATAAAATATAAGCCCCCTTAAGAACCCTGTGTCTTGTGCACAATATATAAAAAAAAATGCACATTAAAAGGAAACTGTTCCATGAGTGCTGGTGTATAGTCACGAGGTCCACAACGCAGAGATAAAAAACACACACAAAAAAAAACAGGGAAAAAACATTGCTAAATCATTCGCTACGATATTATGAGAAAACAACATTTTTCTTGCTGCCATTACTTGCTGTGCATTCCTAAATATTGCAATTACTCCACAATGATTACATCACCAAGCAACCCCTGGGTCTCCCAGCTAGAGCAGACGCTGGAAAAGCCGTCTCATTATAGTACCTGCTTTCATGCAGATATTAAAAAAAGCTTTTGAGCGGTTTTAGTTAAAAATTCAACTTGTGACGATCAGTGCGTTTGTAAAAATTGGATAAATTATGAAAGAGAGCGTGCTAATGTGGTTAAATGAAGGCTAAAGCGAGAATACCAATGTAGCAGTTAGCAAGCATTGGGACATTGTTTTTGTCAATGTCTCACTTGCCGGTGTTGAGAGATGAATGGCAGCCATTAGCAGAATTGGGAAGCTTTCTCTTTCTGGCCCAATCATTGGAATTGAGTCCTCTGTAGAGTAAGAGGTGATGAATGTGAAAACGTGGCAATTTAAAATAAAAAAATAACCAACTACAATATCTGAATCAATAAAATGCTATCAAATGTGAAAATGGGAAAAAATAATTATATATATATATATATATATATATATATATATATATATATATATAAAATAATCAGCACAGCAGTACAGTGGTTAGCACGTGTGCGGCACAGTCCTGAGGATCAAACCCTTTTGTGTGGAGTTTGCATGTCCTCCCCGTGCTTGCGTGGGTTTCCTCCAGACACTCCAGGTTTCCTCCCACATTCCCAAAAACATGCATGTCAGGTTGATTGGCCGGTCCTAATTGTCCCAAGTTGTGAATGAGAGAATGAATGGTCTTTCTCTGTGTGCCCTGCGACTTGCTGGCAACCAGTTCAGGGTGTCCCCTGCCCACTGCCCGAAGACGGCTGGGATGGGCTTCAGCACCCCCGCGACCCTACTGAGGAAAAGTGGTGCATGTAATGGATGAATGGATGGATGAATATTTTTTTTGGGGGGGCTCATTTCGCACTGTTGTTTATTATTTTAAATATTAAAACCTTTGACTTTTTTTAGAAGCATTTTCTGATAACTTAACTTACTGTACCCAGAGTCTCAGATTACAGATAAAATGTTGTCCTGAAGTAAGCTTACTGCACGTGTCTCCTGCTGTGTCGCAAGTAGGGTTTAGAATGGTCAACACGCAAGGAGGACATCAGGGACGCATTGACTTTTCAGTAGCATAGGAAAAGCTCATCGGGGTTAAACTTTCAGTTTAAAAGATAGCCTGATCCTTACGTTGGTTCTTCAGTGACCGCTCGATCACATTAAGGGCTGGCTTAAGTGCGATATCAAAGCAAGAACCACTTAACTCTCAAGCATTCCTGGTGGATTCCACTCACTCTCACTGTTGTGTGCACAGTTCAATATCCGCTCTTTCACTGACAGCCATTGTCATATTTTTAATCCTAGTGAAATATCGGGAGACCCACATTACTTCTCTATTAATGGAGAGCCTTTACTATCTGGCTTGTGTTTCATTGTGCCATTGTCAGAAATAAAATGAGAATGTCCAAATGTGTGAAATTGAGCTTGAGGTTTATTTATTTTTTGCACTGTCACTGCATTTACAGATATGATTGCAATCAGGGTTGGGTAGGGTTACTTTAACTTGATTACTTTCAATTACTTTTGGATTACTCCAATACCAAATATGCTAATAAAAGACAAAATAAACTAAGTATGAATAAAATTAGAAAATTTTGTGCAGGCTTGGGGAGTAACGGAATACATGGAACGGCAAAAATGATGTTGGCAGGCTGTTTGGATTTATTTTCATTTTGTTTCCGTCGCATTTTATGTGAGTTTTGCCGGAGATCAAAGAGATCAAAGCCAGGAGAGAAAGCTTACCACGGGTTGTGAGTCATAATTTTATTCATATATAGTTTCTTTTGTCTTTTATTAGCATATTTGGTATTGGAGCAATCCAAAAGTATTTGAAAGTAATCAAGTTAAAGTAACCCTACCCAACCCTGATTGCAATAATACTTAATATATCACCTTATTGCCATTTCAGACATGTGTAATTCCTACACATATCTAGCCTTCTTGATATATCCATTTATTCAGGTTGTAGCCAGTCATTACATGGTTTTAAGAGATGCTTCTCAAGTAGTGTTTTTAGTTAGGAGTTAAAAGGAGGTATTTGCCAGACCAGGTCAAAGAGCTGACAATTGGATGGTGTGAAGTATGGACTTTTTTCGGAACTAAAGTTTTTGTCACAGCCACCCTCTTAGTATAAAAGACACTGTCTATGTTAATGGGGAACCTAGTGAAACCATAGAGCCTTGTTCTGTACCTCTCATAGCAGTAAAAAATCTCTGCCAACTCCAGTCTGGATGTCTGGATGAAACACTCTAAAATTAAGGATTCCTCCACGGATAACTGGAGGAACAGCCAACATTTAACCCTTATATTTAGTGTAAATTAAAGTCTAATATCTTTCACACCCCTGAGGGTGCACTACAGTATACCAAGGCTCACGCTATTATTAGACTTTGAACGGACATAACACGCTATCACTCTATATTATGCGGGGCAAAAGTGATCATAATTTCAAAGCCAAGCTCCTTACTAGGATGTGTGAAATATGTGTGACTGCTCGTGAGAGCCACCACTAGAGGAAAATCGTTTTTGGTTCACAGACGGTGATTCCGCACCACCTTTGGGGAATTCTATGCTTCTTTTCAACTCCTTCTACTGCTGCTCCTTTCAGTCCCTTTGCACAAATTTTACAAAAGTCACCCACCACGGATGGATAATCGACAATAATAAACACAAAAGAAAACCAAATGCAAACAGAGGAACACAGTGAAAATAGTTGCGTGTGGTACAATGATGCCCTGTAAAAGAGGTCTATCTGCATTTTGTGCCACCATTAGTGGATAAAGGTCTCCGGAGGAAACGGGAGAGAAGCTGAGTCGAGGACGTACAACACGTACCCATTACAATAAATAAATATATGTGTTTATTCAAACGATTTTTATTTAATACAGATTGGTATTCATCCACCAATTTCCATTCATGTGCAGGATACAAAATGCAAAGGGTACATACAGTGAAAATAATAAACACCCTGCTATTTTGCTATTTCTCACACTTTAAAATCATGGAGTGTTCTGAAATTTTCATCGTAGGTGCATGTCCACTGTGAGACAGATAAACTAAAAAGAAAACTTAAAAAGAAATCACAATGCATGACTTTTTAACAATGTATTTGAGTGATACAGCTGCAAATAAGTATTTGAACACCTATGTATCATCTCGAATTCTAACCCTGAAAGACCTGTTAATTCACCCTGCATAAAGAGACCTGTTCACCCCATACAATCAGTACTTTTGGTCATAATTTCACTAAGTGTGTTTGGAGGAAGACAAATGAACAGTACAATCCGAAGAACACCATCCCTACTGTGAAGCATAGGGGTAGTGATATGCTTTGGGGGTGTTTTTCTGCACAAGGGACAGGATGAGTGTACTGCATTAAAGTGAGGATGACCAGGTCTGTGTATTGTGAGATTTTGGGGAAAAATCTCCTTCCCTCAGTCAGAGCATTGAAGATGGCTGGGTCTTCCAACACGATAACAACCCGAAACACACAGCCAAGAAAACCGACGAGTGGTTCCGTAGGAAGCATATCAAGGTTCTAGCATGGCCCAGCCAGTCTCCAGACTTGAACCGAATGAAAATATTTGGAAGGAGCTCAAACCCTGTCTTTCTCAGCGACAGCCCAGGAACTTGACTGATCTAGAGAAGATCTGTGTTGAGGAATGGGCCAAGATCTCTCCTGCAGTGCGTGCAAACCTGGTGAAAGACTACAGAAAACGTTTGTCCTCTAGAATAGCAAACAAAGGCTATTAAAATTCATTTTCTGAGGTGTTCAAATACTTGTTTGCAGCTATATCACAAATAAATTGTTAGAAATCATGCATTGTGATTTCTGGATTTTTCTTTTTAGTTTATCTCTCTCAGAGTGGACATGCACCTACGATGAACATTTCAGACCCCTCCATGATCTAAGTGGGAGAAATAACAAAGTAGCAGAGTGGTCAAATACTTGTTTTCTTCACTGTATGTTGGACTTTGTGTTTGTGCATAACAGATATGTTTCCTAATATGTGCAGTGAACGATGCAAATTCAGACAAAAAGTGTCAACTGTTAACCGTGACTTTTAAGCAACACCCTCTTGGCGACAAGACCATAAACTAAGAGAAACATTTGTAATCATTACAATATTGCAACACTACATGATGGTTAAATAGATACAGTGCCTTGCAAAATTATTCCCCCCCTTGGATCTGTTTGACATATTGCGATATTTTAGGCTTCAAACTTAGACATAAAAAACTCATGACATTTTCTGAGAGGCACAATCGTAAAAAAACATTCATTTATTAAAGAAAAGTAAGCAGTGCAAAAACTACTACTACTACTATGACTTCCACTACTACTAACTACAACCTCCTTTTGCCGCAATCACAGCCACAAACCTTTATGGTATGTCTCTATAAGTCTGGCACATCTTGAAACCCAAATATTTGTTTGTGCACAGAAAATTTCAGATCTTTCCACAATTTATCCAAGAGATTGAGGTTTGGACTAAGTTGCCCATTCTAGCACTGTAATATTCTCATTTCATCTCATTAGCTGCACCGCTTATCCTCAGTAGGGTCGCGGGGGTGCTGGAGCCCATCCCAGCAATCATCGAGCAGTGGGCAGGGGACACCCTGAACTGGTTGCCAGCCAATCGCAGGGCACACAGGGACAGACAACTCGCTCATTCACACCGAGGGACAATTTGGACCGGCCAATCCGCCTGAAATGCATGTCTTTGGATTGTGGGAGGAAACCGGAGTGCACGGAGGAAACACACGCAAGCACGGGGAGAACATACAAACTCCGCACAGGAAGTCTGGTAGCTGGATTTGAAACCACACAGGAGGTTCACAAGACCTTAGAACTGTGTCGCACACGCGCTAACCACTGCACTACTAAAAAAAAAAAATCAATACTTTTGCCTGGCACTGTATAACACAGTGTTACAGTTTATTGGACGTATAACCATGTCACACAACAAATTAAAACAAAACAAAAAAGACTCAATTACATTTCATTTCACCAACCAACGTATTATTTTTTATCGTCTACCTTAACATACGCTAACAATTCGCTAAACTCGAAACAGCCACTTTGGAGATGGTTACAATAACAAACTGTTGTGTTATTATAAATAATAATCTAGGCAGAACTTCCCTTTGCAGCACCATCTGTAGGTATTTTAGTCCAATAACAGAAGACAACGACAACATAATCAAATAATTGGTTCAGTCCTACCCACAATTGCTCCCAACCGGTCAGTAAAGCTAGGGCACCCTCGATCTATCTTAGAGAAAGAAGACTTGTGTCCCTTACTCTTCCCATTACGTATAGTGGAGGAATGGGACTGCCTTTGTCTCTGTGTTAACACATGCCTTTCTAGAGTAAAGAACACAATTCAGGGAAGTAATGGGATTGTACCAAAGTATACCCTATAAATTGAGGTTTGAAAATTACTGTGACAGATTCTAGAATTTAAAGCTCATTTTTTTGTAAAATATAGTGGAATTTTGTCATTGTTTTTTTTCTTTATTGTTGGGCATTGAACGCCACTGAATAGCTACATGTGAGTTCAATGACTCGAGGAAAGTGCTACTACAGACGCTCTCCTACTCACGACCATTCGACTTACGAAAAACGGTAGATACAAACATTCATTTCGGGATGTCAAAAAATATCCGTACATTGCTGTAAGTTAGATTTTGTATTGTATGCACCTTTTTCCGAGTACAGGACATAACTGTAGTGCTTCTTTTCGCCACTACTGGCGTATGGCGCTGTGGGATGTCACCCAGCATCCACCCCGAAGAAGAAATCAGCTCCCTCTTCCTAGTTCAGGTGTAAACTTTGACATTTTTATTGTTAAATATTTTGTGTATCCATTCAATATGGTTTGTGTAAAGAAGAGGCGAGCCGTTTCTTTTGAAATGAAAGTGGGATAAGAAAGCTTGATGCGGTTGAGAAAATGGTTGGAACGCTTTATTTGGTCCACTTTTTTACCACGGACAAAGAAGTCGTCTAACTCTTGAAGCTCACCTTCCAAAAGTAAGTTAAACTTCACTTCACTTAACTTTATAGAACATATTATTTTATGAAATGTTTATGTTTTAAAACAAACCTATACATACATGTTACTTAAACAAGCCTTAAACATACTTATATGAAATTAAATGAATTTAATTTCATACTTATATAATCCCTAAACATGCGTTCCATACAAAATATAGCACTGAAGCAACTCTTGACCTAATTCAACCTTCGAACGATCGTCTGGATCTCGTTTGTAAGTAGGGTAGCGTCTGTATTTGTTTTTCTGCTGTCTTTGAGTATTTTCTTTTTTGTGGTTTTATACTATAGTCTTAAAATGTTTTGGTGAAAATAATTTAATATGATGTAAAGTTAACATCGCCTAGCAGCTTAGTTATAAATGTATTTTTCATCACTTGGTATGGGACATGGGGCTACCATAAACCAGGTACCTGCTGTTCTATCATCACAGTAAAACTACTACTGTATTTTTAACAAGAATCTTTACAAGTGATGCCCTTCTAAACAGGCAGTTCAGCATCAGAGAATTTATTTCCTAAGTTTTTATGTTTTGAAGAGGACTGAGCTGGACGAATAGCAGCCGCTGCTTTTTTGTGGCCAACAACCTTGGATAGTGTTTTATGTCGTATTCATGTTTTGAGCAGATGGACATGATTGCAGGTCAAATCAGGTCGATGGTTGAGGACTGAAAACCCAGCAGGCAAAAAAAAAAAAACCACACTAATCATATTTTACTATTATATTACTAAAACTTTTTAGTTCAAGTAAATTTAAATCTGATATTTTTTTAAGGCTTTTGAAAATTGGATTTAAGACATTTTAATGTCAATTAAGTCCTAATTTTTAGAAGAATGAATTCAATGCCTTCTAAGACTTTTCAAAGATCCGAGGGAACCCTGAAGTATAAAAGCATGCCATTTTGTTACTGTTATTTGAAGAGGCTAATTTGGGAATTTTCCTTAGATGAAATGTGTCAAACTAGAAGATTTGAAACAATTAAATGATTTTTAAAAATCCAAAAACCTTCCAGTTTCTATTAGTTTGGGATGCATTTTATGTCATGTAATTTTGACACACAGAACCTATCCTGGCAAAAACAGATTAAATATTGTGCCAACAATTAAGTCTGAAGCCTGACAGTGTTAACTTCATATATGATATATACTCTTTTGAGCACATCCTAACCTGTGACCTAATGTAACTCATTACCTTTACACGTGCACGACTTAGATCGTTTGATTTCATTTTACCCATGAAATTTGCTTGTAAAACGTATCTTTTGCTTTTCCTAATTGAGCCATGTAATTCCGTGCAATAGCAGGGGATCAATCTGTTTTAAGGGGTGTTGGCTTTAGAAGGTGGCATGTCTAGGCTAGATGGCCACTGCTGTTTTCACTAAAGCAAAAAAAAACACATATATTATTATTATATTGTATATGCCAGCCAAGCACACCTAGCTATTTGATTAGGTGAGCAGTAAAAGTGGGCAGGGCTACGCACACAGCGCATTTCTGTCTGCTCAGGGTACTGGCTAGACACCTACGTCAGATACATAGCCCATGAAACGGATGAGCTACAGATTGTGGGAAATTGTTACATTTGTGACTTGTATTTTAATCATTACGGATACCTTGCTGAAGTCACAGTTACCTGATGCTAGCGTTCAGCTAGCCAACCGAACCCTAAGTCAATTTAGAATGGAATAGAATAGAATATACCTTTATCATCATTAAAATTAGTTGAACATATTGTGACAACGAAATTGGGCATGGCACTGCACTCCAGTTACACATATAGACTGTCAAGATAAAATATTTAGAACATATATATATATATATATATATATATATATATATATATATATATATATATATATATATATATATATATATATGTATAAAGAATTTGGATATGCATGAGCACAAAATACACAAGAAAGTGTGGGCATGTAAAAGCAGAAGATATTTACGTTGGGTGTTTACTAACAGGGGATCGTAGTAGTGCAATATGCTGTAATGCAAATAGGCAACAATGTGCAAAGTAAGCATAGGTATGAATACAATTTTACATCTGTATGAGGATGAAGTATTTCTTACTCTGAAAGGAGAAGGCCCCCAATTTTGTTCTACTTTTGTTTAAAGACAGCCATTTTTTTCAACTGCAATTCTGTATTCTGTTTTTGTAGATTTATAGTTGCGGGGGTTTTTAAGGGTTATTGTTCTATCTTCGTTATTCATTATCCATTATCCGTTATCGGTCAGTTCATAATACGCTACAAAGCCTAGGAGCCGGGACACTTACTCTCAGCCAAAAGGCCAAGCTAAGGTCCTAGCCCTAAAGCCTTGCTGCGATCATTGCGAATAGAAATGATCCCTAAGAGTATAATCACAGCTTGTTACAGACATATACTCACAGTCAGTAATGAGCTTCATATTGAAGTAAGTTTAACCTTTGTGCCTTCGAGGTACTTAACATCGATTAAGGATCAAAAAGTATTTAATGGTCAGCAGACTGCAAACCTAATAGAAGTCGCCAAAAGAGGGCGCTGTTTTCTTAAGGTTTAAGCATGTCATTAATTTTACCGTTAAATTCGGACTATGGATTGCAACTTTTTTCCCAAGCTTTTAACCCTGCAGTTTTTGCAAGGATGCGGCTTATTTATGCTTGTTTTACTAACGGCCGTCAGGGGTGCTTGAATAGTAAATGTAAGAGTGAGACAGGTGGAATATAAGTGTCAAGGAAGACACAAGTTTAATGTAACTTTGCTTTTGTGCTGAATGAATCTAGCATAAACAAACCATCATCTTGGAAGAGGTGTCAATTAAAAGGGAAGAGCTAACTACCATATTGGGAATAATTTTCCAATTATGTTGATTTGTAAACGGAATGAATGTAGCGAAAGACACAACTCCAGAAATGATCCAGGCTGTTTGCATTATAATATGTTTTGGAGTAAAACGTTTACATGGTTGGATTCTATGGATTGTCCTTGATGTAACAAAGCCATTTTTACGGACATCCAAAGAAGTTGAAGAAGGCCAGGGGGCGTAAGGGTGAGTTACGCCAGCTTTATAGTTCTTTTAGACTGATGGTGATGTTTATCTGATGAATATATTGTTTATATATTGAATATTATTATATTAAAATCTTGATTCCCAAGAGTTTAAGCTTCCCCATGATATGTGGCATGATGTATTCCAGTGACTGGTGACATCGCACTGACACGTATTTGTTTATCATTTGTTTGTCATGCACTTTCTGGACAAATTTCTACATATTACCTACATTTTCTTTCATTGATGTTTACTATGTTTTGTGTACTGTTACCCAATGCTTAATCTATTGCTCCCTGGTCATCCCTAAAGGGGGATTACCACTTGTGAGGCTCCTTCTCAATGCTTTTTTATTTTCCTTGTCCTGAGGTATTGAGTTTTTCTTTTTCCTCATGTTAGTTTAAAATCAGATCGTAATTGTAACTTGTGCAGTCCTTTGAGATTATTTTTTCGTGATTAAGGGCTATACAAACCAGTGGTACTGTACACTATGAAAAATATTTCTGTGTACGGTATTTCTTTGTAAATATATCATACTTCAATATGAGGACATGCGGCTTATAGTCAGGTGCGACTTATGTATGTTTTTCCTTTAAAATATACCGGATGAAAAATCAAAACAAGCACAGAAAATGCACTTTCTTTTAAAATTGAAAGTGCAATGTTGGTCTAAAATATTTCAAATGGGTGTTTTTTTTTTGTTTGTTTATTTTTTTTTGGGGGTTTGTTTTTTTTTGTTTTTTCAAAAATCGTTCTGCCCTACTATTGAATGGAAAAAAGTTACTCCATTAATGTATTTCCAGTCACTTGCCAAAATAGGAAAGTGCAGCTTTTAATTTAACATAAGATGAAAATGTTATTATGTTATGATTACAGGCCGTTTGTTTCATCATTTGTGATTAAATAGCCATTGCTTATAGAACTTTAACAACTCTTATTCCTTATGCCAGTGTTTCATTTCTCGAAGTAATACAACATGAAATAGAATATCAAAATCGAAGCTTGAATTTGATACCATTTTGTGTGATGCCAAGGAATTTTACTGCCACAAAACAGCATTCATTGTGTGCTAAAGGTATTTAAAAATGTGCCATCTGTGCAAATTTCAGATTATACATTAGAACATGTTGTCCTTGAATGTGAAGAAAATGCCCCGTGTGTGCATTTACGAGATACTTTAAGTAATCGATGCCACTAGCTAATGGATTGAACCTTTTTATGAAGAAGAATGTAAAGTTTGACATTCGGGTTTGAACTACTTCTACACGTCCGCCTTGCATCCAACCGCCTCCCTTGAAGGTTTATGACATTTCTCATCGCTGTCACTTCTCTGGTCACACTACCTAGCCACTGCTTCCTTCTTTTTCCTCCTCACCTTTAGCTCTTGCTTTAACTGGGGTTGTGCACCAGAAAAAAAAAATCAGTAAGTGTCAGAATTGCTTATCTACTTAATTCCTAAAGTTATCCGGCAAGTTGTTGAAGGCTGCAGTGTGAAAGGCTATCGGGAATGCAAAATGTTGTCGTTTTTCTGCCAGAATGATAGAAATCCATCCATCCATCCATTATCTGCACCGCTTATCCTCAGTAGGGTCGCAGGGGAGCTGGAGCCCAACCCAGCTATCTTCGGGCAGTGGGCAGGGAACACCCCGAACTGGTTGCCTGCCAGTCGAAGGGCACACAGAGACCGACAATTTACTCGCTCAATCACACCTAGGGACAATTTGAACCGGCCAATTAACCTGACATGCATGTTTTGGGAATGTGGGAGGAAACCGGAGGAAATCCACACAAGCACAGGGAGAACATGCAAACTCCACACAGGAAGGTTCGATCTCATGACCTTAGAACTGTGCCGCACACGCGCTAAGCACTGCTCCGCCGTGCTGCCTAAAAAAAAATCGTCAATTTTTATTTCAAGTACATTAAAAAGTTTCCAACCATCATTTTCTGCACCGCTTATCCTCAGTAGGGTCGCGGGGGTGCTGGAGCCCGTCCCAGCTATCTTCGGGCAGACATTAAAAAGTAATTATATTAATTATTTTATTTATTTTATGTAAACAACTATTCTAAAAATGTATTTTTTATGGGACTGATTGTATTTTATCCATGCCTCAGGAAAAAAAAAAATATTGGAGATAATTATGAATCACATTACTACGACAGCATACCGGTCAACCTAAAACAATATTATAGTATTTTATACAATTTTTGTTAAAAACATAAAATAATATTAATTCAATACCATAGTTTTAAAAACTATTTTTTTTGGCCTCCCTTAACGGTGCAATGTGTATTATTTGACCAATTGATGCCACTGTATTGTCTCACGCGACTGAATACCAGTGCCAAATTAGCACAGTATAACAGCAAGATGTCCGACAAACATGGCGGCAACTTATAGGTATGGATTCCGCAATGTAAAAGTAATACACATGTGTTTGACGCCCATTTTACGGACTTTTTAACTTAAAATGAGCACATTTAGTCCTCTGGGGTTGACAAGTATGGCAACAATATGAAATCCCATGTGTTATCAGGTCAAAGGAAATGGAATATTGAAGCATTCAAGACGTATATGGTGTATAGTTGGGGCGGTGTTAAGAGGAAGGCTTGAAATAATTTGAAAGCTGTTTGCACATCTGGACAGGTTCCCTCAGAATCATGCACTTATTGGTCATTCAATCAAAAATCCAATAATAATGAATTGATCAAAGTAAATACAATGATTAATGTTGTTACTATAAAAAGGCAGTTGATAAAGTTAGATTTACAATTTATGATACGACCCAGTCAAAATTGTGTGCATAAAAATGATAAGGGTTCAGTGGCCAGATGCCAAAGTCAGCCAGTTAATAAAGACCTGAATTGTTGAGCACAGATTTTGGAAGGCAGTCTGAGGATCAACTTAGTGAGAAAAGGCAAAAGAACAGAGTGACAGGCAAGAAAGTGGCAAACATTAAACATGAGTGGACGGATGAGGCAAAAGAAAAGTCATCACGCAGAGGGGAGAGGCCAGTCTACGGTCTATCTCCTACCGTCTGTTGCAGGTCTGGGATTCCGATGCGGATCACGACCGTGTTGCCCGAGGGTTCCTCCATGGGTGCAGTGACGCCGGGCGTGCACGCCGGCGCGACGGCAAGGGGAACGCCGCTGTCGCCGTTGGTGACGCTGCCGACGTCCTCTTCCAGGGAGCTGCCGCCGCTGTCGGTGCTGGCTCCCTGGCTGCCGTTCCCAGTGTGTGCGCAAAAGGAGTGCGCGCGCGGGTTTGTGTGCGCGCGCCGCCGCTGCTCCTGCGCCTGCTGCTCCTGGTCCTGCGCCTGCTCCTGGTCCTGCCGTGGAGGGCTGGCTGGCTCATGTTTGCCGGCTGCCGGACGCAGAGGCATGCTCTGTGTTACCAACTTGGACTATGTCTCTCTCTTTCTCTCTCACTTTTACACAGAGATACACACACGCCCTTTTGGTTGGCAAGCACATGGAACACGCACACACCTTTTGAAGCATGCATCTCTCGCCTGGGAAAGACACATAAAGAGAGTAGCAAGAGGAAGGGGTGAAGAAGGAAGACAACAGAAGGGGACACAGAAGGGGGAAATACAAGCGGATCAGAAGTGTTCAAGCACTCGACGCAACACGTTTAAATATTCCAGGAGGACAAAAAGATTCCCTGAAAGCTGAGGTTTTTGTTTTTTCGGCCCAAAAATGAAATGAAACAAAGGTACCAAAAACAGTGTTTTGATCATGTCCTGTCCAATGTTCCCTCTAAGCTGCGTGTGCGCGCAATTTCGCACTACCCAGAGCTTTTCCGCGCACAAGAACATCTAGCCAGCTCACAAAAATCAGGGCTCGAAATTGATGATTAAGAAGCGAATTAAGTCAAAGTTACAGTGCATGAGGGTAAAAATACAAGGGTTCTCCTGACGTTGTGTTCTAAATGCGGTATTTTGAAGTCAAGGTCGAAGTAGAACGAAGTTGAGTAAAGCCAGTAGAGTTTTTCGAGAACCGGCTTCTTCGGCTCGGCTCACTAAAAAGAACCGGCTCTTTCGGGTTCTAAACGGCTCTCCAGGTTGTTTTTGCTTCTTTCATCCCTATATGACCAAATATTATGTAAAATTATGCACAAAATGACTTAGGGAAGGGGGAATAGAACAAAAATGAAAAAAATACCAAAATGAAAAAGTAGTGAAAATCTGAGAAAAAAAAAAACAAAAGGAAGAGAAAAAGAGGGAACAAATCTGAAAAAAGACAGAAAAAAAGAAAAGAAATAAAGGAAAAAAGTAAATAGAGAACAAAAAAAGTAACGGCAAAGAAAAAAAAAACGCATTGACATTTCTTTAAAGACCTTTTAAAAAGTAGAAAAAAACAGGGAAAAAGAAGAAAAAGTTTGTGTTGCATTCAAATAATTTCCAATTATACCAAGTCAATCTTGGCTGCCAACATTGTACTTCCACTAAAAATGTGATTAAATACAGTTGTGTATCGTGCAACCTACTAAATAAGCCACCAAAAATGTTAGTATTATGCGACATAAGATACCAGGAAAAAAAAAAGAAATGGAAATCTTGTGAAAGAATTGTAAAAACAAATTACATTTGTAGGCCGTACAACCTTTGCAATAGTACATTAGTCAATTCATTCAAAAGTGAAAAATAATTTTTCATTGCCGGAAACTCAGCAAAATGTAACGTGATGTCAATTTTTGGACATGTTTGATAATGATTTAGTTGTCACACTTGGGGTTGCTGTTGCTCACTGTTGTTTCAAGCATTGCTCACCGACTTTGTGTGAACACTCAGACCCGTGGAAAATTAGAGGAAACATTGGTCCTGTCAAACATGAGAGGAGCCTTGCGAAGCTAACCTCACTCAGGGAGGGTTTGTGCACAACGCAACTGTTTATTTTCATTTTGCACAAAACAAGTAATAAGATGGATGGAGCCAAGCATGGTTTTGGCATGGAGGAAGGGGACATTTCCCCACCTATATCAAGTAGATATTACTTTGTTCATCCATCCATTATTTTCCATTTATACAAGGTTGGGTCGTGGGTGCAGCAGCCTCAGCAGGGAAGGTCAGAACTTCAGCAGGCATCCTCAACAGATGCCCGAGCCACCACAGCTCGCTCCTCTCAACGCGGAGGAGCAGCAGCTCTACACTGAGTCCCTCTCCGATGACCGAGCCTCTCACCATTTATCTAAAGAAGAGCCCAGGGAACACATTTCAGCTGCTTGTATCCAGGATATTGTTCCGTCGGTCATGACCAGCAGTTCGTGACCGTAAGTGAGGGTAGGAATGAGATTCACTGGTAAATTAAAATATTTGCCTTTCTGTCAGCTCCATCTTTACCAGTACAGGGTCCGCAAGAGCGCAGATGCCGCACTTATCGGTCTTTCTATCTCTAGTTCCATACTACCCTTGGTTGTGAACAAGACCCCAAGATACTTGGGGCAGTATCTCATCCTCAACTATGAAAAAGCATGCCACCCTTTTCTTGCTCAGAACCATGATTTCCGACTTGGAGGTGCTGATTTTCCTCCTAGCTGCTTCACACTCGGCTGCATATTGGTTCAGTAGAAGCTAAATGTTACCACTTCAAATTTTTGTGTATAATGCATTTACTACAAATAATAGACATTACAGAAACTTTAAATTTGAGTAAAGTATTTTCTTGTATTCAAAGATAAAAGGGATAGACCTAACACCGCTTGAGGAAACCAACAGCACCACATATTCTGCAAAAAGCAATTTTTTTTCCCACCAATATTATGTAAGCACTTACATTTTGTTCTCATGATTTTGGGGGAAATAAAAATCCCACATTTCACTTTTTTCTTATTTTCTACAGCACTTATATGTTTAACACTAAGAAATACACAGTGGTCGAGCTCAGGGATGGATACAATTATAACTATAGTTTGTTTCCTTTAACATTTTCTCTGAATGTGTTTGACCCAGCCACTTCCAATCAAACGTTTTACCAACAAAGCTTCCTTTTTTAATGTTTTTTTTTTTCAAAAACACTTGTATCTATACTATATTGAGTGAATATAATTACTATTATAATATGAATAATAAAGAGTAATATTATCACTCATACATTGCAGATAGACAGACAGATAGACAGATGGACAGATATTCAGTTAGACAGATAGACAGATAGATAGATAGATACATAGATAGATACACATTCATCCATTTTCTGCATCACTTATCCTCAGTAGGGTCGCAGGAATGGTGGAGCCCATCCCAGCCATATTCTAGCAGTGGGCAAGGGACACCCTAAACTGGTTGCCAGACAGTTGCAGAGCACAATGAGATAGACAATTAATTTGCTCATTCTCACATAGGGACCCGCTAACATGCATGTTTTCTTTGGAATGCAGCAGGGAGGAAACCGGCGTACCCAAAGAAAAACTACACAGGCAAAGGGAGAACATACAAACTCTGCACGGGGAGGCTGGCAACTGGTAATGAACCATTTTTCTGGTGTTTCTTTTCTGGCTGGATCCAAGTTACATATGAAAATTAAGTCACATTATAAAAATATGTTAATACATATCTTTACCAAATATGATTCTGTATCATTAAATAAAAATATGCTACCATAACGGTAAACATAAAACTGGAATGCCCCAATTGTGCTAAAAAAAAGCAGCATAGCATGTACAATAACACAATACTAATTTCAACAACCCGGACAAACACAGTATAAAACGATGCAGTATTTTCAGGCATATTCAGGCTTCTGCAAAAGGATTAGAAATGCAAGATTGTTTTTTTTTTGCTCTCAAAAAAAAAGAAAAAATCAACATTACTTGTAACTTGTAACTCAGGATTGTTGCTACTGAAGTCATTTAAAACTCTTTAAAAGTTTTGTTGGATAATTAAGGCATCAAAAGTAATTAGAAGGAAGATCATCATAGAATACCACACTAATCATCAGGTTAAAAAAAAAAAGTAAAATCTAAAACCGGACAATAAGAACGCTGGAACAAATCAGGAACTGACAGACTGATCATTAAGGCTCAGAAAGGCATTTTGAAAGAATGATGCATTCTGTAAGTCTGTTGTCGGTGCAAAGTCACAAAAAGTAACAGTTAAAGTACCAAGTATTAAAAAGTATTACCCAATTTAATGCCTGTAACAATGCCTTAGCTCAACAGAAAAGTGGGTGCTTTTAAACAAAAGGTGTTGCATTGCTAGCAGAAAACTACCCTGTAACACAAAAAAGTAGTCTGAACTTTTTTATAGTGTTAATCTTTTGATCTGAAAATAAAGTTTATTAGCATACAAAGGAATTCAGTTAGCTGTTCAAATACGTTTGGAGTGGATTTATTCTTGCTACTCAGCAGGAATTACATGGTGCCATTCTGCAGAATTTGAAACGGAAGGTTTTTAAATTATGTGGTTTAATTAGTAGTGTGACATGAGTATAAAACACGAGCATCCTTTCAATGTGTTATTTCACCACATGTATGCTACTGTTATTGTTAGACACATCTTGTGATAATAATGGATTCACTCTGCAATTCCCACGGGATTATCTCTCTTCAGTTATCAGGAGTGTCGCTCCAATGTGAGATCGTAGGGACAAGGGAAAGAGGGGCAGGGTGTGTTTGCTCTAACCAATACAGAACCGGTTGTGACCGACATGCTTGGCTCCAAAAAAAATATATCTATGAAACATACAATTTTGTGGGAGATTTTAATTTTTAAAGTGTGTCGGTTCTTATTTCTACTAAGGACGTTGAGTTTTTAATCATCATTAGTGGGCAAATATGAAATACTGTAGTGGCCAAAACCATGACCTAAATATATATATATATATATATATATATATATATATATATATATATATGTACATAAACACTTTGAATTGAATTGAATTGAAAAATAGACTCATCACAGAAACATCAAAATCAGTCTGAAACAAGATACTGGGAAAATATGAAGCCGGGTAGCTCACCAAAGTCATCTTGCAGCCATCACATTCAATAATAATACGCAGCCATGGTCCTCTTACATCCGTGATGGTGGTAAATCCAACCGTGTAAAATATTTACAAATTGCAAAACACAATAATGCCGACAACTAAAAGAAAAAAATCAGCCGAGAAGCATCTGTGCATAGATGGACGTTGCATCTCGCTAGCTGTCTGTTTAGCCCCATAACTCTTACATATACAGACGAGTTAAAAAATATTTTCTCAAGGCCTTAGAGCTACCTAACTCTTGATTTACATCTTTTTCAGCCAACCAACTGCAGACTTTGTTTGGCCCCGCTTTGGCCCATATATCTTTTTATTTTTTTATATTCCCCCCTCATTATTTGATGCTGAAAAGCACTCTGGACTTGTCGTAAAGACTTATTATAAACGCAAACTTTATCAAATATGATTCCTGTAGAAAATTTTCAAATTATTTTCCTTCCTCCCTGGGCAAAAGAGAACAGTTGTATTCACTCATAGTGTAAGTTTGTGCTTCTAACAAGCAAAATTTGTAAACAGACATAGCAGTGATGTACACCTTTAAGGCAAAACAGGTGTGGTACTTTGTACTACGTAAGTGTCATAAATGACATCATCCTTTATTTGCTAAAAATGTGAAAACAACTTTGGAAAAGGCATGAGGTTATTTACTTGTCAAGTAAATAATTCATTTTGATTGTGCCCAGAAACCGGAAGGAAGTTTTTTGATTGGTTTGACTGCACTGGTGCTTGTAAAGTTATGATGCTGTTCCACAATTTACATATTTATCTGTGTCCCATTCATTAAAAAAAAATCTGAGTTACACCAAAATTGGGAAAATCGAACCGCAAAATGACGGGGAATACTGCATTTAGACATCCACCGAAAGACTCAAGAGAAGGGATCGGTACTTGAACTCCGCCTTGTATGAAATAAATACTTTAAGGCTTTGACTATTACTTGTAACATCGCTAGTTGAACGGGGGAGCCTGTGATGGGAGGAAAATGGGCCATAAAACACTTCTGGCAGGTTCCTGAATTATTAAGTGTGATCTTAAGTCAGTGCTGTGCTCTAAAGTATTCACCGACACTGTCACATGCTCACGCTGACCCTGCAGCCTCAGGACAAGATTGCTATGATTGGTCGGAATTTTAAACACGCATGTCAAAAGCAGAGTGATACAACCGCACGATGTGGTTGGAATTACTCATGAGTCCATTGAGAAAATGACAGAGGTACACAAAAAGCATTAGCTAAGGAGGTAGAGCGCTCGTCTAGGGATCAAGAGGTCGCTGGTTTGATTCCCCGCTCCTCCGTGTTATATGTCGAAGTTTCCTTGAGCAAGACACTGAATCCGTAATGCCCCCGATAGCAGGTAGTTGCCTTGCATGGCTGACGCTGCTATCGGTTAGTTAGTGTGAAAAAAGGGAAAAGTGTGAAGCACATTGTAAAGCCCTTTGGGAGGTCTTCATTGACTTGCAAAGTGTGATATAAATGCAGACCATTGACATTAAAAAGCAAGTAACAAAGGCACCGTCAAAATAATTGACTTAGAAGTACCAAACATGAAATACAATGGCTAATACAAAACAACTTGATTTTGTGAAGCTAATAAAAAACACTGACAAATCTGAAAAGTGTGTGAATTATTTTACAATCCCTTAAGCCAAAAGGGAGTGTGTCAGGAATCAATCATTCCTGCTGCCCAACAATTGCATAGGTGACTTGCAGAATCTTTTAGCCAGCCACATTAACAAGTCACTTAGCTGTTTGATTTTCCAAATTCAGAGTTCACTCTTACCAAACCAGATAAGAAAAAGCAGCTCTTTAATTGCTTGTTCAAACCTTTTTTTAATCTTGTAAACAATAGGCCTGAAAGTGGAGGATTGTGCTTTGACTACAACAAGCTGTTTTTTTCTCTATTTGCATGAAAATATCCTCAGTAACCTGAAGGTGACGATAATAAATTAAGTCTCCATAAATAGTTCTAAAAATAATATCGTCCATTAGCCAGCCAGTCTCTGATTGACCACATTTGTCAAAAGATCGAATGAAGTCATTTCACTACAGCACCCTATGCGGAATTATTTCCTTTTAAACTGACAAGTCTCACATTTAAACTCCGACACCAGAGAAATAGGAGCCATTGATCAAGCCCTTTACTCTTGTTTTAAGAATCACTTTGTCTCGCTGTTTCCTTTTTAGGAATAGTGGCATTAAAGATAATGCCAAAGAAAAGTGCAGGTGATGTCATGGTGAAACGTTCCGGACACCTGGTCTACGGAATCTGTGTCACGTCTTTACAAAGAAGTGGAGCCAACTGCGAGAAAAAAGGCACACAATAGCTACTATTGCTTGAAGGCAAATGGTTCGATTAACAAAAACACCCCGTACAAAATACTGTAACACACAAAACATATGGTGACCAACTCACAAATCAAATCACATAAGAAATTCACCTAACCCCGAAAACCAAAATAAAAACACAGTAATACATATATACATATATGTATATACATTGATGACTTGGCAGCTACAGGGAAAAGTTATTCCTCACAAGCAAAAAATTAGCCGAATGGCAGCCCCACAGTGCAGAGTTCCAGGGTTCAATTCCAGCGACCGCAGAATCATCATGCAGAGTTTGCATGTTCTCCCTGCGCCTGTGTGGGTTTACTCCGGGCACTCGGGTTTCCTCCCACATTCCAAAGAAAACATGCATGTCAGGTTAATTGGAGGGTCCTTAGGTGTGAATGAACAAGTGAATTGTCTGTCTCCTTGTGCCCTGCAAATGTCTGGAAACCAGTTCAGGGTGTTCCTTGCCCACTGCTCAAAGAGGTCTGGGATGGGCTCCAACACCACCGCGACCCAACTGATGATAGGCAGTGCAGAAAATGGATAAACGGATGGATGGATCTTCTTCTATCTTTAAAAAACATATGTCAGTTCAATTGGCCGGTCCAAATTGTCCTGAGGTGAATGATAGAGTGAATTTGTGTCCGTCTCTATGTGCCCTGTGACTGTCTGAAAACCAGTTCAGGGTATCTCCTGCCTACTGTCCAAAGACAGCTAGGCTTGGCTCCGGCACCCCCATGACCCTAGTGAGGATCAGCAGCGCCAGAAATGGATGGATGGATGGATGGTGGGATCATTGTTCCAAAAAATGTCACGCAGTCACTACTGTACTAGTATGCGGTATAAATTGTCACAGCTGACAGAAAGATCCATCTCAACTCTAATTGCTTGCTAACATACAAAAGGAACTGTGAAGTTTAAGTATGGGTAAACTCTGGAGCTCTCAAAGTTAACTTAAAACAGTGTGAAATCTTGCTAGCTGCCATGTTTGTGCCAAGAAACCCTCTCAGTAGTCTCTACAGTACTTGTCTTTCCACACCCAAAAGTAGGCTGGGCTGGGAGGAACCCCGGATAATCTGGTAGAGGTAGAGCTACTGAAATCAAGTTTTAATAAGGCTCCCTGAAGCATTCATGCACTTTGGATATTTTCATCAAGACAGCAAATTTTGTCTCAATTAAGTAGTTGAAATAACAGCCACAGAACTCACACCTAAATAAAGTTTCACAGATGCATTAAAAACTATATGGTATAACTCCACACGTTTAAAATAAAAAGATGCATCCGTCCATTCTGTGTTTTTTATGTGGATTCAGTAGAACTAAGAATAGTTTGAGGTCAGAGCAAACTAAAGGGAAAACCAAGACAAACAAGCAAACACACAAAGAATGTTGCAGCTTAGATTTACAGCCGTCCGTGCTGTGCTGAAAACAAGATGCACAAGAGTTTGAAACAGCCAAAATAGGGAAGTATTTGGAATGTTTTTCTAGGTCTCCTGGTGCTCATTAACTTTCATTAATGTTCAACCAGCCTGCGAACGAGACACAAGTCCAAAATAAATCGATAGACCGGTGACATCGGTGACAGTGACCTACGTACTGTCCTTGTCGGTTAAGGCTGTTCACTGGCAATGCCTCTTGTTTGTTTTTTGTTGTTTCAAACAGTTTACTCCTCAGGTTTACCCGAAATATGTCATGCTGTCTCATTTAAAAAGGAAAATAAGATTCTCCCAAAAGAAACTAAAAGCTTATTTTCACTGCCATATAGAGAGATTTCAATGCATCAGCATTGCTGTGCACTGAGCTGAATGTAGATGAAGAACAGAGCATGACAGATAGCCCTAATGCATTAGCATATCACTTCAGCAGTGAACGCTCTACTCTGCCACAAGGCGAACATGATTTACTCAGCCGCCATCGTTGTGTTCTAAATTATTTGTATTCACCATCTACTTCAGTCTCAATCCAGATTTTTGTGAGCGAGGCAAATATGACGCCTTGAGAATCAGGGATGATTTAATCAACACTGTGCAAGTGGTGAGACGGGCTGTTCAATATAGGAGATCCCCAGGTTACAGCATAGCTAACTCAATTATTTCCATGTGAAAATGTAGAATTGAATGTTTTTTTTACCCCTAGTTGAGCATTTTTCCTCACCATACAACATCAACAACATCCTGCATATGGCTGTACAAACCACATGCCTTGTAAAACTGGAATATGCTATTTATTGGTCAACATTGTGTAAGATTCTGGTCTGCCATTGGCTTGCGCAAAGGCATCATTAAAGTTTAGCTATGGGTGTCGAGACTATCAGTGACAGTAAAGTGAGAAGAAAGAAGATGATAAAAATGGAAACAAAGCTTGGGATAATGACAAAATACAGTATGAAAAAGACGCAGGCAATGTAAGCCTCGCTAAGTAATGTGACCATAACCAATCAATAATCGAGACAATTATTAAGAATAAGCAACACAGTTTACTCAGGACATGACAATCCTCGCAAGTTAAAATATCTATTTCAATCTACCGTCTCATCATCCATCTTCATCCACTCTACCAGTTCAAGTCACATCGAACTTAAGGTAAATTAAATGTTATTTTTCAATTGCATGTGTTTAATTTTCCAACTGAATTAATATGATTTTCTAATGATATACATATGTATTACATATCAGTAGTACATACTATACTGGACTGTCTCAGAAAATTAGAATATTGTGATGTGTTGTTGTTGTTATTGCTCCAGCGAAGGTCGGGGGGTCCCGTCCCTGTGCGTTGAGCCGACCAGATGAACCAGGTTTTTCCAATGCTGGCGGTCTTGTGCCAGCTGTTCTGCATCCTCTACGGCAACTCCGTGTTGTTGGAGGTCGCCCGCAACGACGTCGAGCCATCGAGTGCGGGGTTTCCCTCGTGGTCGTCTCCAGCCTGCGGCCTTTGGGTCAAACTGGAGAATGGCTCGTGTCGGATGGTCTGGTGGTAGACGAAGGACATGGCCAAACCAGCGGGTGCGGCGTTGTGCGACCAAGGAAGATGCTTGGGGCTGGCACGTGCGGGCTCTGAGCTCTTTATTGGAGACTCGCTGGGGCCACCTGATGTTCTCGATGGTTCTGAGAGCCCTGCTATCAAAACCATCGATTCTTGTGGCCAGGGTGTCGTTCAGGGGCCATGTTTCTGAGCCATAAAGCAGGATAGGGAGTACGGCGAGGTTGTAAATGCGGAGCTTCGTCTTGCGTGCGATGGTCTGGTGCCGCCAGAGTGGTTTCCAGAGAGACTGCAGAGCAGATGCTGCCAGGGCTCTTCTGCGGAGAATCTCTGGTTTTAGGTCCCCATTGTCTGTCACCATGGACCCCAGATATACAAAGCTCTTGACAGGCTCTACGATGTCGCTACCAATTTGGATGGGAGGTGGATCTGGTCCATCACCGACATACATGAACTTGGTTTTCGTCCAACTCACTTGCAGGCCAAGCCGCGCTGCCTCTTCGCTGTAAATGCCCAGAGCGTCTCTCAGCTGGCTGTAGGAAGTGCTGAGAATGATGGTGTCGTCAGCATACTCCAGGTCAGTCAGGTGGTAGTTGCCGAAAGACACTCCGGGGATGCGCTCACTAACCCTGAACATCAGATGGTCGATGATGCAATTAAAAAGGTCGGGAGCAGCCACACAGCCTTGGCGAACGCCGCTGGAGATAGCAAACCAGTCGGAGTCAATGCCGTTGATACGGACACAGCTCTCTGTGTTGCTGTAGAGCAGCTTGAACAGGGCTATGATCTTGGGTGGTGCTCTGAGAGCTTGGAGGATGTTCCACAGTGAAGAGTGGCAGACGGTGTCAAAGGCGGCCTTCAGATCAATGAATCCGATATATAGATGGCGATCTTTACGGAATTCACGGGTCTTTTCTATCAGCAAACGGACGGCAGAGATGTGGTCCGTTGTGGAGCGGTTGGGCATAAAGCCAGCCTGCTGGGGACGGCGGCAGCTTCTGATTGCTGGAAGGGCACGGCTGAGCAAGATCCTGGTAAAGACCTTGCCCGGGATGGAGAGTAAGGTTATGCCTCTGTGGTTTCCACAGACAAGCCTGTCGCCCTTGCATTTCCAGAAGGGCAAGATGACTCCTCTGGTCCAGTCGGTGGGCAGCTGCTCCGATTCCCACACCTGGTTGAATAGGCGGGTTAGCCACTCCACCATGCCATCACCGCCGGCCTTGAGCATCTCGCCGGTAATGGCACAGATGCCGGGGGCTTTCTTGGTGTTCAGCTTCTTCAGAGCAGCTCTCACTTCCTCGGGTGTTACGGGGTCTGTGCAGCAGGTGTCGTTAGGAGGTGCTGTGCTCGCAGCCCGTAGGAGGGTGGGATCAGCCGGGATGGTGCTGTGCTGCAAGAGGAGGCTAAAGTGCTCCTTCCAGCGCTCGAGGCAGTTGGCTTCTGTCATGATGAGGTTGCCGTCTGAGTCCTTTACCAGGGCTGTCTTTATGTGTGGGCCGCTACGGGCTTGGCGTAGTAGACTGAATACGCGGCTCATGTTGTTGTTGTTGGCCGCGGACTCAAGCTGTTGGGCTTCTGCCTGCCAAAACCTCTCCCTATCTTCAGCAATGGCCACATTGCGCAGGCGATTCAGTCTCCGATACTCTGTGAGGTCGCCTCGGAGTCGGGCCTCACGCCGCTGGTCTATGATGTTTAGTGTCCTCTCTGATATCCAGGGCTTTCTCGGGGAGGATCGCGGGCGTCCGAGGACATTGTGAGCAGACTGGAGGACACTTTCCTTGAAGGCCGCCCAGTCTGTCAGCTTGTCAGGAGCCAGGGTATCAAGAGAGCGGCGGATGGAGCAACTGAAGTCTCTGGCGATGTTGGGGTCGCTGAGTCGGGAGGAGTCGGGGCGAGGCAGAGTCTTGTGCTGGTTGGCTCGGAGCTTTAGCTTGAGCTGGGCCACCAGCAGACGATGGTCTGTGTTGCCAAGCTGTGCTCCTCTGAACACCCGGCAGTTGGTTACAAACGACTTCCAGCGTCGTGATATCAGGATGTGGTCCAATCCCTTCCTGGTTCTGCCATCTGGGCTGTACCACGTCCAGTGATGGATGCATTTCCGGGGAAACCAGGTGTCAGCAACACAAAGGTTGTTTTGGTGGCAGAGGAGGAGGAGGCGGTTGCCATTGTCGTTTGTTGTGCTGTCAACGAAGGTGGTGCCGACAGGTGAGCCGGGGGACCGATCAATGCTGGATAGAGTGGCGTTGGCATCAGTGAGGATGATGGTGACGTCGTGTGGTGGGGCTTGGTTGACAGCCTGGTGGAGTTGGTCAAAGAACGCGTCCTTCGCATCCTCATCAGCGACATCGGTGGGGGCGTAGGCGACGATCACTGTCATCTTGCCGTGATGGTGGAGGAATCGAGCAGACAGTAGTCTGTCACTTATTGGTGTCCAGCTGATGAGGGACCTCCGGAGGGCTTTTGGAATGGCAAGAGCCACACCGTAAAGGCCGGTCCGACTCTCGGGGCCACTCCAGATGTAGCAATGGTTGCCAGCTGTTGTTTCACCATTGCCTTGCCATCGTACTTCACAGAGCCCTGCCATGGTGATGTTATAGCGACAGAGCTCTCGGGACAGCAGGGTGGCAGCTCCGGGGCGAAGGAGTGTCTGGACATTCCAGGTGGCGACACGGGTCTTATGACGAAGATCGATCCGTACTCGTTGGTCAGGGGCAGGCTGGGGTCCGTTACCGTGTTGGTCAGTCCGGCTTCTTTCTCTGGTCAGTTTCGTAACAAAGTGTGTTTCTCCTGGGTGAGTTGTTAGCCCTCCGCAGGATAGTCGGTTGGTGGGGCTGCCACCTCACAGCGTACCGACACGCTGGGGTCTTTGTTTGTCTGGAACCTACCCCGGAGACCGGCCCGCCATGGGTGACCCTACCAGGAGCAAGCTCCCGACGGTATCGCTCTCCAGGGTCACTGGAACACGCAAGCCCCCTCGCCGCATCAAGGCCAGACCCATCCGAGGGGGAATATTGTGATAAAGTTCTTTATTTTCTGTAATGCAATTAAAAAAACAAAAATGTCATACATTCTGGATTAAGTACACATCAACTGAACTATTTCAAGCCTTTTATTATTTGAATATTGCTGATTTTGGCTTACAGCTGAAAAAAACTCAAAAATCCTATCTCAAAATATTAGAATACTTCCTCAGACCAAGTGAAAAAATAATTTTATAACAGCAAAACTAAATCAAACATTTGAAAATGTTCATTGATGCACTCAGTACTTGGTTGGGAATCCTTTTGCACGGATTACTGCATCAATCCGGCGTGGCATGGAGGCAATCAGCCTGTGGCATTGCTGAGGTGTTATTGATGCCCAGGATGCTTCGATAGCGGCCTTCAGCTCATTTGCATTTGTAGGTCTGGTGTCTTTCATCTTCTTCTTAACTATACCCCACAAATTCTCGATGGGGTTCAGGTCAGGGGAATTAGCAGGCCAATCAAGGACAGTGATGCCATGGTCAGTGCACCAGTTACTGGTGGTTTTGGCACTGTGGGCAGGTGCCAGATCATGCTGGAAAATGAAATCCTCATCTCCATAGAGCTTTTCAGCAGATGGAAGCATGTAGTGCTCTAAAATCTCTTGGTACACAGTTGCATTTACTCTGGACTTGATGAAACACAGTGGACTAACACCAGCAGCTGACATGGCTCCCCAAACCATTGCTGACTGTGGGAACTTCACACTGGATTTCAAGCAACTTGGATTTTGCTCCTCTCCAGCCTTTCTCCAGACTCTGGCGCCTTGACTCCCAAATGAAATTCAAAACTTGCTTTCGTCTGAAAAGAGGACTTTGGACCACTCTGCAACTGTCCAGTGCTTCTTCTCCATAGCCCAAGTCAGACGCTTCTTCCGTTGTCTTGAGTTCAGAAGTGGCTTGACCATGGGAATACGGCTATTGTAGCCCATTTCCCGGACACGTCTGTGAACTGTGGCTTTTGATACCTGGACTCCAGCTTCAGCCCACTGTCTTTGAAGCTCCCCCAAATTCTGGAAGCGGCTCTTCGTCACAATTTTGTTAAGGCTGCGGTCATCTCTCTTGGTTGTGCAGCGTTTCCGGCCACATTTTTCCCTTCCAAGAGACTTTTTGTGGATATGCTTTGAAACTGCACTCTGTGAACAGCCTGCTCTTTGAGAATTTTCCTTTTGTGTCTTACCCTCCTGATGGAGGGTATCAATGATGGTCCTCTGGACAGCAGTCTTCCCCATTCTTGTGATTTAGTTTACTGAACCAAGCTGAGTGTTTTTAAGGCTCAGGAAACCCTCGCAAGGTGTTTCGAGTTAATTAGATGATTCAGGTGATTAGTTGAATAGCCTACTTGTATACTTTTTCATGATATTCTAATATTTTGAGATAGGATTTTTGAGTTTTCTTAAGCTGTAAGCCAAATTCAGCAATATTAAAATAATAAAAGGCTTGAAATAGTTCAGTTGATGTGTAATGAATCCAGAATGTATGACATTTTTGTTTCTTTAATTGCATTACAGAAAATAAAGAACTTTATCACAATATTCTAATTTTCTGAGACAGTCCAGTATACTATATATTTACTAATGTTTGGTGTGTGTATACAATTTTAATCTATTTTTGCAGGGGGTGCAAGGGTTGGTAATGCATTGACTGATTACCATACTTTCAATATTACCTCAGAACGAATGAATGATGTATCCGGGGGTTCGACTGGTATATTGGAATGTGTTGGTTGGTTCATTTCAACGGACTTGCATCATGACGCAAAGGGAATTTGCCACTTGAGACAGAGAGTCTTTGAACTGCTATCCGTCCATTTTTAATAGCGCTTATCCTGTCAGGAGGAGCTGAATCGAAGTGGATGTCGGTCAAAGGGAAGACTACAACCTTACGCTCTGGAACTGTTCTCTAGTCAGAAACAGGCAACATGTCACACTCACATTGATTCCATACCTGAGTGGGAATTGAAACCAGGCTGACACAGAAGTCCATAAAACGAGCTGTTGGATTGAAGTTATGATGTATAATGAAAAAATGGAATATGGCTCTCCGTTTGGATTACAGTTTTTCCTGTTCGTCTGAATATGCATTGTATGTGTAGGAATCTCGGTAATTGTCTTTTGTCCAGTACAACAGTGCTTTTGTCTGAAGCAGAAATGCATCCATTCATTCATCCACTTTTGCCATTATTAGAGGGGAAAAATTAAATATAGAGTATCATTATTAGCTTATGTTGACATTTAAAAAAAAAAAAAAATCTCCAATTGAGGCCTCAAAGATAATATATATATTTTTTTATACAACAGTTTTCCAGACTAATACCAACACTTGACAAATGTTACCATAAACAGATACCATTAGCCCATAAAATTGAAATCCTTAAGCAGGAGATGCTTAATGTTTTTAAAGAATGACCCCACAAAATATTTTCATTAAAGGCACATTGTCTTTTAAACAGCACCTCCTAGTTGTAAAAATACTAAATGCGGTAAAGAAAAACATTGTTGTTTTGGAATAATGAGCAGAAATTACATGAATTATCATATAAACTTGGAATTATTTAAATACAAGCAATGTGTATTTATTTTACATAACATGAGGTTAAAAGGAACTGACTGTCAGAACCAGAACAGATACAGAACCCAATCGCGTGACGTTCTCACACAAGCTTTTTATTTTATGGGAAATGTGGAGTCATGCACGTTAGGAAGCCGGTCTGGCGTGGAAGAACAGGACGCCAGAGACCGAAAAGATTGAGAACAAATCAGGGTAACGAAAATAAACAGGAGAAACTAGACGGGAACCAAAACTGGAGAAACTAACCAACAGGACAAGAATAGACCAAAAACAAAACTGGAACCCGAAATAAAACTGTACAAAAATAAACGGGAACAATACCGGACTGCAGATATCACAGGAAAACAGGACAGAACCCACGTCTTGTGGGGCAGAAGTTCGTTGACGGGCTGACACTCAAGCAAGAGAGCGTTGAGCTTTATATACACAGAAAGTCAATCTCTAAACAAGCCGCAGCTGGCACAACACGGGCGGGGTCAATTGGGCACCATGGCAACCGTGACACACAAGGGCAGGGCCAATTGGGCACCACGGCAACCGTGACACACACGGGCACGGCCAAGTGGGCGCCATGGCAACCATGACATACACGAGCACGGCCAAGTGGGCGCCATGGCAACCATGACACTGACATGGTTGTCTGATATCTTGCTGCAAAGGCTAACCCCCCAAAACAAAAACCTTGTGAAAGAAAAAATGGTGCGGATCGGTCACTTGCAGTCTCCATAGTTTGTATTCTTCATTTTTATTTGCACTACACTATACAGGGACAAACAGTGGTCAAATATTAGACAGTGTCTTTTTAATATTTTATGATTTGAATATGAACACAAATTTTGCATGGGCCCCAGCACCCCCGCAACCCTACTGAGGATAAGCGGTGCAGATAATGGATGGATGGATGGATGGACACATTTTGCCAATTCCTTTAGTGAGTAAAATGACAAGCACCCGCCTCAAGAATTGTTTTTTTTTTAAGTTACATTGTTGTGATAGTGCAATATTAACTTTTCAATGATAAAAAAATAAAAACCTTTAAAATATATATATTTTGTAATCCACAGTAAAAAAAAAAGTCCGCAACACACAGCTTAACTCTACACAGTGTCCATTTAATATTGTTTTTTTTTTAAATATTGTAAGATTCTTTTGATTTCAGGTTCTTGAGTTTTGAATGGCAACTAAAAGGCAGTCAATACTGGTACAGAGATATCACAAATACTGATACCTTAATTATGAGTTTTATTTGCACTGAGATTGTTGTTATAGTATTGTACTCACTCGTCCCTATTAATATTCTTTATTGAATCAATTATGAATCCAGATCCAGTGCCCCAGCCACTCCACCTGGGAAATTAAACGAGTGAACATTGGAATAACAAGGTTATCGTCCATGCATCTGTGAGCAACCAGCGCCTCACCTCCCGTTAGCTCGGATCACTCATCGCACCTCCGCCTCAGCCCATATTTTGCACTCCGGCACAACAGAAACAAAGTGAATAATTTAGAGGCATACAAAGCTGCACGAGCACTGAGCTCCTTCAATGCATAGTGCCGAGTCAGAACCTCTGATGTTCAGGTGCAAGGGGAATGGTTCTCTGAGGGAGGCGACAGGACCCTCACGGGTAACCGAGCATAGAGCTGGAGAAGCAGTGAGTAAATGTGATAACAGAAAGCAGACAACGTGTTCCATGCTACTTCACACCTTGTAAAGCAAATGTCACAGACATTCATCAACTCTAGAACCTCCCGGGACGGGTTTTTCTTTTAACGCTCTCAAACGTGTTTGTGCCATTTCCCTTTCCACTAAGGGCTTTTTTGGTAATTGATTATACAAGTAGCAAAGTATTAGACACGAAGGGACAATGTGTATTTTGAGCGGCGTCCTTTGCTTATTTTCAGTTCGTGTTTTATGGCTCCTTAGATGAGCTCAGTTTGAAATTCAATTCAACTTTGCTAACTTGTTATATAGTGAAGGCCATTCGGAAAGCGTGTTGAATAATATTTCTTGATTTTATTACAGTTCGCTACTGGAGTGCCACATAATGAAACAATGAGGAGTATTTGAACGTCTCTGTTAAATTAACCCAGATTTAATAGGTCAACATTTTACATTTAAACTATGGAGTTATACTCTCTGTGTTATTTATTAAATCAAATCAAAGCTGCATTGAAAAGTTTATGACAATTGACAACATTAACTACAATCATACATTCATTCCCCGAACCGCTTATGCTAACTAGAGTTTTGATTTGAGTGTTCTAGAGCCCATCCCAGTTGACATTGGGAAATGGGCAGGGGACACCATGGACAGGTTGTCAGCCAATCACAGGGCACCTAGAGGTATTTATCAAACTAAAAGGTTGCTCCGTATGTCATGATTGCTGAGTCGGGGCACCTGCGACTGCCCTTTTGGCGCCAACAGCCACGAGACCTGATTGGCTAATTGGCCGTCAGACCGTCTGCGAACCTATGCTCTCAGCTAGGCAAGCTTTTGTACTCTCCGACATTATGCTGCCCTGTTTTCCTGCCTGATACCTGTAGCCGACCTTTTTCTGGACCCGTTTCTGCTTTTGCTCCTGCGTCCCGGCCATCAACCTGTTTTGCCCTGTTTCCTGCCTGATACCTGTTGCCGACCTCTTTTCTGGACCCGTTTCTGTTTTGCTCCCCCGTCCTGGCCATCGACCTGTTTTCTCGCTGTCAACGACTACCCTCGCTCGATACAGGAGTGCCACTTCCGCGTTCCTGCCATCTGCTACCCATGACCGATGATCATCGGATCGTGGATGCAAGCACTGCTCTCTTTATTAATAAAAACTGAGTAAAGCGAACGCTATTGGGTCCTGTCTCTGTTCCTGGTCTGTGACACCATGTAAAGTCATTGACTGTGAGGTGTGGTAGGCGTGCCTTGCAAACGTATGTTTACATACAGTACGTCCAAATGATTGACCTGGAAAAATATATATAATCAACAGCTAGATTGCAGGCTGATGGAATCCAATTAACTCACCCTCAGCCAGCAGGATGGAGATGGGTTTACTTGTGCATTATCACATGGCTTTGGGATTTCAATAACACCAAGTTGTTCTTTGTACCCCAGGGTAGTTTTTTTAAATATTTATTTATACCATCCATGCAGAAATCTTGTTTGAACCCCGAGCACGCACGAGCATAAATTCATGTGGTCTTTTAGAGCAGAATTTCTCAAATAGGGAGAACACTTGGGCGGTTTGCTGATTTTAATTATTCCATCATTTGAATAAAAACAGGCAGATCATTTTTTCTCATTTGAATTATTCTTTTTAATATTTTTCAGGGAAAAACAGGATATAATGTCGTGAAACGTTAAAAACAGGTTAAAAGTGTAGTAAAATCCCAAATTACAGCAAAATTGTGTTATATCCTGAACCATGGTAATAACAGAAGTGTTGGGCAATATAATCTAAGCATGGGAAAAAAACTGGTGCTGGGAATTAATTTTTGAATATTTAGACTGATAGTGTGCCTCAATTTCTTTTTTTTAAATAAAAATAAGTATGCCTTTTATCAAAAAGGTTGTAAAACATTGGTGTGATTAATATAAATCTTTCAGAAACTTACTAGCATGTAAAACCTACCTTACATTTGTTTTTTTATTTCTTGTATTCTTCTAACATCTGAATCTGAAGGCCTTCCTAGTAAAATGGTGCAACCCAACATGGCATACAACCAGTGTTCCCTCTAAGCTGCGCGCGTGCGCAATTGCGCACTGCTCGCGCATTCTCAGCGCACAAAAAAATCTAGCCAGCGCGCAAAAATGCGGGCTCAAAATTACTAATCAAGAAGCGACTTAAGTCAAACTTGCAGTGCATGAAAGTAAAAATACACGGGTTCCCCTGACGTTGTGTCCTAAATGCGGTATTTTGAAGTCGAGTCGAAGTACAACGAAGTTGAGTAAAGTTAGTAGAGTTTGTCGGGGAACCGGCTTCTTCGGCTCGGCTCACTAAAAGGAACCGGCTTTTTGGGGTCCTAGCTCTTCAGGTTGTTTTTGCTTCTTTAATCCCAACATGACCAAATATTATGTAAAATTATGCACAAAATGACCTAAAGGAAGGGGGGAATAGAACAAAAAAGAAAAAAAAATACCAAAATGAAAAAGTAGTGAAAAGCTGAGAAAAAAAGAAGGAAAAATTTAGAAAAAGCCAGAAAAAAAGAAAAGAAAGAAATGTAGGAAAAAAGTAAATAGAGAACAAAAAGAAAAAAGTAACAGCTCGGAAAAAATGAACACAATGAGATTTTTTTTTAAAGGAATTAAAACAAAGTAGAAAAAAACACGGGAAAAAGAAGAAAAAGTTTGTGTGGCATTCAGATAATTTCCAATTACATCAAGTGAATCTTGTTGCCAACATTGCACTTCCACTAAAAAATGTGATTAAGTACAGTTCTGTATCTTACAACCGACTAAATAAGCCCCCCAAAATGTTAATATTATGCAACAAAATATATCAGGAAATAAAAAGAAATGGATATCTTGGGAAAGAATTGTAAGAACAAACGACGTTTGTAGGTCGTACAACCTTTGCAATAGTACATGAGTCAATTCATTCAAAAGTGAAAATGAATTTTGCATTGCCGGAAACTCAGCATAATGTAACTTGGTGTCAAGTTTTGGACATGTTTGATAATTAATTATCTTGCCACACTTGGGATTATGGTTGCTCACTGCTGTTTCAAGCGCACTTTGTGTGAACGCTAACACCCGTGGAAAATTAGAGGGAACATTGCATACAACAATCATTTCAGAACTTTATTTAAACCTACACTACTGAATTGTTTTGAGAACATAACTTTACAATTGCCTCTATTGAAAAAAGTAGGGTGTGAATGTATTTTTCATGTTTCTTGCAGTATTTCAATCAAATTTAATTATTTATTTCAATTATTTTGTTTCCTAAACAAATTCTCTTTTTGATAAATCACACGAGAAGGTCACTTGCGATTGTTTGGGTTTTCTGTTTTTCCAACCAAAAATGGTTTGCAGTAGTTAAGGAATATTTGGCTTAAAACAAATAACATTTTACACCGCACACACTAGTTACCAAAAAAGTTAAGAATTACTGGGCTAAATCATCCCATTTCTAACACTTACCAGTTAATTGAATATAAAAGTACCAGTGAACAATTGCTATTCCAAAAACTTGATGACAGGGAGGTGACATTTTGGCTAGAACAACAGATGAGCCCAGAGAAAAAAGGAGTCATTCTAACTGACCTGTCTTTTATTTTGAATTTGCAGCCTCGGTAAGTAGAGGGGGAACCCGTTGGGGGGGGGGAAAGGCGGTTTCCTTAGGATTTTGCACAATTGGTCGAACAAAGTTCTGACCGAGAATTCATACACAAGGCTTAAAAATGGTCAACTTTAGGAATTATTTGCTACCATTGGAATTCATAAGTTGTATAATTTTGTATTTGAGGTATCAATAGACAATAAGACTGTTGGATTCTGATCTATTAATGAAACAGTTTAATATGTCTTTTCTAATTTTGACAAATAAATTAAATTGGCCACGTGTGCTTTGTGTAAGTATTTATAGAAGATAACCATTTACACTCATCTGGTTCTCTTTGCGTTTAGTATTTCACAATTTCCCCTTTGTTACTTCACAAACACAATAAAAGGCAAAATGGTGGAACACATATGCCCTAGAATCAGCTAAAAATTGCAATCAGCTTTTTATGAATTTCTGCACACTTATCTAAGACCCAAAGATTATCCCCGGCCTTGCCCTATAAGCCTTGCCTTTTCCATCCACAACCCTGGGGCCTCATGTGAAGCACACCACATACAGAAAATTAGCCACGCGCTAAAAGCCTTTGAAATCAATATTCTGTAGTAACCAAAGCGCCGTAGTGAATCCTCTTTTTCAATCCGATTCTCATGTTCTGACTCAGCATGTGGCACATGCACACACGACTGACATGTGAAGCTCATGTGCAAATGGAAAGCGGAAAAGAGAATGGCAAACTGTGCACCTGAAAGGAAAACATGAATTCAAACTCAGTTGGCTCTTCGATGCAGTGTTATTATTAATAATCAACGAATCTCTCAGGAAAGAATGAAATAACCCTGACAATTAGTGTGTGGTACATATATACTAAATATCAGGTTGAGTTTGACCATTTTTATTATTTGTATTGATCATCACGTTTAGATGCCTTTTCATTGTTTTGTTGCGAAGATGGTTGAGCTAAAATGTTTTTTTCCACATCTCAGTTTGCAAAGGAAACAGTCAATGGCAATCTAGCTTTAGTAATTCGGTACAATATTCCTCCATGCTCACAATGTATCTGTTCCTTAAACACTGTTTTAAGTAAATGTTAGCTAGATAGGAACCCTAGAGTAGACAACGTATCGGTACGACACGGATATACAGTCGTAATGCGCTCATGCAGTTTACTTCATCCAAGTTATTTTGATGTTGAAAAGCACTGCTGTAGTACAGAGACGAGTGATTCGCGTAAAAGCGGCCTTACTTTCTAAATAAGCATCATGTGTATTTGTTGTGGGGCAGCACGGCAGATGAGTGGTTAGCGCGTGTGCGAGGCACAGTTCCGAGGTCATGAGATTGAACCTTCCTGTGTGGAGTTTGCATGTTCTCCCCGTGCTTGCGTGGGTTTACTCTGGGCACTCCCGTTTCCTCCCACAGTCCAAAAGCATGCATATCAGGTTAATTGGTAGGTCCAAATTGTCCCTAGGTGTGAATGAGTGAGTTAGTTGTCTGTGTGCCCTGCAACTGGCTGGCAACCAGTTCAGGGTGTCCCCTGCCTACTTCCCGAAGATGGCTGGGATGGGCTCTGGCACTCCCGCGTCCCTGCTGAGGATAAGCGGTGCAGATAATGGATGGATGGATTGGTTGAGTTCTCTGGGACATTTCTGTTATATTATCCACCCCTAAGGCAAAGATGCCATAGTTCTATTCATCCAAACGGAAGGCAAGTCCACGCTTTTGGCAAGCGACGCACAAGAACAGTTTGCAAACACATGGGACACAGCAATGAGTACACATTTGAAGGGACAAGTAACAAGTAGGGTACTTCATTGATTTTTTTTTGAGGTGCATTGACAAAAGCATTCTTTATTTATTGTCAAAATCAAATTCAGAATAGTTGCCTATTTACATCACCCATGCTTGTCCCTCATCGTATTGCTAGCAAGCGGCTTCTACATAGGGTTTTTCGTTTGTCACTGGTCATGTGAACGATTTATTCGGAACACTTCAAAGAGCTTCCAGGACACAGAAAGCAGTTCTCCAAATAGCTTGAGCATACCGGCGTTCTTGAAGTGATGCTGTAATTTCATTAAGTATGGATTTAAGGGACCTTGTTTTCTCTGCAGGCGACTCTATCACCTCCACTGCCGCAAATGTTTTGGGGCGGCAGTAGCTCAGGAGGTAGAGCGATCGTTTTAGGATTAAGGGATCCCAGTTCGAATCCCGGCTTGTCCGTGTTACATGCCGAAGTGTCCTTGGGTAAGACACTGAACCCCCAATACCCCCAATAAGCAGGTTAGCGCCTTACATGGCTGCACAGATCACGGCCGCTTTTGGGAAATGTGAAGCACAATGTAAAGCGCTTTGGGAAGTCATTGACTTGAAAAGCGCTATATAAATGCAGATCATTTCATTTCAGATCATTTCATTTCATTTCATTTCATTTATCTACAGTATGTAACCTATTAATTTAGAAACTCCTTAATGCACCAAAAAAGTTGAACCAAGAAACGGCAAGGGAGTACTGTAGTTTTGTTGTATGTGGACTATTTTGGTTTCCTTGACTAGAATATCAGAAGTGGGAGCACGATATTTCTATCATGTCAAATTGCTTACATTGAGAATGGAAAATGCGTCGTATGTTGCGCTAGCTTTTCAGCCATGTCGTCCGGCACACCACTGATTTAGTTTCCTGCCACTTGAGCAAAATGAGTAATTCACAATCATTTGGATCAAACAGACCATGAGATAAATACTCAATAAAAATATAAAATTATAATGTATTATTTACAATTTAGGGAATGATCAAAAATCGTATTTCTTATCATGGAAACCACGGTAATATAATTGAATCTATCTGCCAAGTGCGATGGCAAAAAAAAAACATCCAACCAACAAAAACACCAAAATTATCAAATATATGAATAATTTCGGAATATCACGGTAATATAAATGAATCTATCTGCCAAGTGCGATGGCAAAAAAAAAACATCCAACCAACAAAAACACCAAAATAATCAAATATATGAATAATTTCGGAATATGTTTGCTCATTTATGAATTGATATTCCTTATTAAAAGAAAAATAATTATGAAAATGAGAACAATTGTATTCTTGAGTCTGGACTGAAAAAAAACGTTAAAAGCAAAATAGTGGATAAAACAACATGGTTGAATTTCCTTTCGTTTAATTTGCTTCCTGTAATTCATTCAAATATCAGTGTCTACGGATTAATTATCATTAACCGTTTTGTTTTCAACTGCAGCGAAAGAAAGAGAATTAATTCAATTAAACTAATCACCTCTTGAATGTCAAAATTAATACTCGGCACACTTGTATAATAAACAACAACAAAGACTATAGAGAGTCACACAAAGTCAGAATATGCAGTATATTGGTGTTGCTATTCAATTATGTTTTTATTATTAATGGAAAGAACAAGTTTGGCGACATGGCAGCTGAGTGGTTAGGGCCTCCGCTGCACAGTTCTGAGGTCATGGGTTTGAATCCAGCTACCAGCCTTCCTGTGCGAAGTTTGCATGTTATCCCTGTGCTTGCGTGGGTTTTCTCCGGGCACTCCAGTTTCCTCCCACATTACAAAAACATGAATGTCAGGTTGATTGGCCAGTCCAAATTGTCCCTAGGTGTGAATGAGCGAGTGAGTTGTTTGTGTGCCCTGCGAATGGCTGCCAACCAGTTCAGGGTCTCCCCTGCCCACTGCCTGACGAAAGCTGTGATGGGCTCCAGCATTTTGTAACTGAGACTTGACAGTTTAAACATTTTGGCCGTAGCACAAATTGTTGTTTGTCAGTAAAACTCGATCTGACTCCCAAATTGGTCTTGCTCCTTAGTCAGATAATTGAAGCTGATTCAACAACGCAATCTCCTGACAAATCCCTCTTGAGGCTTCCAGAGCCACAGAGTGATAGAAAATTAATAAAATGAAAGGATAAATCATCATAATATCTCTGATCAAATTAGGGCTGGAGATGCAGATGATCAATCACAATATAAACAGGGACACGCCAGACACTTGTGGATACCAAATGGTTTTACAGGAAGATTTGTGATCTGTTGATTTCATTTACTAAATCTGGTTACAATAACACATTATATAGTATACCCCCAGGTTTTTGCTATTTTTATGTCACGAAGTGGGATAGGATGGGGGTTTTTTTGCCCGTCTTGATGGGATTTTCCCAACCATGTGAATTTTTTTGCGTGCCCAAAAATGTTGTGGTGTTGGTGTGTCAGTTAGAAGATTCATACGTCTCTCAGAGACCTAGCTGCTATTGGACGATGTCATATATTTTTTATTTTTTTGCACTACTAGGAGTTCTTTATACCTAGCCACTCCATTGCACATCTGTTCTCCTCCGCACTATCGTACTACAGTGTTATTGTTACTGTACAGTGACCTGTTTACCTGACTGCCCATTTTGCACATCTGGTTAGCTGCTACTCTTGCACTCCTTGCACTACTGTATAATACTATACATAACCATAATAATTTAGTATATTATTAGTACTTCATTACTCCAACTCAATACAACAGTTTATTCATATCTGTACATTCAAGGAAAATCTGCGGGTCAGATGTATCGACGTTTCGTTCTGTATACACGTGTACTAGAATGACAATAAAGTATATCTGAATCTGAATCATATAAGACGCTGCTATTGGTTTCCGTCACAGTGTCATTACGATATGCTAATGATTTAACTACAACCATAATGCTCCCTTTCTCTCTTGTCATTTAGTTCAGAATCATGTGTGCTTTGTGTATATTTTGTACTGTATTTATTAGTGATGGGTCCCAGGACTTGCGGTAATGATAACGGGAGAAGCAAAAACAAGATAACCATGGAAACAAAGTTTGGGATAAGATAGTAATATAAATAAGAAACACACACACCATAACCCTTGCCAATAAGGCTGTAACCGAACAACGGTAGAGAAAGTAATAATGAGTCGATTAATCTACAAAGACTCAGGGTGAGACAACAATCTATACAAGTGGATGGACCCCTTTCAATGATGAGGTTAAGAAACTCCTTGTTCTATGTAACAAAGAAAAATAATTGACCAGTGAGCCTCACCCAACCGGAATTATTAATTGTGTTATTTTTATGTTAAGGTCAAGGTTATGTTCAATTCATCAATTAATCAATCAATCAATCACATTTATTGGCAATACAATAAGCGGAATTAGCCTGAGCTATGTATAATTTGTGAGAAAGAGAAAAACATGGGAGGGATATGGGACGGGCTAGGGGTGGGGTGGTATTCAGATAGAGGGTGCAGCCGAATATACGTCTAGCGCCCCCTTGAATTGGTTGGTGGTTGACTTGTTGACGACCTCTTGAGGCAGGTCGTTCCAGGGCCAAGAAACACGAACAGCAAAGGACGACTTTTGCCGGTTTAGACAGAACCGTGGCAGCTGCTTCCTCTGTAAGTGGCCGCGTAACCCTCTCTGTGGTGCAGGTGTTAAGAGCAGCTCTCGCGGGAGATCCACGTGACTAATGTTGTATCCTGCGTGTCTAGTGTATTCTGCAAACATCCTGCATGTAAATACTTGACATCGTTTGCTCTAACGTCGCCAAAACAGCACATTGCGCTCCAAATTTACGTTAGCCTTCATGCAAAATTCATGAAAATAATTACCGTAGTATGCAGTAGGGGAATTGGCGTTTTAATGAGAAGATGTAACTAAAAGGGCTTTTGTCACTAATTACCATAACATGGAACGGAAGAAGCTAGGCTGCACATTATTACTTCAAGATTTGCTCTGTTTATCTCTTAAACGGTAAAATAAGCGTTTGCTAAGTCATCCACTCCTGGCATTTTAGAACTATTGATTGGTCATTTGTGCAAGGTGAAAACGACCTTGGAATATCAGAGTTAGATCGAGTGGGCCATGTATTTACAACCTAATCCTCTCTTGATACCATCACTCTGATATTGCAGTCAAAAAGTAACGTATGAGATGTACTCATACTACTTTCAGAAAGTGGTGCTACTGAATGTGTTAATTTGTTACGATTATGGCAGACATGCTCACTAGTATCATAATTCGCTGTTATTTTTGAGGTCTGAAACTCTGGCCTTGTATAGATTGAATTGAAGTCTCGATGGGTTGCAGCGGTGACAACACGTTTTCATTTGATTGTCACATTCAGTAAAGTGGTTGAGGGCTTTTTTCTGGGGGGGTGCTACCCTCATCAGCAAAATGACGTACCATCATGTCCGATCCCCATAGGCGAGCCTAGTTATTGTATTTGTGCTTAGTAATATATATATATATATACTGTATATATATATATATATATATATATATATATATTTATTTATAAATCAAGTATTTTACTACTACAAGGTACTCAGGGATACACAATGTCCCTTTATAGCTTTTTATAAGGTTAGTTGAGTATTTTAAAATATGTCGGGTAGCCACCCTTTACCTTCAGAAACAAAATAATTTGTCATATGCAATTGCTAGAGAATTAATAGTTGATATTCAATTTGAATTTGTAATTAGTGTAGGGTTGGTGTACGGTTTGATAAAAAAAATGTAGTTTTTGCATGATTGTTTCATTGTTTTGTGTTATGAATATTTGCTAATTAAACTGTGTAGTTAGCTAGTGTCCGGAAATAAATTTATTTTCAAATTGATTGTCTTGTGTTATTTATTCAGCCTTGTAACAATCCTATTGGTACATCTAAGAAGCAAAAAATTAATTCACCTATCACCGAATGAGTTACACACTGTACAGACGGTCCCCTAATTACGGACACTCGAGTTACGAAAAAGGGTAGATACGGACAATTTTTTTCGGGATGTCAAAAAATATCCGGACATTGCTCTAAGTTAGATTTTGTATTGTGTGCACCTTTTTCCGAGTACAGGACATTACTATAGTGCTTCCTTCCGCCGCTACTGGCGTGTGGCCCTGTTAGAACTCACTTAGAATCCACGCCGAAGAATAAATCCGGCTTCCTCTTCCTAGTTAGTGTGCAAACATACTACTGTATACTGTATTTCCAGTGTGCTAAGAACTTTTACATTTGTATTGTTTAAAATCTCGTGCATCCATTTAATATGGTTTGTGTAAGGTGTTGAAAAAGCAGCAAGCCGTTTCTTTTGAAATGAAAGTAGAATAAGAAAGCTTGATGCGGTTGAGAAAATGGTTGGATCACTTTTTTTTCGGCCACCTTTTTTATGGAGGAGGAAGTCGCCTAACTCTTGAAGCTCATCTTCCAAAAGTAAGTTAAACTGAAATTTATTTAATTGAATAAAGCATATTATTTTATGAAATGTTTATTTTTAGTACAAAAGAACACAGGTTACTTATACAAGCCCCAAACATACTTATATAAACCTTAAACATACAAAATATAGTAGTGAAGCATCTTACGAACAAATTCAACTTACGAACGATCGTCCGGAAGTAGGGCAGCATCTCATACCTGTCAACCTCAGCATATTGTTCCCCTTAATAATGACTGCAATTGCTCTTGGTAAATGATAATAAACCTTAAAAACACAATGTGGAACCTATTCACTCACAGAAAGTTAGACTATGTAGAGTACTAGGACAATATTATAAATCTACAATGACGTTGTGGTGTGCTACAGATGACGGAGACGATCCGGATTAAAGCCGAAATGGGCGGTATAACAAAAAACTGTACTTTTTTAATTCTATTTTTTTCCATACAAAAAATGTTATATGGCGAACACAATCTAAAATGATCAAAAACGTACAAAATACGGAAGACGTATAAGTTGACAGATATGGTACATTTTCTGTATGTGGAACAAAGATGCTATGACAAATCAGTCCTTTAGATGCATCATTGAGGAAATCCAAATATCAAGAAAGGAATGATGCTGGTTCTTAGGATGTGTGGAAAAATGCAAGTTTAAATATCCTTGGAAAAAGCTTTTTTTAATCAAATATATTCATCAAAACCTACTACTGTAATTGTATAATTGGAGCATGTGACACCCAACAGAAAGGTTTTATTGGTTAAAAGGAATAATTTGAATAGGTGCAGGGAGTGGAGTAATGAGATGAGAGCGGGATAATGGAGTTTGGAAAATGTGTTTAGGAAGAATAGAAAAAGCAGCCCGAACGCTCGAAAAAAGGAAACCAGAATTTGGAGAATAATTCAAAACAATTGTATATTTATTTTTCTCTGGTCACTGGGTTTAATATGTTTGGACTGTGATAGAGTAACAGCCACTGCAAAATTCAGCACCATATGTGATTATGGAGGCAGTGGGAAGGGATCACATAGCACCAGTTGTAAAATTGCTGCAGGGCGTTACAGGATCAATTTTAAGGTGCTTTTACTAGTTTTTATATGTCTTAATGGTCTTGGGCCATCTTATCTTTCTGATCTTTTTTTATTATATGAGTCATCGCAATCCCTAAGGTCCTCTGGCAGCGGTTTTAAGGGTGAGGACCCAAACCAACGATAAGGCAGTAATCAGCTCCTTTTCGTCCTCACCTATGGAACGATCCGTCAGAGGACATCAGCTCTGCGGGGAACTTGATAGTTTTAAGAGCAGGCTCAAGACCAACTTGACCAGCTTTTGATTGATCATATTTAATGACTTTTATTTGTTATTATTATTATTTTAACATTCACTTTTTTATGCTTTTGTTCTGCAGTTGTTTTTTTCTTTTCGTTTTTTATTATTTCAATATTTCCCTAGTGGCGGCAGCCCCCCACACTGGTGAGGTGTGGTTGTTGGCTGAAAATGCTTTTGTAAGGCCATCTGCTGCCATCCCAATCAGTGTGAATGAGCCTCTCTCAGGCCCGTTTCTTGGCATTGTTAATCTGTGCCTTGCCATACTTTTTTATATAATTGGATTATGATTTATTTTGTTTTCAGTGTATTTTAACCATTATTTGTGTTTGTGTATTTGTTGTTCCAGGTTTTTAGTTGGGGAAACAGAAGGGGAGTTTATTTTCCTATTGTACACTCAATGTCTTTATACAGCACTTTGAGTTGCAATTTATTGGCTGAAAAGTGCTATATATACTTAATTTTATTTGATGAAATAACACTTTGAAGGCCTTGCATAAAAATATCTTGATGCACTAAATATTCAATTGTGAAGATTGATACAGTGGTATAAAAAGTTCAGGTAAATATGTCACATAGGAGAAAAAATGTGATATTTGAGAAGTGAAATCAGGTTTATATGATTTACAGAAATTGTGCAGTATTTGTCTTTTTTTTAAAGTAGGCAGATGCATAAATGCAACGCCCCAACAGAAAAATGACAGTATTATTTCGTAGATCTTCCCTTTGCCGAAATAATAGCCTCTAAACACTTCCGATAACTTCCAATCTTGGCCTATTTGAAGGTATTTTTAACATGTCATCTTTACAAAACATCTCCGCTGCAGTCAGGTATGACGGTTTTAAGGATGGACAGCTCGCTTTAAATCACAACACAGATCTTTAATGATTTTCAGGTCTGTGGACTAGGGCTAAAACGTTTTCTCCGCATGAATGCCTTATTAGAGATTCAGCTGTGTTAGGGGTTTTGTATTGTTGGAGAATCCATCCTCGGCGCAACTTTAACTTTGTCACTGATTCTAGAACATTGTTCGCAAGGAGTTGCTGACGCAAACTGGAGTCTGTTCAACTTTCATCATGAACAAGATAACCAGTACCTGCACAAATTTTACTGCAGATAGCAAGTGTTTGTCTTGGAATTTTGTGTCCCTATTCCGGTATGTATACTTGTTATGTCCAAATAACTCAATTTTAGTCTTATTAGTCTGCTTGAGGTATGCTAAAGCATATTTGGACACGCCAGTTGCATTTTAGAAGAATATGCGCTGGACATTTTCATACGACTGTATATTAAATGAGAGAAAGTTTCCAGATCTGGATTTTCTGAAAAACTCCTTGGATTTACGTCAATGTCAGCTTGCTCTTGAACGTTAAGAAAATGTGCTCAGTGTTGCTTTTAAATGACTGGTAAATGAAAAGAGGCACTGTGCTGCAAGTCTGTGCTGGTTTAGCTGGTTACAAACAAAATTTGCAACAGCTGGTAACACCTGACTGTTGGCTTTTTTTTTTTCAGCGTTTCTATTCCGAAACACGGGCGGGATAATTGTGGCGGCCCTATGCAGCAGCAGCGTGCTTGTGGAGAGACCAGATGTGAGCTGATGCAAACTACAGGCACTCTCTGCTCAATCTAGCCTCAGAGACGTCACTGCGTGTAGATGTAAAAATATTCATGTTTATAGGACACTTTGATGAGGGGTGTAAAAGCAGTGGCATGCGGTTGTTGCATCTAAACTTGCAGTTAAAAACTGTCATTATAAAGTGGGACAACACATATCAAGTAGCGCGCAACAGAAGCTAAAAACATGTCATACTTTGTGAACTTCATGGCTTATCTATCCCACAATAGTCTCTTAGTCCAATTGTGAGGAGTAACTGGAATAATATAAAATATATGTTAATTTCAGCACTGCTAGTCTAAAGATTTCAATCTGCAAAATGTCCGACTACGGTTAAGTTTGAATTCAGATCAATCCGTATTGAAAAATATCTTTACATACAATTCTTTAAGTGCTTATTACTAGAAAGGAGAAAGTGGCAACACTGAAAGAGTGACCTTGAGCGAGCACTCATTTTAGAAACTACCGATTAGTGGAACAGCGAGCTTTAACCATAGAAAAGTTTCATAAAAACGGTGACAGTTTGGCAGCCAGCGCAGAAGGTGGATTGGATATTGTTACAACATACACTCTAAAAAAGGTTAAATTAATAACTTTAAATATACTGGAATCATTCTTAAAGAAAAAACCTGTAGGATGACCAACAGTGATCTGCGGTGAAGTTTGTGTCTGGTGAAGCACAGTCTGATTGACAAATAAATGAACCTACATCTTAATCACCATTTTTTTTGCAGAGCAAAAAAGCAATATATAAACTCTAGTAAAAAAAAATGGTTTATTGTCTTATCTGCACTTATAAAGTCTATTGAACTGCTTCCTTTGAATAAAACATGAATAAAAAAGTAAATCTCTTTAACAAAAAACAGTCCACGCAACAAGAAAAAAAATACTGGATGGCTTGACTTGCTGTTAGCTTGCTATAGTAATAAACTAAACATTGCCCTCCACCATGAGGCAAGAAAATTCCGTGCCTCACTCTGCAACTGTAGACGCTTATTACAGCAATATGTTACATACTAATAGTATTAATAATATCCATAAAAACATTTATAAAAATTGAGTGATTTTGAAAAAGAAAATTTTAAAATTGTTAGGTTAATTGTAAGTATATATTCTATTCTATTTTTAATTTTATATTTCGGTAACATGCGACTGAGTGGATGTCACTGAAGACCACAGCGTAGAGCATGGATGTTGTACGTGAGTCTGTCTTACAGCACCCAAGGCATTCAATTTGTAAGCAAGTCACAGGACAATTCTTGATTTAGATCTCTCATCAATACAAGCTGCCTGAATTGCAACAACTAAGACATTTTTTACCAGTTGTGATTACAATTCACAAAATCAAACAATGACAGATATGAATATTCCATTAATTTTTATTAAATGTTTTTTTTAATAGTCAATTAGCATGATTAAAATAAATGTCATCCATCCGTCCTTGTTGTATTGGATTGTCAAGAAGTTTCCATGTTTTAGGCCATCTTTTACTATTCGAAATACAGCAAGAATCTTGAAAAGTCCACTAATCAAATCATTCATCTCATAAAAACTTATATCAGTTGTCACTTTTTACCGTTTCTAACGTCAAAAAGTTTTTTGTTGTTTAGTTCAAAACAAACACTACAAATAATTTTGTAAAGACTAGGTGTCTAGATATATTTGCATAGGCCATGTGTCTCCAACGTGGTGCCTGCTATGACCACAACTACCATGTGGACCGGTTTTAAAAATAGATTATATCATTGTTATTTTCGAGGAAAATTGATTTCTTACTAGCATGATGTTTATAATATAGTAATACATTGTAGTTCAAAGCGCCTTTCAGGACACCGAAGGTCTCTCTACTTATAGTAGGACACAGCAATAAAGCAAGAGTACAACAAGAGTAAAACAAGTAAGTAATAAATAGCAAATAACACATTAGAGATAACAGGGGGCGGTATGTGAGGCAGATGGTCACGAAAAGGCAATACTGAAGAGGTGAGTTTGGAATCCGGATTTTTGGGTGGACAGGGTCGCAGAATTTCGATGTCAGGTGGAAATGAGTTCCAGAGCAGGAAGGGCGGAGCGGCTGAAGGTTCTGCTCCGCATGGAGCTGAGGCGGGCAGGGCGTATAGTGAGATGGAGGGAGGAAGATGATCGGAGGGTGCGGGATGGCGTGGCAAGGTTATGACTGGCCATGGAGGTATAGAACAGGATTTTGTAATTGATTCTATGGTAGGTTGGTAGCCAGTGGAGTTGCTGAAGGACAGAGGTGATGTGATCAGGAGAGGGGTTTTTGTGATGATGCGTGCAGCAGAGTTATGGACCAGCTGAAGTTTATAGAGGGATTTTTGAGGTAAACCGTAGAGGAGGGAATTGCAGTAATCGAGGCGTGAGGTGACAAGGCTGTGGACAAGGTTGGCTGTTGTGTGCGGGGTGAGGGAGAGGCGGAGACACTGGTTTGACTGAGCCTATTTTAAACTCTAATAATTACCTCGAAAAGGTTGGCAACCCCTAACATATTCAATTCAAGTATTTGTTTCGCCCTTATTCTCAAAGTACTGTGCAGGCCCCAATTGCAATATCTCCAGATATAAAACCTACATACGAGCAAGAAAAAAACAGAAAAAAACATGAGGAAAGTAAGAAACCTTGAGAAGGGGCCGTACAAGAGCTAAACCCTCATCCAGGATCACCAGGCTGCAATGGATTTTGTTTGAGTAACAATACACAAAATGTAGTCAACATCAAGAAACAAAAAAAAAAACAGAAAACAAAGGTAATAACTAAAATAGCAGTCTATCCTGTGAGCAAATTGGTTTGATGCCATTGCCGGTGCAAAGATAAACACAGTAACAGTGGCTACAACATTTCACACAAGCTTGCAAACACACACACACACACAGAAACATGTGTTGATGTATTAGCTATTTACACCATAATTGGCGTAAAGCCCAAAGCAATAGATGTTTTATGATGTTTTGGAAATATCCCCACTCAAAAATAACTTTGTTATCTAGTCCGCCTCGGAGTGACAACAGTGTCGTGGATTAAGAATCCGCTTGACAAGATAAGACAAGGGCAACGACGGGAGCAGTACACTGTCACATTTCCTGGGCTCTGACTTTATGAAGAAAACACTATTTGTGCCAATGGGGCAGTAATATAGTAACACAGGGACTCAAAGCCTTTTTAAATGTACTTTTCCATTACACATTTACTGCTTCTGCTTTTGTACCTATTGTGGTCAATCAATGACTGTCACTTCTGTAACGACCTCAGTTGAAAGAAAACTAGCAAGGCCTCTAAACTGCTTGTATTTAGTTTAGCTGCAGTGATGAAAAAGCGCCCATGCTCTTTTTACACACCAAACTTCAGACCATCCAATTGAGCATTTTACGTTCTGCCTGCTGGGAATGTTGTGGATGGGTTAAGGAAGTAATAAATATAATTTGGCAAATCCTTATGGTTTATGTTGGTGTCCTAGATTTGATTTTAGTCAGCACTTTAGACGCCAGTAATTTTCAATGTGTCTTACCAATTGTGATTTTTTAGGTGTAAACACAATCACTGATGACTGCAGTTCCTCACTTTTTCACACTTAGTGCATGGCAGGTTGAAAAATGTTCCACAATTGGGGGCCCGCAGATGGCATTTTTCAGGTTTGGCAGCTATTAATTTCCGTTTTGTTCACCAATAAGTGACCACAATCCATTATCCCCAATTTAATTTTGATGTGAGCAGAGATCAACGCAACGCTTTTTGCAGAGCATAGCGGTTCTTTCATGCCATTTTGTCCACAAACATTAAACTGCACATTTGCAACTGCAATCCGCTATCACTGTTCACATATTGCTGCAAGCAGATCAGAAGTGTAGTTATAGCTACCTAAAATGAAGTGCACTCTAAGCAGTAGCAATCCATTATCCCCAACCTCATGAAATCTGGTTCTCATTGGCCGCAATAAATAAGGAATTATAATTCGTACTTTTGCCACAGTTGTAATTTGTTAAGCACCTTTCATTTAAGAAAAGGTTTATCAAGGTGGCCAACGGGGGTCTCCGACCTAGGAGGCTGCAAGAGCCTGTGGTTCTGGCTGTCCCTGTCGTCTGGATACGGACAACCGCCGCAAAGTCCACCGCCAAAATTGAAAACAAACCTGGCTCTCTTCAACTCCTGTGAGGTCACACCCTTCGACTCAAAGAGGCCCTTCTCTTGATCACAGAGGGAAAAAAAAAAATCGAGCAACAGACCGTTTGGTGCAGGAAAAATAATCATTCATTTCTGAAACGCTATGAAAAATATTCTTGAACATGTAAATGAGTTGATCTTGAAACCGGGTTTTTTGATCAGTACTTCCATTATTGCTCCAGAATTTCTTTCCTCTTCTCCTCTTGGTAACACAGCGATTAGTTTTGTCAACAATGTAATTTTATTCTTTCGTTTGATCCAATTTCCCTTGTTATGTAAATAAAATGTAGTTTGTTAGAATCAAAACAAGAACATTATTTATTTGTGTGTCATATTATTCTCCTTGTGGACTGATCGATCATTAGCCATAGAAATGAAATGCAAATTCGATCATTTAAAGCTAAAAATAAAATAATGTAATGTATGTTACCTTTGTTGCTGTTTGTGTTAACGCATTGTCCCTTTATGAAAGGATGTGTCACAAGGGCGGTGACGGAGCGGAAATCTTGTGCTTTAAAGTACTGTTCTTTGATGTCTGTCTGTGAGTGCACATGAACAGTGTGGGTTGCGACTAGCAGTAGCTCTTGCGTAAATGTGTATAGCGCCAGTTATTTTCTGATTAAATTGGCAAAGAGACGTAATCATCAACTGAGTGCATTATTGATTATCAATAGTCATTCCAATATGTTTGGAGTATTGCCTCCTTTATGTGAAATGCTGCAAACTAAATAAAGCTTTTTCAAATCAATTTGGGTGGGAAATCGTGAGCACTACCTGCTGGCCAAATTGGTAACGCAAATTAGATTCAGAATCAAATATAAATTAAAGTATTTTTCTCTACAACTATATATATATATATATTTTTAAGTTATATTTGTGACCTCAATTGGTGGTTTTTGCTGTCAGTTTAGAGAGGCATGGTTTCTGGCACACCAGCAAAGGCACATCATTATCACAAGGTTAGGGAGCTTTGCTCACAGATTTGTTCAGCATTCTTGTTTTGCCTTATCTTGTTTATTTTGCTGTCACCTGTTGTTTGCTTTGTTGTGTGTTGCTGTTCTATATTTTTCTATCGTTGGTTTTCTTTGCCACACACTTCATTGAGTAATTTCTGTTTTCAATCATTTGTTTTTGTATATCTTAAGTCTTTTGGTGCCATTGTCTATATGGTCTTCTTTTGGGAGGAACCTTTCCAAACTGTATTTTTCTGTATCTTAGAGAATTTACATTAGTGTTTAAACATAGTCATTATGTGTTGCTTGTAAAACTCAAATTAATTGAAAAACAGATTTTAAAATATATAAAAGAATACTTTTGACATATTGCGTCATGTTATTTTTTATGGATCCTTTTCTGAGGTGTTATTTTGTGTTGTAAGTTTCCCAATCACTGTTAGCGATACTAAAAACACCCCAGTGAATATGAAAATCAGCTCGACAACCTAGCCAGAACACAAATAATGTGGTCCCTTTTTTCAGAGCTACAATAATGCCACAAAACTCCAAGGTCTGGAGGGATGTAAAAGGTACCTTTCTCTGTATACATTTGTATGCAAGCTCAAGTGAATGCCTGAATATGTGTATGCGCTGCATTCGAAATTGGCCTCCTTCAGCCGAATAGCAAGGAGAGGGAAATCTGATTCCCCTTCTCCTGAGAAATAAATGTAACAAAGGTTCTGTGGGGGGAAAAAAAGTGGACGAGGAGATAAAAGTGACTGAATAATGAGAGGGAGAAAGCGAAGCTACTCGTATAGGCAGGCAGCTTACAATGAGGCCAGAATAAAAGCACTGACCTCGCAATGAAGAAGAAGCGGCCACTTAGACAGATGTTTACTGTGTAAACATGTTAGCATTTCCATAGTGATTAAATGAGGCCAACACACTCTTGACAATGGATCCATTTCTGCCCTATTACCAAAGCCGAAATGTAGCGTGTATCGTCGAGAAAACAGAGAATGGGATAATGGCACGATATCGCTGACTCTACAGTGAATTCATTTCACACTTTTCAAATGGTTGAATCCTATGAAATTAGCTCATCATCCTTCAACAGTTGCTCGGGAGCTAGATTAGCTGCCGCCTTGCCCTTCGATGCCAACGTATCACTGCAAAGTATAATAGAGCCAGTCTGTTTTTCTCCTTCCAATCTAATGTTTTTTATTTTTGTTTTTGAGTCATTATGCAAAAGCATCCCTTAATATGCATACATTTATCTCCTCAGCAACTCACTTGCCTTTAAAACTGATTTGAAATAATGATCATTGAATGTATTATATTATGTCATTGTCAAATGTCTGTGCTGTAAAAACTGGGGGTATAATAAATCATATTGTAATTAAACATACTGTTTCATTTTATAACATTTTTGGTTAGTGGTTTGCCGCAAAATGTTTCCAATGTAAAAAAAAATGCCCTGGCTCAACAAAGGTTGAAAAACACTGATACAGACGACTATTCCAGACAGTCTTGAGAATTCCTACACATAAACTGTTACTTTTTCTGGCTGAAAATTGAAAGGATAATAGCCACTCAAGTACACTTAAATAAGCAAAGAAATGCAAAACTGAGAGCCTCTCTCCTGAGTCAGATATGTTGACCAAGATTAGAAAATGCTTCCACAATCAAATATTTCACTAACCAAGCTCAATACACGAGTAAGAGTTTGTTCGAATACAACTTTTTACACATACATAACCATCACCTAGATTACAAATGGGAACAACTCAATGCTTGGAACAATTTGATCAATTTTTCAGGGTACGTTTACACCAAATTATCCCATTGTAGTTCTCAATAAAACAAGGCTGTTCAGTATAAAATTTGCAAATTGTGGCTAGGAGGGGGGTTCGTTTATTTTAAACAAAACTACTATTTTTGGCTCAAATCTTTTGTACAAAAAAAAAACAAGACTTTACACATTTGTATGGGGGTTGTTTCTTCCAAAATCACAGGACATAGGTTTAAATCTAGTATCGACTCAGTTCATTTCTAAACCAAATAGTGTTATTTAGCACTGTTTTTAGAGTGAAAACAAAAACCCTAAGCAGAAAGAACAAAACAAGATGAGATACTCAGGTGATATCGCTGTATCTCTATTGGGCTTTTTTTCTGTGGGTATCATATAAGAAGGTGGATGTTATGTCAACCAGTGGTGAATATCATTGACTTTATCTGAGAAACAAATACATTTCTTGTCACAGTCAGCTAAGTCGGGCTAGGGAAAAAAATCAAATAAAAACAGATGGAGTCTGAGCAGACCATGGCAACTGCACAACACCTGAGAGATTCACATCACAAGTGACATTTAAATTGTACAACAAGGGAAGGGACATATGTATTCAATTGTATGCCAAATAAAAATATGGTGGTGACTAGAAAATAACCATAGGAGAGACAAATACTAGGCCATAGCAACTGCATAGCGAGTGACAAATGTGGTACAATAACTACACAATCATTTCATGGTCAAACACATTACCTCGTCTTGTTTAAAAAATATATATTTTTTTTATAGACCTTTCGCTATGCCTGGCCCATGAACCCAAGATGCACAATGAATACTGCAGAGGTTACCAACCTGGTGCCCATGTCGCCATATCACATGCCCATTATAGACGAAATGATGAACTATCAATGTGTAAAATTTGAGTGAATTGAATTTTAAATTGATTTCTTTAAAACTTGCATTCACAGTGATGTAAATAAAACACAAAAATTATGAAAAAATATATATTTATCTAACTATCTAGATCTATCTATCCATCTATCTAGAATCTAGATCATCACTGTGAATGCAAGTTTTAAAGAAATCAATTTAAAATTCAATTCAATCAAAATATAATAAAACCTAAAAAAAAGAAATATATCAATGCAGCAGAGATTAATAATCAGACCTCCCAGAGGGAGCAGAGGGGCAGAGGTGAGTGCGCATGACAATTGGAAAAAAATGGTTACCGATATATTAATGTGAATGAAAAATGTGTGTGTCTTGACCATGTGTCTTGGCTGCGGCAAAGCGGCACAACGTGGAGATTGATGTGGCTGGGATTGAAATGCGGTGTAGAAGTATGGATATTTAAAGGTGCATATGGACCTAGTTCAGAAAGAAGAGCTGATGAGAGAGAGAGGAGTTCTGGAAGGATTTGTCTGAATATGTGGCAAATGCGAAAGAGGGGTGGAAAGTTGATGTACTAGGCGACTCGAATGCTAGAGTGGGTGATGTAATGGTTGAAAATGTGGTTGGTAGATATGGAGTGCCAGGAAGAAATAAAAGTGGGAAGAAATTGAATGAGTTATGTGCGGAAAATAACTTGGTGATTGCAAATACATTGTTTAAAAAGAGCAACGTGGAAAAGTATACTTTTGTCAGAGTGGATGGTAGTGAGATGGTGGACAGAGTGCTGATGGATTATGTAGTGGTTAGGAAAGGGATGTTAAGTTGATTGTTGGATGTGCATGTTTACAGAGGTGAAATGAGTGGTGCGTCTGATCATTTTTATGTGGAAGGAACACTGAGAATAAATTGATCGAGGAGGGCTAGTTGTAGGAAGAGTGTGAGGGATGAGGTGAAAATATCAGAGTTGAATAAGGCAGAAAAGGAGAGAGTGTTTAAAGAGAGGATAGGGGAAGAGTATGAACGGATTAGTAGAAGGGAAGTGGAAAGTGTGGAAATGGAATTTAAGTGGTTTCAAGAGGCAGTGTTGAGGAGTGTGAAAGAAGTGTGTGGGATGAGAAAAGGAAGTGAATAGTGGAATGTTGAGGTCTCAGAGGCTGTGACAGAGAAGATTTGTGGGTGGTGCAAGACGCAATGAAAGAAATGAAAGGGGGAAGGCACCTTGGTTGGATGGTTGTACTGCTGAATGCTTGAAAAAAAAAGTGGCACGGCTATGATTGACTGGTTGGTACGCTTTTTGAATGTATGCTTTTTAAGTGGTGTGGTTCCTGTTGATTGGTGTAGTACCATTGTATAAGAGTAAAGGTGATAAGAAGGAATGCAGAAATTCGAGAGGTATTAGTCTGTTGTCTGTACCTGGTAAGCTGGAAGGAAGAGTCTTGTTTAAGAGAGTGAGAGAATGAGCTTGTGATGGAGGAGCAGAGTGTTTTCAGGAAAGGAAGAGGAAGTGTGGATCAGGTTTTTGCAGTAAGACAGGTGTGTGAGAAATATTTTGCAAAAGGTAAAGATGTTTATTTGGCTTTCATGGACTTGGAAAAGGCATATGACAGGGTCAACAGAAAGGCGTTGTGGCGGGAGATGGTAATGTATGAAGTGGATGGTGAAGAGTAAGGTGGTGAAGTGTTTACGGGATGGAGTAACATAACTCTTATTTTGGTAAAAATATTATGTTTGGTGGTGTACTGAGACATCTAAAACAAAGGGGTTATTGTCATCCATTTGGTTGTGAGGTTCGTTGTCAGAACATGGGAATGAGTGCACTATTTATCATGAAAAACAAGTGATAATCAAAAAAATCAATTGACAATTTTAATGAAAAATGGCTACTATTTATCCAATTTAAATGGGCATCATTTATTTTTATCAAAAGTTTGGAAAAGTCAATTCTATTATTGATCTTGAACACCCCTATCAATTATTAAAAAAAATGAAAGATAGTTAACTTTACTCGATTTTTGTGTCTGCCCCATTTTTTCAGGGGGGGAGTTTTAGCAATCTGTTATTAAAAAAAAAAACATTTTTTTTTTTCCTTTTTCCACTGGACCACCCTTAATGGCAGCTGTCTCAAAGTGAACGTTTATATGTCAAAGTGTCCTTGGGCAAGACACTGAATCCCTAATGCATCCAATAAGCAGGTCGGCGCCTTGCATGGCTGCAAGCCCGCTATTGGTGGGTGAGTGTGTGGGTTAATAGGTAAGTGTGAAGCACATTGTAAAGCACTTTGGGAGGTCTTCATTGACTTGAAAAGCGCTATATAAATGCATTTACCATTTAAGTAAAGCCTAATCATTGATTCAACTGTAAAAAAAAACGTGTTCGCTTCACTTCCTTATTATATTTAAGTGGGAAGGTCACATTTGGGATACTCAATAGAACATTCCTTATTCCCACTTCATGCTCGAACACACAAGCCACCCACACCCCTCTACTGACTGAAACTGTCTGTGTGCTCATTATGATATGAATATCTGTTTATTAAATATAAGGCTGTCCGTCACACATTTGTGAAGCTCAGAATTTATCCGAGTGTGCCCAGAAAAATCCTTGAAATTGTAAAAAAGAGCAACACAATTTAGAATAACAATCTAAAGTTGAATCCATTTCCGTCCTTAATTTTGTCCTTTCTGGCAAGACTGTGTTATAACAAATGGTTTAGGGACACTGGAACGCCCAACATCTCGCAGGTACTTGACAAATTCCAAACAAACAAAAGTAGGGTTGCACCTCGACAAATATTAAATGCCTTTGTGTCAACAGACTGGTTATAAAAATGGAGACAAAGATGCTTGATGACATCAGGCAGAAAAACACAAATTAGCTCTTTCCAAACAGTTGCAATGTCTACAGTAGCTGGCATTTTCTCATTTTAAACTTGGAACTGTTCCTGTAAATCTTAAAGAGAGAAAGACTATTAAAACACAAGAAGTTGTTATGCCTGCTCCCCAAGTGTCCCCACACACTTGAGAGGCTTTGGGTAGAAATTGCACTTGCTAGTTACACTCGTATCCTTGCAACATTGCAATGCTATGGTGATACAATATGGCCCAATTATTTTCCCTTTTTAGGATGAAAACATTGACAGATGTTATAATGACCTTAATGCAGTAGTATTGCCATTTTAATTTGTTAAGTAACCAAAATGATTCCCAGTCATCAGTAAGGATAAGAGCGACATTTGTGTTTTGGTTTTCACTCCATTTTGTCTATATGGGAGGAATACAACAGTAAAGAGCGGCAATAAAACAAGATAAAATTCACTTGAACAATACTCATTACCATTTAATATTTGCTTACTAAAGTTTTACATTCAAATATTCACTGTAAATATGACTTCATCTCTGGCTTACCTAGGCTAGATTAGACAATAATTGCACATTTGTCATCAATAGTATTCTGTACAATATAACAGTCTAAAAATCACTCCTATTGCTGGGTCCAAGTACTTTACAGGATGTCTCAGTGCTTGATTTAGGTACTTACTTGAAAAAAAATGCTCCCCCTTGTTTGCTTGTTTGCAATTCAATTGTTTTTTTCTTATTATAATTGAAAAACTGTCTTATTATTATTATTAAAAAGACAATATGGTACTTGCGGCCCCCGGGTAGCCTCCAAAGAGCACATGGGTAGACCTACAATAGCTTTACTTATTTTTTTAAATACTCGATTATGGATAAAAGCAAAGATCAAACCTTATTATTTGTTTAACAAAAAAAAAGAGTACTGTTTTTTTATGAACGTTTTCTTTACAAATAACTTCTGTACTGTCAAATTATAATTTTAAAAATAATCTTGCGAATAATATTGTGCTGTTGCTTTTGAAAAAAAATATTGAACACTTACCATTTTTGTATTTCACATGATATTTTGTCACCATGATGTGTTCATTATTGGAAAACAAAAAATATTCAATGAGAATGTTGCTTTTTTTCTTGGCAAAACAATACTTGTACACTGACATGCATGGCAAGTGTTTTGGGGTTGGCATTGGTGGGGACCAAATCTTAAGTTTCACGAGAAATTGGGGAAAGGCATCACCAATAGAATTGGTCCTATGCATGAACATCTCAGCAGAAAATCTGATTTAACCCTTTCTGCGCTACTAGGTGAAAATGTATCGATCGATATAATCTTTTTATTACATAATTTGGATAGGGACAAAGCAATGATTGCGCAATATTGGTGGGGACACGTCACCTCTGTCCATGCCAAATCTATGACCTTGCCTATATGTCACTATCGTTTACGATGGAAAACTGTTAGTTCAGGGTCACGTTCTTGAGCAACTTGCTGAAGTTCACGACACATGAGAGAGCAAAACAATTTGCACGTACGAAATGTAAATTCGGCAAGCTGCTTTACGTACGTGAATATTGATATTAAACCGCATTGTAATTGACACACAAGGAGAGAAGATGCGGAGTGTCTGTGTAGTCATTCAGAATACAGAACACAATGCAAGTTTAAAATCCGCTAAATAGCAAACCACGATATCGCAAATACAGTAATCTGGTGGAGTAAATTCATAAGCAACTAAGAAATACTTGCTGATTTAAAAAGGTTGGTGATCCCTGCAGTACGCTTTATGTTGATCCTCTTATTCAGGTGATATCATTTCCAAAACTGGCACATTATACGTCAGTATCAAAGGTCTTAGTGATAGAGTGGCGCATCAACAACCCGATGCAGCTGATATGCACAGATCCATCTCCCCAATGAGGATCTAAGTGGCTGTTCCTCAGGTAAAGTGCCTAATTACACACAATAAACATTTGCTCAGTCAAGGTCCCCGACCGTCTGCACCTGTCATGCCTTAACTAGCGAATGGCATCTTTATATGGGATTTTGAACAAGACACTAAATGCACGTTTTGCTTTTCAATGGTGCCGTAAAACCTAGCAGTTCCTCTTCATTCATGCATGGATGCAAAGAGCGCAGCTGGCAATCAAGTTCACTTGAGGAGTCAGTGGGTTTATTTGTTTGAGACGCTCTGTTTGGAAATGACTTGCATGAAGCAAAAGGAGCAAGTTATTTCCTGCTGTTGAAAGGGATTTAAAAAAAACGTTGATTTTTTTCTTCAATTAGCCACAGAACAAGTAGTGTTCCTCCCCACAATCAGGCAGATATGTTTCAAAATATTCCACGCACCGGGGGACTCAGGAAATTTAATCTCAAAGTTGACCGATTTGGCTCATAACCTCTAGAGCTGTGACATCATCGCATGACTTAACAATGGCGGATCCCGTTGACGCAACATATGAAGGAGCTCCGAAACAGACGGCCTTTGTAGTGAACAGCAATTGCATACCACTCATTTGTGCTTTGAGAAATTGAAACTTTTGTCTGAGTTGCGTGCTTAAACATCCAAAAGCGGCGTAAGTTTACCTTTCGCCGTTGCGTCGTGCATTCCTTCTTTGCTTTCTTCTCTATTTATGTAGGCCATCGTGGCCTTTCCTTTGTGTTTATCGCCACATGTCACGCGGTTGATATGATATTACCCGGCTAGCTAGCTCCCTGTTGACGCTGAGGCTGCCGAAGGGTTCCAGTTTTGTTTGGTCCGTAGTTAGCCCCTGTAAGAAACTGGCAAGGTAATTAGCCTGCCTTGTCCATGGTTTATTCCCAGATTGGTTTATGTTTGTTGTTGTAACCGTCGTTGGTTCCCAGTTAGCCAGGCTGTTTACTGAATGTTTTTGGTTGGCGGGCCTCCTTTTGTTCTGCCGATCGGTCCTGGTTAGCCCTCTTTAGCAGCTAGCTAGCCGGTCTCATGGTTTATTCCTTGCTGGGTTAGCCGCTTTTAGCTCTGCATGAGTTATTTTTGCCAGCTAGCCCCGTTTTGGTTTCTCAGCCTTTGTTGTACTATTACTGCAGACACCTGCGAAACAACACCTAGGCATTCTCCTCAAAAACTACCAAAGTTTGGCTTAAACACTCATAACCTCTTCCACTAATAAACACGTAAACCACATGGTAGTAGGTTGCTATCTCAGAAAAAAATGTGAATATGCTGATGAAATATACTTATATGGCTTTTCCTTTATATATATATATATATATATATATATATATATATATTACATTATATGCAAAAAAACATGTACTATTTTTCTCACATTTGGCATCTTTTAGAATGTGTGTCTACCTTTAAGGTGCTACAGATAATGACAAAGATAAAGTTTCCACAAGGGACTCACCCAAAAATGTAAGAATTGACTTACTTTAGCTGAATATTTCCAGTAGGAATACAGAATAACATCCATAAGTGCGGCAAACATGGTGAAATCGAACACGATTTTTTTTTAAAAGAAAAAAATCCCAACCTCAATTAAATCACGATTGTTTTTTGCTCTAATATGCTACCTTTGAGTGTTTTCCTTCCTTAAGTCAGCTTTGCTTTCGGAAATGGTGTTTCTTTAAATAGTGCAAACATGCCAACATGCATGGAGGTTAACAATAATCCCCAAATCGTATGCTGACATTTTGTTCTAATAATGTATTTATAAAATAGATTTATACATTTCCTTCTTTTAAAAATCGTTAAGATAGTTAAGTAATTTAATCAAAAGCAAAACTTGTAAACATTGTATTCTGCTCAAATTCCCATTCAGCGATCCCTATGCCTGTCTTTCCCAAACTTTTTTGAGCCAAGACATTAAAAAAACCTATTCATCAAAAAAATTCACCAGTTTCTTAACTTATTATGTTTTCCAAACAGATGGATTAGATGTTGGATTTTTCTATTTTGTAGTCAACGCGGCTCAGGAAGAAAATACAGGTTAATCCTTTAAATTATTTCGTTGGAATTATTAATTTTACAATATTTTAATCCGTTTTTCAAGTGTACTATATATTTATATTATTTTTCTAGAAAAAATAGTAACAAGTAAATTAAAATGGGAAACAAAAATGTTTTACTAAATTTAAACTACTGTATAAATATGTTTCTTCTAGAATTAAACAATAAAAATCAAAGTCAGCAAAAAGTGTGCAAATGTCTTATTTTGATTTATTTTTTGATTGTTTTGCAGTGCAATCGTAAACAGTTTTGCAAGACAAAATAAGGTATTACATACACTGTACTACCTCATTAACAAATAAGTAATAATTAAAGATAATTATCTGCTGATATAGGCAGCATGGCAGCGCAGTGGTTAGCGCGTGTGTGGCAAAGTTCTGAGGTCATGAGATCGAACCTTCCTGTGTGGAGTTTGCATGCTCTTCCCGTGCTTGCGTGGGTTTACTCCAGGCACTATGTTTTTTTCCCACATTCCAAAAACATGCATGTCTGGTTAATTGGCCGGTCTAAATTGTACCTAGTGGGTGAATGAGGGGAGTGAGTTGTCTGTCTCTGTGTGCCCTGCGACTGGCATTCAACCAGTTCAGGGTGTCCCCTGCCCCTTGCCCACTGCCCGAAGATAGCTGGGATGTGCTCCGGCACCCCCGCTACCCTACTGAGGATAAGCGGTGCAGATAATGAATGAATGAATCTACCGATATAGATGAAACTTACAGTTATTCATCTGATCACTGAAAAAAAGCAAAGATATTGAACATGGAAATGCTTTTTTGCAAAGATAAAATAGGGCAATTTCATGTGGAACAAAAGACTGGACTTGAGGATCTGGTTAGTATGTCTTTTATGTTCATAGGTTATAACGCATTGTTGTTGACTTAACTGTTGTAGAAATGACAGAATGAGTGTGAAAGAATAATGAGTGCACCGTATGTGCAAACACGAAAACCATTTGTCACAGCAATATTTTTTTCTAATTAAATAGATTTAAAAAATGAAACACAAACCTGAGAATATAAACAAATCAATCCCCTGTTGCTGTGCTGAAAAACAAGTGTTTCGTTTTTTATAGATCACCATGTCATAAGAGTATTCCAACTTCACGGATTGCACATGTGTCAAACTCATGGACCCCGGGCCGAATGTAGCCCGCCAGATTATGGTGTGTGTGGCCCACAAGACAATTCTCGGAGAAGCACAAGAGAAAATAAGCCAGGTTAACCTGCAGTTTTAAATATGTCCACTGTAGCTGTATTTGCAGACTATTAGTAATTAACGAGAGAACAATGAGGAAACCCACCCCAATGTTATTTCACATAAAGTAAATGGCAATGTTCAAGCCAATATGAAAAAATACAAAATGAAAAAAATAGCACCCTGGGTTTGAAAAACCTTTAGTTCCCTTCTATAATACATATGAAATCTAGCAACAGTTTGCTCTAACAAACTTCCCTTATCCGGGTAACATTTCTAAAATTAAAACAAAAAGCATAAAATACTTAAAATAGTCTTTTATATGCTACTTTTGTCACTTTTTGAGTTAAATGAACTGTAGTGGAAATGAAATATATTGTATGTTTTCACACGTTTTCACACGTGAGCAGATTGTTTTTCTTTTGGCTTTATTATTGTATTGTTCTCAGCTCAGGGATGCTGCTGGAAATGTGAATTTCCCTTAGGGGATGAATAAAGTATCTATCTATCTATCTATCTATGATAAACATTACAAGAGATTGAATATTGAGGGGGAAAAAACCTCAGTAATCGTTTTATAAGCAAATGTTACATCCTTGAATCATAATTTAATTGTGAGCCTCCGAAAAGACCTCCACCCCTCCAGCTCAGGCACACTTTATATGCCATTAATTTACTAGTCTGGCCCCAGTGAGAATGCATTTTTGCATGTGGCCCTGTAGCTAAAATGAGTTTGACACCCTTGTTGTTTAACCCACTCTACTTTTTAGTATCATAAGCACAATAAATCATTGTCATCAAGACTCCGAAGCAAAAGCAAGAATGCAAAATTGAAAATACTATTGCCAGCTTACCAAACTGAGAAGCATTCGTCAACACCAGTAGTTGTGAATTTCACCGCTCACGAGTGCTTCTGTGTGAATGGATGAGTCTGTCGTGTACAGTTTGTAAAAAGTAACGCTTCTCCTACCGCGAGAGGTAAAGACATAATAGGATCACAAGCTGACCAGCTGGCCTCATTGCTTACACGCGTTACAAAACTATAAATAGAAATGTTAACAATGCTATTAGCTGACGTTATTTTTATGAGCCTTTGATTGTGTTTTGGGGTTGTAATGAAGAGCCAATAGTCTTCGATAGTGCTTGAGTGATATATTACAGTAGATGAACACCGCTAAGATTGAACTTTTGAACCACTGCAATAATGTGGCAGACAACACCTGGCAGTCTGCCTCTGCCCCAACTTGACCGGCTGGCCTCGCATTAACACTTCACAGTGACACCTTCAGCTTCTTCAGTAAAGGGGATGTTCCAAAATACCAGAGACATGTGATATATTATCATTTTAATAGCACAGAATAAAATAAAATACAAATAATTTATTATTCATGTTAATCGGTAAACGTAAGACCGCTGTGATTTTATACCACTTTGATGTCACTCATATACATTCATTTAAGTTAATAGCAGCTTAGCTCTCTTCTTATGCTATCTGGCATTGATGGCTTGTACTGTCCTCCAGCAACTTTATTTAATCCCCATAAATTCAGCATGGTCCTGCAGTTTTAATCTCCTCAATTTTCAGGTAATATTGACCAATCTCCTCAAAAATGTTTCCTTTTGCATTATCTATACAGTGTCAGTATCATGCAGCTCATAACAAAATAGTTTAATATAGACGTCACAGTACATTGAATCTAATCATATTTATAGTCATTGATATCAACGTTGTAGTTTTTTTGATTAGTAGGTATTGATTGCTAAAGTCCAGCTGTAGATTCGACAATACTACATTTAAGGCAAATGTTTACCGGGGCTGTGTTGTTGTAATTGCAAAGAAGAATAAGAACATGTAATGCTACGTTGACCACAAAGTGTACCTGACTGAGAGATGCACCCATTACATTTGTAAAGGAAAAATAATTTTATACAACATAAACTGTACCAGGCTACAAGACGCAGGTGCCCACAGTGTAATCTGGTTTGACAAGAAAAATAAAGCCCACAGTTTTCTTTCCTATCATTGCTTGTAACAATTTCGATTGCAAAATCTAATTTTGCATTTAAAAAGCTTCAAAACACAATTGTTGAAACAGATGCAGGAAGTTGTTTGGTAAACCCTGCTTTAATTTAATGTAGAGATTTTTTTGCTAAGCCTATGTATTTGATATTTTGACTGTTGTCATTCATTACTGTTGGTTGGGGACAGACGACACAAGTTTTTACTTTGTTTTGTGATACGTTATTTCTGTTTTTACTTAAGGAGATTATTACTATTATTATTATTACTAAACCATCCCCTGATCTAAACCTACATGAGGGTAAGGAAAAACTCAAAAATCTTAACATAAAGAAAATTAAAAAACCTTGAGAAGGGACTGCATATGAGGTAATCTCCCTTCCAGGATGACCAGGCTGCAATGGATGTTGCAATAACAAATAATACACAGATATTGTCAACATAAAATATAGGTTATTAATATGGTATAGAATAGAAGTGTGTTTTAAGCTTAGATTTAAACATTTCCACTGAGGTTGCAGATCGAATCTCAGGGGGAAGAGCATTCCAGATGTCAGTTCCTTATTTTGATTAATGTGCTCTGTTGATTGTTGACATGATTGGCCGAACGTGACAATGATGTCAAAACAACAAATAACAAAGCGAAATATCGATCAAGATGAAGAACTGACGTCCTATGAAATTTCGTTTGCCTTTGTTCAATATTAAAAACAGAATAAACTTATCATTTTATTTTAAAGAGTGAAATAACCAAATTAATTTCAATGAATGTGGCAGTAACAAAGCACTCAGGGCACTAGAAGATACTAAAAGGCCAGGTTGATGTTTTTTCATGTAGTCAGAGTACTCTCTGATGGTCGTTATGTCGGTGCCGTTCTATTTGTCAAAGGGATGTTTTCGGCTACCTATAACTCTTGTTCAAATGGTCCAGCTTTCCTAATTTAAAGTATTATAACTCTTTGTAAATGACACATATCTGATGTAGTTCATGTTGCAGAGTCTATTTTGAGTATCCATGTCTAATAATTGACTATTTTTGGGATTGTGTTGCTGTTGAATGTTATTGCACTATTTTTCATTTCACTATTGTTATAATGTACGTCAAATTTAGGCTAGTCTCCAAGCACTTTCTTGTAAATATTTTTGCTTATTTATCCCTGCGTTTTTGTTATGTTATTTTTATCTTTTAGGTTTTTTTGTTTATCTTATCTTTATCTTTATCTTTGTTTTTTTTTACATGAAGTTGCATGTCTAATCTTGCTGTAAACTATGTTCACATTGTTATGAATGACAATATTGCCAATTTTAAGTTTAGCCACAAATTGGCCACATCAGGGTTAAAGAGGGTTAAAAAATTAAACCACCATTTTCATTTTCGTATACAATGTTTGAACAAGGGTGGCACAGCAGCAGAGTGGTTAGCGCAAAGCCCCACAATGCAAAGATACAGGGTTCAGTTCCAACTACCGGCCTCTTTGTACAGAGTTTGCATGCACTCCCTGTGCCTGCGTGGGTTTCCTCCAGGCACTCTGGTTTTCTCCCGCATTCTAAAGACATCCATGGTAGGTTAATTGGCACGTCCAAATTGTCCATAGGTATAAGTGAGCGAGTGAGTCTGTCTGGTGGCCCAGCACCCCCGAAACCATAATGAGGTGCGGGAAATGGATGGATGGATTGAATATTCTAAAAATAATAACGATGTCTGTAAGTTTGAAGCTTTTAACCCCGGAGAACCAATTGGTCTTAATTCTACAAAGAATTAAGGTTTTTGGATTCTCGAGAGGTTAAAATCATGCAAAATCTGTTTTCCTCCTCTCTTCCGATGCACAATACAGGTACAAGTTTACCTGCACCATTACAAGAGCGTAAACAAAGCTGACTTAATCTACTTAATCTATCAACAAATAGACCACCCTCACAGCTATTATAGCTAATCCAGCAATATCCTACTTGGGATCATGTGGATTCATGATTGAAAGCAGTGGAGCATCCTTACAGAAGTCTGTGGTTGATTTTACCGCATGCTAGCCGCGCTCACGTCCATCATATTTACACTGACAGCCGTCAAGATGCATCAGGAGTCTATGTCAATGAGTAAAACACCCACTCGCTTGCTTTTTGGTGAGCATTACAGAGTCAGAAAAAAATAGGTGTTTTTATCTTGTGTTTCAGAAAAACAAATAAAAAGAAGAGGGAGTTAATGCTGAGGGAACCACTTGATCTACAATGCTGTCACACCTTTTGGTCTGTGTATGAGCGTGTCCAATGCTAATTGCCTCCATAGGAAGAGGATAACAAGGTCTGCACACAAAGAATGGCAAATGTGAGCTGGAGCGCATTGAGAGAGCTAACAACCACAAAAGGCAATCAATCACAGACGGCATGCAGAAGACTTGCTCTTTTGTGTGAGAAAAAATGGAAAATACCCCCTCCAACACTACCCTTAAAAATACATACAATGGTTTACAATTAAAGTCATGGGACATACTAATTTGGTAACATTATAGATGATTATTTTTCTTTTTATTCATAAGTTTATTCTGCTTATTTCTCTTCTCACGCCGGCCACCATCTATTTGATTTGTTTGTCTCTGGTAACCGCTGCAGGCTTCTTAAAAGAAGGGAAAATAGGCTCAGAGACAGTTTCTTCCACAGGGCCAAAACCAACCTAAACAAGCGTGCAAACCAGTGATAAAGAAATATCGTATCGGGGATTTTTTTCTTGCTGCTAAAAGTTTTTGCACTACTTTTCACTGCACTATTGTTACGATGAATTCTTTTTTATTGCACTAGACCAGTCTCTAAGCACTACTTTGTATCTATGTTTGCCTATTTATCCTGACAGTCTTTTATAGTATGTTTTCTTTTTAATATCTTTATTATGTGTTTACCTTGGAGTACCATGTCTAATCCCGTTGCATACAGTGCTTCATTACGTTGTTACCAATAACAAAGACAATTGACAGTTGGTAGGTTGGTCATTATTTTGACTATTATTGCTTATTGTTGTTTTTTATTTTGACTAGTATGTATTATTCACATTTATTGTCCAATAGTATTACTGTTTTTGGATTTCCAATCCCTTTAGGGAAAATCTCCTATGTGAAACCAAGGAGATAAAAAAGAAATGGCTCAGGGAAGGGCCTTTAGAACAGATTTGGAATTTTGTATTGTGAGAGTTTTTTGTACAGTCCGCTCCTGTTCTCCATGCAGATTTGAAATGCATGTTTGTCTTCTCTTCTTGTTTTGAGTGTCTGCTGAACTATAAATCGTTATCATTCATCTTTTTTGTCCTTGTTTTTCCTGACGGCTCCACACTATGGCTAAATTCAGATTTCTTTTCCGTTCACATTTTTTATGTAGTGGTTAAAACACAACGATAAAACAACGGTAGTGTTTCCAATAGATGAAAAAGAATCATGGCTGCCCAAATCAAATTAAAATAAATAGAACAGAACTACATCATCAGGTAGAGGTGCAGATGACATTTATTCCTCACTTGTTGCATTTTAAAGACAATTTTGGGACACACATGTGAAGTTATTAGACATCGACCTGTCCATTTTCAACTGCAAATAAAACCAAGCTAAAACTAAAAATGAATAGAGATTTGCATTCGCAGCTGCAAGCCGAAAGATGCAAAAACCTAAAATTGCGCTGAGTACGCAGCGAAATGTCGTACACGTGTCAATGAACTGGTGCCGAGGAAGAAGTCATGAAATGGAATACATTAGGGGTATCCTAATTAGCTGTGGCGCTTCGTGACAGGATGCCGCAATATGTCTGACATCTGGCTTTCATTTTGACAGTTATAACAGTGTCAGGCTTAATTACATTGATATCTGAAAGGCTCATTATCAAAGCGTTACTTACAGATGCCGTTAGTCACAGCTGTCATAATGTTGGTTATACATTGGTGATGCAAAATTAACTGTTTGCACAGAAAACATCAATTACGTATTTAACAATTACAGCCAACGTTTGAATGACACCATTAACGTGCGAGTAGCTCTAATTGGAAAGTGATTTACAGTAAATGTGCAGTTGTAGCGTTTTTGAACAAGGTTCATGGTTTTGTTCAAAAATATTTCCTAGTAGTTGGAAGACAAAAGCTCTGTGATTATTTGTGAATGCTTGGTTTTAATGTGTTATAATTATCGTAACATATTTGCAAGCTCAACGTTAGCCATCTTAAGAAGTTAAGAAATAAATTCAATATTACAGTGACACTTATATTTGACCACTCGATGTCGCGTTACTGCGTATTGGAACCTAAAACAAGTGCTAAAAATAATCCAAACTACGTAGATTGGAAGTGACCAAACGACAAAAAAGTTTTCTCTCTTTTTTTCTAGCCTTTCACAAGGTTTTTGTATTTGGGGTAGATGGTGGAGAAGATGGTGGACAATCGTTTTATGTGAGCCTCAAGGTATAAATAATCATTTATTGACATATGAGTATTAAAAAAACATATTTATATAAAAGTTCATTGTATTTTTGCAAGGTTCCGTCAAGGAGGGGCATGGGCGCGCTTGACCTATGGGAATTTTGTTTTTTTGTTTTAATTTCCAAAGAACTAAGGAAAATTGGACCTCCACTACACTAGGGAGCAGCAATGCTCTAATTGGCAGTGTTTTGTTTACATTTAACCTCTATGATGAACATATAGCACAAGTATAAGCATTGAGTATGAAGTTTAGATACAAAATGAAGCATACCCATTAAGTGACCGCATGATTAAATAATTAACCTTGATGGGAAGACAGACGTCTCGGTGCAAGAGGATTTCTTCTTCCGAGGAGGGTACAGAAAATACTTGAGAAGGTTTTGTTGAAATTATATGGCTTTGTTGAGCATTGTACTGTAAAAAAATATGTACTTTTTTGTCTTACAAATCACATGGATAGCTAAATGTGTGCATTAACCTAAAGGGGAAATATTTTTACAGATTCAGCGTTTGTATTTATTGGTAAAAATAAAAAAATTAAAACGGTTCAAGAAAAAGGTTCAAATTTGTAGACTTATTCAATCAAAGCTGCGTAAATGAGTGTTTTTCAACCTTTATTCAGACAATTTTTATCAAAAAATAAATATGCATTGTCAGTTTTCCACAATTTTCTTTTCTTTTCCTTGATTGTCTATTTGGATTTGTTTGGTCATTTATGGTCACACATTTTTGATGTGTTCTGCATATAAATGGACAATAGAGTCCAAAATATGCAGGTTTTCAGATAACATGAATATAAAATCCTGCAGAAAAAAAGGAGGGGGGATCTTTTAGTGCACTGAACTGTATGAGATGAGTGCTGGAGGGGAAAATGAGTGCCAAGTGTTTTCAGGAGAGTGAAGGAAAAAAAGACGGAAGATCCTGCTTTACTTTCAAGGCCTGTCTTGATGAAAAATTAACTCTGACACTTCCGAAATCGAAAATCATGCCTCTCGCAATAGTGTGTGCTAGAATATCCTGGCACAAGTGTGCAAAAATGCTTGTGTGAGCGTGTGTTTATGCTTCTGAATACATTTTGTTGTTAGTGTCCAGAACATTGAAACAACAAAGCGGGATAAACCACCGTAATAACAATATTATGCGCAATCTTGAAACGGCCACTACTGAAATGAGCGTGTGTGACCTTGAGCGAAGCCCAAGGGGTCTTGGGTTTGGGTTATTTGGATTACTGCTGCCAAGTTGGCATGTTTCCTGATGTAACAATACACCTAGGCACACAACTCTTAACTCATCACAAATGTTGAGTAAACAACGCTCAAAGCGAAAAACACGTTAACTATAGATTGTTTCTCAACTTGTTTGAGGCAGCCAAAAACTTGTTTTTTCATTAAAGGGGCACTGTATCATGTAGTGCAGGGCTGACATACTCAGTTTGAAATTGAGACTCCAGTAAAAGCTTCCGTGTGTACAAGTACATATTATTGCAATACATTAATATGTTCTGCTGACCGAATTGTCTGAACACTGCATACAATGGGAATCGAACCCGAATAGTGGCAGCGAGAGCGCTGATGTGTTACCACTAGATCACACCAGTGGCCTGGAAGACATACGAAAAGACATTTGAGCTTATCCTATTACCACTTTATTTTTACAGTGCCATACAACTGATTTGCATAGTGCATTCAAGGTTATGCAGTCTACAGCATTCTTCACCTGTGTGTAAATAACCTCTCGGTTAAATATGTATACAAACGTAAAAGAGCAACATCTGTTGGTAAAGAACTGGAGTGACTGTTTGACCTAGCATAATGAACTAGCGCAAATCAGTGTTCATGGAACTGTGAGTAAAAACCACGTGATAGAGAGAAAAGGTGTAATGCCTTGTCATTTGTAGCTCTGGTCTAGTGGCAAAGTGCCAGCGATCTCACCGCCACCACTCGGGTTTGATTACTGTTGCATGCAATGTTTTACAATGTAGGGCAGTGATGATTATCAATTTGGTCAATTATTGTGCAATCTTTGCTTAAAATTGGTAGGATACCATAGACACTTCTATGGTAACGCTCACCTATAATTACCATATGCATTTTAAATCTTTTCCGCCATTTTATATATATATATATATATATATATATATATATATATATATATATTTATTTATTTATTTACTTATTTATTTATTTTATTTTTTTTGAGGTATATAAGGCGCAATGTGTTATAAGGCGTGCCTGCGACACTGCGATCGGACACTGCGATCGTGGGATGTATCAGAAGTGGGCAGGAGGAGGAGTACAGGAAATTGATTCAGGACTTTGTCCAATGGAGAGATGCAAACCACCTGCACCTGAACACCACCAAGACCAGGGAGATGGTGGTGGACTTCAAGAGAACTAGAACTAACCCGGTTCCCGTAACCATCAAAGGAGAATGTGTAGAATTTGTCCAGACCTACAAATACCTGGGTGTGCAGCTGGACAACAAACTGGACTGGACTGCCAACACAGAAGCTCTATGTAGGAAAGGTCAAAGCCGACTTTACTTCCTCAGAAGGCTGACCTCCTTCAACATCTGCAAAAAGCTCCTGAAAATATTCTATGAGACTGTTGTGGCAAGCGCCCTCTTCTATGCGGCAGCGTGTTGGGGAGGCAGCGTCATGAAGAAGGATGCCTCTCGTCTCAATAAACTGGCGAGGAAAGCGAGCTCTGTTGTGGGCACAGAGCTGGACAGCCTGGAAACAGTAGCTGAGAGATGGGCACTGAAAAAGCTGCGGTCAATCATGGACAATTCATCACAACCACTACACAGCATTATATCCAGACAGAAGAGCAGCTTCAGCGACAGACTGCTGTCACTGACTTGTACCATGGACAGATTGAAGAGATCTTTTCTTCCTCATGCCATGAGGCTCTTTAACTCTACCCGGCGGAGTAAAGGCCCACATTAAACCACACCCCCTACATTGCATATTACCGTATTTTTATTGCAGTGTGTCTTTTATGTAGCACTATTTAAATACTCTATACAACACGGAACAGTGGGTATTAGCACGTCACATTGGGTATTTGTATATTGTGTTCCTTTTGCTTTATTATTGTATTGTTCTCAGCGCAGGGATGCTGCTGGAAATGTGTATTTCCCTGCGGGGCTGAATAAAGTATCTATCTATATATCTATCTATCTATCTATCTACAGATTTGAGGCCAAATAGGACTTTTTAGGGGCGCCTTATAGTCTAGAAAATACGGTAATTTGAACGGGTTAACTGAAGCCGGATGGGTATTGCCTGAGCACCGAGAGTGCTTTTATAAAGACGAGTGTGTGCGGCTGCCATCTTGGCAGCGAACGCCTCATCAGCGGCTGTGTGATGCGGCACCGCGACGTTTGCACTAACGCAAACAGATGAGGATTGATGCTGTCCTCTGTGTCGCCTTGGCAGATGGACCCCTTTGCATTCAGCTTGCCCCCGCTGTCGCCATCCCTCAAGGCCTCTGATGGACTTTTTCCCGGCATGTTTTGGAAAAAGCTCCATAAAGGGGAGAAAACTTGCAGTCTTGCTTGGAGTGTTATTTAAACTAAGGGCAACTGAATACAAATTGCTTCCTGGCTATTTTGTATTACCTTAATATGTCTACAGCTACTGTTTTTGTGTGTTGTGTTCTTTCCTTGGGCTTCTTTTTTTCTTATTCAGTCTTTTTACTTGCTATTGTTTGGAGTCTTAAGAAACCGGTGCAGTCTGCTGTGCTCTCCGAATTAAGTTGTTCAAAATAAATTCCCTTCTTTGTTGTTAAGGGATAGACCACCTTTAGTTTAATTATTTTATTGATCCTTTTTGCATTTCCGTTGACTACCTTAGAAAGAACGGTATCCAATTAAAAATAAATACATATTGATAACTCTGTCAAATTGGTCTTGTTTTTTCCAATGACTTTTTAGCATGCTACATTTCTTGTTCAGCTTTTTCTTTCTTCTTCTTCCGTTCACCCAAGAAATCGTAGTCCTTTGAGATTAGAGCAAATTGTAGAAGCTAATTCACTAAACATGCCTCATGAGAATTTGTTCTTTTCATTTTATTTTCGTCACGAAGATAAAATGTCAGTCAATCAATGCATAATAATGAATAACTCAGGAGACACAGCAACAAAGCACCATTTTGTAGTGAGCAGGAAACAACGATGTGTCTTCATTGATTGGGGTGAGCGACATAGATAAAAGCATTGTTCATTTTATGTAAACATTTAAATGTGTAAGTAATGTCTGTTTGTATAATGACATCCGGTGTAATGGGTCCCATCCATTTGGGTTATCCGCGTATGTTACATAAACTGTGTTTACTTTTGTCAAGAGTTCATTCAAATTGGTCAAAATATCCAGATTCTGATATTTGACCAAATGTTGTTTTCATGTAAATGTAGTAATTAACGCTAGAAAAAACAGAATGCCAAAAGTTGTTGAAACGTCAAATGTTCAGACTAACCAAAATATGTTAGGTTTGTTCAAAACAATTTGGAAGAATTTTGCGCCTAATTCTGGTATGTCTAGTTCCAACACTACTGCTCCTTTTACTCGTCAAGGTGAAGAGATTTATGCATAGTTTCAAATTGTGATGAGAACCAAACGTTTTAGGTTTCAGTTACAAAGTCATTAATTATGTGCGATTGACTGAAATAAACATCAAAGATCAATAACTGGGAAGGAACTATATGAGTTAAATGGCCGGAAAAGCCCATCAGAACAACAAACGTTAGAAGTACTTATATTGGGATTTGACACGTGCCCTCTTAAAATGGGGTTTGGACCATATGAGTGTAGATTTGGCATGGACGTAAGGGCCATGTCCCCAACTATATTGAGCAATTATTGTCTTCTCTTCACCAACAATATGTAATTACCTAAGAAATATACATGCTGAAGCACTGACACATAAGTCCAAAGTGATCGGCTGTGCCTTTCTCTAATTTCATGCGAGATTAGCCATTTTACTTCCTGTTCCTAAAATTACATCATAGGTTTCTTGAAACAATTTGAGATCAATAAAAACAGTCTTTTGAATTGTACTTAATTAGCTGCCCTTTCTCTAAACTTTTCAACCATTCTGACCAAATTTAGTTAGAGCTATTTGGCCAGTGCCTATAAATTACCAGGCGTTAATTGTTATTGAGCAGCCAAAGTCTGTATACAAACGGAGACCGATTACACTTGGACGGTGTGAGTAAAAACATTGATCATTTTATGTGAGCTCAACAGAAAAAAAGTGTAAGATAAGAGGATTCACTAACAACCACTGGAAAAACAGTCTGCATCTTAACATCTGAAGTTAAGTGGTAAATGACATAAAAGCAAAATGTTAAAGGCAAAATTACAAGAAAAAACATGGTTACGCATTGATTAATAGAGCCATTAGCCGCATCTCACTATGCAAGGACTTGTAACCCGAATAAGGTTTAATTCAGGATAGTGGTTCTTATGTCGGTGTGACAAAAGTTTTCCCGAGTGAATGATCCTCTCTGGTGAGCCAGAGAGCAATATTAAAAAGTGTATCATTGGAAAAAACAAGTGATCTTTCATAAATCCATTAGCTATGATAACGGTCACAATGTTTTATTTTAATATACCACATTTTCCCAACCATAGGGCTACAGTGTTAAAAGGCGCATTCTACATAGCTGGTTCTATTTCTGTATATAACACATACAGAGGGCGCATCACACAATAGGGCGCAGGTACCCTCAACTGCTCTTGCTTTACAATAACACAGATAAGCATACAAGTGTGAGTATTTAAAAATAAAGTGGGAGCAAAACTGAGTTTGCTTGTGGTTTGATTAGGTATTGATCACAAAGTAAAACACGCGGGTAAAACCTTGTCAGAGTTCTTTTTTCAGCTTTCTCCATTTGCAAACCATCGATTTATTCATCCTTAATTCTCTCGCGGATGCTCGGTTTCCATGTTCTGCCACGTAGCGGAAAAACCAACACACCATGGCGGACAAAAACACGGAAAACATTCAAAGGAGGGAAAGTGAAGTTTTTGGATTGAATTCATATCCGGGGGCACAACTTTGTCCAGCCTCCAGTAGTTCAACAACTTTCAAATTACTCGAGATATAAGCATATAGGAGTACGAGGATGCTGAATTCCTCCTGATATTTCTCTGATTTTCCCACCATGTAACCTTCATTTATAGTTAGCGTACTCGATATTCGCAGGTTTGAGAGCGTTCTCCTTTCGAGCGCCGATGTTGTGAAATGCTCTGCCCCCTGAGATTCGATCTGCAACCTAAGAGCAACTGTCAAATCTAGGCTTAAAACACACTTATATTTTATAGCTTATGAATGACCTATATTTCATGTTGACAATATCTGTGTATTATTTGTTATTGCAACATCTGTTGCAGCCTGGTCTTCTGGAAGAGGGATTACCTCATGTGCGGTCTCTTCTCAAGGTTTCTTTATGTTCCTCATCTTGAGGTTTTTGAGTTTTTATCTGCCCTCATGTAGGTTTGAGATCAGGGGATGGTGTAATAATAGTCTGTAGTTTGCAATAATCTGTGGTCTGTGCACCTTTAAGACTAGTTGTGATTAAGGGCTACACATATAAACATGACTTGACTACTTCTGCAAATAATCAACAGTAATGTGATGCCACATGTTATTTTCTGCACATGCGTGACAATTTTAGCGTTCACATAGGAGACGCATAGTAGGTGAAAAGAGCAGTATCTTCCAAGTTTCATTATTAAACTATTTAACAAGATATTCTTGGCATGGGGCAGCACGGCGGCGCAGTGGTTAGCGTGTGTGCGGCACAGATTTAAGGTCATGAGATCGAACGTCCTGTTTGTAGTTTGCATGTTCTCCCCGTGCTTGCGTGGGTTTCCTCTGGGCACTCCGGTTTCCTCCCACATTCCAAAAACATGCATGTCAGGTTAATCGGCCGGTCCAAATTGTCCCAAGGTGTGAATGAGCGAGTGAGTTGTCTGTCTCTGGGTGCCCTGCGACTGGCTGGCAACCAGTTCAGGGTGTCCCCTGCCCACTGCCCGAAGACAGCTGAGATGGGCTCCAGCACCCCCGCAACCCTACTGAGGATAAGTGGCGCAGATAATGGATGGATGGATGGATTCTTGGAATGTGAGTACAGAACAAGGCACAGAAAAAACGACTGACCATCACTCTGTATCAGGAGGTCAGGCTTTAGAGGTCGTGGAAAATTCCATGCTTCACACCAACCATATGTCTATACTAGGTCTGGTAAGCAATGATAAAACTCAAGGCCTTCTAAAACTTTAAACACTACTTGAAAAAACATCGCTTCAAACAATGTGGTAAAGGAATAACCACTGAATTAATAGATATATCAAGATATCAAATAATAATATCAAACTGTAAATAATAAGACTCAAATATATGAATAATTATGCAGTGCATTCATTACTACTAAATAAGTCAAGGAGTTATAAATGACTAAATTAATAAAAATGTTGAAAATGAAGAACACATATATCCATCCATTTTCTGCACCGCTTATCCTATTGATCCTATAGATCCTATATTACGTAATATGCTTTATCTTAATGTGGCTCAAGTATGTTTTCCTTCCAATTTTTTTCCAAGATACCGTATTTTCCGCACTATAAGGCGCACCTAAAAGCCTTTATTTTTTTCAAAAGCTGACCATGCGCCTTATAATACAGTGCGCCTTATTTATGGATCAATATTAAGTTGCAAAGTCTTGCAACTAATGCAGCACCCGCCAACTAGATTTTCCCCCGAACGCGAAGTAGTCCTCGGTGTATGCTGGGATTTATTTACCGGCGTTTCATTGGCTAACCAATGTGTCAATCATCATTTGAATCGATCACTTATTGGCTAAAGTTATTCGGAGGTAAAGGGGGCGGATCCTTTTTATCATTTACAGGCTCGCATAGGCTAAAGGGGCAAAACAAAGCCTGCAATTGGCCGAAAAAGATGAATGTGAATAGCATGTTGGGTTGACGGCATAAAGAAAACAGTATTTTACTATTCTGTACTGTATTTGTAAATATTTTACTCTCCAGGATTTAATACACTCACGGATATAAGAGTACCATGGTAGCACATTATTATTGAACACACCGACTTCGGTGAGCTACTCCGGCTATATATTTTCCCTGTATCTTGTTTCAGACGGAACTCGATGTTTCTGTGATAAGCGGTGCAGATAATGGATGGAATGGAGTGTATATTTTTAAATTAAACTCAATTCCAAGTGTTTATTGTCATATGCACAGTAAAATTACGAGTGAAAAAGAAAATAGAAACTAAGGAATGGTTGGCATTTCTTGAATCCCAAGACTTTAACCTTCCGAATGATATTTGGAACGATGCATTTGAGTGACATTTTACGGAGACCGCATCCGCACGTGTCTACGACACGTATTTGCTTCTTTGCAAGCTTTGGGAATGTTAAGGGGGTAATAAGTTTGACTGAACTATCTGACTGTTTTGTCGACGTTCCCATTGTAGCGCCTTATAATCCGGTGCGTCTTATGTATGTCAAATATAGGACCAAAAACTATTTTTTCGGGGTGCGCCCTATAACCCGGTGCGCCTAATAGTGCGGAAAATACGGTACGTAAAAAAAAATAAAACATTGTTATTATTTTCCTACACTGTAGGAAGAAGAACAGGAGATTTGGACAGAGTGACAAGCATTACAAAATCCCATCTCCCAGCTTTAGACAAAGCCCAGTGTCCTCACTTGTTAATCCATCATCAACTGTTCCCACATCCCTGCTGCCAGGCTGCTATGTGTGTGCATTGAACACACAAGCTGAAAAAGTGAGATGAGAAAGCACACAAACGGCTTGTTTACTAACTAAAGTGTTGAATCATTGATTGCACTTTAAGGAAAATGCCAACGTTCAAATGGCCATGATGTCATCTCACCTTATGTTTATTAAGTCAAAGCTTGGAAGTCATTGTGATGTCAATGCACACCTATGACAGGCCAAAAATAATTGGAAAAAAAAAGCCTAAAAAAGGGGCATGGGCATGTTCTGCATTAAATGTAAATGTAAATGGTCTGCATTTATACAGTATAGCGCTTTTCAAGTCAATGAAAACCTCCCAAAGCGCTTTACAATGTGCTTCACACTTCCCCATTCACACACACACACCAATAGGGTGTCAGCCATGCAATGCGCCTAGCTGCTTATTTGGGGCATTAGGGATTCAGTGTCTTGCCCAAGGACACTTTGATATATAACACTGATGCTTTTATTGGTGAGTGTTTTGAGAGGTATGGACCTTTAGAGCATAATGTCAAGTGTACTTCCAGGTGGGAAAAACTAAACATCCATACATTATCTTCCGCTTATTCGGGGTCAGGTCGCAGGGCAGCACCCTCAGCAGGGAAGATCAAACCTCCGTATCACAAGCTCCTTTGTTCAGCTCATTCGACGGTATCCTGAGGCGTTCACAGGCCAGCCTAGAGACGGACATGCCCAGAACACCTCCCGAGTAAGGCGTCCAGAAATTATCCTTATCATATGCCTGAGCCGTCTCAGCTTTCTCCTATTAATGCGGAGGAGCAGTGTAGAGACACTGAGTACACTTAATAGTACTACTGCTACATTTCTTTTTTTTCTTATTTATTACAGATTGATTTTCTTATCAATTATTAATATTTCTTTTTTGTTTTGTTTTTTCCATACTGTATTATTTAGTGTAGAATATATTTTAGAACAGAAACATGTCTTTAACGGAACTCTTCTTGTTTAAAGGCAGTTATGGTACATTCTCACCCAGACCTCAACTCCAACGGCTTCCCAGTAAATTGAGTTTGAGACCCCTGATTTGATGCCATTTGACAGAGGGAGAAAATTTGAAAATAAAGACAATGGCCTCAATGACTACTTTCACTTTCTTTGCTACCAGTGCAATTTGAAACCACCCTCCTCCTTGTCTGCAATGGTAAGCACTAAACTGGTTGCCAGCAACTGCAAAAATGAAAAAAAAATATATATAACAAGTCAATAGCAGAATATGATGGCTGAGGTTTGATCATAAAAATAGCATTATATCCAATGAATATCAATGACTGCTACAGATGGCCAAAAACATAACAACTCTAAGTCAGTGGTGCTCACACTGTCACTACGAGAGCTACTTGTAAAATGATAACGTCAAAATGATGTTCCCATAACAAAAATTCAAGCTCTTGAATTATTTTCAAATGTTTAGACTGCTCGATAGACTTTCTGTCAGTACTGTGAAAAAGGAAAAATGTTTTTCTTTCACACATTCAAATACACTTCCGGGTTGCGAGACTACACTGGAGCAAAGCAGTTCCATTTTGAAGTTTTTTTTACAATCAAACAAATAAAGCAAATAAACAGAATATAGTCTGGGATTGTGAATAGAGAACAGAGCTGGGTGTACTTCACAAAAGCATCAAAAAATAGCTGACCATTTTTTAATAGGAAATGGGCGTGGTTTAAAAAAAGAACAGAGACTCGAATGTAATATCTCTGAAACCCTATTCCTTCTCGAACCCTCCACTGGCTGTCTGGCAAGACTCAAAGTAATACATTAGACCTCTCCCAAACAGGAAACCAGGTATCCCTTTGAACAATGTAGAGACTTATGTAGTGAATGAAACAATACATTGAGACTTGAATTGAATACAACAAGAGGAAAATAACTCTTTCACATATCATCATAAAGTGCATTAATCATAATGAATGAATAAAATAATCAAGATAATACTGTGATGATTAAAATAATTAAACTAAGTTCTGGAGAACTCATACAATTATGAGTATATATAGAGGGACTTATTTCCATACTACAACATTTGACAAAAGTATTTTGTACGAAAAGCATTCCTGACCCATTCTCAAATTGTGCTTATGATAAGAAAATAAAAAGCAGTAAAGATGCTCCCCTACTTACGAACATTCGAGTTACGAACAACAATACATAAGAACATTTTTTTCGGGATGTTGAAAAATATCTGGACATTGCTGTAAGTTAGATTTTGTATTGCGCACCTCTTTCAGAGTACAGGACTTGCTTCTTTCCACTGCTACCGGCGTGTAGCGCTGTGAGAGCTCACCCGGCATCCACCCCGAAGAAGAAATCCGGCTTCCTCTTCCTAGTTCGTGTGTAAACATACTGTACTGTATCTCCGGCGTGCTAAGAACGTTAACATTTTAATTGTTTAATATCTCATCCATACATTCGATATGGTTGGTGTAAAGAAGAGGCAAGCCATTTCACTTGAAATGAAAGTGGAATAAGAAAGCTTGATGCGGTTGAGAAAATGGTAGGAACACTTTTTTTTTTACCTAGGAGGAGGACTTCTTGAAGTGCATCTTCAAAATGTAAGTTAAACTCAACTTAATTTTATCTTTATAGAGCATATTATTTTATGAAATGTTTGTTTTTGTAAAAAAATGATACAGGTTACTTATACAAGCCTTAAACATGAAACATACATTCCATACAAAATATATCACTGAAGCATTGAACGAACAAATTCAATTTACGAACGATTGTCCGGAACGTATCTTGTTCGTAAATAAGGTAGCATCTGTACAGCGTGTGGCAAAATCTACATACATTTTGTTTTGCAGTAATACAACTTTGAAGTCAACTGGTATCACAAAAAGAGGCCATCAAAAATGTATTTTTTTTCAGTAAAAGAGGAGTAGACTTTAATTCAGTGTTGCTTTGAAAATGCAAGGTTTTTATCAATACAACCTTATTTTCGTTGTCATTTTCAAAGTAACTGATTAGGTAAAATAACCCCAAAAAATCAATTAGTAATTTAACAATTACACTTCTCATAAAATACATGATTACAAACTCTGGTTGCTTTATGTCAGATGTAAACTGCAACTGGTTTTGCTTGTCAAAACAGCTGGTCGTGTTAAAAAAATTGGAAGCCTTTTTTTGTGTTTGTGTGTGTTTTTCGGCTTGTGTGTGTACTTGTGTGTACTGAGTAGCAGCAGAGAAGATAAGTAGAACTGTGGAGCTCGGGGTTTGGCCATGCAGAACAGAGAAATAGCAATATAACTAAGTCGAAGAACAAACACCTCTGACTCTAAACTGGAACACCTGATATTAGACAACGGTGCACTTCATTCTCTCGTCCATCATTGTGTTTCATGCAAGTATTTAGAAAAAAAAATTGCAAGAAACTGCATGCATTTAAACCTAAAAATTCATAAAAATCTGTCCACTTGCTCCCTTGATAAAGTAAACAGCAAGCTAATTATTTCCTCAAATTCTTGGGTCCAAGATTCATTTAAGCTCATGGGTGTCAAACTCATTTTAACTCAGGGATTAATGGTGGAAAAAAAACATTCTCACTGGGGCCGGACTAGTAAATTAAAGGCATAAAAATTGTGCAACAATTGAGTGTAGGGCGGCCTTTTCGGAGGCGCATCAATAAATTATAATTCAAGGCTGTACCATTAGATTACAAAACAATTATTGAGGTTTTTTCCCTCAATAATTATTTTTCCTTTGTCGAGATTTAATATCATGTAGTTTTTATCTCATCTCATCTCATCTCATCAGCCGTACCGCTTATCCTCATTAGGGTCGCGGGGGGGCTGGAGCCCATCACAGCCATCTCCGGGCAGTGGGCAGGGGACACCCTGAACTGGTTGCCAGCCAATTGCAGGGCACACGGGGACAGACAACTCATTCGCTTATTCACACCTAGGGACAATTTGGACCGGCCAATTCACCTGAAATGTATGTTTTTGGAACGTGGGAGGAAACCGGAGTGCCCGGAGGAAACCCACGCAAGCACGGGGAGAACATACAAACTCCGCACAGGAAGTCCGGAGCTGGATTTGAACCCACGACAGGTTCCCATGACATGAACTGTGCCGCACAAGCGCTAACCACTGCCCCGCCGTGCTATGTAGTTTATATATATATATATATATATATATATATATATATATATATATATATGTGTGTGTGTGTGTGTGTGTATATATATTTAAAAAGCTTAACAACAATAGGTTATTCCCACTATACAGTATGTCACAAAAATGAGAACACCCTTCACATTTCTGCAGAAATGTCATCATAATGTTAAATTGAACAACACTAAAGAAACATTGATTTGCCACAATAAATCATAGTAGAAGTGTATATTTACTTTGCCCCTTTAAAAAAACTCAAAATAAGGCCATTAGTAGCTAAACCCCAGGGAGCAAAAGTGAGTGCACCTTTAAGTAAAAGTTCCTGAAGTTCAATATTTTGTGTGGCCACGATGATTTTGCAGAACCACTTTAATCGTCCTGGCCATGGATTTCACCAGAGCCCCACACATTGCCACTTGGAATGCTCTTCCACTCCTCCATTAGAACATGACTGAGTTGGGGATATTTGAGATCTAGTGTTTCTCTGCCTTCCGCTTGAGGACGCCCCAAATAGGTACTATTGGATTTAGATCGGGAGACACGCTTTACCTATGATCCTTTAGTCCCTTTAAAAAACCTTGGTTGTCTTAGAAATGTATTTGGGGTCACTGTCCGGCTGGAACATGCTTGAGTTTATGTTTCCCATAATCAAATGCAACCCCCCAATTCCAGTTGCACTCATGCAGACCCAAACCATGAGATTCCCAACACCATGCTTTAGGCACGACACAAACATGTTTGTAAATCTCACCTGGTTTCCCCCACACATGCGTCACACCATCTGGGCCAAATAAATTAATATTTTTCTCAACAGACCATAGGATATCTTTCCAGTAAGACCTTTGTTTATATACTTCTTTTAATTGTGTCAACGTGATGTTTCTTCAGTTTTGTTTTATTAAATATTATAATTAAACTGTTTTTGGTTGATTAATTGTCAACAGAAATTACAGCTACAGTGAGTGCTTTTCAAGTGGAGCCTGGGTTTGGCAACATCCAAAGGACACATATAAACCTGTTTGTCATTGTTTTAAACTCATTTTTCTCTTGCACTTTTCTCAGATTGTTGCGCGGGCCACATAAAATTGTGTGGCTGGCCACATTTGGTCCGTGATCCAAGAGTTCGACACATATTATTTAGCTTTATTCAAAATGGATGGACCTTGCATGGCAATAAAGTTTTCATATTCCAACCGAAATAAAATGAAAAACTGTGTTCGAGTGTTCCCTATGGATAAAAAGGCCATTATCCTTTGGCTTAACCTATAATCTTCGGTTAAGGGGCAACATGGAAATGACAAGAGAGCTCCCCGAGCCAATAAAGAAGCACAGGAGCTCCACAAGAGTCCTACCCAAATTGAATTTTTATAGCGCATAATTTAAAAGAATTCTCTTTAGTCAAGGAGCAAAGGGTGTTGCCAGCTCACAAAGGGGAGTGACGCTAATGAAGGTTGACAAGTCATGACACGAGCAAGGAATAGTGTAATGTGTTGATGTCGGAATTCTTTACAAGTAGGTTCGATAGAAAAAAACTATAATGGGTACTTTAGGAAGAAAAGGCAATCATGTTTTGATGAGAAGGAATAAAGAAATTGTGTGTGCACACCATTGGCCACAAAAAAAAGAAAGAAAAAATTACACAATTAGGTGAGTCCCACTAATTATTAACTCAGTGTGTTTCATCCAGTGTTTCGGGGGACTCTAGTGTGCTGCAAGGAAATTGCAAAACTTAATCATTGCAGAAAAAGGCATGTAATTTCTTTCTTTCAGTGATAAACTGAGTAACTGTAACATTCATCCATGTCAGTAGGTGGCAGCAGATTACTTCTATCTTTTATACTTGTTATCGGCTTATTAGGTAGTATAGGAAGATATATTAAATATCATATTCTATGTAGTGAAGTATGTTTTGCTTATTTCAATTATTGCTTTCTTGTCATAAAAAAAAAACAGAAAAAGGTTTGAAATTTCACCCTTAAGTCTTTCAGATTTAGTTCCCCCTATGTTCCGGTCCAGAGCCTCCACTCGGAAAATGGTGATTTACTAGTGAACCAAAGAGCCAAGAAGATATGCATGTTCAAGAGTGTTCTCCATTCGGGCCTTGGGGCAGTGGAATATTCTGCCCTCTGAAATTTGATCTGAACCCTCAGTGGAACTGTTTAATTATAGATTTAAAACACACTTGTATTCTATAGCTGATGAATGACCTATATTTCATGCTAACAAGGCCTGTGTGCTGTAAATTGATTCCCTCGCAACATCCATTGCAGACTGGTCATCTTGGAAAGGGGATTACCTCATGTGTGGTTCCTTCTCAAGGTTTCTTTGTTTTCCTCAAAGTGAATTTTGAGCTTTTCTTTGCCCTCGTGTATGTTTTAGATCAGGGGATCATTTAATAATACTCTGTAATCTGTACTAACCTGTGGTCTGTGCAGCCCTTTTGAGACTGTGAGATTGTGCTTTTGGGCTACACACATAAACATGACTTGACTCAATTCATGTGTAAAGGAACTACCAAGCCACAAATCCATTTTCCAACCACAGACTGCCAACATAACAAAAGACCAACCATTTGTCACAAGACTTTCCTTTTTCCTAAAGTGCACACCAGGGCCCTTTATCTACATGAAACGATCACACTCTCCAGCTGTATAATAAAGTTTTGAACCCACAGAATGTTCATTTGTAATCAAAAGATTAATGATTTGCATGTGTGTCATGTAGTTTCGGTGCAGAGATTTATTTCATTGCTTGTCCAAATAAAATTTCGCCTTTTATCAACAATTATTAGAATCAAACAATGGGAGAACTTTATTTTGAAAAGCGTCAACAGGAACTCCAACCTGTCACAGGACACGCCCCCAGTGACGTATTACATTAGTGGCATTTAAAAGCCCAGGAATGAACAATTTTTCTCTTCTTTTTTCACACTTTATTTTTGGACAGCCAGCCCAAAGAGGGCCTTTTTGATCTTTGCCCCATTGGGAAATGGGGACAAACATGGCCGAGATCCACGGCTTTGGCTTCTAGGGTAAGGCGCCTGGCGAAAGCCAGCCACAAGGCCTGGATTTGTCCATAGTCCCCTGTTTCCCTGTCCATGGGCTGAAAAAAAGGACGACAGAGTGAAAAGAGATTGAGAGCCTATTCTGCGGAGGGGGGCGCCATCCCCACGTAATGCTATACCGACCAACGTACGCAGGAAAAGTCCTGGTGTTGGGCATTTTTTATTCTGACACTCTATCAAACGATTCCTGATCATTTAAATGGTCTGGTTTATTGACCAGTATTTAATTTTGCTGCTAAGAATTTCTCCACCCCTGCCCCTCTCTAACACATTGAGTTCCTGTGTCAACAATGTCCTTTGTTTTTTCGTTTGATTTAATTGTCCATGGCATGTAAATAAATTGTAGTTTGTTTAGAATTAATCTGTTTGCATTATTAATTTGTTGGTCTATATTGATTATTCTTTTGGACTGATTAATCAATATCAACATCAATGAACTGCAAAATGTATCACTTAAAAGTAAAATCAATATTTAGTGAGAATTGCTACCTTCTTAATAATTAAGAGACAAAACAGAATATTTTGGGAACTGATTCTGATGGTGAGTAGTCAGCCCCACCCGCTGGATGAATAACTAACCAAAGAACTAGATTTGGAACCATCCATTTATCCATTATCTGCACTGCTTATCCTCAGTAGGCAGCTATCTTCGGGCAGTGGGCAAGGGACACCCTGAACAGGTTGCCAGCCAGTCGCAGGGCACACGGAGACAGAAAATTCAAATATATATAATTTAGAACAGTTATCTATACACAAGTATGACGTTTGATGTCAGATATTCCCTCCTTTGGAAGATTCCGTCTCAAAAGTATTTAACTACAAAAAAAAAATCCCCTTTTTTGTGGAAATACTTTGGGAAAAAGACATTTACATACTTTGGCGCTTCAACAAAAACAAATGGCATTTAGTGGAGAAAAGTGAGAAGAAGCATGCAATATAACACTGAATCCCTAATGCCCCCAATAAGCAGGTCGGCGCCTTGCATGGCCGCATGGCCGCTATTGGTGTGTGAGTGTGTGTGTGAATGGGTAAGTGTGAAGCACATTGTAAAGCGCTTTGGGAGGTCTTCGTTGACTTGAAAAGCACTATATAAATGCAGACCATTTACCATATGTATCCCTCACCATAGTATCTGGAAATAACAGTTACAAAATGTCAATTCCAAACAATGCACCATTACTTGAACCACTTCCAAACCATAGTCTTGGCTAAATCTCATCACCAAATTAGAAGGTGCTCTATCAGAGTGCAAATGCAGGCATTTAAACGTCCTGAACATGGTGAACTAGACTTGTTCCATTGCACACACACACACACACACACACACACACACACACACACACACACACACACACACACACACACACACACACACACACACACACACACACACACACACACACACACACACACACACACACACACACACACACACACACACACACACACACACACACACACACGTGCACCCCCACTCGCAGACACACACACAAAAAAAAACACAAAAGCAAAGTGCAAATGAATCTAAATTGACCTTATTTTCCAGACTATAAGGCACACCTATAAACCCCAAATTGGCCAGAAATTTAAGAGTACTCTACAATTGGAGAGGCATGGTTAGAAATAAATGATACTGCATATGGTAACTGTTCTGCCTTAGAGAAACATATAGAGTAGTCTTCAAGTGCCCTATTGAGGTTAACATGTTAATTGTTTGTTGCTAAAAGGAAACAATAGAGAAGCGCATAACCGACCGCAGCTCAGACGACAACTTTCGAACACTAATTGCAAATCATCTTTTGTTATTGTTTTGGACAATACTTTTCTGCAAGTATGAAAGATATTATGATTACTTTAATGAAATTTTTGTTCATGGTAAAGTTTTGTACTTAACTACATACTCTTGTTTGAATTGCTGTTAGGTTACTCTACGCAGTATAATTTTTCTCCCTTTGAGAAACATATAGAGAGGTCTTCGATTGCCTTCTTGAGGTTAACATGCATATTGTTGCTAGAAATAATTTTAGCTGTAAAACCAGATGTCATACTGTTAACTCATGTTCTATGAAAGAAATTGTTTCAAATTTAGCTTTTTTTTATCCAACCTCCACTAAACTCTTTTGTTTTAATGCCATGTGCCTTATAGTCCAGTGTGACTATTTTGGGGGGTGCGTTTTATAATCTGGTGTGTCTTATAGTGCTAAAATATGGTAATTTACAGCTAGCTTGTTACTAAAAAATACATTGCATCAATCGATCTGCATTTTTTTTTTTTTAGTCTTCTATCCTTAAAAAGTGCATCAATCTCACGAGTGTTTTCTTTGGGGGTAACCAAACCGATGTTGTATTTTCAAGTCCGGGATCCTCAGTATGATTTGGGGAGAATGTTCTTTCATCTCTTTGGTGTGTTCGTTCAGAACTATAATTAGAATTGTCTGTATTGTCATTGATAACAACGTAGTGAACATTGTTTACAAGATTAGACTTCTGTGGGTAAAATAATGATCTGTTCATATCTTTTAACCAGCAGTGTTGAATTGATGCATGTCATTTGTCTCATTTGGTGTAACCCTTGTTGTGTTAAATGTTTATGAAAAATAATCCGCCAATTACTTAGGTTACCAGTCTCACTGTCCCATAAGTGTTTATTTCTTTTCTCGTGATGAAGGTTTCAAGCTTGCCCAGGTTCTCCATGAATACATACTTATGATTCAAGGTCACTTCTACTGAAGTGCACTGGTGCATTATTTCTGCCTCCTTCCGGCAAAAGGACAGCTTCCAAAGAGGAAAAGCACCATGTAAAAAAGTGGTGGACAGTTCTGAGATGATAAGGTTTTGTTTCAGCCGAGAGGGAAGAAAGAATAACTGTTGATTTATTCCAACAAGGAGAGGAGAGGGAGAAAGTGTCAGTTGGTAACCTTGGAGACCAAAATGAAAGCTTTTTCTTTCACCGCAATTTGAGATAGTTTTCCAAATAGCATAACAACATTGCATGTCTTCGAACAATTGCACAAACATACAATGACTACAAAATGTGAATTTGAGGTACATTGCGATGAATATAAAGACAATGTCTGCAGGGGAGTCAGACATTCAGTTTCTAAACCCTGACTCACACAATCTTGAAAGTTTGTGTGTATTTCCTCTGAGGGATTTTGTCAGAATTGTTGCGTATGTGACAAACAAAGATTGTGATGGACAGACCCTTTTATTAGAAAGTTGAATTTTTATTTCTTTATGGTGCTGGATGACAATTCACAAAGACTGGCGCACACCGCAATGCCCACCAGATTCTGGCTAGTGTCAGAACATCCACGATGATGTGAAGAGCGGATTTTATTGCAAAGTGACACCATAAGAATAAGTACGACTCCAGACGGGAATGTGTGTGGATAGAATATGCAGAGATCAATTGGTCCCAATTGTCCTTGTAAAGTTTTTCATCAGTTAATTTATCTATAACCGGCTCTTAAAAAAAATGTGTTAAATCTAAAGGTTGGTGATGGACAATGATAGAAAGTAAACCAAAAGATGTCAAACACCTTACTTTTCCTGTTAAATTACTGTTTCTGCCCAAAAAATTAAAAGAAATTGGCCCTACAAATTGGGGGATTTTAAAAAAAGCTTGCAATAAATTATCAGATTTCTGAAGGTATAGCATAATTGGTTTCATTTAAAAATATGTGGGTGCATGAAAATGATTTGTATGAATATTGAATTGTCTTTTTATAAGGTTAGGATTAATTGTTTTTTTTTAATTTTATCCAGATGTATATACTTAAAATGGTTGGTTGGTAGGTTGGTTGGATCCCTTAAACTCGTAGTCCAAGACACACCACAGAAAATGGTGCTTGGGCAAGTACAGCCTGGTGGCGCCAATAACTGCACCATGGTCTTGGAAATTGAGACATACAATCCATCCCTTGGTCTGTTTATCCTTGGTATGTTTTTGCGAGATGTTCTAAAGATGGGTTGAAATTTGATTGGGGGCCAATAGGGGCTGATTCCAGCACTTTTAGGGTTTCCTCATAATGTTCAGTTAAGCAAAATTTTAGCTAATATGATGGCCAAGATATGCAAAATACTGTTTCCCAATTAAAATCTGAAAGAAATTGTGTGCCGTCTGTTTAAACGTAATCCAAAAAAAAACAGAGAGCTGCAAAATGGATGAGAGAGTGTAAATGCACAATGTCTCTCCTCCTGCCTTCGTAACTCAAGCTTAAGTGTCTGTTGTTGTTCTGGATTGAACAATGCCCAAGGAAAATGGCCTGGCAGCTAGGTTTTCTCTCCATTGCTCTGTTTTGTGTACCCACTTGTGAGTAAATTCCTTAACACTATAGCTTAAAATATTGCAATTATTTATCTACTATTACAGCACTTTGAGACTATTCTAATCAAAAAGATATTTGACTTGGCAGTTAAACCATATTTTGTGGCAATATCATAAAAATGACTACTGCTGCTGTATTTGTATGCTGTTAATTGTAAACTGTTTGTTGAACAACCAAGTCGAATCCCAGGCATCCGATGCACAGAGCAAAGCCTAACCTCATTTAAGACTTAATAAAAAAAAGGAAGATCTCTTGGGAGTTTTGAGCATCAAAAGCTCCAATTAAGGTCCACGTTACATACAGCACACTCATGCAAAAAATGTTGTGCTACTTCCTATTCTCCCAAGCAGGGGCTGTCACTAATTGAAGCCAAGCAATGATGGGCTTAAATGTTCTTTGATTAACTTGACTTCTCTCATGTAATGAACAGGATGAGGTTATAACACAAAGCCTTTGTATTTAAATTAATTTTATTCAATCTTACAACACTCGCTTCAGCACAACACGTGAAAGAGAGGGACACAAAACGTCAAGGTCCAAAGTACCCCCTCCCTTCTCCTCTCTCATTTGCTGCAGAGGTTTTGCTCGTCGCTATGGTAATGTTAGTTTCCTGCCAAGACTAGCTCTACTGCACCAGATTCAACACTTCTTTTCCTCTTTTCCAACATCCCGTTTTCTGTTTTTACCTATGTATCAAAGTCAAGGTTGTTTATAACGAGCTTGCTAACGCAGATTACGAATCAGTAAACTCAAAGGAAGAAATATGATTGTGCATAGACCTAATGAAGGACTTGAAATACAAATTTGGCATTTGATGGAACACTCTTCAATGATTAACAAGCAATAGAAACTAGTATTGACAGACTAATGAATCAGAGCTCTTGAGTTGAAGGCCGCTCCAATATTGGTATAGCCACACACTAAATTTGGGTCATGGTCAGTTTATTGCCACTTTGTAAACCAGATTTTTGGTATTGCACTGATGTTAAATGTGTGAGGCAGACTCAATTGAAAACACCAACTCTTGCGATAACAATTATGTCCCACATTATCTGCTATAAATAGGTTCCTAATGACTCAATATCCAAGCCGATGACAATAGATTTCAAAAAGTAGTATGATTTATGTGTTTATTTGTTTGTCTTTAAGCATGTAAACTATTCATTCAAATTGCTCCAGAAATCCAATATTCTGTCTCCAATCGTATTATTGCCTGCACGCAAATGTAGTCACTGTAATTATGTCTTGTTCAAAACTTTTCTGTATTGCTTTATTGCCTGTTAAATTGTTAATATGGACGGCATACAGTAAACCTGCATCAAAACCCAGTTGACAACTCAACCAAAGTCAAAGTAAGAAATGGGATATTGTCAAGCTGGACCAGCATACAAACTCAGGATGATGGACTCCCTTTAAAAACTAGTATGAGTGATTAAGCAATCATGAATCAAGCAGAGGCAATAAAAGAACCATTCATTGCTCCTAGACAGTAGTGGATTTTATGCAGGTCTGTCTTATCCAATTATCAGAGCTCGGGTTGAAATTACAACATTTCCCAGTTTTAAGATTTTTAAATATTTATGTTTAACTGAAATTTCAAATTAGGGTGGCATGGCTCCTGAGTGGTAAACGTGTCCACGGCACAGTTCTGAGGTCACGGGTTCAAATCCAGCTACGAGCCTTCCTGTTCGGTAACTGCATGTTCTCCCTGTGCTTGTGTGGGTTTCCTCTGAGCACTTCTGTTTCCTCCCACATTCCAAAAATATGTATGTCAGGTTAATCGGCTGGTCCAAATTGTCCCTAGCTGTGAATGAACGAGTTGTTTGTCTCTGTGTACCGTGCGACTGGCTGGCAACCATTTCAGGGTGTCCCCTGCTCACTGCCCGATGACAGCTGAGATGAGCTCCAGCACCCCCGCGACCCTAATGAGGATAAGTGGCACAGATAATGGGTGGCATGTGAGTACAGAACAAGGCACAGAAAAAAACGACTGAAAACAGCTACCTACACTTACTTGCAAAAGAAAAACTTAGCAAAGTCAAAACAATTATTTCAATATTCATTAACCTTACTGTCTAAGAGCTTGGGGAATAGGTAGCGGACAGAAACTGAGGGAAGCTACTTAATAAAACACACAGATGCAGTGACCTACAGTAAGCAGGCATTTTAAGTTTCCCCAGAGCATCTGTACCGCAAGGAAAGCCCATTGTAAAGTCAAAGTAACATTTGTGCATACAGGCTTCCTAAAGCCTCTCACCAACAGCCGCCATCATAATTGCGCCAGGGGAATATCAGCGTGGAGAATCCTGGCAAAAATCTTGATGTGTAACCTTTAACCAAAGGGGATCATTTTTGTAATAAGGTTGGGGACACCACCCAAATGCAATCTTTTTTTCTTTGAGGAAGGGCCACGGTGGCTCAGTGAGGCCGAGACGCCTTTCAATTTCACACAAAGACAAGCACATAAAGTTCTCTCACACAGTAAACTTAATCACTCCTGCTCTGTGCTAACAATTTGCTCACAAAGGAGTGAGAAAGACAGAGTTGTTGTCAATTCGCAATAAATGGTGGATCTGAATATGGATAATGTTTAGTGCAGAACACATTCACGCCGTATGCTTTATTGAAAATGTCAAGCAATTAAAGCAATTTGTAAACTACAGTGGAACAGTTGAAATCAAACATAACCTGAGACATTAAATCATTAAATGGAGTAAGACTGTTACATAACAACTTGCTCATTGCTTTACTAAGATCACAACTTCTTTATGATTTATGACAAAGAGTTTTGTGGACAGGCCAAGCTCAAGTTTTGGCGTATTCACTTCTCAATATCTTTTCAGGCTTCATATAAATTGGAAACATTTGTTTCACAAAGTACATCCTGTCCTTGGTTTAAAATGAAGTAGTTTTTTAATTAATAGATAGATAGATAGATAGATACTTTATTCATCCCCGTAGGGAAATTCACACTTCCAGCAGTCTACCCCGTTGTTTATTAACAGATGAACATGATGCCCTCGGGGTGCTTGTAGCGAAGTGGATGACGTCACGCCAGTCCAAAAATTCGACAGCCCTGCGGCAGATGGAAAACTTTTCTTTGTGAAAATCCAGGGATACACCACCTCGTGTTAGCAAGTCCGCCTCCTCTCCGATTCCCCCCGGCTTTCGTGTCTCTGTTTAGCGGCGTTGAAGCCGGATTGCTCCGGGTGGCTACACGTTAGCGTCCGGAATGCTAAACGTGAGCCACGTTTCCGCAAAACACAGCAACTGCGCTCCCTGTGCGCTTCGATGTTTTCCACCAGCACTCGATGATCTTATTTGGTCGTGAGTTCGCATTTACCATGATTACGGATGGTACCGAAGACTTATAACGCCGCTAGCCGCTTCGCTAGCTCCGGCTTTTCTTTGACGATAGGCCGGAGCTAGCGAATATTTCATTACAATGCAAAAGTTGTATACAATTAAAAATCCTCTGTGACCAAGTTTTCTTGTAAAGAATTTAGAAACATACTTAGCGATAAAAAATTAAATACAAGATAGTTTCAGGGAGTAATGATTGTATTATGTGCTCCCCAGCAGATTCATGATAAGAATCACTTGCCTCTGCATTTAAAAACTTTTGAAATGTGTGTGTTCTCTGCACAGTAGAACTTTGGGCATAGACTTTAACGTTTTGTCCTCTCTCCTCTCTGGAATTCCAGCAAACGTGAGACATAGTCTTAAGGGATCTGGTCATTGTCCTGCCAAAATTCCAGTGCCAAGTAAGATTCCAGAATCTCAGCACTCCCACTGGCCAGTGTGGTCTTATTGTCTGCCTCCAGTGTGAGGCGGTAATTAATGTCTATTACTCAATGCGGATGGTATCTTGAAACCAAAAACAGATGGATTGCATTGTCTTATGGGACAGCTCATAAAAAAGGAAAATTGATAACCTATACAAACCTTAAGAAACTCTTGATTAGCACACCTATTACGAGACACATTATTCTTTTTTGTTCTTTGACTAAAAAAAACATTTTCTTCCAACCCACTGAGTCAACTATAGCCAGCATGTAAGATGTCCTTCTGATGGGCGTCCAACCATCTTTTGCCACCGCAATGCACAATATGACTTTCAGCAATCAACTTGTGAATAGGTAAAGCTTCTTTATTAAACTAGAAAATGTTGGTAACAACATTGGAATGATTTCAACCAAACCTATAAACAACCTGTTAAGTCACTTCTCTGCACTCGTGAGTTGAGCTATAGTCTATTTTTTGCTCTACAACAAAAACTATTAGTGTCTACTTAGCAACATTTCCCCAACTCACTCTCGGAAAAGAGATCATCTCTGAAAGCCCCCCAAAAAGTAACGAAATGCTCAGTTTTCTCGCCCAACAGCTGACTATAACAGTGACTTGATGGGCAAAAGCGTGAAAGGTGGCACATTGTTTACTGGGCACAAGACTCGCCATCTGGCACAAGCTATGCAACAATCACACATTACCAAGGCAGTATTGACTGAATGCAGTCTGTTATTTTCTCCAATTCGCAACAGTGCAATATGGCAGAGCAATATGTTTTGTGTGTGTGTCTGTGTGTTCATGTGTTCCTTTAATGCAAGACGCTTTATATTATGCCTGGTTCCATTAGTACCTGGCTGTCTGTGGCCTACCATGACCCCAAGTAAAGTACAGATCTTGGTTGGTATTTAGAGGGACACTGTGTAATATTTACCCACTTGATGTCATTGTATCCTGTACTGCAACCGAAAACAAGTATTGTAAAGCACAAGGAAGATTACAAACTACGGAGACTCAAAGTGATAAGACTGCACCAATTTCTTCTCATTTTTTTGCTCAGCCTTTTACAAAGATTTCTTTTTTGGGAGTAACCATAGGCGGAAAGTTATGACAGCTACTTCTTAGTGGGATTAATGTTATGTAAAATTCATACAAATTTATTGACCTGAAAGTATTTTAAAAATGCATGTTCATATAGTAGTTGATTTATTTTTGCTAAGTATTCAAGTAAGTATTGGGATTTTTTTAATGATTTTTTATTTTACCAAGAGCAAAGCATTAAGTAGTACACAATGTTCCCTCAAGGTTCCCACCATGCATCTCTTGGATGGTATAATAATTCTGTTAGCTTTGAGTTTATAGCTTGGTTTTAATTATCCTGGTTCTGTTCACATAGGGTACGGTTAAGAAACAAAATGAAGTCTGTTTAGAATCGAATAACAATTACGAAAAAATGACCAGCACACAGAAATCCTGGCCATTGGTGCGTTTTTCTTTTCCCATTTTTGTGTAAGCAAATCTATCAGAAGTATATATGCTAATTGAGGATATTTCTAATACTACTAAAGACTCAATATAATATATTATAAAGTAAAAAAAAAACAACGCTTAGAAAGAGCAAAACTTTTTGCAAATAAGCTATAACTCTATCTATTTATTTTTGCATGGCAAAGTAAAAGGTCTACTAATTAAGTGTATAACAAAAAGTTATTTTGGAGTAATCAATAAAAATTGTGGTAATATAAACATGATTCACTGACAGGGTCTTCAAATGCACATACCTTATCAAGTTTAAATAGTGATTAATGGTCAAAATATCAGTCTTATGCTCAGCAAATTGAAAACAAAATGCAGAAGAGTCCCCTTGAGATTGACTCAAATGGTCATGCATCCCCAAAAGTTTTGCAAGAAGTTGCAATTCAAATTTTGGAACAAGATGACTTAATTTAATTTGTAAAGGTCACAAAACCATTTCAGGATAATCCTTTCATAGTTGGCATCTATATTCCACTTTTGAACTAGTAAAGAAATAAATTTGTGCTGTCATTGTTTTATGGTTAGGATGTTCTGTGAGTGTGTCGTATCTTTGATAGCATCGGGCCTTTAAGAGACTAAGGAAGTTATATTTGTTTTTTGTTTGTTTGTTTTATTAAACATGTGCATATACATTAAAGATAGATGCAACCAGAAAAGAGGAGCATGTGGTGAAAATACAAAGAAAGTCCAAATGCCTGTTTCAATCCAGATTTCTGCACTCATCCTTTGCCATACTAATCATCATCCGTATCTAATTTCTTTTTATGTTGATTTGGTCAACATTGATGCCTTGTTTGGTGTTTTCATGCATTCTGTATGTCTTGTTGTTGTCATTTATTCTGAGTATGCAACCGGTTCAAGGTGTCCCCTGCTCACTGCCCTAGGACAGCTGGGATGGGGTCGGACACCACTGCGGAAAGTTGGTAACTGGATTCGATCCCATTACCTCAGAACTGTGCTGCGGATGCGCTAATCGCTTAGCTGCAGTGCCGCCTATACTATATAGACACTATTATAGTTATTATTATCATTATTATCATAGTTAGTACTGTATATTTGGATCACCATCCGTGTCAAGTCACATTTGGTCTCATAACAGTCTAAGAATCTGCTAGCAAATTCCAAAAATCTCTCTGCCCTGTCATAAGCAATCCCCTTGAGGCCATTTCAGTGAAAGGGAGCTATCGTGTTTGACTGAAAGTGAAGACTAAAAGATGTGTTTACAGAGAGAACCTGTTCAACACCTCAGCAGCGCTTAAATTGCACATTTTCAATCAATGTCCAACTGTGTCATCTTCTATCGACGGGGCCAACCACGTAGATGCTAATGAGTTCCTGCATGTAAACAGCAGGTTGTGGCTGAGAGTTGATCTTCCACAACCTCGGCTGCTATTGAGACAGTCGCGCTGATTATAATAGACCCACATGGCATTTAACCAACTCATAGAGCTGGAGTAAATTATTTATTGTTGATGATAATAGGACACAAAAGTTAACATTTCTGGAACTCTTGACAGACCTAATTTCAATTGGCCTACAAAACTATTCTCAGTCAAATCTTCAGTTGTGCCAGTGTCATGTAAAAGATATTCTGTCAATTTGCTGCACCCCAAACATTGAGACAGCACATTCATCCATCCATTACCTGCACTGCTTATCCTCGATAGGGTCACGAGGGCTCCGCAGCCCATCCCAGCAACCTGTAGGCAGTGGGACACCCTGAACTGATTGCCAGCCATTCGTAGCACACACAGAGACTCGCTTATTCACACCTACCGACAATTTGGACCAGCCAATTAACCTGAAATGCATGTTTTTGGAATGTGGGAGGAATTGAGAGCAAAGGAATTGAGGCAAACCCACAAGAAGAGAACATGCAAACTCCGCACAGGAAGGCTGGAAGCTGGATTTGAACCCATGACCTCAGAATTGTGCCGCGGACGAGCCACTCAGCTGCCATGCTGCCCTGTGACAGCACATTTTTCTATATTTCAATTCACAGTCAAATCAATTGTCTCTCGAAGGAATATGCTTCCACCTCCCGGCTAAAACCCTTGCACGGAATAACTAAATTTAGTCAAGTGGGTCTCAAGAGGAATGACTTATCTTCCTCCATGAGTTCGTTTAACATCCAGGTGTTGACAATAAAATAAGCACTAGAGTTGAGCAGTACAGCTGATCTTTTTACTAAACAGAGACCTAAAACTGGGCAACGTGAGGTATGAAACAAAGCTGTATGGTTTCACAAATGTCAGACAACCACTTTTATAACAGGAGGGAAGAGTATGACAATAAAATAAACTTCCTACTTTACATCAGGTATGGAAAATACTGTTTACCTCAAGGTCTTCTCTTACTTGTAAACAAAAAACATCACTCGGTGTAGTAGTAGTCTGTTTAGCCTTTTTTAAACGTCTTGTGATTAAGGGCCATAACAGGGTTTGGAAACCTTTTTGACCCGAAGAGCAAAAAAAGCAAAGATATTTGGATTTTTTAAGGGGGGCACATAATATATTCGAAGACAAAATTCAACAAACCCGCTCTCCAGACAAAAGCTAGTTTATTCAGCACATTTTATTTCACCGGAACTGCAGGTAGAGGCAGGTTGAGGTTCTCCAATATAAAACAGTGTTTATTAACAAAAATCAAGATCAAAGTACCAAACAAATAAGTGGGCAAGAAGCAACTCACTAGATGTCCAAAATAGAAACTTGAACCAAAAACCAAACTCGAGAATTTTCAAACAAGAAAAGCGACCAAAACTGGAAATGGAAATCGAATAAACAAAGTAACAAATGTGGAAGTGTAAATGACACAAGGAAGATGACAGGAGAACTCAAAATGACCCATCATATGTTGTTAAAATGCCATTTTAAAGAGTTCCAGATGATTGACCACAGGTATGTGTAATAATTGGCTGTGCGTGCCCAGTTCAAAGTGCCAGTTGGGGCCCTCTGGTGGTGGGAGTTATGCCAGACCTTAACAGGATGAATGGATACATAAAGCATTGAAAGAATAATCATTGTAATCAGCAGGCAAAAAGGTGATTGCCCTATAGCTCCAAATTTTAGCAACCAGTATGTTAAAAAGTTTGCTCACACCCAGTACATATTCCAATGTGACATCACTGAAAAATATTAAACGCCAAGCATCAGACGGCATCCGTGGTATTTCTGTTAAGGATATTGTGACACTGAAAAGGATGCCAGAAACCGGTTTGCGTGTGAGCCGATTTTAACAAGCTCAATACACAATCACTTCTATACTAAGAGGGCGTGCTATGGCAAAAACTATACTTTCTACCTCACACGAGACTTTTGTCTGGACCGGGTCTGGCACATACAGAGAAACTCCAGGCCTTCCCATAGCTGCAAATTATAAACAACTCTTCAAACAACGCAGAGACGGAATAACAATCAAATTAATGGATATATCACAAAGTCATAAGATTATAAAGGAGGTAAATGATCAAAAAGGTTAAATATATGAACGATCATAAAGTGCATTTATTACAACCAAATAAGTTAAGGAGTTACAAACTATTGAAAGAAAAACATGTTATTAAACTCATACAATCATAACATTAATTATGCAGAGTCTCTTTTTTATTCACTACAGATAAATCACAGAGGATAATAGAAGCTCCGAAATGAGTACAATCGATAAAATATTTTGGGGAAAATGTGACATCTAAGTGGAGTGAAATAGAGCCAGAGGCAAAGTCACCACTATCATTACAGTGAAGGCTGCATTAGCGGGACAGGTGAGGACACCCAACAGCCCGGACCGCAAACAGCAGCCCTGTGAGGTGATCATTGTGACTTAACCACCACTTTTGTTTGGACAAATGTCCCCCAAAAATGGTTTGAAGGGAACTGAAAGTGGGGAATTACAAAATTGCTCGAGTGTGTTATATAAAGACTGTTATTACCTCCAGCCAGCTGAGGCACCGACATTATCGCATCGCTGTCCATCAGGACTGGCTCTAAGGGGTTATCTTGATAAACCCAAGATATCTGACATCATAAGTGTCAAAACCAAGACCATATGTCACTCTTCACAAGAGTGAATCAGTTTAATTGTATCAAACTTTGTTTCTTGCCTGTTAAAAGAAATGTCATATTTCACAGTTCACTGACATTCAAGGTATTAATTCTTTAACTGCTAAGTTAAAATTTTAGTAGACACTCAAAATAAGGAGAGAAGCCATCAATCCAACAAGGGAGAGCCCTGAACTGTCAGTCGCAGGGCACACAGAGACAGACAACTCACTCGCTTTTTCACACCTAGGGACAATTTGGACCTGAACGCATGTTTTTAGGATGTGGGAGGAAACCAGAGCACCCAGAGGAAACCCACACAAGCATGGGGAGAACATGCAAACTCCGCAGAGGAAGGCTGGGAGGGGGGAGGGATTTTTTAAGGGGTATTGTTCTACTCTCTTTATTACGTAGCCATTATCCGTTATCGGTCAATTCATAATACGCTACAAAGCCAAGGTGCCCGGGACACTTGTCTCAGCCAAAAGGCCGAGCTAAGTCCTAGCCCCAAAGCCTTGCTGCGATCATTGCGAATGCACCGCTCCCGGAAGTACTGGAGCTGGATTTGAACCCAAGACCTCAGAACTGTTGTTGACAAATATCTGATCAAAGCCACTCCTGCCATCTAATGGTGATGTATCATGATGATATCATTCACAAAGGCTTGATACTAGCAGAGAAGGTGTGCCGGAGTCTTAAATATGGTTTAAAAAAAAAAACAACAACTACGCATTTTTCCATTTTGGCACTCAAGGAAAATGCTTCAGAAAACGTATGTATGGCACCGAGTTAGTTAAATACCAACCCATTATCCTACATCAGATCGCATCCATGGTTTTTATTTGTAAGATATTGTGACACTGAAAAGGATAGGAGTCACTGGTTTACATGTACTGTATGTCTCTTAACCCTCATGGTATGAGTTTTCTATTGTTTCACAATGCATGTCAGTGTACAATATTTCAACGTGACCTTAAAAGTGTAATAACTTAGCCATTCAAGAATTTTCAATTTTATTTTTAAATTCCAACCTCTCAAAATGTTGGGTGGCATCAGACCTATCCATAGACGTATAGTTTTTCATTTATGTATTACCTCCCGCCCGCCACCCTCCGCCCCTTAGGACTGTAAGAAACTGTAAGAGCGCATGTAGAGAAAACTAACTGAACTGTATATACTGTACATATAAAAAACAATTCCAGGTAAAGGTTTGATATGGCCTTATTAGAGCTTTGAATAAGTAAAAAAGTGGTGTCCATATTCTTTTGCAATACATGCCAATTTCTTTTGACAATAGCAGTTTCCCCATAAACCTCAAACAAACTATGTCAGTGTAACTCATTTGGACGTTAACATAAAGTGTGATAACTAAGGCCATTTATAAAAATCTGTTGACTTCCAATCATTCAAAATGTTTGGTTGCATCAGCATACCTGTCAACCTGTACGGTTTTGCCATACAAAGTACGTTTTTTTATGAATTTTAGGACGAGTACGACGTACAAGGAAATCTGTACTGAAAAACGCAAATTTGTCATTCGCATGCGTCTGCTGCCTGGGGATTTCCCATCATGCATCATTCCGGAAAAAAAATAATTGGTGTACGATTATTTTGTATTTTGTACGGGAAAATACGACAGTATGTACGGGCATGGAGCCGTGGAGGTTGACAGGTTTGCATCAGACCTATCTTTAAATATATAGCTTTTCATTTATGTATGTATTACCCCTTAGGAAAGTACAAGTCCCAAAAGTGCCCATAAAGAAAACTGCCGGTACTTGGACTGTATACAAGTATACACAGTGTTTTCGTTTGCCCGCGTCCCTGCGTCCTAGACGCATTATTTTTGCTGAGGACGCATCGTGTCAAATCAACGTGCGTCCCCGGGACACAACTTCTTTGACACGAAATTGTCATTATCTTTTTTTTTAACAAAGATTTACCGCACTCCAAACTTTTTGAGAGGCAGATCCGCCATTGTTGTTTTGGTCTCGCGATTCGAGTTTTCGTCTGCACGCCGATCTCCAGTTCGAGTTGTGTAGAGAAAGTCCATTTCTTTTTAGAGAACTCATTAAAGAGAGTCGGCTCTCAAACAGATCACTTGCTTTGATGCATTATATTACGAATGATTATGTTGTATAAAGAAGTTAAGAAAAGGAAGTATAAAAGGAGAAAATGAAAAGACAGGTTTGTGGTGATCCCTTTTAATCAGTATATTACCAACAATAATTTAATGCAGAATATGAATTAATAGTTTGAATAAGAAAATGTATTATTCTACTTAATTATATTTTCATGTATTTTTTTCTTCTACAGTGAATGTCCAAGCGACTTCATTTTTTAACTTTTTTTTATGATAAACCTCATTCATGTTGAGCAACTCAGTGTCTCACAACAAAATGTTCATTGACAATATATATGATATAAGGAAACACCCTGAGATCCGATCTGCAACCTCAGTGGAAATGTTTAAATCTAAACTTAAAACTCACTTCTACTCCATTGCATATGAATAATAACCTACTCTTCTTGTCGGCTGAAAAATAGTCTGTGTAACATAGTGTACTAATCTGTGAAGCCCTTAGAGACTTATTGTGATTAAGGGCTATACAAATAAAAATGACTTGACTTGACTTGACATGTACAATATAACATGTTAAACTACATAAATAAACATGCTTGAAAAAAAAAAGATTTTTTTGTATTTTGTAAGGGAAAATACGACAGTTTGTAAGGGCATGGAGCACACTAAATTTTGGGGACCCATAGATCTCTGTTGGGACCCATAGATTTTTGAGCATACGAGTCCCCGGGACCCATCACTTTTCAGAGGTAAAATGAACACTGGTATACATACAATTTTAAGGTGAATAGTTGATGAGGCCTAATCAAAGCTTTGAATCAGTCAAACTATAGCAATTTCCCCTAAAACCGCACACAACTCATGGTAGTGTACATTGTTTGGACTTGAATTATAACTGTGATAACCCAGTCATTTATGATTTTTTTTTTACTTCCAAACACTGAAAATGTACCATGACATCAGACCTATATATACTTTTTCATTTATTCCCATGCCTCCTTGCGACAGTACAAGTTGTGAAGGTAACTATAAAAAATAAATATCTGAACCGTATATTACACTACAGAGAACCCTGGCTACTATGTACATCGGTTATTGCTTGTTCACTCCTTTGCAGGTTTTTAAATGAATTCATTGTGTCTTCATCGTTATTAATATCAATGTATCGTGCATGTATTAGAGAGAGCGCAGAGGGCACTCTGTTTGTGGATGTGACTGTCTGGCTATGATAGGCTGATGGGACCATCTGTGTGCCTGAGTCAGATAAGCTCGTGTGTGCTGTCAATCAAACAGCCGGGGTGGGCATGCAGAGCCTGGGTCTTTGCACAGGGCTACAGCTACAGTTAGCTCTAGGGAGCTCATTACATTGAAAAGAAATGCATCAATTAAATCTGACTCTGAAAGTGAGGAAATACAAAAAAACCACCGGGGGCCCCATAGAATGTTATCAGGTCTGGAAATCGATTGAGGCGGTGTCTGGAAGGAAAGCTATACGGAGGTTCCAGATCCGGCCAACTGCTACGGCTAGGCTAACAATTCTCCTAAGTCACTGCTGCAGACTCAATCTTGCCAACACCGGGTCTATTCGCCATGAAAGAGCTGATGGGGCGGCAGTAGCTCAGGAGGTAGATCGATCGTTTTAGGATTAAGGGATCCCAGTTCGAATCCCGGCTTGTCCGTGTTACTTGTCGAAGTGTCCTTGGGTAAGACACTAAACCCCCCAATACCTCCAATAAGCAGGTTAGCGCCTTACATGGCTGCAGAGATCACGGCCGCTATTGGGAAATGTGAAGCACAATGTAAAGCGCTTTGGGAAGTCATTGACTTGAAAAGCGCTATATAAATGCAGATCATTTCAATGCAGATCATTTCACATGGTGCAACAGTTTGTGGGAAACCGCCACATTTGGGACAGTCTTATTTTAATCATTGTGGAGCTCTGTCTCCATTTGAGGACACCCTATGCTAAGTTGCAGCTAGACGGCTGCTCTCTTAATTGCTTTCTTACACCGAAAAAAGCCCTCCGATCCTTTTTAATTTGGATAATAAGAATAAAACCGTTTATTTAACTGCAATTATTTGTTGCGAGTTATTATTTGTAGATTTATAATTGTTATTTTGTTAGTCGTATACCCTGAGCCTTGATGAAAATTTAACCCTCTGGGGACTTTTATGAAGTTGTGACCCTACTTTGCAGATTTTCCCTTTTTGCAGGTGGTTTTGGTTCCCATTACCGGCGAAAACCAAGGGATCCCTGTATATGTAACTGTAACTATTTGTAACATTAAATTATCCATTGCATTACATACATTATGCATTACATAACATTTCTAGATTCATATTTTACATAATTACCTAATTATAGCTTTGAATTAGTCAAAAAGTGGTGACATTTTTTTCAATGCATGCCCATCTTTTTTGGCAATGGCCATATTCCTAAAAACTCTAGAAGGTATTTTTCCCTGCAAACCACTATTATTTTGGCTTTGGCCACACCACCTGGTGTAGTGGTGTTAAAACTCAACAAAAGTAATACAAATATTGACTCAATGGCACTAAATAGAAAAATTGAAAAATCATTGAAATACACCAAGTTTGTGTTATGTCAAATATTATGGATTACAATTAATACCTATACGTCAAAATAATGTACATAGTATGTTTTGTGTGTAGTATCGGACAATGCCATTTTGAACATCTCCACGTTCTCACAACCAGGGGAACATTTTAGCTCCAAAGTGTTTTCAATGTTATCTTTTAGATTAAAAATGCAAAAAGCATGAAAATATGCATCATATGGACCTGCATGCCATGAGTGTTAAACAAGCACGGTATCCAATCATCATTACAAGCTTTGCAAGTGAGGCTGTTGCAAATTTTCCCATTTACAAGATATGCATGTTCAAATTGTCCTTTAATTGCCAGATATTCTGTGCAGAGCCGTAGCCCCGCAAATGCACATAACAAGCACTGCGTAGGGCATCGAGTTCCCAGGTGGGCACCAAAAGAGCCCAATAAAGCATTTGTGCTCGGGGCACCCACATGGCTAGCAGAGGCAGTGATTCTGTGCCATGTTTGCCTCCAGTCGCCTCCACTGTGATATTTAACAAGCTGTCGGCAGGCAAGCGGGTGACCAGAGAAGTAAAGTCATTAGTGTTCCTTTATTCCATATCCGTTCCTTCCTTTAGGGAACGTCATTACTATTACTATTGCTCTCCGTCCACGTCGTCATTCATTTACGGAGGTAACCCGGCAGAGCTGAGGTCGGAATTGAAAAGAAGAGGTCAGCTGTTTTTCTTTCTGTTTTCTGGGCCGTCGAACACACGTACTGGTCTTCCCAACGTCCGAGGACCACTTTGCTTTCCACATATGTAAAAATAAATTTGTGGGAAAAAGGCCATAGTTGGTTTATTTTACTGGATAAGGGCAAAAAGTCAAATACATAAATCTGATGTGATTCCATTTTGGTGCGTGAACATCTTCTCGGCGCAGAGGAAGTTGCTACAAAATGAAGGATAGTGTCAATTTTGGTTTTCTGCATTTTGCTACACTAGCACAACACCAGCAAAAACTACTTGCTGTATTAAGATATATTTCTTACAATGGCCTGGCTTTAATTAAAAACACAGTGCACATGCCCTGTTTTGCTTATTCTTTGAGTACAGACACGGTCACATAATGTTATTAAGGCTAGCGTTAACTCTATTAGCCATTTTTTAAAGTTTTGTCCCAGTTTTATTCCAATGTAACTATTACCATTGTTTTTATAACACTGTTTCCTTCATCCAGGTTTTTGTTTCGTCAAGTTTTGTCTATATGTCAACCTTTTATTTATTTATTGTAGTTTAAGGTCACAAATACTTTTATTCCTCCAGATCAGGGGTGGGCAAACTCAGGCTGGGGACTTGTCAGACTCTTAATCTGGCCCGCAAAAGGAAAATGGTGAAAATTATAGTCGTTTTTACTACAAAACATGTTGATATGGTGCCAATCTCATCCTGTTTCCCTTCATGTGTCAGTGTCAGTTTAGGGTGTCCCCTGCCTACTGCCCAAAGATGGCTGGGATGTGCTCCAGCACCCTAAACTAAAAAGTAAAAAAAGACTAGTTGGCAGTGACGCCTCTATGTCTGAGACAATCAACAAAGCACGATTAAAATTTGAAAATAGAGGCAGTAGAAGAATAGAACAGTTCTGGGAAGTTGTCGATAATAAAAGTTTTTTTTTTTTTAAGTGTGTAAATAAACGTCAGATGGTTGAATTTCTATATGCAAAAAAAAAAAAAACAATATACACAATATACACAATAGAGCAAACACGTTAAAACTACAATGCATGGAGTTAACGTCCATCCATCCATTCATTATCTGCACCGCTTATCCTCAGTAGGGTCGCGGGGATGCTGGAGCCCATCCCAGCTATCTTTGGGCAGTGCGCAGCGGACACCCTGAACTGGTCGCCAGCCAGTCGCAGGGCGCACATGGACAGACGATTTGCTCGCTCATTCACTCCTAGGGACAATTTGGACTGGCCAATTAACCTTAAATGCATGTTTTTGGAATGTGGGAGGAAACCGCGGTGCCCGGAAGATACCCACGCAAGCACGGGGAGAACATGCAAACTCCACACAGGAGGTTCAGTATCATGACCTCAGAACTGTGCCGCACACACGCTAACCACTGCGCCGCCGTGCCGCCCTGGAGTTAACATACCATTTGTAAAAAACTGTCAATTCCGCTCATCTTTTTTCTCGACTGAGACTACAAATTTACATACACTGTACATTTTCACAACAATAAATAAAACGAAAATGGCAAAAGAGGAGTAAAAATATTCCAAGCTAGACTCATTTAGCCGGTTAAGACCAACAGAGCATGCTTTTTGTGTTGTATAACTTATGCGTTTGCCTCCTAATTGGCAATACTGTAACAACAGAATACAGCTCTGGGCAACACATTTACCACTAATCCAATAAGAGGGCAACCTAGCTGAAAAACACTCTCACACAACAATGCACCGATAAAGGATTAGAAGTCCAGCACGAACGAAAGAGAAGCTGGCAAACTCGAATGAGATACAGTAAGTGAGCGAGGCAGCAGATAAAGCATCCGAGTGTCTTGCATGGAGATTGCAGTCGACTGCCTGTCACGGTGGGCCCAAATTACCTTTAGGATTTTGGAAACATTTGTGGCAGCTGCCTTGTTTTACTCAGCCACAACCAACAGTGAAGCCCTATCAGATAGGCGCGTACAAAAACTTACTATTCACGTGCTATCGAGCTCTATGCTTGACCCTGTACCAAACCTTATTGAAACAGATGGAGGAACCAGAGATGCCGAAAGGAGGACATTCTTTGAGGACATCCTTTCAGAGGACAGTGATAGAAGAAAAGGCGAGAACTTGTTGGGAGGTTACATATCAAGGTATAGTCCAAATGGGATCAGAATTTGGATTTTAGGACCAATTTAAAGGAATTAGATACACGACTAATGACAATCTGATGTGGCGAAGCACAAAAATGTTAATCTATGAAATTAAAGGTGGGATACATCGTTTCGAGTGTCCTTCAAAAAGGTAAATGTAACAAGGTAAATATATTTCTCTATTAATTAAGTGTTAACAATGACCAACTGAGTTCAAAGCGTCCTTATGCTTAATTTTCCATGGCACCTATTACCTTTTGTCTTACTTTAAGCCAGTGCATTTCAATTATTTTTTGGCACTTTTTGGCACATCTATTTTTGAACTCCAAGTCCTCAATTCTATGCAGAAACAAAATATCCCAGATAAGGAAAACCGCTCATACTTGGGAATGAGCACCAGGAAACAGATTAATCGAACGGGTATATATCAGTGTCTGAAATAACGTCTGCCTGGACGCCCGGGACGTGCATCTTTTACGTCAGGCGTACAACTTACAAAACGTCTCCGCCCAGGTGGCTGACAACTTTTTCAAGGTTAAAAAAAAAACAAACTTTAAAATAAAAGTTTGCTTTATTCGGATTTCGAAATCTTATTCGGAATTTTCAGAAATTTCGGAATTCGGCTTGTTCGTCAATTTGCATACTCTGCAGCCAATCAGAAGCCTGCATCGAATAACTTTGTGCTTCTGGACTCTCCCAAGCATTTTATGGTCGTGCATTTGCATATCATTTTCCAAAGTAGACAGAGAACACAAGAAAAATGGAGAAGTGGTTAGGAATCAAGCCAAAAACTAAATATTTAATATTCAAAAGAAGCTAACAAAATTGATGAAGCTACAAAACGTAAACGTACACTAAAAGCATCGTGGAAAGAGGAGTCCAAGTGGCTTGTAGCAGACGACGCAACGCAAACATTGCATGAATGACGATGAGTAAATACAGGTACATACTGATGGCAGATGGAAAACAGCGATGTCATATACATGCAATGAATGTTATAAGTAGATTTATAATAAACTTAATTTTAAAGTATTGTTCTGTTACATATTCTGATTATCAATTCTTAATACTTTGCTACATTTTTTTTCTTTTGCGATTAGTCGTCTTATTGTGTTTCAAGTTGTGAAAAATGGGTCAGGCAACTTTATGGCTGGGCAGGCAACTTTTCAGAGTTGTCTGCCCTGGTGTCCGGTAACTTCTTGTCATGAGTTTCAGACACTGTATATATGCACGAGTAATCAGAAAACTAAAGGACTAACGCAACCATTACAGTTGGACTATTCGCAGACCACACATAAATGAAGCAATGCCAAAAGTCTGATTTCAATTGGACTATTCTTTCCTGCATCTAAACTTGCCCAATGAAAACAGCTCATGTTTTAGCAAAAATAATTAAAATGTCATTCCAAGTCAAGGAGACAAATTACATTATATGTTCAAATTCCTTCATTTACACAGTTTTAGGAATGATTGTTTTTACATTTTAAAAGGCAATACTAATACTGTATAATTCAAGCTCAAAATACAATTAGATTCAACAAATGGGAATTTTATTTCTAATTGAGGATTGAATAAAACAGACATATCATTAGCTAATATCGGCACTCGTCTGACTTTAATTTGAATGGGAACTAATGAAAATTGAGCTGACTGCATCTGTGTTAATGCTTATTGATCCAGTTATTCATTAGTTTTTATTGGGTTAAGCAATTCCATTAAAACCCAATGATGTTTAAAATATCAATCATTGTCACACACACAGAAATCAGGTGTTCTTAGCATTTGACCGATCCCCGTGAGGTAGAGTTGTGTCGCAGTAATGCTTCAATCAGAAGTCATTTGGTGAAATTACCTTGACACTCACAATTGTTTTATTTTGGTGGAACCAGAATGGGAATTGGTCGTACGAAAGGCATTCTTCTGGGTGGACCGTCTATTATAATCAGGCTTGGAGAGTAATGGAATACAGGTAACGCCGCTCCGTATTTAGGACACAAAAAAATCAACTGTATTCAGTTACATCCATGATCTGCACCGGTTATCCTGACTAGGGTTGCAGAGGTGCGGGAGCCCATCCCAGCTATCCTCGAGCGGAGGGCAGGGGACACCCCGATCTGGTCGCTAGCCAGTCGCAGGGCACACAGAAACACAACTCACTCTCTCATTCACACCTAGGGACAATTTGCAGTACGCGGAGGAAACCCACGCCGGCACAGGGAGAACATGCAAACTCTGCACAGGAAGGCTGGTAGTTGGATTGGAACCCATAACCTCAGAACTGTGCCGTGGACGCGCTAACCACTCATCTGCCGTGCCGCCGCATTCTGATACAGTTACAGAAAAAAGACAATCAAATTGCAGGTACACTTATTTAAAATAAGGATTACCTTGCGGGATTACAATTCTATTTTAGTTATTTTATTTTATGTCTATATACTTTTATACAGACTGAGGGAATACAGGTAGCAGCGTTACGGAATCAGGATCCTTTTTTTATTGTATTCTGTTACAGTTACAGATTGCACAGACTGGCGTGTTTGTCAGAATGTGTTGCATGTAAAATCACTTTTCTTTTTGTCTGTAATGTGTTTCTACTTTGGCGTACACCTGCAGTGTCGTGAGGCTGCTAACGTGTGGGTATTGTGTATTTGACAGCGCTAGTGATGCGTTCAGGGATATTGAATACATTTGATCATCTTATTTTTGTATTTTGCCTTTAATTATTTTTTTAAATCCACTTTTTGACCACTGTATTGTTATGTTGTGAGAAGAATTGACTATTTTAGCATCACCACTTCAAGGAAGTAAAAACACTTGGTGTGTTTAAAACAATATTTGGTTCTCAATGTCCTATTAATGTAAATTGTTTAATATCTCGTGCATCCATTCAATATGGTTTGTGTAAAGTGTAAAGAAGAGGTGAGCTTTTTCTTTTGAAATAAAAGTGGAATAAGAAAGCTTGGTGCGGTTGAGAAAATGGTCAGAACACTTTCTTTCGGCCACTTTTTACCTAGGAGGAGGACCTCTTGAAGCCCATCTTCCAAAAATAAGTTTAACTCAACTTAATTTTATCTTTATAGAGCATATTATTTCATGAAATGTTTTTTTTTAGTACAAAACAAATCAGGTTACTTATACAAGCCTCAAACATACTTATCTAAACCTTAAACATACAAAATATAGCACTGAAGAAAGTTATGAACAAATTAAATTTACAAACCATCATCCGGAACCTATCTTGTTCATAAGTAGGGCAGGATCTGTCTTGGATTACATTTTTACAGTAACCTTCCCAACACTGCATATACATGTTGCCCTACAGGCGAGATGTGTCCATCATAATTTTAATCACTGATACTAGAGAGACAGAGAGAAATGAGGGTTAAACACGACCTGCACGTGAATCGTAGTAACATCCATATCTGTTGCGCAGATTGAACGGATTGCATGTTTGTCACACTGTGTAAGGGTCATTAAGCTAATTTGAATGCTTGTTGGAGTATATTGTTGTTCAAGATCCATACAATTGGTGTATTATTCCGATCTTAATGTATATGTAGGAGCCAAAATGTATTTCTTTCATTGAAAGTTATTCTTGTTTAGTCCATTGGGTGGCGCACATTAATTTGTGTAAAAGAAGGAACTTTTGTGTTGTCGGATAGGAATCCGATCCTGGAAGGGTTTTAACCACCATATCGCTAAGCGAGGACGCTACGCCAAACTTGTTAGTTGATTATTTCTTGGACTTGTTTATCCGTTGTATGGTGTTATGAGTGCACTGCAGGAAAGATGTCTAAATATAGTGGAAGCTAGAGCTCTTGTTGGTGATAGGAATGAGTGAAGAGGTATTGTAAAAGGATAGTGGGATGTTTAGACGCGTTCTAAGGGATGGGCAGGGCACCTGTATGATGCGGCAGGGCTAAACCAGTGAAAGCTGTCGGGCCCTGCTGTTGAACAGAAGAGTGTGTTGTGTCACCCTGACCCAAGTGACATGGCCGCTTTCTTGTGTCCCATTTCATCTTGAGGGACGAAGGCATGACCAACGTGGGTGCCGAGGTGCTTAACTTGTTTGGATGTTTGGGCATTTGGGTTGGCCAAGGTCCAAAAAATGTTGTGTGTGTTTTTTGCTACTTTTTCCCTCTTTCTTTTCTTTTGTTTTTGCATGTGTTTGTCTTGCTGTCAGTCAACCCTCTCAAGGGATATGACCAGGGTAGATAGATAGATTCTGCGTTTGAAGGACATTCATTAGAATGAAGACAATTGCTCAGAGCGTCCTTAACTCTACAACACTCGATGTCAACAATAATGATCTCCCCAGTCACTTCAGGTAAAATAACGCCACTCAACCGAGTCAGCCTGAATCTACCTGGCGTACAGATGCCTCAGTAGTTCTGTACTGGACACAACGCCTTTAACAGAAGACTAGAATAGAGCATATCTGATCTGCCATGTGAAAGAGAAAGTTTTATTTTTGCTCAATTCACTATACTATGCGGTTAAAATGTAGGACTACAACTACCTGACCTTGGTTTCCTCATATTTTTAAAGGTTACATTGTTTTATCTTAAACAACGTGTAGTAATTTTATTTGCATGATGCTTATTTTGTCTTTTATTAATGTATTTGGTATTGAAGTAATGCAAAAGTAATTGAAAATAATCAATTAGATTACTGCAATATCATGGTATTTGGATTATGTACTGCTTACATTTTTCAACTGGTGGCTGGTAACAGATTACATTTTAAAAGTAACCTCCCCAACCCTGACAATAATGAAATTAAATTGGTGAGAATTCTGAAAATATGTCATGAAAGTGTATTAACAAGACTTCGACAGTATCACTATCAGCATGTATTCCAGTTCATGAAGCTTACTAGAGCATTGAAGGGTACATATCCTATTATCTTAAGCCCATTCACAATAAACATATGGCAGTTATGTGCAATAAGGTTTGTGACTGGTTAGGCAGAGTCAGTTTTACAAAAAAAGGCCTACATCTTATTCGTCATTTGATTAACAGAGCAAGAAAGCAATATACAAACTGTATCATTGAAAAAAATGTATGATTGTCTTACCTTATTGAAGAAATGACATTTTGTGCTGTTTTGAATAAAACCATCAAGTGCATGCAAAGAAAAAACAAAAACTGGGTGGCTTGACTTGCTCTTGACTAAGTATTGATTAGTGTATTGGATCCCTTAACCACTAGGGTCATATGGGCACCATCTACTGTGGCGTGTCTAGGGCAAGTACAGCCTGTTGGCGCCCAATCATTAATTCTATTGTTTCAGTTGAGGTGTGTGCCATGTCAAACTTCTTCGTCTCGCTATCGCTCTCAACCATGAGACAAGAAACTTGTGTGACTCACTCTGCACCTACAGATCCTAAGCCCAGTAATTGGTACATACTAATTGTATGAATAATGTTTGTGTAATTTTAAAACTCAGAACTTTAAAAAAGTAAATCTAAGACGGAACTTTAACACGGACTACAAATAACAAGATATTTATAATTTTATATTTCCATGAGTACAGGTGAGGCACAGCATCCCCTGACTGCACATCCCCGCATAGTACAATACCAGAGCATCTTTGGAAGCCATCCAAAGTCTCGCAAAAAGCAAACATTTGGGTTTTAAACCCAACTAATACAACCACATTTTTTTGTGTTGAAAAGTTGTCCTAATACATACACTCCAGCTAGAATGTTGGTAATTATAACAGTGTCTCTTCATATTAAACTTTGATTAAAAACTCATTCGGAAAGAATGGGTTTTCTCTTTTCACTTTGTTGTTTGTTTCCTTTTGAATGCTTGAATTGTGTTATTTCATCTGCACAGGACAAACCACAGCATCTATCTGTGTGTGTGTGTGTGTGTGTGTGTCTGACTTTATCTGAAAACAATGATAAAATCAATTCTTGCCGATGCAATCTGCAGCTTTTTGGGAAAACATTCTGTGCCTGCAGAGCTTCAAATCCAACTCAATAAGAAACATCTAACAATATATTTTTCTAGGGTTTACTGGAATCGCAAAACCCTCCCCCTTTTCAAATGTTGACTCTCCCTCCATTTACTTCAGCCTAGAGACCAGACTGGTTCAATATCGTTAAACTAACAAGACCCTTTGCCACCTTAGAACTGCTCCAATCGAAACGTATTGAAACGAAACCATTGATGGTTCTCTTTCATACAGTTCAATATCACAGGAACAGTCAACAGGTCCTGTTTGAGACAAAATAATTGGAGGTCTCTCCACAGCTTCTCAAACACCGTCCATCTCATCTGCTACTTTAACATTCAACAGCATCCTTTAGCAGCTGTTTAAATATTGCAGGCTTCTGACACTGTATATTGGCACTTTCATTACCAACTTGCTATCTCAAGGTATATCTATGCATCACATATTGTTGATGCAATAGGAAACATAATTTGTTTATACGGTGCAAGAAATGAAAGCTTACATTGTCAGATAATTGTACTCATTTTATGTCTTTTTTCCTCATTTTAAGATAGGTATTTTTCAAATAACATAAGATTGGCAGAACTGTTATCAAGCATAGTGTTTCCCAACCTTTTTAAGCCAGGGCTCACCTTATCCCTTAAAAAATCTCAAGGCACACAACTGGTTGAAAATATTTAAACATGTATTTCTTGCACCAGTTTCATGTTTTAAGCTTAAATAGCCATGTTGCCTAAATTGATCATCTGCTTGTGATCACCATGGCTCAGGAGTTAACATTAATAGTGGGTAATGATTCTCAAGTAATATGTGATTTCACAACATTATTAAATATCTATTTTAATTTGACTATATTCTCATCTATTTTTTCCCAAATGAAAATAACACAAATACTACTTAAACAAGCAAACCTTATCTGCCAGTAGAAAACAAAAATGTTACATTAGATCTAGCGTGTTTCCTTTATTCTGTAGAATAAGAAAATAATTCATGATGATTTTACTTTTATTTACTACATTTTATTATTTTTGTAGCACAAGCTTATACAGCTTCATCAAACAAAAAAGCAGACTTGTAAATAAAAATGAAAAAAAAATAGTAACCTGCTGCCACCTACTGATAGAGATGAATGTTGCAGTTACTGATCCAATGGAATAAATAAAGGAGATGTTTTGCAGAGATATGAAAAAATATGATAAGTAAAACAAGCAAAATGATCTGCCATCAACTAAGTAAAACATTTTTGGTTATTTTAGTATTGCATTATTAAGAGAACAAGATCAAATATCTTAAAAATAAGAACGATATTGATTATGACATAAGAATATGAACATTGTGGCCCTGAGATGCTAGAAACGGAAACGGATCCATAAGATATTACTAAAGCATTGCCTCGAAATGGTGATCACATGTCAACCTAAGGTAAAAAAAAATGAACTCACAAATTGAATAATAAAGAAATATCAAGAATTTACAGGTTCTTACCTGCAGAGCTGAACATCAAAAGACGAGAGAGCTTCTGAGTCTTGGCTGAAAATGTACATCAGGTGAAAAGAAAAGAAAACATTATTGTTTTTGCCTATTCTTAATTACCGGAATAGAGGTACAAGTTACAATGTCAGCAAGTAAGTTTCCCTGATGAACAACTGTGCAAAATGTAACTGCTGCTCTCTGGCTGCAAACCCGAAGTTGGTTTGGTGTGTGCATGCTTTTGTGTGTAAGAAGGCCTTGTTATCCACAGTAAGAGGATCCTGCAGGTGAAATAATATCGGGCCATTCACCGAGTCGAACACACATCTGAGTCATGCTGAGCTGGTCTGGAACAGACCAGACAGTGTATTCAATTAAAAGTGTGCGTGTGTGTTGACTGACTACACCTTCCTTGTGCAGAAGACCAACCTTTCAATAATAACCGTCAATATTACGCTGCAGGTTCAGAGGTCATACAGGGTGAAGAATGGTCTTTTTGGAGATGAAAGTTGAAGGAAATTGAGTAAACAGCATGAAGAGATCAATTTTTAACCATTGTGTAAACTCTCCCTCACTAGGCAGAAGTTATCCACACCTCCCTCAATAATTGATTAGTGTGTCTTAGCATGTCCATGTGCAAACCAAGTTTGTTTTTTTCTGTGATAGTGGTGGGAAACTGGGAGTGTTGGTATCACTCTGATCCAAGTAAATACAGATTACCATCGATTGAACCTGATACGTTTGCTTTTGCTTGGAAAGCTCATCATTATTGAATAATTGAACCCCTACCTCCTTGAGTGTATTATTATGATAAAACCGCCCCCAAAAAATTTACTGTCTATGTACCCTGGTCATATCCCTCGAGAGGGGTGACCAACAGCAAGACAAACACATACACAATAAGCAAAGAAAATAAAAAATGAAAAAAGTAGCAAAAAACACACAAAAAATAAAATTGGGACTAGAATTAAATAAAGTGAACGCAAAATTTAAACTTTGGAATTCGGAACTTTGTTACTCTCCCCATTGCATGTGAAATTGTTGCAGCCTCAGTCAGCTCATTTATAATGCGTATGCAAGTACATACGTTTCTTAGACATGTTCAAATAAACCCTTTTTGGGGGGAGGCAGTAGCTCAGGAGGTAGAGCGCTCGTCTTGGGATCAAGGAATCCCAGTTCGAATCCCGGCTCGTCCGTGTTACATGTCGAAGTGTCCTTGGGTAAGACACTGAACACTAATGCCCCCAATAAGCAGTTTAGCGCCTTACATGACTGCAAGGCCGCTATTGGGAAATGTGGAGCACATTGTAAAGCACTTTGGGAAGTCATTGACTTGAAAAGCGCTATATAAATGCAGATCATTTCATTTCTTTTTTTTTTATCCTTTCTGAGGGTTTGAGTTTGAGTGTACTTTACTTGAAACAGGCTTTTTCTTACTTTCACCATTTTCATGCTAATCTGACAAATATCAATAGAAAAAACTGCAGGGATAAGCATGACGTCTCTCTCCAGCACTCCCCCCCAGGCCCCATTCCTCGAACCTAATTTGTTCTGCCTCGAACAGAGAAAGTATTTAACTTTCAACTTTTTCGGGACACCTTAAACAATGCACTCCAGCTTCAACAGTATAAAAGTAAGTATAAATATTTCTATTGCAAATGTTTCTCAACAAAAGTCAAAAGAGTCAAACATAAAAAATACATACTATAACAAAGGCAACATGACAACCAAATACCTTGCATTGCACTATTTTCTGAAAATAAAGTCAAAGTACAAATAGTGTAAACAATGCGATCTAAAACCCTTTAGCAGTATATAAAATACAAATGTCAATGACAGCAACTGTTTCACAACAAAAGTCAAACCAAAAAGGAAGCACTGTAACAAAAATACAAATACTTTATAACAATGTCAACAAGACAACTAAAATACTGTATTTTCAAAGAATCATAAAGCAGCAAATTTGCAGTGCGCCTTTATAGAGCTGTAAATTCAATAAAACATGTGTAAAGTCATAAAAATAATAAAATGCTTCACATATAGTAACCATTTATGAATGAATTGATTCATTTTAGTTGTGAAACCAAATGAGCCTCATATATGAATTATCATTCACAAGGGGGTATTTTTGAAGGTACGTCTTATAATCAGGTGCGCCTTTCAGTTGGGAAAATATGGAACCTTTAATTGCACGATATTTTAAATAAAATCAGAAGTGCAAATAAAGTGGAACCACTAGTGGATCGAAAATTTTATTACCCACTAACAACATTGTGATAGTTAAAAAGGGAAAACAGAATCGATCTTAAGACAATTGTATTGACTCAATTCATATACTCGCTTACTATTGATAATATCAATTTGGGCATCGATACGCCCACACTTACTCAGTTGTGTGTAGTTCAGTAACAGAAAAAAATCACCAAAATCTATCGTCTTTGTTGGCAGTCTGCCAGATCCGAATTAAGGGGATAAGGATTTGCGTCTGATAATTACCACCTCTAAGTGATGGCGTGACATTGTTATCAGCACCGTTACACACTTAATACACAAGCGTGCACGTACATAAACAATCGGGTCCAATTATTCATCTCACTCTCCCTCCTGAGAAGGGCAAAGCCTGCCACTCATGGCAATGAGGCTGCTTAACAGTCTGCAATTCAGCCCTCCTCCAAACTCATATGCCCTGTAATTGAGCTCCCTCGAAAAACAAAAACAATAAATAACTTATTCATGGCTGTGGTAAGGGTCACCTTTAAAGAAAAGTTGATTACTGCTAGGTTTGAGATTTTTTTTTTTCTAAGGAATCAACCTTTTAGCCATTTTAAAATGCCGGTATCGTGAAAAATAGCAGTGTTCTGCTCACTTTGTGTTTTAGCAATAGCCCCACTCCTCTTAGAAAAAAGCGCTGACTCAAGTGTCCGAGCTCCACTTATATCCAAAACAGAGTAAAACTGAAGCATACAATGAAAAAATACAAAGTGACCAACACAACACTGAGGCTGCAACTAAAGACTATTTTAATAGTCTATTAGCCTAGCTCTTAGCAGCAGTAGAACAGTAAACAAAACATATACTTGTGTTAATTTTGTGAGCTATATTCAGAAGTCATCTTAAATTCTGAAACAAAAGTACGTTACTTAAGGATTTTTAACGACCCTCAATCAGAGAACTTATGTTGGACATTTCTAATGTTTCGAAAACTTACGTTTGTTTTCCGGACTGCATGCATGTAATCTCTAATACCTTTGTCAGGCACAGAGTGGGATAACGCTCAATATTTCCTTTCTAGTGAAATATATATGTAAAAAATGCGCAATCCACAACATCAAAACCATATAGGCCAGTCTTTGATGTAACTTAAGTCAGACTGTTTCATTTAACTGTCCGATGTGGTCCTTAATTGTTTGTGCATCACTAATCCACCACCATTATACGGAAAGTCTACTTTGTAAACTTTGCAAGTAGTATTTTTATTGACCTTATCAAAGCTCAAATGCTCCCGAACTTTACAAGTTTTGGTACGCGTACTTGACGTTGACGCCAACAATTCTGCAGGTGACTCTCACCAGAGATTATATTCATGTTGGAAAAACATGTCTTGTGACAGTAGAATTCATTTTCAAATATTTATATTTTTGTCAACAACAATGACTAATTGTTTCAGCTTTTCACCATACCACAAACAATTGATAACATCCATGATGCCTCCTGGATGCCTCCCTCGGGAGGTGTTCCGGGCATGTCCCACCGGCAGGAGGCCCCGGGGACGACCCAGGACACGTTGGAGAGACTATGTCTCTCGGCTGGCTTGGGAACGCCTCGGGATCCCGTCGGATGAGCTGGCTGGGGATAGGGACGTCTGGGCTTCCCTTTTAAGGCTGCTGTCCCCGCAACCCGACACCGGATAAGCGGAAGATAATGGATGGATGAAGCAATTCTCAATTTCAATGAAATACATGAAAAATATTTATCAACAAAGGTATATCTTTAGGGCGGCACAGCGGCTGGGTGGTTACTGCTCAGCCCCATTGTGCAGAGGTACGGGATTCCATTCCACCGCGGCTTCTTTGTGTGGAGTTTGCATGTTCTTCCTGAGCCTGCGTGGGTTTTCTCCGGACACTCGGATTTTTTCACACATTCCGAAAACATGCATGCCACATGTAACTTGCCTGTCCAAATTGTCCCAAGGTATGAATGAGCGAGTTAGTTTCCTGTCTCTGTTTACTCTGCGACTGGCTGGCGACCAGTTCTGGGTGTTCCCTGCCCACTGCCCGAAGATGCCTGGGATTGGCTCCAGCACCTCCACAACCCTGGGTGTTCCCTGCCCACTGCCCGAAGATGCCTGGGATTGGCTCCAGCACCTCCACAACCCTTGTGGGGATAAGCGGCACAGAAAAGTTGAAGGCACAACTACAGAAGCAGATGGCTGTTGATGGTGATGATTCCATGTCTAAATTGGACTGAATTAATATTGCCCCCAATGTGACATTGCTTCCTGTCATTGCGTCCTGTCTGAGAGTCTGCCACCAAATATATATAGAGGAAAAAAACTTGCTTGTTCCATTTTTCTTTTCATAATGGAGGATTTAAGGTAAGACAATTAAACAGTTTATAAAGGGCTTTCTTTCTCTGCCATACAAATGGTGAGATATGGGTTTAATTTATGTATAAATCTCTGCCTTGCAAGACACAAACCTCACCGCATGTCACTGCCAATCGTTCACTATTAACAGGCTTAAAATAACAGGATATTTTCTCTGTAAGGCTCAGCCAAGCTTCATGAACCGGAATAAATGCAGAGGACCTCCAAATTATTTAAGGGAGAAAGCCTCCAAACAGAAAGGATGGGATATTACACACCAGGTAGCACATACTGTATAATGAAAAATGTGCACTGAAACTGTAATACTTTGAAAAGCCTTTGGAGAATATCAGGCTCCCAACCATTATTCTGAAAACTTCTGCCTTAACTGACAAAAGCTTTGTCTGCAGCTTCGGTGTCAAGATCATGGACGACACTGTTGACACCCACCACAGTTTGTAGTTTTTAAAGCCAAGATCTTTTTTTTTACAGGGGATAGGCCATGACTCTGACCAAGATTAGTAGTCTTGAAATTGGATGGATGGATGTAAGTATGTGGTCGTAAAAAGATTTTCTCAGGCAAAATGCTGTACTTAAAACGAATGTGCCAAAGCACAACCTCTCTCCATGGAGCTCTTTGTTCAGTGGCTTGTATTGTTCACACCATCACAACTTTATCCCCTTGTGAAGCTTTTTACACTTTCCAGTTATTTTGTGCGACGCTTTTATATTTTTGACAGCACATGACTTGATGCACATTTCAGTCCGTCTTGCCGGGGATCGAGTAAGCCTATGTTCTCCGAAAAGAAGAGGCCTGCATTTGCATTATGACTAAAGAAGACAATAGTAGCCTCTGTGCCCAGAAGAAAGTTATCCAGGCCGCAGCCCTCTCTGGTGGTGACGCCAATTGATCATTCTTGTTTGAAAATGTCAAGAAGCGGCATATTTAAACTGACGTGGGACGTTATCAGAAAGGAGTTGTTTCTCACACTGAAAGAGGACAATCAGGCTCACTGTGATCAGCAGAGATGAATTTAATATTTCTTGACGTTATTATCTATTATTTAACGCAAGGATCTCCAACCTTTTTCAATGTAAAAGCTACATTTTGTTAGCGCAAAGGGAAAACAGTTTAGTATAGATTTTTAAAATAATAACTTATGTTATTACGATGTTATTGCTGTGTAATTATCAAGTTAATTGTTGGATGTAGGGTTAAACAGACACTGTAAACCACTAAAAACATAATTGTACTAGAAAATAACAAGTACCCAGGGCGGGTGAGCTATTTTCAGGACAGGTCGGCGGGTAACTCCGCTGTCTTTAAGTCAAGTTATTTTTATTTGTACAGCCCTTAATCACAAAGAGTCTCAAAGGGCTGCACAGGTTATTGCACAGACTATTATTTCAGACTATTATTACACCATCCCCTGATCTGAAACCAACATGAGGGCAAGGAAAAACTCAAAAACCTCAACATGAGGAAAATGAAGAAACCTTGAGAAGGGACCGCACATGTAGTAATCCCCCTTTCAGGATGACCAGGCTGCAATGGATGTTGCAATTACAAATAGTACAGAGATATTGTCAACAAAAATATAGGTTATTCATATGCTATAGAGTAGAAGTGTGTTTTAAGCTTAGATTTAAACATTTCCACTGAGGTTGCAGAGCGGATCTCAGGGGGAAGAGCATTCCACAGCACCGGTGCCCGAAATGGAGAACGCTCTCGAACCTAAGGAACACTTCAGAGGTAACATGGTTCCCACGGAGACCCCAGATCGAATGCTAAACCCCCTAATAACTAGAAAAGATGTAGAGAACCTGTAGAGGACCTGACTCCAAACTACCCAAATTAGGAGGCATAAAAGAATGTCCTGAATATTTGTTAAGTCAGAACTCAGACGTATTGTAACAATACTGTCATTTTCGACAACTAAACCTGAACGGAAACATGTTTGTTAACACACATTTTTCACTTTCAAAAAGAAGGCTGGATGATAAGATTCTTCAACAATAACTGGGACAGAAATCAGTCAGCATTTTCCTTGACTATTAATGGTGGAAAGAAAATGTAGCTTGATATATAAAGAATCTACTAAAATCTATTGACATTTTGGTTCAGAGACTATCAAAATACTAGGATTTCCTGAGACAGTCCTATATAACCAACGCACAGGACTTGTAAATAGTACGTGACAATGACTGTGCCCGAAAGCTCTGTGAGACAAGCGAGAAGCTGCTTCAGCAACGCAACACAAACAATGTTCCAAGATGTTATTAAGCGGGACACAAAGACATAGGATGTCACTTTGTGGGCACGGCATTACTAATTGATTCAAAGTATGGCAGCTGACAAGCACTGCGATGACCTGAATAGCTGTTCGGTGAGTCCCCGTGGTTAATAGCCCGCCATGCTAATTCAGAGTCAAGAATGCAATTAGACACTTTGAGATGCTATACTTGCTAATTCATTTACGTTCATTAAGCTGCCGGCTTCCTTGCCAAATGAATTTCATGTGATTAAGCCGGGCCGACGCCGGAAACTGCAACAAGAATGATGAGCTGCCTTTCTACGCTATTTGAGTCAGCGGGGACACTGACTGAGTCTTGTAATGTAGCAGAGGAATTCGTATATGGAAATTTCATCACTAATTCAATCCTCTGCCGGAGTTAATGGCGAGATTATTAGCATTTAATTCACTATTTAGGGGAAAGAATGAAAAAAAATACATGATAAAAAATGTACCCTGGTTTGATGCCGTACAGCCATTTTTATAGTTATTACCGACGTAAACGTCTAATTTCAACCACAGAGTTGTCTTTGCAACAAACATTAAAAGCAATATTACTGAAGCTGTGGTTTTGCAAGACATTAATTATTTGTATTCTTGGCACTGTGGAAGGCAAGGCAGATTTAGTCATGTCACAGATTGACAAATTGGCTTTTGGACGGAATACCCTTTTAAAAGGATAATTCCAAAATGAGCGACAAAGTTGGCGGTGTTAACAAGCAGTTGATCCAGATAACCTCTTACGCTAACAAAAATAATCACAAAAATTCCTCTTGCATTTTACATTTATTATATTGCACGTCTCTGTAATCATTAGAGTGATCTGCTTGCATACTTTGAAGAGCAAAGAGCTGAAGCTGCTAATCAGGGCCCTGGTAAACTTTACATCTTCCACCGGTAAATATATCTGCAGGTATTAATTGGTGTTCGAAATCATTTTGTTGACATCAAATGCTGTGACACTTTCTTTTTTAATACCCCCAGAGTCTCCCGAGAGGGGGTGAGGATGAGAGACTCAGGAGGACGGATTCAATGGCAACGGCTATGGCACAAACACAGACGACGAGACGGCTTACCCAAACCACACTACCGGGGGCTCTGTTAGAAGCAAAGTGCCACTGTGGGAAAATCAGCAAAAATGCATGGCGCCTCAAGATACATCAACCCAGGACTATCTGTGGTAAAGGGGAAAGCAGATGCAGCACATGGTGGAAACACTCAGTGAGACGTAGGAGGACTCCAGTCAGGAAGCACCCAACAGTACAGGAGACCTCTCCGCAACTGCCGCACCCCTCGACCACAGAGTCCCATGTTACACAACCCTGGAGGGGTAAGCCGGCTCTGGATTAGGAGGGAGAAATTTAGATGGGGACCAGGAGAAGATGGGCAGTGACTGGCCATCACTGCCGGACCGCCAACTTGAGGGCGTTATGGTTCAGGGTCGAAACGCCCAGTGACGGTTGGACACCACCTGATGACATCTTCTCCTGGTTGAAAGCTACAGTCACTTTTTTGGGGGACTGTTAAGAGTGGCACTATTTTGTGTATGTTATAATTGGGCTAAAGTACCTCTAAAAAAAAGAAAATGGAGGGCCTCTTCTGTCTACGACTCTTTCAGCATGATTTGAGTGGGTATGCTGGGTGTTATTCTCAGTCTCTTTATCGCTCATTTGAACCAACCTGTAGTCCTTTTGCTTCTACTGAGTGAGTTGCTATTCCTGCGAAATGATTGGGTGGGCCTGCTCATCTACTTCTTCTTCTAAATGATAGTCTGGAACGTGCATCCATTTTCTCCAGTGGTGGGGTGGTAATTACAGTTTAAATTATTGACATTCATCAAAACTTTTTTCTTATTTATTGTGGAAAAAACTAGGTGACGATATTTATCATTATCGTATTATCGCCTAGGCCCCAGGTACAGCCAGTGCCGTCACAGCAGAACACGCGCCAAATGACCGATTCACAGCATCTGGTATTCCCAGGCGGTATCTAATCCAATTATTAACCAGACCCGACTCTACTTGGCTTCCCAAGATCAGGTGTTCTCTGGGTGGTATGGTCGTACACAGGTCCAATCCAGTAAGAATTATGAAAAATAAAGAATTTACAAAAACATTACTGCTGTATATAAAATGGATCTTTCTCACAAAACACAAAAAGTGTGTATTTTTGCTTCAAAATAGCCACATTCATTGAAATGAACCAGTTGGCCAGCCTGATTAGCAAATGCTAGCAAGAATTAGACGATCCAACAATTTCCTTCTAAAAATAGAGGTATTTTGGACATGGAGGGATAACACAAGTCTTGTCGATGATACACTCATTGCAAAAGATGATCAGTTGTGACAAAACAGTTTATGGTACAATTGAAGCACTTGAGGACAGGTCAATCTCACAGTGACGTCTGTCATCAATCATGACACTCAAATCCCACATTTACGATTTAACCCATGTTAAGTTTGTTGCTCTTGGGCATAAATCTACTTATCATATATCTACATGTGAGTAAACTCATTTTTCCATGGGAACCCGTCACTGTCAATTACTCAGACATAAGGGCAGATATGCAAGTCAGTTTGAAAAGGAATAAATCACTTTTGGAACTTGGATGCCTGGCAGAGAATGTGAGACTCGGGCCGCTTTGCTTTTTAATATTGCCAGGCAGGCCCAAAGGGAGATGGTCAATGGATCACTGAAAGCTAATTTTGCCTGGCAGTGTGTTAAATACAGAAGGGGGAGTAAGTCACAAACGTGCAAGTCATAAGTGCTCATTTTCGAGCTCCTGCATGTTATGATATACACTTAACTAACACACATGTTCAAATAATAAAATAATTGACAAGCTCAGAAAAGAATTAAAAAAATTAGGACAAACTGTTTGGATCATGTGTGCTGGACGAGAGAAAATCAGTTTTGGAAATCCTGTTCTCAGTCAATTAGTCAATTAGGTCATTGATATCACATGAGTACAGATTTGTCCATCACGTAGTGTGTCTTGGGCAAGTACAGCCTGGCGGCGCCCATCCCTCTCCAGACCAATTTATTGGGGGTTTGGGGTTTGATCCCCCACATGAAACAGAAAGCACTGGTTTCAATGGTTACCATTAGCAGGAGAAGCTTCCTTATCTGACTAGGCGTACACACACAGAAAAAACGCAAACTTTCTCCATATTTACAGAAACATTGAGTACATTAACAATATAATTAACGGAAACTTTTTTTATACTCCTCAGAATGATTACCTCCTCAGATTACCTCAGCATCAGGTTTACATGAGTTTAGCTTCAACATTAGGTCATCGTTAGCTTATCAGCTTGCAAGGAGTAAACATATTAAATTAACACATAGCCCTAGAACCTGAGTTTGCACTATCAACTTCACTAGACAGGATTATCCAAATGGCTGCCCAAATTCTAAAAATATAATACAAATTCAAATTATGCTTTTAGACTAGCACAGTTCCATAAAACACATTTTTGGAAATCCTTTAGGTCATATGTGTCAGTCAAGATCGATTGGGCGAATGTGTCTTGCCACATAATGTTACATGGCGGTATGGTGGTATGTCAGGTGGATGTCACCAAAGCCACGTGCCATTTGCAAACCACCCACTGTACCTGTAGTTGCTGACTTCACTTAATCAACCAAAGAACATTGAAAAAATCCCATCCCGTTTTTTTTTTTTTTACCTGAATAAAAGTCATGGGCGAGCCTTTTAAGGCGACACAAAAACAGACACAAGAATTCAATGGCAACTGGTGTCATGGTCGCCTTGGTGACCAGTCTGCCCCGCCCTCTGGGCAACAGCTGAAGCAGTTCAACTAATTGTGTCTGCTATTTAAGGCTGGATTCTGGGCGTTGCGGGTGCTGGCTCATTACACAATCCCAGGTCTGTTATGCCTTGTCCTGTTTTAGGTTTAAACATTTTCCGTCTGTTATGCCTTGTCCTATTGAGTTTGTGCCGGAGGAACTCTGTACCGTTCTGTTCTGATTGTAAGAATGAGCCAGCCACGACAAGAACTCAGCGAACGATCCCAGCGCGATTTGGGGAGAACTCCGCTGCCTGCCAGTCCGACTCCGCTGCCTGCCAGTCCGACTCCGCTGCCTGCCAGTCCGACTCCGCTGCTCCTGTTTTGCCGGTTCTGATTTTGACTCTCTCCTGTTTTGCCGGTTCTGATTTTGACTCTCTCCTGTTTTGCCGGTTCTGATTTTGACTCTCTCCTGTTTTGCCGGTTCTGATTTTGACTCTCTCCTGTTTTGCTGGTCCTGATTTTGACTCTCGCCTGTTTTTGCCAATTTTGTCTGTCCTCTGTGTTTGCCGGTTCTGATTCCCTGTCTGTCCTCTGTGTTTGCCGGTTCTGATTCCCTGTCTGTCCTCTGTGTTTGCCGGTTCTGATTCCCTGTCTGTCCTCTGTGTTTGCCGGTTCTGATTCCCTGTCTGTCCTCTGTGTTTGCCGGTTCTGATTCCCTGTCTGTCCTCTGTGTTTGCCGGTCCAGTTTGCCTGCCGGCCCCCCCCAACCCTGCCGAGCGTCGAACCATTCCGGGGCGTGAGGTACAAAAGTCAATTCCATTGAAGTTGGGAAAAAGTTTAAAATGTCAGTAAAATTAGAATAGAATGACTTGCAAACCTTTTCTAACCCATATTTAAATGAATACACCACAAAGACAAGATTATGCATGTTCAAACTCATAAACTTTATTTCCATAAGCAAATAATGATAAACTTAGAATTTTATAATTGCAACAAGTGCCAAAGTAGTTGGGAAAGGGGCTTCTTCACCATTGTGTTACATCACCTTTCCTTTTAATAACACTCAATAAACGTTTAGGAAGTGACGAGACTAGTTGTTGAATCGTTGATAGTGGAATCCTTTCCCATTCTTGCTTTATGTACAGCTTCAGCTGTTCAACAGTCCGGGGTCTCCTTTGTCTTATTCTGCGCTTTATAATGCGCCACACATTTTCAATGGGAGACAGGTCAGGACTGCAGGCAGGCCAGTCAAGCACCCGCACCCTCTTACTACGAAGCCACGCTGTCGTGAGACGTGCAGTGTGTGGCTTGGCATTATCCTGCTGGAAGAAGCAAGGGCGCCCATGGTAAAGATTCTGTTTGGATGGCAACATACTTTGTTCCAAAACCTGAATGTACTTTTCTGCATTAATGGTGCCTTCACAGATGTGCAGGTTACCCATTCCTTGGCCACTCATGCACCCCCATACCATCACAGATGCTGGCTTTTGCACTTTGCGTGCATAACAGTCTGGGTGGTTCTGTTCTTCTTTGGACCGGAGGACACGACGTCCACAATTTCCAAACACAATTTGGAAAACTGACTCATCAGACCACAGAACACTTTTCCACTTTGTATCAGTCCATTTTAGATGGGCTCGGGCCCAGAGAACCCTGCGGCGTTTCTGGATGTTGTTGATGAATGGCTTACGCTTTGCAACATAAAGTTTTAACCCACACTTACGGATATAGCGTCGAACTGTATTGACTGACAGTGGTTTTCCAAAGTGTTCCTGAGCCCATGTGGTGATGTCCTTTACACATTGATGTCGGTTCTTAATGCAGTACCGCTTGAGGGCTCGGAGGTCACGGGCATTCAATAATGGTTTACGGCCATGCCGTTTACGCACAGTGATTTCTCCAGATTCCCTGAACCTTTTCACAATATTATGGACTGTAGATGATGATATCCCTAAATTCCTTGCAATTGTACTTTGAGGAATGTTGTTTTTAAACTGTTCAACAATTTGCTCACGCAGTTGTTCACAAAGAGGTGAACCTCGCCCCATCCTTGCATGTGAATGACTTAGCTTGTTCGGGTCTCCCTTTTTTATACCCAGTAACAACTCTCACCTGTTGCTAATTCATCTGTTCACCTGCAAATAGTTGGTTGATTTCCATTCATCCACTTTCTGAGTAGTTATTGACACCTGTCCCAACTATTTTGGCACGTGTTGCTGTCATCAAATTACAGAGTTGATGATTTTCTCCCAAAACAATAAAGTTTATGAGTGAAGACAATAAATATGTTGTCTTTGCTGTGCATTCATTTAAATATGGGTTGAAAAGAATTTGCAATTTACTTGGATCAATTTTTATTTGCAATTAACACACTTTCCCAACTTCATTGGAATTGAGTTTTGTAGTATTTTATTTTTTTTTTCCTTTTTTGGGGACCTCAGGAGCTGTCCCTTAAAGGGGGCGCTCTGTCACGGTCGCCATGGCTACCAGTCTGCCGCGCCCCCGAACTCAGCTGCAGCAGATCAGCTGATTGCTGGTCTGCTATTTAAGGCTGGATTTTAGGTTTGGCGGGCGCTGGCTCATTACACAATCCCAGGTCTGTTATGCCTTGTCCTGTTTTAGGTTTAAACATTTTCCGTCTGTTAAGCCCTGTCCTGTTGAGTTCGTGCCGGAGGAACTCTGTACCATTCTGTTGTAAGAATGTTTTTGTTTGTTTTGTCCCTGACTTTTGGACAACTTTTATTTTGTTAAATAAAACTTATGGACCATCACGCAATTGAGTTCTCCCTTCCTGCCTCCTGCCTCCGTTCCGGTCCGATCACTCCTTCGACCCCACCACGCCTCGTGACAACTGGGTGTCTTTGCAGAAGTTTAACGAAACTTTAGCTCATTTATAGATATGAAATCTAACAACAAAGCTCCTATAACAGGTGAAAAATCTCATAAAAGAATAAGAAATTGTATTAAATCAATCATTTGAATTAGACTTTTTATGCTAGTTTTGTCACTTTCCCGTCTGCATGAGTTTCCCTGAGTTAAATAAATTGTAGCCTTCCAGCTAGGGCACAATATTTTTGCCATTCATTTCCTAGTCCGGCCCCCAGGAGAATGTTTTCTCTACCGTGTGGTCCCCGAGGTAAAATTTGTTTGACACCCCTGCTTGAGTCAGGATGAACAGGCAGCAATGGATGTTGCAAAGTCATGAAACATGAAAACATAGGTCATTCGTAAACTATAGAATAAACTGTAAGTGTGTTTTAAGCCTAGATTCAAACAGTTCCAACGAGGTTGCAGATCGAATCTCAGAGGGCAGAGCATTCTGTGCACCAGTCTGTCTGGAGTCAAATCATGCGACTGGAATCCCCACAGTAAATGCTTATAAAGCAATTGCAACATTCATTGACAAATATGTGGGTGATGCCAGCTTGCCTTCGGAGTTTGGAACCATGGCGAGAGAATGTGCGAGCTAATGATGTCAATATTAGCCCAACTGTTCTTCAAACATTAATGAGTTCCTGGGCTCAAGTTGCTCCGCCGAGGCCTGTTAGATTTCATCGCATGGTTCCACTTGCTCGCTCTGGCAGCGTCTGTTGTGCCAGATAGCAACGCCGCCATATCTGCCAGCACGTTCTCAGTCACCGGTCCCTTGATGCACAAGCCAGACGCATGACTGTTTTCATTATAAGGACCGCTTGATCTCCACTCAAACAAGTGATGGCCACAAAAAGAGAATGGAGCAAATATTTGGAATGACAATGTAGTGTATTGATTCTCTAACATAGATAAAACACTTAATATTTTATGCCGGGCATATTACTTTCACTTCCACAAAACCCATTATCCCTTCAACAGTAGCATTGTTCACCTAGTTGTTGCAGATTTGATTATGACATGTTGGAGGTCAGGCGGAGGGCGCATTAGAAAAACCTTACAATCTACCATTATTGGGACCTCAAAGGGACAGTGTGTATTGTTCAACCACTAGATGTCACTGTATTGTGTAGTGCAATGGAAAAATGTCCGCTGAAAAGCACACGAAAATAATACAAACTACAGCGACTCAAAAGCTATGTTCATGCTGCAGGGAAATCGGAGCACGGACGCGACCTGTATTCGATCCGCTAAAGTCCGTCTGATCGGCACAAATACGAATATTTTGCACTAGACGCAGGCCACTTTCATATGTGGTATTAAATTTGAATTAGAATTGTTTTTATTGTCAGTGGTATCAATGCTGTGATCCGATACATATCTGATATTTTGGAATGTGAATGTGTGAATGCTCAAAACCCATACATACGACCTGCATGTCATCGATACGAAGTAGACGTTACTATTTTGCTGAACGAAAACACGAAGTGTCATGAATTCAGACAATCACTGCGTTATGAGTCTTCAGTACAATCCGTAATCATGGTAAATGTGAACTCTCTACCAAATAAGACCGACAAAGCGCACAGGGAGTTCAGTTTGCTGTGTTTTACGGAAACTTGGTTCGCGTCTAGCATCCGGGGCGCTAACGTCGAGCGACCCGGAGCTATCCGGAACAACCCAGCTTCAGCGCTGTTAGAGAACACGAAAGCCTGCGGGAAGCGGAGAGGAGGGGGACTCGCTAACGCGAGGTGGTGTATCCCTGGGCACAAAGATTTCCATCTGCTGCAGGGACGTCGAACTTTTGGACTAGCGTGTGACCTCATCCACTACGCTGTGGCTAAACTACAACAAAGCACCCTGAGAGCATCTTGTTAATCTGTTAATAAACAACAAAGGAGACTGCTGGAAGTGTGAATTTCCCTACAGGGACGAATAAAGTAACTATCTATCTATACATTATATATACACATAAATTAATGAAAGTAATTTGGTGACAAACTTGTCCTTTACACTAGGAGCTTCATTATAACATAATCCTTAGTGGAGGTTAACCAAAAACAAAAATTGGATCTCAAGTGTCTGCTGACTCCAATTCTCAAATATTTATAATTTTATTTGAATAATAGCGTTCCAATTACATTAAATTTGTCCAGCTACAGCAATTGAATTTTTTTTGATGCATTCACAATGCTTTTTTTTTTTTTTTTTAAAGCTCTGCTGATTGCCACTATTGGACTAGCACTGTTATAAATAATGCGGTTAGGGGCCAGCATTATTTCCCCCCCTGTTACAACGCCGTTATTGTTACGGACGGTCAAAAGTGGTGCGTCACTTTGGCTGCAGAACGCCGACAGCGGCAATCGTAGCGCTGTTTTCCGCTCTCCTCCGAGTTGTTTACGTCACGTCTTTTTGGATCGTGTCATCATTTAAAATAGCGACTCCCATATAGTTAGATACAATTCCAAATGTAGTATTCACTAATGCACCGAAATAAAAGGCGAATGAGGGCTGAGTCGCGAAAAATGTGAGCCCTATGTTTCAAGGCACACAACTCATGTCGTTTGCAAACGAAACGTTTCTATGAGCGGCTCTTGGAAGTGAAAGGAGGGATCCGGCACCCAAACAATCAACACCTGGTTCCCTAGTACGGTTGGGTAGGGTTACTTTAACTGGATTACTTTCAATTACTTTTGGATTACTCCAATACCAAATATGCTAATAAAAGACAAAAGAAACTAAATATGAATAAAATTACTAAATTTTGTGCAGGCTTGGGGAGTAACGGAATACATGGAACGGCAAAAATGATGTTGGCAAGCTGTTTGGATTTATTTTCATTTTGTTTCTGTCGCATCTTATGTTAGTTTTGCCGGAGATCAAAGAGATCAAAGCCAGGAGAGAGAGCTTACCACGTGTTGTGAGTCATAATTTCATTCATATTTAGTTTCTTTTGTCTTTTATTAGCATATTTGGTATTGGGTAATCCAAAAGTAATTGAAAGTAATCCAGTTAAAGTAACCCTACCCAACCCTGTTCCCTACCGAGGTGCCTTTTTTCTCTAGAAATTTATCAATGTGGTTTTGGGGGGGATTCTGTGTTATTTACTTTAAATTTGTTGAACATAGATATATTACAATTAGTCAAAATGTTTTTGTATATTAAAAAAAATGTATTGCATTTCCTAGGTTTTGCATTGTTAACGTGCTGAAAATACAATGTAAAAGTTTTTTTTTCCTTTTACGTGAATTTTTCTTTTTTTATAGTATTTTTTCTTCTTGTTGCTTTCCTTCCCCCGTTTCTGTCTTTTGTCCTCTTGGGACCCGAAAGAGACGGCTCATTATAGTGAGCCAAGCCGAAAAAGACGGTTTTCTAAAAATGTTCGTAATTCCCGTCTCTACAAGTAAACGAGGATTTTCGTATTTTCTCAGAACATTTTCAATTATTTGACAGACAACTTCTTTTTAAAGTAATGGAAATAAGTAATTTCCCTGGTAACTAGTTACTTTTAGTATAAAGTAATTCAGCTACTAACTCAGTTACTTGAAAGAAGTACTACGTAATTATAACCAATTACTTTTCTAAAGTAAAGTACCCAATATAGTTTACAAAACTGGTGGGAAAGTAAAAAAAAATGCTTATCTCCACTCGTTAATGCTAAAAATATAAAATCGGTGTGTGGTCAATGTAATATAACTGTCCAAGGAGATAAAAACGAGTCCATTTCCTGGGGGAAATAAAGAGTAGAAAGCATTCGTTTTCTGTTTTGGCATATTCGAGTGGTCGATTTGCTATTTTTGGCAACACAAAATTCCCAATAGTTTTCACACATTGCATTTGTGTTCTGCATTCAAAAGAGCGTTTTATTTCCATGTCTGATGCATTTTTTTTTTTAGAATAAAGCTGTTTGAATGTCGGGCTTTTTACCTCCTGAGCAGAAAGCCTTTGCTAATTGCTTATTGCTATCTTTTGGCGCCCACTAGTGTTCTTTAGGTACAAAACTCAATTCCAATGAAGTTGGGAAAGTGTGTTAATTGCAAATAAAAATTGATCCAAGTAAATTGCAAATTCTTTTCAACCCATATTTAAATGAATGCACAGCAAAGACAACATATTTATTGTCTTCACTCATAAACTTTATTGTTTTGGGAGAAAATCATCAACTCTGTAATTTGATGACAGCAACACGTGCCAAAATAGTTGGGACAGGTGTCAATAACTACTCAGAAAGTGGATGAATGGAAATCAACCAACTATTTGCAGGTGAACAGATGAATTAGCAACAGGTGAGAGTTGTTACTGGGTATAAAAAAGGGAGACCCGAACAAGCTAAGTCATTCACATGCAAGGATGGGGCGAGGTTCACCTCTTTGTGAACAACTGCGTGAGCAAATTGTTGAACAGTTTAAAAACAACATTCCTCAAAGTACAATTGCAAGGAATTTAGGGATATCATCATCTACAGTCCATAATATTGTGAAAAGGTTCAGGGAATCTGGAGAAATCACTGTGCGTAAACGGCATGGCCGTAAACCATTATTGAATGCCCGTGACCTCCGAGCCCTCAAGCGGTACTGCATTAAGAACCGACATCAATGTGTAAAGGACATCACCACATGGGCTCAGGAACACTTTGGAAAACCACTGTCAGTCAATACAGTTCGACGCTATATCCGTAAGTGTGGGTTAAAACTTTATGTTGCAAAGCGTAAGCCATTCATCAACAACATCCAGAAACGCCGCAGGGTTCTCTGGGCCCGAGCCCATCTAAAATGGACTGATACAAAGTGGAAAAGTGTTCTGTGGTCTGATGAGTCAGTTTTCCAAATTGTGTTTGGAAATTGTGGACGTCGTGTCCTCCGGTCCAAAGAAGAACAGAACCACCCAGACTGTTATGCACGCAAAGTGCAAAAGCCAGCATCTGTGATGGTATGGGGGTGCATGAGTGGCCAAGGAATGGGTAACCTGCACATCTGTGAAGGCACCATTAATGCAGAAAAGTACATTCAGGTTTTGGAACAAAGTATGTTGCCATCCAAACAGAATCTTTACCATGGGCGCCCTTGCTTCTTCCAGCAGGATAATGCCAAGCCACACACTGCACGTCTCACGACAGCGTGGCTTCGTAGTAAGAGGGTGCGGGTGCTTGACTGGCCTGCCTGCAGTCCTGACCTGTCTCCCATTGAAAATGTGTGGCGCATTATAAAGCGCAGAATAAGACAAAGGAGACCCCGGACTGTTGAACAGCTGAAGCTGTACATAAAGCAAGAATGGGAAAGGATTCCACTATCAACGATTCAACAACTAGTCTCCTCACTTCCTAAACGTTTATTGAGTGTTATTAAAAGGAAAGGTGATGTAACACAATGGTGAAGAAGCCCCTTTCCCAACTACTTTGGCACTTGTTGCAATTATAAAATTCTAAGTTTATCATTATTTGCTCATGGAAATAAAGTTTATGAGTTTGAACATGGATAATCTTGTCTTTGTGGTGTATTCATTTAAATATGGGTTAGAAAAGGTTTGCAAGTCATTCTATTCTAATTTTACTGACATTTTAAACTTTTTCCCAACTTCAATGGAATTGACTTTTGTAGATGGTATATTTGTGTTCAATCTAATTATTCATTTGCTCTTGCACAGCCAAGCAGTTAAAACATGACATTGATGTACTCACAGCTTTCGGACTGTGGCAAACAGGCAAATTGATTTTTAAGGAAAGACTAAGGCATTGTTAACCAGTGACAAGGTTTCAAATTTGGAATAATGGTGTAACCCAGGCATCTCAAACTCAATTTACTTGGGGGCCGCCAGAGTTAAAGATTTGGTGCGTTGTTAGAGAAATCTTTAAAAATGATCAAATTAAATATTTTTTCTATTAAGTATGTGTTAACAATGCTAGACTGAAGTGATGGTTTCAGCCAGAAGATGGCAAGCAATTAGAAAATTTTGAAATAAAGACACCACTTTTTATGTGCGCTTTATAGTCTTGAAAATACGGTACTAAACATTTAAATGAGTTGATTATCCTAAAACCAAGTTTTTTGATCAGTACAATTAACCTATTACAGAATTCCTTCCCCCCTTGCTAACACTTCCAGTGCTTGTGTCAAAAATGTGCATTATTCTTTCTTTTGATTCAAATTTTCTTGTTATGTGAATAAAACATAGTGAGAATCAACCCATGTGCATTATTTATTTGTGTGTGAATGATCAATCATTATCAGGGTTGGGTAGGGTTACTTTAACTGGATTACTTTCAATTACTTTTGGATTACTCCAATACCAAATACGCTAATAAAAGACAAAAGAAACTAAATATGAATACAATTATGACTCACAA